>NC_138346.1:111692890-112392324 GCF_046562875.1 Panthera onca
AATTAAAAACACAAGTGTATGTGACATTATGTGTGTCATTTTTTATCACCTGATGTGGTGCTTACCACACAGGGATATTCAGAAAATTTGTTATTTATGATGATGTGGGCTATTTAAGCCAGGGGTTCATGAACATTTTCTGTAAAGGATCATATAGTGAATATTTCAGGCTGTTATCCATACAGTCTGTGTCATAACTACTCACTCTGCTGTAGCTTGAAAACATATTGTCATGGACAATATGCAAATGAATAGGCTGTCAGTGTTCCAATAAAGCTTTATATACAAAATGAGGTTGGAGCCAGATTTGGGCCACAGGCTATATAACCTGCTTTTGGCTAATATGGGTAATTACATTCACACACACACACACACACACACACACACACACACACTCATTATGAATGTATATATGTGTGCATACACACATGTGGATATATGATAGAAATATAGCTAATGTTTTAAAAATGAAAAGTCGCTGCTGATACCTGAAAACCTATTTTGCATACAAACAGCCTTACCCTTTGCCTATGTATCATTCCTTCATCTCTCAGTGTACACTTACTTTTTCAGTCACTTCAAAATGTCAGGGGGCATGACAGCCTGCAGCCTACAGATGGAGGTCACTGTTCTGTTCTCTTCTAAGGGGTTAACTCATTCCTGCTCCCAAATCAGAACAGCCAAAGGACTCTATTTGACCCTGTTTTAGAAGGGTGCTGTTTCTTCCTGTGGAAAGCATGAAGGAGGGTCATAGAGAGAAGGGGCAACCTGAATAGAGACATCCACACTCAGAGATTTTTATTGGGGCTGATGTCCAGCCCATCTGCTGCTAGGAACTAACTATGCCACATTATGGAGACTCAAAGCTAGGTATTGCTGTGGGTCCTATCTCGACCTGACTTGCTTTTCAGATATGGGAGATCCATCAGTGGCACAAAAGAAACACTGATGTTGAAAGCAGAACACACATATCAAGAGGAAGAAGAGCCTCTATTTGATTTATTACTTGATTTGATTATTTGATTTATTTGGCTTGTTTTTAAACTGCTTTAGAAAACCTTTACATACTTACATAAATAAGTGGTTTATTTGCCTCTCAAAATTTGCGAATTTTAGCAAGATTTGCTTGAATTACATTTAACTATGTTATCAGTTTCTTTTTCTTTCCTTCCTCCCTCCCTCCCTTCCTTCCTTCCTTCCTTCCTTCCTTCCTTCCTTCCTTCTGTATTTTTTCCTTCCTCCCTTCCTTCCTTCCTTCCTTCCTTCCTTCCTTCCTTCTTCCCTTCCTCCCTCCCTGCTTCTTTCTTTTCCTTCCTTCCTTCCTTCCTTCCTTCCTTCCTTCCTTCCTTCTTCCCTCCCTCCCTTCCTCCCTCCCTGCTTCTTTCTTTCTTTCTTTCTTTCTTTCTTTCTTTCTTTCTTTCTTTCGTTTTTTTTTTAAGAACACTATTTGTATGCTTACCTTTTACCCTCCAAAGTTAGCAGCTAGACATAATTGCCAGGATTTAAATCTGGGTATGTCTGAGTGTTTTGACCATGGCCCTGCTGCTGTTGTGGGGTCTCACAGGCAGAACTGAGACAAAGAAGACAGAATATTTCAGGAAGACATTTGATCTGACTCTTCTACTACTACTACTGCTACTATCACCATGAAGAAGGGGAGCAGGGAAGGAGGAAGAGCACAAAAGGAGGAGGAGGAGAGAAGAAATTAATATTGAAGATATCATTTATTGAGCACTTATTATGTGGAGAAACTGAAATAAGTAGTTTATATAAATAACCTCTAATTCTCACGACAGCCTTGTAGGTAGGATTTGTTGCCAACATTTTATTTTATTTTTTATTTTAAAAATTTTTGATTTTTTTATTTTTAGAGGAGAGAGAGTGTGAACAGAGAAGAGGGGCAGAGGGAGAGACAGAGAATCACAAACAGGTTCCACACTCAGCCTGGAGCCTGATGCAGGGCTCAACCCCACAACCCTGGGATTATGACCCCAGCCGAAATCAAGAGTTGGAAGCTCAACAGACTGAGTCACCCAGCCACCCCTATGACCCACATTTTAAAGAAAAGGAAGCAGAATCAGAGAGGTTAAATCCATTTATAAGGTCACAGAGCTACCAACTGACAGAGCTGAAATGTGAAACACACATTGACTACACAGATTATGCTTCTACCCCTATCCAAGCCCATTTCCATTGTTTGCTTAGTGCTATTCAACAGCTAAATGAACCCCTTTCTTTCTAAGCATTCAGAGATAGCACAATCATTAGAGATAAGTGGTATTTGTCTGTTTTATGGTTCATTCAGCACTAAGATTTCATGAATCTAATAGAGTATTCTAGGATAATCCTAAAGAAATGGTATCTCATAGGACAGCTTTTGATAGATTCTGTCCCCCCCTGACTTCAGAGAGGTGGTTAGTTACCAACAACATCAAATCAGATCAAACCATTTTCCTGGTCAGTGGATGGATTTAGGAGCTGTCCATTCTGAGGAGGGGTATGAAATGAAGAATTGGAAATGGTGGGAGTAGGTTCACTCCAGACATACAGCATTGCCTATAATAGGTGCACACAGAGCTCTGGCATGTGTCCCCAGAGTCTTACTCTGACTACTGGTATCTTGAAAAATTAGCCTTCTGCAATTTTGTGAAGGATAATTTCATTTAAAAATGATTTTTGGTCTCTACTACACAGCTGTAATCATCAAGACAGCATGGTATTGGCACAAAAACAGACACATAGACCAATGGAATAGAATAGAAACCCCAGAACTAGACCCACAAAAGTATGGCCAACTAATCTTTGACAGAGCAGGAAAGAATATCCAATGGAAAAAAAGACAGTCTCTTTAACAAATGGTGCTGGAAGAACTGGACAGCAACATGCAGAAGATTGAAACTAGACCACTTTCTTACACCATTCACAAAAACAAACCCAAAATGGATAAAGGACCTGAATGTGAGACAGGAAACCATCAAAACCCTAGAAGAGAAAGCAGGAAAAAGCCTCTCTGACCTCAGCCGCAGCAATTTCTTACTTGACACATCCCCAAAGACAAGGGAATTAAAAGCAAAAATGAACTATTGGGACCTCATGAAGATAAAAAGCTTCTGCACAGCAAAGGAAACAATCAACAAAACTAAAAGGCAACCAACGGAATGGGAAAAGATATTTGCAAATGACATATAGGACAAAGGGCTAGTATCCAAAATCTATAAAGAGCTCATCAAACTCCATACCCGAAAAACAAATAATACAGTGAAGAAATGGGCAGAAAACATGAATAGACACTTCTCTAAAGAAGACATCCAGATAGCACATGGAAAGATGCTCAACGTCGCTCCTCATCAGGGAAATACAAATCAAAACCACACTCAGATGTCACCTCACACCAGTCAGAGTGGCCAAAATGAACAAATCAGGAGACTATAGATGCTGGAGAGGATGTGGAGAAATGAGAATCCTCTTGCACTGTTGGTGGGAATGCAAACTGGTGCAGCCGCTCTGGAAAACAGTGTGGAGGTTCCTCAGAAAATTAAAAATAGACCTACCCTATGACCCAGCAATAGCACTGCTAGGAATTTACCCCAGGGATACAGGAATGCTGATGCATAGGGGCACTTGTACCCCAATGTTTATAGCAGCACTCTCAACAATAGCCAAATTATGGAAAGAACCTAAATGTCCATCAACTGATGAATGGATAAAGAAATTGTGGTTTATATACACAATGGAATACTAGTTGGTGATGAGAAAGAATGAAATATGGCCTTTTGTAGCAATGTGGATGGAACTGGAGAGTGTTATGGTAAGTGAAAGAAGTCATACAGAGAAAGACAGATACCATATATTTTCACTCTTATGTGGATCCTGAGAAACTTAATAGAAGTCCATGGGGGAGGGGAAGAAAAATTAAAAAAAAAGAGGTTAGAGAGGGAGAGAGCCAAAGCATAAGAGACTCTTAAAAACTGAGAACAAACAGAGGTTTGATGGGGGGTGGGTGGGAGGGAGAGGAGGGTGTGTGATGGGTATTGAGGAGGGCACCTTTTGGGATGAGCACTGGGTGTTGTATGGAAACCAATTTGACAATAAATTTCATATTAAAAAAAACAACAACTGTAAAACAAGGAAAAAATGATTTTTGGGGTGCCTGGGTGGCTCAGTTGGTTAAGTGTTGACTCTTGATTTTAGGTCAGGTCATGAACTCACAGTTTGTGGGTTCAAGCCCTGTATTGGGCTACATGCTGACAGGGCAGAGCCTGCTTGAGATTCTCTCTCTCTCTCTCTCTCTCTCTCTCTCTGGCTCAACACTGCTGTCCCTTACAAATAAACTAAAAAAAAAAAAAAAGAAAAGAAAAAAGATTTTCTATTTTTATTCTGCCCTCCTCAGCACATCTCCCTGTTGTTTGCAAGTGTTAAGGCCTTGTCCATGGCCATCTTCTTGGCCTGGCTAACATCTAGATTAGGAGCCCACCCTTGGGGCAGAGGTGATAAGCTTGGATGTCATGCAGGCCTAGCCTTTGAGCCACCATCAGTGGGAAGGACAGAATGAAGTTTTCTCCAAGGCCTTCCTAGATCTTTCCTTTGAAATGGTGGTGCCTGAGGGGAGACTGTTCCACCTTCCTAAAAAAGGGGCCCTGTTCTGGGTTCTTCCCAGGGTTCACGAACTGTTCTGTGGGGAGAAGTCTGTGAGCCCCTTCCTCCTTTGGTATAAGCCTGGCTGTTGCTGCTTTTCGGCTCTGGTGTGGGTGTGCGTGGAGTCCTGGAGGGACCTGGTTGACTAGGAGGAATGTGGGAGCAGTGCCCTGAGCCCTATCCCTGACCTAAGTGCTCTCCCTCCAGTTGTGGGACTGTCTGCCAGGGTCAGCCTCTGCTCTGCTGCTGTGTGGCTGTCCTGGATGTCTCCAATAGGCTCCTGTAAGGAAAATACAAAGTCAAACCTTATGCTCAATTTTCTTATTGAATTAGGTCCTCACCACAATCCCATAAAGCTTTACAATGGTTAGGGTTGAATACATGAGAAATCTGTGAAGGGAGATTCAGTGACAGGGCTTGAACTCTGGTCCATGGACACTTAACAAGCCTGTGCTGGTCCACTGTGATGGTGCCTCCCAGCAGGCATTATCAGTCTTTGGATGAGAGAGAGCCATTTAATTGTGGCTATAGTAAATACAAAGAGCAGTGAAATCAGTTGTACATGACTTAGCCTACCAATTCTTTCCTCTCAGGATTATCTCGTGTTCTCCCTTCTAAGAGGCCATGGTTCCCCACTAGCAAAAAGCTGGTGGTGGAGAAGACACTGCACTTAAGTTCTACAGCAAGTCTGTCTGTTGCTTGCCATGTAATTTTGGTCACTTGACCTCTTTTTGGCTTTAGCTTCTATTTTTTTTTAATGTTTATTTTTTGAGAGAGAGAGGGGGAGAGAATGGAGGAGGGGCAGAGAGAGAGAGAGAGGGAGACTCAGAATCTGAAGCAAGCTCTAGGCTCCAAGCTGTCAGCACAGAGCCCGATGCGGGGCTCAAACTCACAAGCTGTGAGAGCATGAGACAGAAGCTTAACTGACTGAGTCACCCAGGCACCCTTTAGCTTCCTTTTTTGTGAGGTTAAGGGCTTGAACTGGAAAAACTTGTGAGGTTATCTCTGGATGTCGTATTTTGTAATTGCATAAGCTTGTGTTGCTACTGACTCAGCAATACTTATCTTAACAGGTACTGAACTATTACCTTTGAATTGTAACTTTGGTGATGGCATTTGTTTAATGCTTGTGGTTTATGAAACTTTCTTTTCAGGACTCCACTGGTTATTATTACCCGATTTCAGATATACAAGGGTATTTTTTTAATTTCTTCTTTCACCTTATTTTAATATAATTTGTTGTCAAGTTAGCTAACATACAATGTATACAGTGTGCTCTTGGCTCCGGGAGTAGATTCCCATGATCCATCACTTACATACAACATCCAGTGCTGATCCCAACAAGTGCTCTCCTCAATTCCCATCACCCATTTCCGTCCTCCCCCCATCCCCTGCATCAACCCTCAGTTTGTTCTCTACAAATAAGAGTCTCTTATGGTTTGCCTCTCTCTCTGTTGTTTCTCAAATTCCACATGTGAGTGAAACATATGATATCTATCTTTCTCTTACTGACTATTTCACTTAACATATACAAGGAAATACTACTCAGCAATGAGAAAAAATGAAATCTTGCTATTTACAACAATGTGGATGGAACTGGAGGATATTATGCTAATACAATACAAGATTTTTAAAGCCTAAGTAACATGCCTACATTCTCAGAGATGACAGTGGTACAGCCTCTTGGAAACCCAGGCCAACCTGATTCCATGTCTAGGGCTTGACGATGAAATTCCTGGCACCAGCAAAGGACTGAAGTAATTTGAGAGTGAGCAAGACACTTTCCAGAATCTTTAGGTGTTGTAATTGCTTAGTTCGATCCCCTTTGCCCATTCTTTGCAGAAAAGCATGATCATACCAAGTTTGTGACGGTGTCCTGCTTCAACTATCAAGACAGTGCAGAACAAGCAGGTGGGTGATCTTTCACAGTAGACTTTGTATACTAGTGATATCAACATCAAAACAAAGAGACCCAGGTCCTCGTTGGATGTGAGCCCAGCCACTCTCCCACCAACTTATGGTTCAGACAAGGGAGCTCAGCGGGGCCAATGACTTGTTGAGATCACTGCATTCCAGGGCTGCACATATTTCTCTTCCCTTCCCTGTCAACCTCCCGCCTGATTTACTCCTATTGCTTACTCCACAGTGCACTAATCTGTACTTTCTGAAGCTTCTCTTAATTAGGAAAGCCACTCAAAGAATGGTGAATATCACTGTGTTCAATATAACCCTGTTTATTTTTCCAGGAAATGCTTGGGCTGTTTGTGATATCCTTCCTTTTCTGGTGCCATGGGCAGATTTGTTGAGCTTTGTGTCCATGAGACCTGGCTTGCCTGCAGATGTTCATTTCCAATCCAATGGCATAGAGCAAACATGCAATCCCTTCTGGGATGTTGTGTCCTACCGTGTGAGAGACACAAGCAGGAGGCAGATTCACATCCTGTGCCCACTCTTCAGGTGTGACATGTTGGATTAGAGATTCTACTTGCTGGAGTTCCCTGCACATCCTGTAAACTTCTGCTGTAGTGATTTCAGACAAAAGAGGATCTGGATGGCTAGCTGAGGCCATCTATTCCAGGCCAAAGCTTCATAATGCTGTTGTGAGCTTTATGCTCAGTATAATCACAACTGTACCATGAAAAATCCTTTAATGCTACACAGTCGATGACCATCAGAACATGCTGCCTTCATGAGAATTGATTGTTGCTCTCTGATGCAGGCATCCCAGAGGAAACTGGGATGTAGTCCAGTGATTTCTCTGCATCATGCTTCTTCTTCAGTCACCAAGACTACTTCCAGATGGTAAAGTCTGTGCTCTTGAGGAGCTTCTGTGTTTCATTTGTGTCTATCAAGGGATTTGCTTAATATCTTTGTTGTTAAAAGACTCTACCTGCCTATAGCCTCTCTACCCTTCCCTCTCTCTTCTTGTCCCTGTAAATTGAGTACCATTCTGCTGAAGGCTTGCAAAACAAGTAGAAGACAACACTATGTAGCAAATTGCCCAAGGTTAACTACATTTATTCTTGATTTGCTCTTTATTGTTTAGTTCCTATCTATGAATTCCTATATTTGATTTTGTCTCTAAGTGTTTGGTTTATGGATATACAATCAGACTTCCTTCCTGATCCTGGACTTGATGTGTGATCCTGACTTCGGCATCCTGCCTCCCCTTCCTACTCTTCTCCATTCCTTGGTCAGTAGCTGGTGTCCTCCTGGGAAACTGCTTCACTTCACAGCATGATGATGCTGAAAGATCACTTGGCATTGCTCTCTAGGTAAGCCTTTGGAGACTGGGTTTATAACATAATTCTGCAGCTTGTGGGCTGGTCTTATTGTTTTCTTTCTTGTATTCCATTTTTAATGTTATAGAGTAGATATAGCCAAGGTTGGGGGGGGGGGGAAGTGAGCTGTACATTTGGATTGGTGGGGGGTTTGCATGCCAACTTTTGCTACAAAAGCCCCAGTAAATGTTGCAATGTGTGCTTTCTAAAACAGAGGAATGTAGATATCCTCTTTCAGGTTTCCCGCTTTCAGGAGCTAGGACTTGATTAGTCAGGACTTTTTTCAGTTGTGAGGAAGAAAAACACAACTCAAATTTGCATGAGCAGAGTGGGTATATGCTGACTCATGTTATCAAGAAGTTCACAGAGAGGCTTAACTTCAGGCATGGCTCAATTCAGGAATACAAGATAATGCTATCTGGCCATATTTCCCACCTTGCTCTATCACTTGGTCCTTCTTTTTTTCTGTGTTGTTTTCATTCTCATTATGCAGCTTGAGTCTTCCAGGTAGTGGGTGAAGATAACTGCTTCTTGCTTCCCCAGATTTATTTTCCCCAATGTTCCCAATTTTGAAATTCTGGCAAAAAATCAATTATTTCTGTGACCGACCCAAAATATTTATTATCTGGAGCTATAACTGTGTTTAAGAAAATGTAGAAGTATAATTTTTCCAGACTGGGGTCAGTAGACCACTGCTCTGATCATGGGGTTGAAACTTATAACCAAAAGGAATAGCATGCCTGGATGGCCACTAATAATAGCAGTCAAAGTCTCTCAAATGGAACCATGCAAGACGTTTCAACCTATGGTGGGACAAAGAGAAGGGATGCTCCTCATTCCCTCAGGTGAAGGATGCTCACCTGAGACCTTATTCAGTCATTTCTTCTATCGGTAAAACAATGAGTTCATACAGAATTGCAGTTGCCCATGTACTTTGTCTCTGCAGCCCCTAAAATTCCAGAGAGAGCAATTATCTTTTGCTAGCTGTCTGGGTATCCTAGATGGCCATGCTAGCCCTTTTGCTCTAGCCAAAAAAAGGGGTCATGGACAACTTGATCATAATGCCATTAGTCACACTTTCTATGATGCTTATATCATCTGTCAGTATTATCAGCACCTTCATTAAGAGGGAGAATTGAGAATGATTTTCGTTAATATAAGATATAAGCAAACTTAATATCTGTGATTTCAAAATGGTTTTGTGTTTAAGGAATTTTCAATCACGCACATTAGCTACTCCAAAGTGAAGCAAAAACATTAGGGCAGTTGGCTCTCAGCAGAAAAAACACAAGCACATTTGCACAGAGTGCCAGGAAACCATTTTCATTTGAAGCTCAACATTGTTTCACAGATGGTCTGTTAGTCTGATGCATTCATTAGAGGTGTGATTTTACACAAGGGTCCCTATTGCACTGTGCCATTGCTTAAGTGGTTTCTTCCCCAGTCCCTTTAAAAAAACACATAAAGATCCTCAAAAATAACCTGCCATAGAGATAGCTCTGGTTTACTTGTGTGAGGGTTTTCACAAAAGGACACATCTTTTTGCTAAGAATAAGATACTTACTGCTTTACATTAAACCATGTATAGATTATTTATTACCTTTGTTAAAAAGCCAATTTACTTCTCAGTGTTAATAATTGAATCTAAAGCTCTGCCATGCATCATCAGTCCATGGCTTCAAGGAAAAACAAGAAATGATATGCAAACTGAGGCTCCAAGGCACCTGCAAGAAAAAGCACACTCATAACTCATATTTTATGCATCTCTCATTTCAGTTAGCAAAATATGTCTATTTCTTCCTTTCCTCTATGTTAATCTCTCACTAATAAACAATCTTGTGGCATCATCCAATAGGGAGAATACATCTTGTAGATGCACCAATTTGCAATAGCTGTCATCTGGAAAACTGAATCACAGAATAAATAACATGGATAGAGTAAGGAGAGTGCTGGGGGCCCTTTAATGGTGAGTCACTTTTATGATACGTGTGTGTGTGTGTGTGTGTGTGTAGTGTTATTTCTTACAAGACATTAACATGGCTAAGAGGGATGTCAGCTGCTGTAAACCATGTAATGGTTTGCTATTTGTCTTTGTTACAAGAGAAACAGAAAGGCTTCTATGCCTTTGCATGGGAGAGACCATCCTAATGACTATATTCATATGTTAAAAAAGACCTGAATGTAACTGACAATTTTTGATGGACAATGGTACCATGAAATGTTTGTCTTTCCAACTGTCTTATTTCCAATGACTTGTAACTGAAATATTAAACAGAAATTTAATCTCTGCCTGCTCATGTTATCTTTGAAAGAAAAAAAATAGGGACAATCAGTAGGTGTAGGAGTGGTGATAAAATTATCATTTCTTTGAATCTGGACACATGTTTTATCTGGAAATTACATTCTTGGTGACCTAGTCCATCCAGGTTAGGCTTCTCATCCTCAGGGCAAGCATTTGGAGGACAAATGATGACTATTCCAGAAAGCTTCAAGACCAGTCCATTAACCTGAGAATTAAAGAAAAGCTGTTAAAATCTTGAAAATTCATTTTTAACATCAAGTGGACTGGTGTGGCCTAGAAAGTCCTCTCATCACTTCTTGGCCTTGTGCTTATGGTAGTGAACTAAGGGAGGTAAGGTAGTAGGTGTGGTGGGGCATATGTAGGACCACAAGTCAGACCTGAACTGTGAGAGTTTGCACAAACAGTCTAATTTCTGGCTTCATGTTCCTCCCCTGGATGGATTAGGCTAAAAATATCTTATCCTTCTGGTTCACAGATTGCAGAAGACTTAAGGAAATGATGGTTATCAGAGTGATTTAGAAAGTTAAGGAGACTTGGGGAAGTAGAAATTCACAAGCTAATGAAAATCATGTGCATTAGAGAAAATCATTCAGAGAGCAATAACAAATATCTACCCAGCATGCCCAAGTAGCTGGGCTCCTAAGCATGTACCACCTATGTCCTACCCTTTTCATATCCAGTTCTACTACCAGCATTGTCTATGGGAAGAAAATTGAGTCAGTCTTTGGAGACGGTGTCACCTTCTAGTTACTTGTCTGCAAAATGAGGCAATAATAACTTATTCTTGTGATATCATAAATATCAAGTAAGATGAGGTGTGTTGAGTGCCTAGCACATAGTAGGCACATATAGATGCTGTATAGGTTAGAATCCGCTAAGCAGAAGAAAACATGAACACATTGGTAGAGGGCCAGGGAAACATTTTTATTATTTCAGCTGTTTCCTCAGAGCTCAGATTTGCATTCTTCATTATTCCCTCCTTCATGTGAAAGGTCTATCTGGAATGTCTCTGTGGGAGATGGATCTTGTGACTCAGCCTCTCTGTAATTCCCCTGGGTTGTCAGATTCTGGTTAGTGGGGATCAGGGTATTATCCAACAGGCTTACCCAAGTCTTTCTGTACAACTGGTTATGATTACAGAGACCACTGAGGCTTTAAAAAGGCGGGGTTGCAGGGGTGCCTGGGTGGCTCAGTTGGTTGATCCTCCGACTTTGGCTTAGGTCATGATTTCCCGGTCTGTGAGTTTGAGTCCCCCATCAGACTCTGTGCCGACAGTTTAGAGCCTGGAGCCTGCTTTGGGTTCTGTGTCTCCTTCTCTCTCTCTGCTCCTCCCCCGCTCAAGCTCTCTCTCTCTCTCTCTCTCTCTCTCTCTATCAAATATGAATAAACATAAAAAAGGCGGGGTTGCAGCAAGAAGGAGGCCTTTGCTCCCCCTCCCTTGAAAGGGTGGAGATGCCAGCTAGTCCGAGGAGGTGTATATCCGGCTAAGGTCTGTCAGCCTCTATGTGAGGGAGAACATTCTTAGGGCTGTTTTATTCCCTGAGAACAGTGTGAGTATGAGCAGTCAAGTCCTGGGGTGAAGACTAGACTCCCAGAAATAGAACTGGCCTTCAGAGACTCAGAATCTAATCTCAGAGGAAAAATGCAAAGACGTGGAAATCATGAGGGAGAGAAAATGACAGATCCACAGGACAGATCCAGATCTATCACATGCAAAATAAAAGATCCAGAAGGAGAGGAGGCAATGATTAAAAACATCATAGAGGAAATAATCACTAATCTGAAGAAAAAGTGTTCATTGATTAAAAAGGCAAGGTTCTAGGCAAGATGCATACCTTTCTTGATAAATTTCTGAAGTCTAAGGTTAAAAGGAAGCTCATGAATTCAGACTGCAATAGCAACTTACTAACAAAAGAAAATGGATTTTTTTTTCTCATCGGCAACAGTGGAAAGTAAAAGCAGTGTAAAAACCTTATAAATCACTGAAGAAAATAGATAAAAATTCAAATACCCTCCATGTGGTTCTAATACCATTCTTTAGCCAGGCCAGAATAAAGGCCTTTGTAGATGCCCAAAGATCCAAAGAAGAAATAGAAAAGAAATGACCACATATCCAGAAATCAGTAAATAAAGGGAATGCATACCAGCAGCCACACATAACATTATAATCAGATATAAACTTAAAGCCTCAAATGTTTTCATTTTTATTGACTGATAATAAAGGAACCAAGAACACATATTAAAGGCAAAAGCTAATTAGAGAAAAAGTAAAGAGAGGAAATTTATTTTGAAGATAATTAAATGAAAATTTTAAAACAATGGTAAAAAAGACAAATTCTTTTTTTGTTTATTCTTAAAGGCCAATCAAATAGATGACTCTATAAGGTCAATTAAGGGGGAAAAAGTGATTTGTAATAAGAAAAAGCAAAATAAAATCACATATTTAGTAGAACAAAATTGTGAGAATACTTTGTGTAACTCTAGGCAAAAATAAAAGAGGAAATAGGTAATTTCCTAAAAAAACATAGAGCACCAAAAATTCAAAATAAATAAAAAAATTGAATAAAGCCAGTTACCAATGAAGAGGTTGAAAAGATGACTGGCGGGATACTGTTAAGCAGAGACTGTATTAAGAGATACTATACAGCTGTTTATCTAATCTGTAAATCATATACAATTCCAGTTTTTTATAGTTATTTATACTACAACACAGTTACTCTCAGTGTAGTCACCAGACCAGCAGAAATGCAAATTCTCAGACCCTCCAGCCCCCCAGAACTACCGAATCAGAAACCCCAGAGATGGGACCCAGCAACCTGTGGTTTAACAAATCTAATAGGTAATTCTGATGCATAGTTAAGACTGAGAACCACTACTATACCAGACCACAGAAAAAGTGTGAAAGCTCCCTATAATAGGTGCATTGTTCTCTCTCTCTCTCTCATCTATCTCTTATCTATCTATCTATCTATCTCTCTATCTATATCATATATCTATCTATCATCTATTCATCTATCTATATATCTATGAATCATTATCAGCATCATCAATATATCTGTCACTTTATCTATGTATCTATATTATCTATGTTTTTATTTTAGGTATGTAAATTGTGCAAGTTCCTAAATTGCTAAAAACATTTTTCTTTTTAAATTTAAAGACAAATGGGTATTGAATTTTGTCAGGTACTTTTCTCAAATCTGTTGAGATAATCATATGATGTTCCTTCTTCATTCTGATAATATAATTTAACTTTACATTAAAAATGTTTTAGGGGCACCCGGGTGGCTCAGTTGGTTAAGCGACTGACTTTGGCTCTGGTAAAGATTTCATGGTTTGTGAATTCCAGCCCCATGTCAGGCTCTGTGCTGACATCTCAGAGCCTGTAGCTTGCTTCAGATTCTGTGTCTCCCTCTCTCTCTGCCCCTTTCCTGCTCTCTCTCTCTCTTATAAATAAATAAATATTAAAAAACTAAAAAAAATATTCTTGGGGCGCCTGGGTG
The DNA here is from genome assembly GCF_046562875.1 of Panthera onca. Classification (NCBI taxonomy): domain Eukaryota; kingdom Metazoa; phylum Chordata; class Mammalia; order Carnivora; family Felidae; genus Panthera; species Panthera onca. The sequence continues at coordinate 111,706,612 of NC_138346.1, forward strand.
GCTCAGTTGGTTAAGGGTCCATCACTTGATTTCAGCTAAGGTCATGATCTGATGGTTTGTGAGATTGAGCCCCATGTCAGGCTCTTCAGTGACAGTATGCAGAGCCTGCTTGGGATTCTCTCTCCCTCTCTCTCTGTCCCTCCCCAGCACATGTTCTCTCTCTCTCTCTTTCTCTCTCTCAAAGTAAATAAACATTAAAAATATTTTATTCTTAAGCCTGGTTTAGTGCAATTGCGAAAGGCCATGGAAATCAGCATTCAAAGTGACTCCTTGCAGAACTTCCTGTGAATGAGGCAGTCGTAGTTGGCTGAGCACAAGAGACTCAACCCACCAAGTTTTGGCACTACTAGTCACAATACTACTAGTCAGTTCAGAGTTCCGCACCACTCCAGGAACTATCCAAAATGATGAAATGGAATAATTCCCCTCAAAAAAACGTACAGGAAATAACCACAGCTAACGAACTGGTCAAAAAAGATTTAAACAATATAACAGAAAGTGAATTTAGAATAATAGTCATAAAATTAATTGCTGGGATTGAAAACAGTATAAAGGCCAGCAGAGAATCTATTGCTACAGAGATCAAGGGACTAAGGAACAGCCAGGAGGAGCAAAAAAATACTATCAATGAGCTGCAAAAAAAAAAAAAAAAAATGGAGACAACCCGGCATTGAAGAGGCAGAGGAGAGAATAGGTGAATTAGAAGATAAAATTATGGAAAAAGAAGAAGCTGAGAAAAAGAGAGATAAAAAAAAAAATTCAGGAGTATGAGGGGAAAATTACAGAACTAAGTGATGCACTAAAGAGAAATAATCTATGCATAATTGGTATTCCAGAGGAGGCAGAGAGAGGGAAAGGTGCTGAAGGTGTACTTGAAGAAATCATAGCTGAGAACTTCCCGGATCTGGGGAAGGAAAAAGGCATTGAAATCCAAGAGGCACAGAGAACTCCCTTCAGACATAACTTGAATCAATCTTCTGCATGACATATCATAGTGAAACTGGCAAAATATAAGGATAAAATGAAAATAATGAAAGCAGCTAGAGATAAACGTGCTCTAACATATAAAGGGAGACCTATAAGACTCGTGACCAATCTCTGTACTGAAACTTGGAAGGCCAGAAAGGAATGGCAGGAAATCTTCAATGTGATGAACAGAAAAAAATATGCAGCCAAGAATCCTTTATCCAGCAAGTCTGTCATTTAGAATAGAAGGAGAGATAAAGGTCTTCCCAAACAAACAAACACTGAAGGAATTCGTCACCACTAAATCAGCCCTACAAGAGATCCTAAGGGGGATCCTGTGAGACAAAGTACCAGAGACATCACTACAAGCATGAAACCTACGGACATCACAATGACTCTAAACCCATATATTTCTATAATAACACTGAATGTAAATGGACTAAACGCGCCAACCAAAAGACATAGGGTATCAGAATGGATAAAAAAACAAGACCCATCTATTTGCTGTCTATAAGGTACTCATTTTAGTCCTGAGGACGCCTTCAGATTGAGAGTGAGGGGATGAAGAACTATTTATCATGCCACTGGAAGTCAAAAGAAAGGTGGAGTAGCCATACTTATATCAGACAAACTAGACTTTAAATTAAAGGCTATAACAAGAGATGAAGAAGGACATTATATAATAAATACAGGGTCTATCCATCAGGAAGAGCTAACAATTATAAATGTCTATGTGCCGAATATGGGAGCCCCAAATATATAAAACAATTACTTACAAACATAAGCAACCTTATTGATAAGAATGTGGTCATTGCAGGGGACTTTAACACTCCACTTACAGAAATGGATAGATCATCTAGACACACGGTCAATAAAGAAACAGGGGCCCTGAATGATACATTGGATCAGATGGACTTGAAAGATATATTTAGAACTCTGCATCCCAAAGCAACAGAATATACTTTCTTCTCGAGTGCACATGGAACATTCTCCAAGATAGATCACATACTGGGTCACAAAACAGCCCTTCATAAGTATACAAGAATTGAAATCATACCATGCATACTTTCAGACCACAATGCTATGAAGCTTGAAATCAACCACAGGAAAAAGTCTGGAAAACCTCCAAAAGCATGGAGGTTAAAGAACACCCTACTAAAGAATGAATGGGTCAACCAGGCAATTAGAGAAGAAATTAAAACATATATGGAAACAAACGAAAATGAAAATACAACAATCCAAACGCTTTGGGATGCAGCGAAGGCAGTCCTGAGAGGAAAATACATTGCAATCCAGGCCTATGTCAACAAACAAGAAAAATCCCCAATACAAAATCTAACAGCACACCTAAAGGAAATAGAAGCAGAACAGCAAAGGCAGCCTAAACCCAGCAGAAGAAGAGAAATAAAGATCAGAGCAGAAATAAACAATATAGAATCTAAAAAAACTGTAGAGCAGATCAACGAAACCAAGAGTTGGTTTTTTGAATAAATAAACAAAATTGACAAACCTCTAGCCGGGCTTCTCAAAAAGAAAAGGGAGATGACCCAAATAGATAAAATCATGAATGAAAATGGAATGATTACAACCAATCCCTCAGAGATACAAACAATTATCAGGGAATACTATGAAAAATTATATGCCAACAAACTGGACAAACTGGAAGAAATGGACAAATTCCTAAACACCCACACACTTCCAAAACTCAATCAGGAGGAAACAGAAAGCTTGAACAGACCCATAACCAGTGAAGAAATTTTATCAGTCATCAAAAACCTCCTAACAAATAAGAGTCCAGGAGCAGATGGCTTCCCAGGGGAGTTCTACCAGATGTTTAAAGCAGAGATAATGCCTACCCTTCTCAAGCTATTCCAAGAAATAGAAAGGGAAGGAAAGCTTCCAGACTCATTCTATGAAACCAGTATTACTTTGATTCCTAAACCAGACAGAGACCCAGTAAAAAAAGAGAACTACAAGCCAATATCCCTGATGAATATGGATGCAAAAATTGTCAATAAGATACTAGCAAATCGAATTCAACGGCATATAAAAAGAATTATTCACCATGATCAAGTGGGATTCATTCCTGGGCTGCAGGGCTGGTTCAACATTCGCAAATCAATCAACGTGATACATCACATTAATAAAAGAAAAGAACCATATGATCCTGTCAATCGATGCAGAAAAGGCCTTTGACAAAATTCAGCAACCTTTCTTAATAAAAACCCTCGAGAATGTCGGGATAGAAGGAACATACTTAAAGATCATAAAAGCCATTTATGAAAAGCCACAGCTAACATCATCCTCAATGATGGGAAAAACTGAGATCTTTCTCCCTGAGATCAGGAACACGACAGGGATGTCCACTCTCACCACTGTTGTTTAACATAGTGTTGGAAGTTCTAGCATCAGCAATCAGACAACAAAAGGAAATCAAAGGGATCAAAATTGGCAAAGATGAAGTTAAGCTTTCACTTTTTGCAGATGACATGATATTATACATGGAAAATCTGATAGACTCCACCAAAGGTCTGCTAGAACTGATACATAAATTTAGCAAAGTTGCAGGATACAAAATCAATGTACAAAAATCAGTTGCATTCTTATACACTAACAATGAAGCAACAGAAAGACAAATAAAGAAACTGATCCCATTCACAATTGCCCCAAGAAGCATAAAATACCTAGGAATAAATCTAACCAAAGATGTAAAAGATCTGTATGCTGAAAACTATAGAAAGCTTATGAAGGAAATTGAAGAAGATGTAAAGAAATGGAAAAACATTCCGTGCTCATGGATTGGAAGAATAAATATTGTCAAAATGTCTATACCACCCAAAGCTATCTACACATTCAATGCAATCCAATCAAAATTGTACCAGCATTCTTCTCGAAGCTAGATCAAGCAATCCTAAAATTCATATGGAACCACAAAAGGCCCCGAATAGCCAAAGTAATTTTGAAGAAGAAGACCAAAGCAGGAGGCATCACAATCCCAGACTTTAGCCTCTACTACAAAGCTGTAATCACCAAGACAGCATGGTATTGGCACAAAAACAGACACATGGACCAATGGAATAGAATAGAAACCCCAGAACTAGACCCACAAACATATGGCCAACTAATCTTTGACAAATCAGGAAAGAGTATCCAATGGAAAACAGATAGTCTCTTTAACAAATGGTGCTGGGAGAACTGGACAGCAACATGCAGAAGATTGAAACTAGACCACTTTCTGACACCATTCACAAAAATAAACTCAAAATGGATAAAGGACCTGAATGTGAGACAGGAAACCATCAAAATCCTAGAGGAGAAAGCAGGAAAAAGCCTCCCTGACATCAGCCGCAGCAATTTCTTACTTGACACATCCCCAAAGACAAGGGAATTAAAAGCAAAAATCAACTATTGGGACCTCATGAAGATAAAAAGCTTCTGCACAGCAAAGGAAACAATCAACAAAACTAAAAGACAATCAACAGAATGGGAAAAGATATTTGCAAATGACATATCGGACAATGGGCTAGTATCCAAAATCTATAAAGAGCTCATCAAACTCCATACCCGAAAAACAAATAACCCAGTGAAGAAATGGGCAGAAAACATGAATAGACACTTCTCTAAAGAAGACATCCGGATGGCCAACAGGCACATGGAAAGATGCTCAACGTCGCTCCTTTTCAGGGAAATACAAATCAAAACCACACTCAGATATCACCTCACGCCAGATTGGCCAAAATGAACAAATCAGGAGACTATAGATGCTGGAGAGGATGTGGAGAAATGAGAACCCTCTTGCACTGTTGGTGGGAATGCAAACTGGTGCAGCCGCTCTGGAAAACAGTGTGGAGGTTCCTCAAAAAATTAAAAATAGACCTACCCTATGACCCAGCAATAGCACTGCTAGGAATCTACCCAAGGGATACAGGAGTACTGATGCATAGGGGCACTTGTACCTCAATGTTTATAGCAGCACTCTCAACAATAGCCAAATTATGGAAAGAGCCTAAATGTCCATCAACTGATGAATGGATAAAGAAACTGTGGTTTATATACACAATGGAGTACTACATGGCAATGAGAAAGAATGAAATATGGCCCTTTGTAGCAACGTGGATGGAACTGGAGAATGTTATGCTAAGTGAAATAAGCCATACAGGGAAAGACAGATACCATATGGTTTCACTCTTATGTGGATCCTGAGAAACTTAACAGAAACCCATGGGGGAAGGGAAGGAAAAAAAAAAAAGGAGGTTAGAGTGGGAGAGAGCCAAAGCATAAGAGACTCTTAAAAACTGAGAACAAACTGAGGGTTGATGGGGGGTGGGAGGGAGAGGAGGGTGGGTGATGGGTATTGAGGAGGGCACCTTTTGGGATGAGCACTGGGTGTTGTATGGAAACCAATTTGACAATAAACTTCATATATTGAAAAAAAAATAAAAACACTAAAAAAATAAAAACTAAAAATAAAAATATTTTATTCTTGCCTTAAAACTTGTTTGAGTATGATATATTATACTTTTAAGATATTGTGTAATTAACTTTTGCTAATATTTTGGGATTTTCACACTACATTCATGAATAACATTGATCTCAAATTTTCTGTTTAGAAATACCTTGGTAAGATTTTTTTTGTTTATAACAGGGATATGCAGAAATAATAAAGATGCACTGGGGAGTGCTCCCACTTTCTCTTTCTGTTAAGGAATTTGTGAAATAATGGTTTTATATCTTCCTTATTTGATAGAATTAACTCACCAGTGAAACCACTAGGTCTAAAGTTTTCTTATAAAAAGATTTTAATTAGATATTTAATTTCTTAAACAATCATTTGTGTTTTCATATTTTTAATTCAGATCTATTCTTCTTGTGTCAGTTTTGATAAATTGTGTTTTTTAAGTAATTTGTCTGTTGACAAATTAGTTATCATAAAGTTGTTCAAAACAATTTTCTATTCATCATTTAAACATAATTTTGAATTATAATTCACTTATCATAAAATTCACCTTTTGAAGTATGCAATTCATTGATTTTTAGTACATTCAAAGAGTTGTGCAACCATCACCACAATATAAATAAATAAATTTTTCACTATCTTGAAAAGAAATCCCACATCCACTAGCAGCTACTTCCTTTCCTCTTCCCCCAAACCTAGACAATCACTAGTCTAATTTCAGTCTCTGTGGATTTGTCACTTTTGAAGATTTTATGTCAATGAAACCATACACTATGTGATCATTCATGGTAAATTCTTTCAACACTATCTCAATTACTATAGTCCTGTAGTAAGTTTGAAATCAGGAAGTATGAATCTTCCAAATCTGTTCATCCTATTCAATATCGTTGGCTATTTTTGGTCCTTTGTGTTTCCTAATTCTAGGACCAGTTTGCCAATAGAGGCAAAAAATTCAAAATGGGATTCTGATAGAGATAACCTGCACATAAATTTGTTGAGTATTTCCATTTAACAATATTGTTTTGATCCATGAACATGGGATGTTTTCTTTTATTTAGATCTTCTTCACTATCTTTCAAAAATACTTTGTAGTTTTCAATGTACAAGTCTTACATTTATTTTATAAAATTTATTCCAAAATACTTTATTCTTATTTATGCTATTTTAAATAGATTTTTAAAATTTCATTATTTATTTATTTATTTATTTATTTATTGTTAAGGTATACAACTGAATGAGATATCATCTCACACTTGTATGTCAGTTAACATAAAGTGTGGTATTAATTTCAGGTATACAATTTAGTGATTCGTATGCATAAAACACCCAATGCTCATCACAAGTGCACTCCCTAAATCCCATCACCTATTTAAACCATCCCTACACCCACACCCCACACTCATCAGGTTGTTCTCTATATTAAGAATCTCTAAGTTGTCTCTATGTCTTTTTCCTTCTTTGCTGGTTTGCTTAGTTTCTTAAATTCCACATATTAGTGAGATCATATGGTATTTGTCTTACTCTGACTGATGTACTTAGCATAATACTCTATAGCTCCATCCATGTCATTGCAAATAGCAAGATTTCATTCTTTTTTATGACTGAATAATATTTCATGGTATATATACCACATCTTCTTTATCCATTCATCACTCGATGGACACTAGGATTGTTTCTATCATTTGGCTGTTGGGGATAATGCTGCTATAAACATTGGGGTGCATGTATCCGTTTGAGTTAGTACTTTTGTATTCTTTAGATAAATACGTAGTAGTGCAATTGTTGGATTGTAAGGTAGTTGTAATTTTAACTTCTTGAGGAAATTCCATACTGTTTTACAGAGTGGCTGCACCAGTTTTCATTGCCACTAATGATTCAAGAAGGTTCTGCTTTCTCCACATCCTAACCAACACCGGTTGTTTCTTGGATTATTGATTTTAGACATTCTGACAGATGTGAGTCAGAAAAGGTTGCAAAACCTTTTTATTTTGGTGTGATCCCAATAGTTTATTTTTGATTTTATTTTCCTTGGCCTGGGGAGACATAGCTAGAAAAATTTTTCTATGGACTATGTCAGAGAAATTACTGCTTATATCTTCTATGAGCTTTATGGTTTCAGATATCACATTTAGGTCTCTAATCCATCTTGAATTATTTTTGCATATGGGGTAAAAGAATGGTCCAGCTTCAGTGTTTTGTATGTAGCTGTCTAGTTTTCCCAGTACCATTTGTGGAAGAGACTCTCTTTTCCCCATTGTATGTTCTTGCCATCTTTGTTGCATATAAGTGTGAGTTTATTTCTGGGCTTTCTGTTCTGTTCCAGGGATTCATGTGTCTATTTTTGTGCCAGTACCATACTGTTTTGGTTATTACAGCTTTGTAGTATATCTTGAAATCTAGGATTGTGATACTTCTAGCTTTGTGTTTTCTCAAGATTGCTTTGGATACTTTGGGTCTTTTGTGGTTCCATACACATTTTAGGATGATTTGTTCTAGTTCTGTGGAAAATGTTAGTATTTTGATAGGGATTGCATTAAATATGTAGATTGGGGGTGCCTGAGTGGTTCAGTTGGTTAAACATCTGATTCTTGATTTTGGCTCAGGTCATGATCTTATAGTTTGTGAGTTCAGGCCCCTCATTGGGCTCTGTGCTGACAGTGTGGAGTTGCTTGGGATTCTCTCTCTCTCCTTTTCTCTCTGCTCTTCCCCTTATTGCATGCTCTTTCTCTCAAAATAAATAAACTTAAAAAAATTCTGTAGATTGATTTAGGTAGTATGGACATTTTAGCAGTATTGGTTCTTCTAGTTCATGAGCATGGAATGTCTTTTCATTTGTTTGTGTTATGTTTGATTTCTTTCATCAGTGTTTTATAGTTTTTACAGTACAGGTCTTTGTTTTCCTTGGTTAAGTTTATCACTACTTTATTATTTTGGTGTAATTGTAAATGTGATTCTTTTCTTAATTTCTCTGCTGCTTTATTCTTAATATGTAGAAATAAAACAGATTTCTCTATATTAATTTTGTATCCTGTGACTTTGATGAATTCATTTGTCAGTTCTAGCAGGTTTTTGGTGTAGTCTTTAGGGTTTTCTATATATAATTTTCTATATATATGGTTTTCTATATGTAATATCTTGTCATATGCAAAGAGTGAAAGTTTTACTTTTTTAAAAATCAATTTGGAAGCCTTTTATTCCTTTCTTTTGTCTGATTCCTACAACTAGGACTTCTAGTTGTATGTTGAATGAAGTGGTGTGAGTAAATATCACCATTTTGTTTCTGATCTTAGAAGAAAAGCTCTCATTTTTCACCACTGAATATGATGTTGGCTGTTGACTTTTCATATATGGACTTTAGGATGTTGAGATGTGTTTCTTTTCAAGATAGTTTGTTGAGAGTTTTTTTTCATGTGTAGATGTTCTATTGTGTCAGATATGTTTCCCTGATGATCAGAGATGTTGAACTTCTTTTATGTGTCTGTTGGCCATCTATGTCTTTTTGGAGAAGTATTTATCCAGGTCCACTGCCCATTTTCAAGTTAGATTGTGTTTTTAGTTATTGAGTTGGGTACATTTTTTAAATACTGCATTTTGGATCTTAACCCGATATTAAATATATCATTTGCAAACATCTTCTCCCGTTCAGTATATTACCTTTTTTTGTTTTTGATGGAGTCCTTTGTCATTAAAAAGCATTTTAGTTTGATATAGTCTTTCTTGCTTTTTTTTTTTGCCCTTGCCTGAAGAGAGATTCAAGAAAACATTGTTAAGACTGATGTTAAAACATTACTATGTTTTCTTCTAGGAATTTAATGATTTCCAGTCTTTAAGTCTTTATTTTATTTTTGTGTGTAGTGTAGCAAAGTGGTCTGATTTCATTTTTTCTTTTACATGTAGCTGTCCAGTTTTCCCAACACTACTTATTCAAGAGATTATCTTTTTTCTTCATATATTTTGCTTCCTTTGTTGAAAATTAATTGACCATATAAATGTGGGTTTATTTCTGGACTCTCTATTTTGTTCTATTGATTTAAATGTAATTTATATTGAAGTGTTTTGATTAATTTTCATATATTTGTGAATTTTATAAAATTCATTTTCTTGTTTTCTAATTTTATGCTTTTTTGATTGGAGAATACACTTTATATAATGTCATTCTTTTTACATTTATTAAACTTGCTTCATGACCTATCATATGGTCTACCCAGGAGTAGTCATCCATCTATATTTCTAAAATATTTGCTAGGATTTATTACTTTTATATTTATTATTTATTAGCTTTATTACCTACAGACTGTTCCATGGTGAGCTTAATTTAATTTTGGTCGATGGTTGTGCTTATGTTTCCTTGGAAGATAGATATTTATTTTTTATCATTGCACAGATGTATCAGTATGTTTTTGAATTTATGTTTTTGATCCATGTTCATCAAAGACTAAGAACTTGGATTTTCCTTTGCTGTTTACTTCTAAGAGATATAGCATTGTTAATGCACACACAGTCTTCCACACCACCAGGTATTTGTGTAGTTTTACTTCTTAGTTTGGCATCTTAGACTTTGCCTTTGGGTCGGAGTAGCTGGTTTAGTCAGTAGTCAGAGACTGTGTTTAAGTCCCTTGTACCAGTGAGAACTACACTGTTGATGCATCTGTGTGTAGCTTGAGGAATGCTTTCACATCTACTCTACTCTTGCTCTGATTACAGTCTAGCACTTGCATACAGGAATTCTGAGTGGCAAGATTGACTGTGATCCCTTATTTCCAGGGAGAGCTCTTCTTGACTTTCTTTTCCCTGTTTCCTTCTATTAAACTTCTCGTTGCTATGCTATGCCATTATTAGTATTTTGGAGCTATGTTTCCTGCTCTCCTAATTGCTCTTCATCCAGATTTCCATTTTAAAAATAACATCTTTAGGTATTCTAAGTTCTCTGTTTCCAATAAAGTCTGTCTTCTCAGGCAGATCTGGAGAGTTCTTTGTCATCATTACCTGCTTATTTTTTAAGATAAAACTGCAGAAGATATTCATCCACTTTTCCCAGAGTGATATCACTGTTCTATGAAGGGATGCTAGTGGGTGATTGGCCAAATTGGCTTACTATTCATAACTTGGAACCTCTGTTTTGTGAGTAATTACCTCTAGTTAGGGTGACTCTCTATGAGAGTGATATGAATCTTATTGACCTATTACAGCTGGCGTATAGTTCTGTGATATGATTTGGGCCTGGTTGAGAAGAGACATCCAAATGGTTTGCCCTTAACATCACCATGGGAAAGGTACGTCATTGGGATGTCTCATATTCAGTGCAGCAAATCTAATGTCCTAGCTGCTATCCAAGGGTCTAGCTTTAAACTAGCCTGCTTCTGGAAGCTGACAGGGTCCTCTGGGAACTTAAATGGGTGTGTGGGTACTTGTCGAATTATTTCTCCCCAGGGAACTCCAGTGATAAAATAAAGCCTCCAGTTTCTCCCTGGAAGGAGTGGAATGACCCATATAGTGCCACAACTTTTATGGTGGCACCTGAAGGACTGACTCCTAGCTTTCCTAACCCTGGGAGCTGACAAAGAATAACATTTACTAGTCCCTTAGGACCACAGGAAAAAGTAGCAGTTTTAAGTGAGGATCCAAGTACTTCATATGGCTCTCCACCCTGACTGAACACAAATGAGCTGCAAACAAAGTCTAGTTTCCTGTCTGTCCCTGAAAGGTTTATACTACACATCTAATGCTCTGACTTTTGAAGGTGCTACCTGAGGATCTGGTTACTAACCATCTTGCATCTGGGAGCCCAGGGGGTCATTTGGGAGCTTGAAAAAGTGTTTGGGAACTTCATGCAGCTTTTTCCTCCAGCTTGATCCATTGATAAAACTGAGACTCTAGTCTCTACCTGGAAGGAGTTGGACTATATAACTAGTTCTCTGACTATTCCAGTTGTCCAAAGGCCTGTCTTCTAACACTTGTCCCTAGGAGCTGACTGTTGCTGGAATTTGCTATGCCTCTCAAGGTGGCAAAGAGTGAAGCAAGAATTTTAAAGAAAGCATGGTCTGAAAGAATGTATGCTACAGCTTCTCTTCATACATTACTGCAGAGCAAGTTGGTGATAAACTCCAGTTCCAGTTTCTTTGTGAGATTAGAAGAAATTAAACTACATATCTAGTGTCCCAACTTTGGGCTTCTATGTGAGGGATTAGCTTCTATCTTGTCTGTCTCAGACAACTGACAGAATTTGGGATACTATAATCTCCTGGAGGCCAGTAAGAACAAAGACAGTATTTGGACAAACACAGGCACCCGTATTCTTTGGTTAGGTTGATCAGTAAGGTTAATTTCCTATATAAGGCCAGTCTGTAAAGACTGGAAAAGGAGACTGTTTTAGCTAATGTGTAGAAACAAACAACATCAGAGAAAATGAAGAAACAGGAAAATATTTTCCAAATAAAAGAACAAGACAAATCTTGAGAAACCAACATGAATGAAATGGAGGTATATAACTTACTTGACGTATAATTCCAAATGTAAGTTATAAAAAATGTTTACCAGGGCCAGAAAAGCAATAAATGAACAAACAGAATTTCAACGCAGAAAATATTTTAAAAGTACCAAGTAAAATCATACAGCTAAAGAATTCAATAACTGAACTGAAAAATTCATTAGAGGGATTAAGTGGAAGACTAAATCAATCAGCAAAAAGAATCAGCAACCTGAAAGATAGATAATTGGAAATTATCCAGAGGATAAAAAAGGAATACAATGTGGAAGAAAGCTGAAGAGATTTACGGGGTTCACTAAGAAAACCAATAAAAGTGTTATGGGAGTCCCAGAAGGAGAAAAGAAAAAGGTTGCAGAAAGGTTATTCAGATAGCTAAAAAATTCCCAAACCTAGACAAAACCTAGATAAAAAAAATGGATATCCATATCCAGAAATCCCAATGGAAATTAAACAAATGAATCGAAAGAGATATTGAGACACATAATCAAACTGTCAAAATTTAAAAACAAAGATAATTTTGAAAGCGGCATAAGAAAAACAGCTGTTTGTATACAAGGGAACCCCCTTAAACTATCAGCAGAGTTTTCAGCAAAAATACTGTTGGCCGAAGAGAGAAGGATGATATATTCAAAGTGCAGAAAGAAATAAATAAAGAAGACTATTAAGACTATTATACCTAGCAAACTTATCCTAATCAATCAAGACTATTATACCTAGCAAACCTATCCTACAAAAATGGAGGGGGTATACTTTCTCAGACACACAAAAGATGAACGTGTTCATCACCATTTATCATCACCATTTATGATAAATGCTAAAAACAATTATTCAAGTTGAAAGGATGCTACATAGTAACATAAGAGAAAAAGAAAGCATAAAACTTATTGGTAAAGGTAAATATATAGAGAAAATCATAATTACTTTATTATTATATTGCTGTATTACTAAAATTGTGGTTGGTAAATCACTACTAACTCCAGTATAAAAGTAAAAGAATTATAAATAATTATATTTAAACTATATTAATGGATACATAATATAAATAGACATAAATTGTGATATCAATAGCATATAAGGTAGGGGAAGGAGAGATAAACGTGGAGGACTTTTCTATGAAGTAAAATTATTATCAGCTTAAAATAGACTGATATACATACAAGATATCTTATGTAAGCCCCATGGTTTTCACAAGAAAAATATCCACAGAAGCTTCACAAAATAAAAAGAGAAAGGAATCAAATGTATCAATACAATAAACAAACACAAAGGAAGACAGCTAGAGAGAAAAAGAATGATAAAAGAACTACAGACAAACAGAATATATTTAAAAAGATGGCAAGAGTAAATCCTCCCCTATCAAAAATTACTTTAAATGTAAATGAATTAAATTCCCTAGTCAAATTATAGAGATTGGATGAATGAATAAAAAAGCAAAATCCAGCTATATGCTGTCTATAAGAAACTGATGTTAAATTCAAGGACACACGTAGGGTAAAAGTAAAGGGATTAAAAAATGGTAACCAAAAGAAAACAGAAGTCTATACTTAGACAAAATAGACTTTAAGAGAAAACAATCTCCAGAAACAAAGGTCATTTTATAGTGATAAAAAAGAAAATTAAACAGGAACATATGAACAATTTTAAGTATATATGCACCCAACATCAGAGCTCGTCAGTGTATAAAGTAAAAATTGAAATTTCTGAGAAAAAGAAATTGAAAGCAATAATAGAAGACTTCTCTCCCTCATTTTCATTAATGGATAGAACATTCAGACAAAATCCATAAAGAAACAGCAAGCTTAAAAAATATCACGGATCAAATGAAACTAAAAGACATATACAGAACTTTCTGTCCAACAGCAGAAGAATACATAGTCTTGTCAATCACAAATATAACATTCTCCATGATAAATCGCATGTTATATTATAAAACAAGTCTTGACAAACTTTAAAAGACAGAAATCATATTTTTTGACCACAGTGATCTGAAGGTAGGGATCAATAGCATCAAGAAAATGGGAAAATCACAAGTATGTGAAAACAAAACCTCACACTCTTTTTTAACTATTGGGTCAAAGAGGAAGTAAAAAGTAAATTAAAAAAAAATATCTAGACAAACAAAACTCAAAACACAATATACCCAAATTATAGGATGCAGCAAAATAAGTACTAAGAGGGAAATTTATAGTGATAAACACCACCATCAACAACAAAAAGAATAATGTCAGATGAATAACCCAATTTTACATTTTAAGGAACAACAACAAAAGAACAAACTAAGCCCAAAATTGGCTGAATAAAGGAAATAATAAAGATTACGGCAGAAAAAATTCAAATAGAGAATAGTAAGATAGAAAAAGAATCCACAAAATTAATAACTTATTTTGTGGAAATGTAAATAAAATCAACAAACCCTTGGCTACAGTAAAGAAAACAGGACAAAGAGCTTAAATAAATGAAAATTTAAAAATAAAAGAGGAGACTTTATAATGTACACTGCAGGAATAAAAAAGATTATAAGGGACTCTAACAATTATATGCAAATTATATGCCCTAGAAGTAACGGGTAAATTCCTAGAAATGTACAACCTATGATGACTATATCAAGAAGAAATAGAAAGCCTGAACAGACCAAAAACTGATAAGGAGATTGAAGCAGTAAAAGCAACAATCAAAATCCTTTCAACAAATAAAAGCCCAGGGCCAATTGGTTTCATGGGTGGAATTTTACCAAACATTTAAAGAAGATTTAATATCAATCCTTCTTAAACTCATAAGAAACATAGAAGATGAAACATTCTAAAACTTCTTTTTTTGAAGCCAGCATCACCTTGTGACCAAAGACAAAGAAAGACATTACAAGAAGACTATAGGATGATATTACCAATGAAAATAGATGCAAAAATCTTCAAGAAAATACTAGCAAACAATATTCAACAGCACATTAAAAGGATGACAAAATGGGATCCATGGGATACAACTTACACAAATTGATTAACGTGTTACACAAATTGATTAACGTGATATACTATATTAACAAAAGGTAACATAAAAGCTATATGATTATCTCAATGGATATAGAAAAACATTTTACAAAATTCAACATCCATTCATGATTCACACACATGCACACACACATACAATAGGTGTAGAAGGAACATCCCTCAACATGATAAAGGCCATGTATTAAAAAGCCCACAGATGATATCATAGTTGATGAAAAAAAATTGAAAGCTCTTTCTCTAAAACCTCATACAGGGCAAGGATACTCACTCTTACCACTGCTATTCAACATAATACTGAAAGTCCTAGCCAGAGAAATTAAGTAAGGAAAAGAAATAAAAGGAATTCAAGTTGAAAAGTAAGAAAAATTGTCTTTCTTTGCTATGACATGATCATATATTCAAGTTGAAAAGTAAGAAAAATTGTCTTTCTTTGCTATGACATGATCATATATGTAGAAAACCCAGAAGACTCAATGACAACAATAAAAAACTGCTATAACTAATAATTTAAGTATACTTCTAGGGTACAAAATCAGTATAAAAAATTGGTTGAATCTATACACCAACAAAAAACTATCTGAAAATGAAATTAAGAAAATAATTCAATTTACATAACAACATAAAGGAATAAAATACTTAGAAATAAACTTATCCAAGAAAGCATGCACTAAGAACAATAGAACATTATTGAAGGAAATTAAAGCAGACACACATAAATGGAAAGACATCCCATGTTCATGGATTGGAAGGATTAATATTATTAAAATGTACATACTATCCAAAGTGATCTACAGATTCAGTACAACTTTTATAAAAATCCCAATAATATACTTTACAGAAATATTTAAAAAATCCTAAAATTCATATGGAACCACAAAAGACTGTGCATAGCCAAAACAATCTTGAGAAACAAGAAAACGGCTGGAGGCATCACACACCTTGATTTTAAAATGTATTACAAAGCTATAATAATCAAAACATTTTGATACTGGCATAAAAAGAGACACAAAGATTAATGGAACTGAATATAGAACCTAGTAATAAACACACACATTTATAGTCAACTGATATTTAACAAGAGTGCCAATCCCATACAATGAGGAGAGGATAGTCTCTTCAATAAATGGTGTTTGTAAAACTGGATATCCATATGCAGAAGAATGAGATCAGATCCTTATTTCATGTTATATACAAAAATAAACTCAAAATGGATTAAAGAATTAAAGGTAGGACTCCAAACTATAAATCTGCTAGAAGGAAATATGGAAACATCTTGAGATTTTTCTTGGCAACACTTTTTTTTATCATGACAACAACAGCACAGGCAACAAAAGCAAAAATACGTGAAATTGCACCAAATTAAAATCTTCTGTAGGAGGGAAAGCGAAGATGGTGAAGTAGGAGGATGCTAGTCATCTCATCCCATGGATACAACTATATAACATTCACATCAGTGTAAATAGCCCAGAAAATTACCTCAAGACTGGCAGAACAAACTCCATAACTAAAGGTAGAGAAGAGACCATATCAAAAAGAGTAAGGAGGGTAGAGATGCAGCTGGGAGCTAAACAGACCATGGCCATTCATAGGAGGGAGCCACAGATGTGGAGAAGGGAGAGAAACATACTATCACACCAGGGAGCCAGCATGGGGAAGATGAATTCCTATGATATTTAACTTTGAAAACTAGAGGGACCAAATTTTATGAGCTCTTAATAACCAGTGGAACTTAAAAAAAATCAGTAAGTTCCAGTCCTGGGAGAGCCTGAAGGGTGATAAGCTGAGTCCCCATCCTTAAAGACACAACATAACAAAGAACCTGCAGAAGTACGGCATAGAAGCAACAGTTTGAAAAAATGCCTGGGGCATATGGCAGAGAGAAATATTTACTAATCTCAGAACCTGTGCCAGAGAGACAGAGATCATAGGGAGACTCCTACAGGAACTAAGGAGATGGCAGGTGCCATTTTCCTCCCCCAACCTCCAGCATAAACTCACAGCCATCTGTGGGAATGGACAGTGTATTGATTTTCACTACCTAAATTGCTTACACAAAGTCCCACCCCTGGCAGATCTTCCCTGTCCTGACCATCTTGCCTCAATCCTGGTGCTGTGGGTCACTTCCCCAGAAGACAGGCCCAAACCTTGTCAATATGATGTCACCTGGCCTACATGCTTTGTGGGGCCTTGGTCTCAGCAGAAGCAGTGGTGGAGGCAGACCCTGTGATAGACCAGTGTGCGCCTCGTTAAAATTACTTACCCCACCCAGCCAGTCAGGTCCCAGGAGCAGCAGCAGCCCATCATCTCTCACTAGTGCCACAAACATTGTGAGCACTATGTGACTTGTTCCCCGACCTCCAATATGCTCAAACTGGGGCTACAAACCTGGCATTGTACAAGCATGACTGACAGGGAACTGCATCATTCCACAGTGATTCCTGCCCTGGTCTGAGGGGAAGAGAACCACACTCAGATAACAGCCTCCAGCAGTGGGCTAGAGGCAGACAGCTCGTCTGATTGTAGACCCTACTCAGCAGTGAAAGCTTCTCAGGGGACAACACTGGGAAAGTTCCCTGCAATTTGGTGCAACTGCATCTCTGGCAAACATCTGGTCTGATTAAACTCAAGATCCAGGGAGCCCCAGACTAGTCCACTAACACCTTGGGGACCAAACACTGCTCACAACAGGCAAAGAGAGAGCTACTGCAGATGACTGGACTGAAAGAAAAGCAGCCAAGACTCAACAGCAGGATGCACACAACACATACAGGAGACTCCTCTGAAGTGCCAGGTTCTGGTGAATGGGTGACACTGCACTGCAGGGCACTATAAGACATCTTCTTCATAATGCTATTACTTTCAAAAGCAGGAGTTTCCTAACACACAGAAGCAGACACAGACAGTTAGATAAATGGGGAGGCAGAGGAATATGTCCCAAAAGAAATAACAGGACAAAATCATAGCAAAAGACCTAACTAAACAAAATGAAGATAAGTAATATGCCTGATAGAGAATTTAAAGTAATAATCACAAAGATACTCACTGGATTTGAGAAAAGTGGAGGACTTCAGTGAGAACCCTAATAAAGAGATAAAAAGAAGCCAATCAGAGATGAAGAACACAATTAATGAAATTAAAAATAAACTAGTTGGAATAAATAGCAAAGTAGAGGAAGCAGAAGAATGAATTATCCACCTGGAGGACAGAGGAATGGAAAATAATCAAACTGAACAACTAAGACAAAAAAATTATGCAAAATGAGAATAGACTTAGGGAATTCAGTGACTTCATCAAGTGTAATAACATTTGCATTATAGGGAGTCCCAGAAAAACAAAAAGAAAAAGGGGCAGAAAATTTATTTGAAGAAATAATAGCTAAAAACTTCCTTAATCTAGGGAAAGAAACAGATATCCAGATTCAGAAGGCATGGAGATTCTCCCCCACCCCACACACAAAATCGATCCATGGAGGTCCACAGTAAGAGAAATAGTAATTAAAATGGCAAAAAGTAGTGATGAAGAGAGAATTCTAAAAACATCAAGGAAAGAAGACAGTTATATAAAAGGAAAATCTCATAGGGTATTAGTGGATTTTTCAGCAGAAATTTGCATGCCAGAAGGGAGTGGCATCATATATTCAAAATGCTGAAAGGAAAAAAAACAAAAAACAAAAAAAAAAAACCTTCAGCCAAGAATCTCTATCCAGCAACGTTATTATTCAAAATAGTTTCCCAGACAAACTGAAGTTAAAGGAGTTCATGACCACTAAACCAGTTCTATAAGAAATGTTAAAGGAGACTCTGAGTGAAAAATAAAGGCCACAAGCAAGAGTAAGAAAAGTAGGAAGGATAAAAGCAGCAGGAAGAAGTATATCAATAAAAAATCACAAAATAATAAAATGATAAGATAAGATAAGATAAGATAAGGTAAGATAAGATATGGTAAAGTGTGACACCATATACTTAAAATGTGGTGAGGACAGGAATTAAGAATGAATTAAAACTTAAGTGACCATCAACTTAATATAGATTGCTATATGTAGAAAATGTTATAAACAAACCTAATGGTAATAGATCAAAAACTAGTAACAGATAAACAAAAATTAAAGAGAATGCAATCCAAGTATATATTTAAACAAATCCAGCAAACTGTGAGAGAAGAGAGTAATAAAAGAAAGGAACGGAGAAGAACTACAAAGAAAAAAAATGAAGCAAATAACAGAATAGCAATAAAGCATACCTATCAATAATTATGTTGAATGTAAATGGACTAAACACTACAATCAAAAGACATAGAGTGACAGAATGGATTAAAAAAAAAACAAGAACTTTCTATGTGCTGCTTATAAGAGACCCATTTCAGACCTAAAGATACATGCAGATTGAAACTAAGAGGATGGAAAAACATTTATCATCCAAATGGATGTAGAAAAAAAAAAACAGAGTAGCAATGCTTATATTTGCCAAAATGTACTTTAAAACAAAGACTGTAACAAGAGACATAGACTTTTAATAATAAAAGGGGACAATCCAACAAGAAGTAATAACAATTGTAAATAATTATGCACCTAAATGGAAGCACCCAAACACAGGAAACAGTTAATAACAAACATAAAGGAACTAATCGATAGTAAAACAATAACAGTAGGGGACTTTAACACCCCATTTACATCAATGGACAGATCATTCAAACAGAAATCAGTAAGGGAACAGTGGCTTTGAATGACACAAAGGACCAGATATATTTAACAGATATATTCACAATATTTCATCCTAAAACAGCAGAATACACATTGTTTTCAAATGCATATGGAACATTCTTCAGAATAGAACACATGTTAGGCCACAAAACAAGTCTTAGCAAATTCTAAAAGACCAAAGTCATACCATGCATCTTGTCTGACCACAATGCTATGAAACTCACAATTAACCACAAGAAAAATTATGGAAAGAGCACAAATACATGGAGGTCAAATAACATACTATAAAATAATGAATAAGTGAAGCAAGAAATCAAAGAAGAAATAAAAAAAATACATGGGAAAAAATGAATATAAAAACACAAAGATCCAAAACCCTTGGGATGCAACAAAAGCTGTTCAAGAGGGAAGTTTACAGCAATGCAATAAATCTTATTTCTAGGGGCACCTGGGTGGTTCAGTTGGTTAAGCATCCAACATTGGCTCAGGTTCATGATCTCACTGTTCATGAGTTCGAGCCTTGCATCAGGCTCTGTGCTGACTACTCAGAGCCTGGAGTCTGCTTCGAATTCTGTGTCTGCCTCTCTCTGCCCCTCCCCTGCTCACACTCTGTTTGTCTCTCTCTGCCTCCCAACAATGAATAAACATTAAAAAATTTTAAAAAATCTTATACTTAAAGGACCTAGAAAAAGAACAAGGCACAAAATCCAAAACCAGAAGAAATAAGGAAATAGTATTAGAGCAGAAATAAATAATATAGAAACTAAAGGCAGAAAAACAATAATAGAACAGATCGATGAAGCCAGGAGCTGGTTCTTTTTAAAAAAATCAAGAAAATTGATAAACCTCTAGCAAGACTCAACAACAACAAAGAGAGAGAGAGAGTAAGAGAGACAGAGAGAGAGGACTCAAACCAAAACAGAAATGAAAGAGGAGAAATAACCAATATCACATAAAATACAAACAATTGTAACAGAATATTATGAAAAAATATATTCCAACAAATAGAACAACCTAGAAGTGGATAAATTCCTAGAAACATATAACCTACCAAAACTGAAGTGGGAAGAAATAGAAAATTTGAACAGATCAATTACCAGCAATAACATTGAATCAGTAATCAAAAAATTCCCAAGGACCAGATGGTTTCACAGATGAATTCTACAAAACATTTAAAGAAGAGTTAATATCAATTCTTCTCAAACCATTCCAAAAAATAGAAAAGGAAGGAAATTTCCACATTTATTCTATGAGGCTAGAATTACTCTGATACCAAAAGCAGATAAAGACACCACAAAAAAGAGAACCGCAGGCCAATATTTTTGGTGAACATAAATGCAAAAATTCTCGACAAAATACTAACAAGCTGAATCAACAATACATTAAAAAATTATTCACCATAATTAAGTGGGATTTATCCCCAGGATGCAAAAGTGGTTCAATATTTTCAAATCAATCAACATGATACATCACATCAATAAAGATAAGTATCATGATGGGGGTGGGAGGGAGGGGAAGGTAGGTGATGGGTATTGAAGAGGGCATCTTTTGGGATGAGCACTGGGTGTTGTATGGAAACCAATTTGACAATAAATTTCATATATTAAAAAAATAAAGATAAGTATCATGTAATCATTTCAATGGAAACAGAAAAAACATTTGACAAAGTACAACATCCATTCATCATAAAAACCTCAACAAAGTAGCTTTAGAGGAAATATACTTCAACACAATATAAACCTATATAAAAAACCCACAGATGGGGCTCCTGGGTTGCTCAGTCGGTTGGGCGGCGGACTTCATCTCAGGTCATGATCTCGCGGTCCGTGAGTTTGAGACCCGCTTCGGGCTCTGTGCTGACAGCTCAGAGCCTGGAGCCTGTTTCAGATTCTGTGTCTCCCTCTCTCTGACCCTCCCCCGATCATGCTCTGTCTCTCTCTGTCTCAAAAATAAATAAACGTTAAAAAAATTAAAAAAAAAAAACCCACAGCTAACATAATACTCCATAGTTAAAAACTGAGAGCTTTACTCTAAGCTAAGAACAAGATGGGAATGTCTACTCTCACCACTTTTATTCAACATAGTACTGGTAGTCTGAGCTACAGCAGACAAGATAATGGAATGCAAGACATCCAAATAGGTAAGGAAGAAATAAAACTCTCACTACTTGTAGATGACATGGCACTCTATGTAGAAAACCCAAAAGACTCTACCAAAAACCTACTAGATCTCATAAATGAGTTCAGTAAGGTCATGGGACACAAAGTTAATGTATAGAAATCCCTTGCATTTCTATACACCAATAATGAACCAGCAGAAAGAGAAATCAAGGAATCCATCCCATCTACAATTTCACCCCAAACCATAATATACCTAGGAATAAACATAAACAAAGAAATGAAATATCTGTACTCTGTAAACCATAAAACATTGATGAAAGAAATTATAGATGACACAAAGAAATGGAAAGACACTCCATGCTTATGGATTGGAAGAACAAATATTGTTAAAATATCTACACTACTCGAAGCAATGAATTTAATGCATTTAATTAAGCTAACCAATTAAATGCATTTAAAGCCATTTAATGCAACCCCTATCAAAATACCAATAGCATTTTTTATCAGAACTGTGGGAAATAAGTTTAAGAATTCTGTATGCTAACACCAATGGGTTAACACGGCTTAGGGCAGAAAGATGCCACAGGGCAAAAGCGCTCAAGGCCAGTCATTAAATAAGACAAAGCGTAGAGGCAGAAAGTGCAGCCAACGCCACAGCCACCGGGCAGAAGGGCCCAAGTAAAACAAGGCTTAGGGTGGAAAGCCACCTCCACAGGAAGAAAGCATCCAAGAACAGTTGGATGTGGAAAGCTGATATGGGGCGAAAGTGCTCAGGGTTAGCTAGTGAAAAGTGCCTTGTTAGCCTTGAGGCAGCATGCTCTGGCAATCTTACACTTTGGAGAGAACAGTTACTTTGCTGTATCTTCCACAGAGAAACACTGTCCATCTGGCATCTGGCACTAATATACCATTGTGCTTTAATCTCAACTTCTAATGCCATTCGCCGCCCCCCCCCCCAACCCTTTGATTATGACACACAAATTAATGGTCACTATCTTACTGTTTTCTTCTGCACATTCACCACATATGTAAAACCTTGAAAGCTCAATAAATACAGAGACAAAACCCATGTTCAGGAATTTGTTTCTTCCTGGACATTAGCCACTCTCTGGTATTCAATTCTGCATTTGCTGTCTTGCTGGACAAAAAAGAACTCCAGACTCAAAGTCTGTGACACAGAACTAGAACAAACCATCCTAAAATTTTCATGGAATCACATCACGATTCCAGACTTTGAGTTATATTACAAAGCTGTAGTAATCAAAACAGTATGCTTACTGGCATCGATATAGACACGTAGATCAATAGAACAGAATAGAAATCCCAGAAATAAACCCACAATTGCATGGTCAATTAATCTTTTCCAAAGGAAACAAAGAATATGCAATGTGAAAAAGACAGTCTCTTTAACAAATGGTGTTGGGAAAACTGAATAGCTACATGCAAAAGAATGAAACTGGACTACTTCCTTATACCATACACAAAAATAAATTCAAAATGGATGAAATATCTAAATGTAAGACAAGAAACCATTAAAATCCTAGAGAATAATAGAGGCAGTAACTTCTTTGACATTGACCATAGCAGCTTCTCTCTAGATATATCTGCCATGGCAAGGGAAATAAATGCAAAAATTGAGATTGCATCAAAATGAAAAGTTTCTGCACAGTGAAGGAAACAATCAATAAAATTAAAAGCAACTTTTCAGAATAGGAGTAGATATTTGCAAATGATATATCTGATGAAGAGTTAGTGACCAAAATATATAAGGCACTTCTACAACTCAACACCAAAACCAAAACCAAAACCAAAAAAAAAAACCAACAAAAACCAAAACAAATAATCTAATTAAAATAGGGCATAAGACATAAACAGATGTTTCTTCTAAGAAGATATACAGTTGGCCAACAAACACAAGAAAAGATGCTCAACATCACTTATCATCAATCATCAAGGAAATGCAAATTGAAACTACCATGAGATTTCACCTCACACCTGTCAGAAATGGATAAAATCAAAAACTCAAGAAACAACAAGCACTGGCAAGGATGCAGAGCAAAAGTAACCCTCTTGTACTGTTGGTGGGAATGCAAATTGGTTCAGCCACTCTGGAAGACAGTATGGAGGTTCCTCAAAAAATTAAAAAAAAAAAAACTACCATATAATCTGGTAATCACACTACTGGGCATTTACCCAAAGAATTTGAGAACACCAGTTTGAAATGATATATGCACCCCTGTGTTTATTGCAGTATTATTTATAACAAATTATGGAAGTAACCCAAGTGTTTATTGATAGTAAAGATGTAGTGTGTGTGTGTGTGTGTGTGTGTGTGTGTGTGTGTGTGTATGTAATGGATATTATTCAGTCATGAAAAAGAATGAAATCTTGCCATTTGCAACAACATGGATGGATCTAGTGTACAATGCTAAGAGAAATAAGGCAGTCAGAGAGACAAATACCATATAATTTTATTCATATGTAGAATTTAAGAAATAATACAAATGAACAAAGAAAAAAGAGACAAATCAAAAAATGGACTCTTAAAAATAACAACAAACAATGGAGGTATTGGTGTGATGAATGAAATAGGTAAAAAGTATTAATAGTACACTTATCTTGATGAGCATTGAGTAATATATGGAATTGTTGAACCACTAATGTATACCTGAGACTAATATAACACTGTATGTTAACTACCCTGGAATTAAAATTTTAAAAATAATAAAATTAAGTGCAAATATATCTTAATAGGTAAACAAAACAATATAATGTCTTCTGCACAACAAATGAAATAGTCATGAGAGTGAACAGTCAACCTATGAAATAGGTTAAGTATTTGCAAGTCATATATCTGATAAACAGTTAATATCAAAAATATATAAGAAACTCATATAACTCGGGGCACCTGGGTGGCTCAGTCAGTTAAGCACCTGACTTTGGCTCTGGCCATGATCTCACCCCTTGAGAGTTTAAGCCCTGCGTTGGGCTCTGTGCTGAAAGCTCGGAGCCTGGAGCCTGCTTCCAGTTCTGTGTCTCCCTCTCTGTCTGCCCCTCTCCCACTCATTCTCTGTCTTTTTCTTTCAAAAATAAATAAACATTAAAAAATTAAAAAAATAAAAAAAGAAACTCATATAACTCAATAGGAAAAAATCCAAATAACCCAATCAAAAAATGGGCAATTGAACTGAATAGACATTTCTTTTATTTTTATTTATTTATTTTGAGACAGAGAGAGAACACCAGTAGGGGAGAGGAGGAGAGAGAGAGAGAGAGAGAGTGAGTGAGAGAATCCCAAGGAGGCTCTGTGCTGTCCATGTGAAGCCTGATGCAGGGCTTGATCCCATGAACCGAGAGATCATGACCTGAGCCCCTGAATAGACATTTCGTAAAAGAAGACATACAAAAATAGGTACCATGAAAGGTACTCATGAAGGTACTACATGAAAAGGTACTCAACATCAGTAATCACCAGGGAAACACAAATCAAAATCACAATAAGACATCACCTCACACCTGTTAGAATGGTCATTCTCAAAAAGACCATACACAACAAGTGTCATTGCAGAATGTAGAGCAAAGAGAACCCTTGCATTCTCCAGGTGGGTATGCAAATTGGTCCAATCATTATGGAAAACAGTATGGAGGTATTTCAAACAGTTAAAAATAGAACTGCCATATGATTCAGCAATCTCACTTCTAGGTATATATGCAAAAGAAATGAAATCTGGAACTGAAATGATAGCTGCACTTCTGTGTTTATTGCAGCATCATTCACAATAGCAAAAATATGGAAATAATCTAAATGTCTACCAATGGAAGAATGAATAAAGAATATAAAGATCAATGAGTTATGGAGATCTAATGTACAACATGGTGATAATTAGCAATAGTGTATTGCATACTTGAAATTTACTAAGAATGTTGATCTTCAATTAAATCTTAACACACACAAAATGATAAAACTATATAAAGGTAATGAATACATTATTTAGCTTGATTGTAGTGATCTTTTCACAGTGTATACATACATCAAAACATGAAGTTTTAAACTTTAAATATACATAAATTTTATATTTCAAAGATACGTCAATAAAGTTGTTTAAAAACACCTCTAGAAAGAAGAATAAACATTATATTTTCTAGTTTCCTCTAGAATTCTAAAACTTTGCCTTCCTTTACTTGCCCAATTCCCAGACTTCATTCTGTCATTTCTCACTGTCAGCAAATGTCCTTTGGGAGTGAATGTGAGAAATTTCCCTTTAGAGTGGAAAATTTATTCTGCATCTCAGTCTACTGCAGATTCCAATCTGTTCATTTTTTAACATTTAAATTCTAGTTAGTTAACATATAGTGCAATATTGGTTTCAAGAGTAGAATTCAGTGATTCATCACTTACATACAACACCCAGTGGTCATCAAAAGTGCCGTTTTAAATACACATCATGCATCTAGCCCATCTCTCCACCCACCTTTCCCATCAACCCTGTTTGTTCGCTATCCTTAGGGGTCTCTTGTGGTTTGTTTCCCGCTCTTCTTTTCCTTCCACCTTCCCATGTTTTAATCTGTTTTGTTTCTTAAGTTCCACATATGAATGAAATCATATGGTATTTGTCTTTCTCTGATTGACTTATTTCGCTTAACAAAATACATTCTAGCTCCATCCACATCACTGTAAATAGCAAGATTTCATTCTTTTTCATAGCTGATCAATATTTCATTGTATATATGTATATATATTACATCTTCTTTATCCATACATCCGTTGAGGGACATTTGTGCTCTCTCTGTAGTTTGACTATTGTTGATGATGCTGTTATAAACATTGGAGTCCATGTACCGTTTCCAATCTGTATTTTTGTATCCTTTGTGTAAATATCTAGTAGTGCAATTGCTGGATCATAAGATAGTTCTATTTTTAGTTTTTTGAGTCACCTCCATACTGTTCTCTAGAGTGGCTACACCAGTCTGCATTCCTACAGACACTACAAGTGGGTTTCCCTTTCTTTGCATCCTCACCAATACCCGTTGTTTCTCGTGTTGTTAATTTTAGCCATTCTGACAGGTGTGAGGTGATATCTTATCATGGTTTTGGTTTGTATTTCCCTGATGATGAGTGATGAGCATCTTGTAATTTGTCTGTTAGACAACTAGATGTCTTTGGAAAAGTGTCTATTCATGTCTTCTGCCCATTTCTTAACTGGGTTGTTTTTTTGGGTGTTGAGTTTGATAAGCTCTTCATACATTTTGGATACTAAATCTTTATTGGATATGTCATTTGCAAATATCTTCTTCCATTAGGTAGGCTGCCTTTTAGTTTTATTTACTGTTTCTTTCATTGTGCAGAAGCTTTTCCGTTAACCTCAGCCACAGCAACTTCTTACTAGATATGTAGCTAAAAGGAAGGGAAACAAAAGCAAACATGAACTGTTGGGACTTCACCAATCCTTTCACTTTTAACCAAGCCAAATCTGCCTGTCCACATCTTGATTGAGCAGTTGCCCCACAGAGGTAAGAGGCTGCTGGTGTCTGCTCATTGCAGAAGAGCATATCCCTCCTGGGAATGTAGTTCTCCTAGGCTTCTTTACATCCACATTTCTCTGGTATATTTAAAAAAGATACTTATTTTACTTTATCCTCTGTTATTTTTTGGTTGTTAAAATGGGAAGTTTGATGTTCTTCTTCTTTTTCTTAATGTTTATTTTTGAGAGAGAGAGAGAGAGAGAGTGAGCACAAGCAGGAGAGAGTCAGAAAGAGAAGGGGACAGAGGATCTGCAGTGGGCTCTGCACTGACAGTAGCAAGCCTGATGTGGGGCTCGAACTCACAAACTGTGAGATCATGACCTGAGCCGAAGTCAGACACTCAACTGACTGAGCTACTCAGGTATCCGAATGTTATTCTTTTATATATCCTAGCCAGACTAGAAAGTTTTTCTTATATGACATTTTGGAGGGATTATCTACCTCCCTTTCCCCAGTGCATAAAGTCCATTTCGGGAAGCACTTTTGCCTGATGCTGGAACAGACTTAAGGTATGTGGGAAAGATAAATGGAGATAAGACTTACAAAAGTGCTGGTAAGTCATATCCATTAGTTGGGCTTGTTTTGCCTCATTTTAAGCTAGGAAAAGAGTGCTCACCTCTGCTCCAGGGCAGTTTCCTTATACCACTATAACACAGAATCAGTATGTGTCTCATGAGGCCAGTGCCTCCGTTGCCCCATGTACTAGATGAGCTCCATGGATTTGTGGTCCTTAAACACTAACATATTATTCTGTGGATTGAAAAAGAGAAAGATATGTAACTGAGAACGTACCTTAATGCTTCCTTAAAAAAAATGATGATGAAAAATGATAACTCTCACTTGATTTGATGGAAAGAAATTAGAATATGTTTAGCAAACATGACCTACAAACTGATTAATGTCACAGGCAAGGATGCTTTTTCCTCAGGGCATGGCTTTATTGCAGTTGCCATTGAATCCTGCTGTAATTATGCCATTCTTTATTTGATTTAAATTAGAAAACAAAGTCTCAAAGGCTGAAATGGCTTCTAATGCTACACAGCAAATAAGTGACAAAGCCAGTTGTCTAAACTCTGGGGTTCCTGACTCCCATAGCAAGACCATATTCCTTTGACATTTATAAGATGCCTCCTGTTTGATGGGAACCATGCTAGGCCCTATTATACTGGCGCCCCTCTCCCATATACATTCATCCCACTCCTAGATCCTCAAAGGCAGAAAAACTTGTGTTTCTTTCATTCTACTGCCTTTAGTCCTCTACCTAGTAAGCACTTGACAGGTGTTGAGTTCAATTAGAGTTGGGGCCCTGAAGAGGAATTTTTCTTTGTCTTGATTTGGGATATGTTTATGGGTAGAATTATACTTCCCTTCACCAGATCCATAAACTCCAGTTCTAACCCCAGTACCTCAGCATGTGCCCTTGTTTACTAATAGGGTCACTGCAGATACAATTAGCAAAGTTATGTAATAAAGTTGTGTCATTAGAAGAATTGTGGTATGGCTCAGCTTCCTGTAATTGAACCCAAGGTCAATAGAAAGGGCTCTAATAAAATATGGCTGCTGTCTTATTAAGAGAGGGGATTTGGATACAGAGGAGGGCTCACATAGCGGGAAGACAATGTGAAGAGATATAAGGAGAAAGCTATCTTTGGGCCTGCAAGAGAGGCTTGGGAAAGAGTCTCCCTCACAGCCTCTGAAGGACCAGCCCTGCTAACATCTCTGCCTCAGACTTCTAGTCTCCAGAACTATGAGACAAATTTCTGCTTTTTTAATTTAAAAAATTATAAGATAAAGTGGAATTTTTACTGTTCTACTGTGACAAATGACAATCAGAATTAAGGGAGAATAATAGTCAAATTATGGAAGCAGTACAAGTGTCCCTGGGTAGATGAATGGATAAAGATGTGGTATATATATAATGGAATATTATTCAGCCATCGAAAAAATGAAATCTTCCCATTTGTAATGGTATGGACGGAGCTGGAAAGTATCATGCTAAGCAAAATAAGTCAGAGAAAGACAAATACCACATGATTTGACTCATATGTGGAATTTAAAAAACAAGTGAGCAAGGAGAAAAAAGAGAGAGAGACCAATAAAATGAGTCTCAACTATAGAGAACAAACTGATGGTTACCAGAAGGGAGGTGGGTGGGGTGTGGGTGAAATAGGTGATGGGGATTAAGGATGCACTTGTGATGAGCACTGGGTGATGGATGGAAGTGTTGAATCACTATATTGTACACCTGAAACTAATATTACACTATGTTAACTAACTGGAATTTAAATAAAAACTTAAAAAAAAGAATTAAGGCATTAAGGCAGAACAAGAAATCATGTCTATTTTCTTACAGGAACCTCCAGGTTATTAGTTGATAATTCTATACCTTTTTAGTTTATGTCAAAAAATGTTTACTGAGCATGTACTATGTGACAGGCACTATGCTGGGAATACAAAAGTAAGGTATGATGCATTCATGAGAAAAGCTAAGAAACTCCAGTATGAGAGGCAGATGAGGATGCTGTTGGAGCCCAGAACAAAGTCAAAGAATTTCTGGGAGAAAATATCTAGGAAGAGTCTTACAACATAAATAAGACTGTATGCTTACAGCCTCATGTTTGGAGCCTCAGCTGCAGATATGGAGGTTTTTTGTAGAGGCTTTTACCATATGAAATAACTCCTGCCCCACTCCCACTTGTGTTACCTTGTGACAGAGGAGCAGGTGCTTCTGTGAAAACATCTGAACATCTACTTATTTCAGGAGATTTGCACACCTACCGAAATAGTACAGAGACAAGTAACTTTATGCTTTAATTATTGCACTAATTGGGGAATGAAAAGGGGGAGAGGAGAAAGAGACACACACCGAAAGAGGGGATGCGCTTGAGGGAGGCAGTGGAATCAGAGTGAAGTGTGAGGTCCTTGGCTGTCCCTGAGGCTGTGGAGGAAGAGCAGTTTGGAGAGGCAGGAGGGTGTTTGAATAAGCGTATTGGCTCCTGCAGGGGACACTTCTGTTGAACATTAGCTGCTTGGGAAGGCAGCCTGTTGGGGAGGAGAGAGCTGCCAGCCTGCTTCAGCAGCAATGAAAATCACAGCTCATTAGAACTAACAATGCTAACAGTTAATGAGCAATGAAAACATTCTGGCGGCCCTGGAGCTGACTATTGTGATGCTGCCCAGGTGCTTGTAGCTGGAGGGCCTTCCTGTATCACTTACCTGGTTCTGAACACACAGTGCAGTGTTCCCTCAAAGGTTTCTAGTCTTCAGATCAATGAAGTCCAGAGACTAGCAGTGTTCTTCAAACCCTATTTTCCTTGGCAAATTGGACAAGTTCAGGGGTTCCGGGGAAAAGGGCATGAAATGACTTAATTATGCAATTCATAATCATTATGTAATTCATAATAGTGTGGAGCCCTTATCTGACTCCACGTTATTTCAGAGGGAGAGAGCATACAAACATGCTAGTGATTTCACTTCTTGGTATCAGTGGTAAGGAATATACCAAGTATGATTAACAGGCAAGAAGAATGTTTAGTTCAATTTTTAAAATTTGAAGCAAACTAATACTCAAACATAGGAAATATAAAATAAATAAGATAGTTCAGTAGGCTTTAAAATTATAAACTGATGAAAAATATGTTTCAGAGAATGTATTGATACTGGGAATTTTCATGAAATAATGCAAGGTAGAGTATCAGGATATAGAATTGCAAGAGTATGTATTATGTTTTTAACTTAAAAAATAGATATATAAAAAGATTGCTGTCAACATCTTAACAAAAATTGCTTCTGAGAGTGGGATTAATGATTTATGTTTTCTTATTTCTGCTTTTCTGTGGCTTCAAACTTTTATACAAACATATATCACTTTCATTGTCAGAAAACCAACCATAAGCAACATTATAAAAACAAAGTAAAGTGATACACTGACCATCACAAAAAGGAAAGGCCATAGCTCATTTGGTAGGATTATCTTGAGTCTCACAACTGCTATGCTTTATAGGTGTTAAAGGCAGATGGTTATGTTAAGATGTCTCCTCCCAGGAACATTATTTTTATGGTAGTTGTAAGGTAGGAAATTTACTTATTTGCTAGGTAAAATTGGTGAAAGAAGCACTAGGGTACATTAGTTTTCTACTCACGCACAACAAGTGACTATAAACTTAGTGGTATAGAAGAATAAATCTGACAGTTCTATAGGCCAGAAGTCTGGGCAAGCACGGCTGAGTTCTGTGCTCATATTCTTGTGAGGTTAAAATTAAGATGTTGGCAAGGCTGTGGTCTCCTCTGGAACTCAGAATCATCCTCTAAACTCATGTGGTTGTGAAAAATTTTATCTTGTGGCTATAGGACTGAGGTTCCTGTTTTCTTACTGGCAGTCAGCTGGGCTTTTCTTAGCCCCTAGAGATCCTTCACATCATGAAAGTCAGCAAATTAAAATGTCCCTTATGCTGAATCTTACTCATGCTTTGAACCCCCTTTTCAAGGAAGAGCCCAGTATCTTTTAAGGATTCATCTGATTAAGTCAGGCACACCAAGGGTAATTTCCTTCTCCTAAAATCAATTGATTTGGAACCTTAGTCGCATCTATAGCAGCACCTACATCAGTGCTTGAAAAACAAGGAGATTGTTGTGTGGGAATCTTGAATTCTACCAACCAGGATAACAATGTGGGGCTATTCTGAAAGTTGCTACCTTTCAGTACCCATTTTTTTTTATAGGTGCTTGCATGAATCCAAAGCAAATCAATGAAAATAAGAGTTGAAAATATGCCATTTGTTGAGTACATTCAGTGCATAGGAACTTTGCTAGGTGCCATAGCTAAGGTGCCACTATTTTCATAGACTGAGTGAGGGAGGATCCCTACATTTCAGAAAAATAAAATAAGACCCAGAGACTTTATACATGTGCATGTTACCCAGCTTGTGAGTAAAAAGTCGGAATTCATATTCAGTCTCCTATTTTTTCTCATTGCTTCCTTAAGACATCAGCAAATACGTTGTTTTCAGATTGAGTGATTGGGCCAAAATTTGAGATACTGAATTATTTCCCTGACCCTGGCACCCTGAAAACCTTAATGCAGTTTTTGCAAGGTCATGTGCCAGTATTCCCACTTGCACTCATGAAGGACAGCACGTTTTAATAACACTGAAGCATTCTACTCCCTGAATCAGGAGGTGTTCAGCCTCACAACTTTTCTCACTGCAGTGCTGTGGGAAGCCCTTAGCTGGGGACTAATTGTAACACAGCAGATAATAACTAGTGTTTGAGAACCTGGACTTTAAATATATTAAGATGAAATAAATAACACAACAGAAAGAGATCTGGGTTTAATCAACACCTTTGAAAGCCATTGTTTCTTGTGTCTATGTTACCACTTGTCTTTCTGGCTTTGAACATTAATGAAATCTCCTTATTCATCACATTTTCTTACTCCTCTCTGTCTTCATCATTATCACTGATTCATCCGCTTTTTTTTTCAGTCATCTATCGGACAAGTACTGACTTCCTCCTGTGTAAAAGTGAATGTGCTAAGTCGAAAAGAGACAGTGGCCTCTGCCCTCTATGAGCTTGTAACTAATAAAAGTCTAATATGATTTACTTTGACTTCATTTTCAAATATTTCTTCTACATTGTGGGAATCCTCTCTGGCCCCTTAAGGATCAAATACCCACTGATTTAGTTGTCTGCATAGAATTCTAGGGCTTCTTGAAGCTTGGACTAAGAGAAAATTAGGAAGAGATTGAAAGAAAAATTCTGGTAGCTAACTTGAGGCCATTTATTCACTGACTTATTACATACACATGCATTCAACATGTTTTTCCTGGGCTCCTGAGAGTGCTGATAATTGTAGCATGTAAAGGTGAATAAAGCCCAGTACCTGCCCGTAAGGTACTTATGATTCATAGGGAGGAGTTTACAGATATCTACACTACAAAGAAGTGGCAAATAAGTATCATGAGTTTAACAAACACTTACAAGGAAAGAGAAACACTAAAAGCTTTGTGAAATGGCCCCTTCTCCAGACAGTCTTCAGGGTGCCGACTCCCACACCTCCTTCCCCTGCACCCTGTCCTGGCTCACACCTGTCCTTCCCTCTATGAGTCCTGCTTCTGTCCACCTCTGCCAGTCTAGCTTCTCCCTGTGCTGACACACATCTTCCCAGAGCCCTGCATGTTCTTTCACAGTCCCCTTTCTCTGAACCACTCCCTGTGGGACTCTACAGTACTCCCATCATCCTCTTCTGTAGGTGCTGTGCATTAGTCCAAAGCAAATGAATAAGAATGAGAGCTGGCAAGAGGGGCCCCAGGCTTCTCTGCAGGATGCACAAGGCCAGATATGACTTGACCACATCTTGCATTCTAGCTCTGTTACCATTTCCTTCCATAACTCTCTCTGTGCTACAACCATCCCTAAATCCTGGGGCTCTCCCAAGCTTGCCCAGCACACATATCTCCTGCTTCTGCAGTCAGCCCCTGCTTTTCTCAGGCTCTCCTTAAGGTTTAGTTTATGGCTCACATTGGTCTGGGCATGTTGCACACCATCCTGTAAACCCCTGGGAGATCTTACTGCTCATCTCCTGGTGCCCTCACCATACACTACAGAGACAGCAACCCAGATGCCTGTGGTATGTTGCTGGGTGCATTTTTTGTTTATTTACACAACCCTGTCTCCACATCCTTGGAAATGGCTTGAGGAAAAACAACATATCTGCTCTGTGCCCCACAGTTAGATACATGCCCTGTGTTGGATAAGTGGATAATGAATGAATTTACTAATACCCTACTGCAATTAAGAGGAGGGAGAGAAGATGAGTCTGACATAATTGAAGGAAGTATTTTATCCTACAACAAGGCGATTCATTAGAGATGTATTGAGACCTATGTGTGCCAGACGCAGTTTTGGGTTCTGGAAAAAACATTTGAATAAATTTTAGAATTGTCATGGGTGTCATATAATAAGTTTTAGAATTGCCATTTATTAAATGGTGAATTCTGGGTTAAAGGAACAGGGGAAATAAAGTTATAAAGGTAGGTAGGTACAAAATACTCTTAGGAAAGAGAAGTTTAATTTAGCTTCATTTTCTTTTCTTTTTTTTTTTTTTTATTCATAAAGTCACTTGTTCATTCATTCCCACAAAGTTTTTTGACTGTCTCCAGTAGAGCACTGTAAGACTAGGATGAATCTGGGTTGTTTTGTGCCCTCATGAAGCTTGTAGATTTCTGAGATAGAGAGAGATGCCCATAAATAATTATAAGAAGCTTTGCTGGGAGGAATTCCTGGCCTGGAGAAAAGAGCCCAGGAAAGATGGTATTTGAGCTGAGTTTAGCTAGATGTCAGTCAGAAAGCCAGCAGCCCCGGCAAGGTGTAAGGTGCAGAAACTCTTGGAAAGCAAGCAGCAGTACATAGCCTCTCACTCTCTTGTTTAAGCTTAGAGTGATAGAAAGCAAAATGTCTTAAAATCTTGTACTTTTGTTGGGTTTTCCACAATGAGAGCGTGGTGTTTGATTTTAGGAATGTGACTTCAGAGATCAAACTTGCTTTTATGCTTCAGCGACAGCATACAGTGCCTGTAGCCTGGGTGGGGAGAGGAGAGCATTGACACCTGTCAGAGGAAACCTTGCATTTCCCAACAATTACCCCATGCTGAGTGATGCCTGAGCACCATTTGCTGGCAAGAGGCTGGTCTTCTACTAAGGGGTATTTGAAGACTGGGTTCAGGCAAGACACAAATGTCTGCAGCACATTTGAGAGCTACCTTCCAGGAAGACAGAGGGCCTTTGGTGGAAGGCCAAGGGGTGTCTAGCCCAGCAGGGGATGTCAGGGCATATGGGGAGTTATGATATGTTATGGGCTAAATTGTGTCTTTTCTCCCAAATTTTGTAAGTACTAGTCCCTAGTACCTCAGAATGTAACTGTATTTGACTGGAGTCTTTATTAACAAGAGGAGATTAGGGTGTAGACACACACAGAAGGAAGATCATGTAAAGACACAGGGAGAAGAAGACCATCTACAAGCCAAAGAGAGAGACCTAAGAAGGAATTAATCCTGTTGACACCTTGATTTTGGACTTCCAGCCCTTAGAACTATAAGAAAACAAATTTCTATTTAAGCCTCTCAGCCTTTTGGTAGTTTTCATGGCAGCCCTAGAAAATGGATATGTACTGTAATAGATGGCAGATCCCTAAGGCAGAGGGGCTATGGAGAAAGTGTAGCTTTTTTTTTTTTTTAAGTTTATTTATTTAGAGAGAAAAAGAGATAAAGAGAGAGTGAGTGGGGGAATGGGGAGGGGCAGAAAGAGAGAGAATCCCAAGCAGGCTCTGCACAGTTAGTGTAGAGCCCAATGTGGGGTTCATACTCACACCACAAGATCATGACCTGAGCTGAAGTCAGACACTTACCTGACTGTGCCATCCAGGCGCCCCAAGAGTAGCATTTTTAAGAGACATTTCAGGACCTAAAGAGTGTTCTCTTATTTAAGGAAAATGTTTTGTGCTCCCAGGAACAGAGGAAGCTTGAGCTTGGTGGGTGAAATAAGCAAACATTATGAGCATATTTTTCATTATCCCACAGCTGGGTGTGCTCTTGTTACTTGGGGCCTGGGCCGAGCCCCTAAGGGCTGCACACCCAATCTCTTCTAAGTGTCTATTTCAGTTTCTGTCATGCTCATACTTTCGGGGGTGGGGGAGGGATGTACAGAGATGACTGGCATGTTGTCTCTCAGCAACTCCCTACATCAATTCTGAATGAAGAAACCTGAGCTACTCTAACCACAGTCAGAGACCCTTCTGATACTCCAGTGCTGGGGAAGTAATGGGCAGTAGGACTAATGACAATCAAGTGCTCTTCAGGGGCGAGGCATGTGCAGGAACTAGAAGTCCTTCTGTGAGGTCAGATGTACAAAGGGAAAGCAGGCATGGGCTGGATCTGTCTTAGATGGATCTCAGTGGGAGCATCCACTTTGTTGCTGTGGTAACAGAACCAAGTAACCGTGGTTCACAGAGGGCATGGATCCCTGCCTTTATCTGTCTTTTTCCTATTAAGCAATTCTACAGAGGACAGTGAAAGTTGATAGCCTTATAAACATATTATGTAATACAGTTCACAGGATGGAATACTTCTATATTCATGTCTCTTCAAATCAACCCTCCTTAGGAGACAGAGCCTATACTCCCATTTTACACAGGAGCAAATACATCTCAGGAAGCTGGTGCATCTTAAGATCTTTGGGCTGTTGAGTCAGACCTGGATCCCTCCTGTACATGGATGCTTGCGCTTCTCCTTGAAGCTAGATTTGAGGCTCAGGCTGATTCCTGGGGTCCCACTCAAGTTAAGTCCTTCACCATGATCACCTGGACCTGTGACAGTGAGTCCCAGAGTTTCTTTGTATCCTATGATGCAGAATGATTTCTCCAGGAAAATGAGCTTCAGAGAAAATTGTCTCTGTTTTCTTATGTATCAGAAGTGGGAGCATGTGGGCACACTACAGTGGTGACCCCAGCATGAGCCTTGCGTTGAGTTCTGACCTCTCTCTGGCATTTAGAGAAAGGGACATGTAGTAGGAAAGTCAGTCTAGGTACTGGGAGGCCAACTTGGCAGGCCAGCTCCACCACTACGTGCTCCAAGCTGTGTCACAGGTTGTTTTGCTTAACTTTTCTGAGCTTCAGTTTCCTCATCTGTGAAATGGGTGGATAATTCCCATCACTCATGACTGTTGTAAGAATTAAAGCAAATGGAATGTATGGGAAGTGACTGATATACAAGTGGGCCCAAGGTTCAGGCTTTTCTGACAACACAAAATAGAACAAAACACAATCCCATGGTATTCATTGTACTCAAACTACTATGTGTCTCTCCCATGAACCAAGCTCATCTGTGTTCTGGCTTCTTTGGAAGTTATAAAATATACAAAGTGTACATAAAAATATACTTTGTCAACTGTTAGCATTTTGCTGTTTTTTTTGAAATCAAGAGTCGGACGCTTTACTGACTGAGCCACCCAGGTGCCCCAATGTTTTTGAATTTATAAATTGGGTAATAATTGACATTTTTATGATATTGAATCTTCAAATTTATGGACATATCATATCTCCATATATTCAGGTTTTTTAAAAATAGCTTTCAGTCATGAATTTTAAGTTTTTGTACAACTGTTTTTCACATAATTCTATAAATGTGAAAGTTTTTTATTACATATTGTAATTGGTAATTATTGATGTGCAGAAGTACTATTTATTTCTGAATGTTAATCTTATATCTAGTCAGCATGTTATTCTTCCTCCTTAGTTATGATTTTATACATAGCTCCTTTTTGATTTTTTACATGGCCTATCATAATTTCAAATAAAGAATGATTTAACTGCTTCCTTCACAATTTTGATACATCATTTTGTTTAATTTTACAGCCACATCTTTAATGAACATACTTTTTGCAAACTTATATGTACACTGGTTAAAAGTTTTTAAACTACAGAAAAGTAGAACGAAGAAAATGAAGCCCAGGATGCTGCTACCAGAGTAGACTATTACTTATTTTTTACTATTTAGAAACTTAAAATATGTATACGGTAAAATTTATTGTTTTTTTTTACATACACTTTTATGAATTTTGAGAAATGTATAGAGTCTTGATACACTACAATCAGGATACTGAAAAGTTCCCTCATTCCCAAATTTTCCTTCTTGCTTCCCCTTTGCAAAGAAACCCTCCTTTTACTTCTAATCTCTGGCAACTACTGATCTGTCCTCTCTCCTTACAGCATTGATGTTTCCAGAATGCCATACAAATGGAATCATATTGTATGTAACTTCTTTCACTTACAATAATGCATTTTAGATTTATCCATCGATAGGTGTATCAATCATTCATTTTTTGAATGTTGAGTAGCATTGCATTGTATAGATATACCACAGTATGTTTATCCATTCAAGCAGTGAAGGATTTGAATTGTTCTAGTTCTTGGCAATTATGACTAATGCTGCTATAAACATCCACATGCAGGTTGTTGAGTGAACATAAGTTTTCTTTTTGGGTAAATACCTAAGAGATATAAGAAGTATACATTTGAAATATAAAAA
The DNA here is from genome assembly GCF_046562875.1 of Panthera onca. NCBI lineage: Eukaryota > Metazoa > Chordata > Mammalia > Carnivora > Felidae > Panthera > Panthera onca. The sequence continues at coordinate 111,744,948 of NC_138346.1, forward strand.
ACAAAACAAAAAAAAACCAGCCTATTTCCCATAGCAGCTTTACTGTTTTGCATTCCCTCCAGCAACATATGAGATTTCTAAATGCTTCGTATCCTTACCAGCACTTGGCATTGCTTTTTTTTCCTTATTTTCTTTTTTAAATTTGAACTTTTCTCATAGGTGTATAGTGGTATCTCACTGTGGTTTTGCTTTTAATTTTCCAAATGACTGATGATGGTTAGCCTCTATTTATAAGCTTATTAGCCATCTGTCTTCTTTAGTCATGTGTTTTTTCAAATCTTTCATCGATTATTTAATAGTTCTGAAAAAGAACTATTGAAAAAGAACTTATTGCTGACTTTTGAGAGTACTTTATATAACTTCTGAATACAAGTCCTTTGTCACATTTGTGATTTGCAAATATGTGCTCTTAGTCTCTAATGTGTTTTTCCATCCTTTCCACAATGTCTTGCAGAAGGTGAAAGGTTTTTTTTTTATTTAATGAAGTCCAATTATTATCTTTTCTTTTGATTATTATGCTTTCGACGATGTATCTTAAAATCTTCACTAATCCAAGGACACAAAGATTTTCTTCAATATTTTTCCTCAGAGCTTTATAGTTTTTTACCTGTTAACTTTAGGTCTATGATCCATTTTAAGTCACTTTTGTATAAAGTTAGAAGTATAGGGTAAGACTTATTTTATTTTAAAGGATACACAACTATCCCAACATCATTTTGGAAAATACTTCCTTTTCTCCACTGAATTGGTTTTGAATCTCTGTTCAAAGTTCAGTGGCTATCTTTTGTGACTCTATCTCTCGACTTCCTTCTATTCTGTTGATACATGTCTGTCATTTCCCCAGTACCACAGTCTTTGTTACTGTGGCTTTAATAAGCACTATGTTTTTTTGATGACTACATTTCCCCAGGTTCCAGAGAAAGAGATTTCCTGAGCTGTAGAACTAACAAGACACTGGGACAATATTTACATACATTTCAAAATGGACAGTGAGGGGACTTATAAGTTTCCTAAAATAAATGCTCTAAGGAATGGGAGGGCAGGAGCCTATGGGCAGAAAGAAGACTAAGGTTTGGTCAAGCTAAGGGACACTTGAAATGTGCCCCTGTGAGAAACAATTTTATCATTAAGAACTCAGTGCATAAATGCAAATGGTTTTGCCATTATAGATGCCACACATTTTCAAAATTACTTCCGTCAGCAACTTTTTCTCCACTCTCTTCAGTAAGGTTGTTCTGTGTGTTTGCAATAGAGTTAGATTTTTTTTTTTTTTTTTTACATTCTTCTTTTCATACCGGGATGCTTCAACCTCCTAATTTAAAAATAATTTGCGTATATTAAGGTTTACTTTTTGTGTGGTGAAGTTCTGTGGGTTTTGGAAAATAAATAATGTTATGAATCCACTGTATTATTTTCCTAGGGCTGCAAAGTACCACATGGTGGGAAGTTTAAACAACAGAAACTTATTTTCTCAGAGTTCTGGAGGTTAGAAGTCCAAGATCAAAGTGTCAAACAATTTGGTTTCTTCTGAGGTCTCTTTCCTTGGCTTGTAGCTAGCCACCTTCTTCTTTCTGTGTTTCTCTGTGTCCTTATTTCTTATATGATACCAGTCATATTGGATTAGGGCCTACCCTAATGACCTCATTTTAACTTAATTACCTCTTTACAATCTTGTCTCCAAATAAAGTCATCTTCTGAAGTATTGAGGGTTAAAACTTTAATATATGAATTTTATGGGGACACAATTCATCCATATCTACCATTAGAGTATCATGCAGAATAATTATACTGCCTTTAAAAATCTCATAAGCTTTATCCATTCCACTGCCACCCCAATCCAAACCCCTGGAAATCACTGATTTTTTTTTTTATTGTCTCTGTAGTTTTGCCTTTTCTGGAATATAATAAAATCACACCATATGCAGCCTTTTCAGACTGACATCTTTCAGTTAATGATATGTATTTAAGATTCATCTATGTCTTTCTGTGGTTTGATACCTCATCTCTTTTGGTTGCTGATTCTTTTCATCTATTTGATGAATGCACCACAGTTTGCATGTCCATTCGTTTACTGAAGATTATCTTTGTTGCTTTCAGTTTTTGGCATTTATGAATAAAGCTGCTATAGACATGCATGTGCAGGTTTTTATGTGGACTTAATTTTTCAAATCAATTGGGTAAATATCTAGGCACATGATTTCTGGATTATGTGGTAAAACTGTGTATAGCTCTGTAAGAAACTATCAAACTGTCTTCCAAAGTAGCTATAGAACTGTTTTTTTATCTCACCACCAATAAAAAGGGTTATTGCTCCACACTGCTGTTAGCATTTGGCATTGTCAGCTTTGGGATTTTAACCCTTCTAAAAGAATGTAATGGTCACTCAAGTTTTAATGTTATATTCCTGAATACCAAATAATGTTGAGCACCTTTTATCTGCTTATTTTCTACCTTCTCTGTATGTGCTTTGGTGAGATGCCTCTTCAGGCCTGTTGCTTAATTTTATTTATTTATTTATTTATTTATTTATTTATTTATTTATTATTTAATTATTTAGAGATATAGGGATTATTTTTATTGGCTTGTTCACCTTATTACTTTTTAATTTTTGTAAATTTTATTTTGCTAGTTTTTTGAGGATTTTTGCATCTATGTTCATCAGGGATATTAGCTTGTAGTTCTCTTTTTCAATGGTGTTTTTATCTAATTTTGGCGTTAGGGTTAGACTGGCATCATAGAATGAATTTAGAAGTTTCCCTTCCTTTTCTATTTTTTGGAATAGTTTGAGAGAATAGGTATTAACACTTATTTAAATGTTTGGTAGAATTGCCTGTGAAGCCATGTGGTCCTGGACTGTTGTTTGTTGGGAGTTTTTTGATTATTGATTCAATCCTTTCTGGTTACCAGTGTGTTCAAGTTTTCTATTTATTCCTGTGTCAGCTTTGGTAGTCTATATGTTTCCAGGAATTTATCCATTTCTTCCAGGTTGTCCAATTTGTTGGCATATCGTTTTATGTAATATTCTCTTTTCGTATTTGCATAACTGTATTTCTTTGGTGTTGCTTGTTATTTCTCCTCTTTCACTGGTGGTTTTATTTGAGCTCTCCCTCCCTCTCTCTCTCTCTTTAGTCTGGCTAAAGGTTTACCAATTTTGTTTACATTTTCAAAGAACCAGCTCCTGGTTTCATTGATCTCTTCCATTGTTCTTTTAGTTCTATATCATTTATTTCTGCTTTAATCTTATTTTTTTCTTTCTTTCTGCTTGTTTGGGGTTTTGTTTGTTGTTCTTTTTCTAGTTACTTTAGGTAGCAGGTTAGGTTGTGTATTTGAGATTTTTCTTGCTTCTTGAGGTAAGCCTTTATTACCAATACCTTCCCTCTTAGGACGTCTTTTGCTGCATCCCAAATGTTTTGGCCCATTATGTTCTCATTATCATTTGCTTCCATGTATTTTTTAAATTTCTTTTTTGATTTCCTGGTTGATCGATTAATTGCTTAGTAGCATGTTGTTTAACCTCCATGTATTTGTGACCTTTCCAGATTCTTTTGGGGGAGGGGTTGATTTCTAGTTTTATAGTGTTGTGGTAGGAAAAGATGCATGGTATGACTTAGATCTTTTTGAATTTGGTAAGATTTGTTTTCTGGCCAAACATGTGATCTACCCTGGAGAAAGTTCCTGGTGCACTTGAAAAGAATGTGTATTCTGCTGTTTCAGAATGGAATATTCTGAATATACATGTTAGATCTATCTAGTCCAGTGTGTCATTCAAAGCCACTATTTCTTTGTTGATTTTCTGTTTGAAGGATATGTCCATTGATGTAACTGGGTTGTTAAAGTCCCCTACTATTATTGTATTACTATCAACAAGTTTCTTTATGTTTGTTATTAATTATTTTATGTATTTGGGTGTTCCATGCTTGGTCATAAATATTTACAATTGTTATATCTTTTTGTTCGATTGTCCCCTTTATTATTATATAGTGTCCTCTTTGTCTCTTGTTATAATCTTTGTTTTCAAGTCTTTTTCTTTCTAATATAAACAATACTTCTCTTTCTTTTGAAATCCATTTGCATGATAAATGTTTCTCCAGCTGTTCATTTTCAATCTGTAGGAGACTTTAGGTCTGAAATGAGTCTTTTGTAGGTAGGATACAAATGGGTCTTGATTTTTATTCACTCTCTTAGTCTATGTCTTTTTATTGGAGCATTTAATCCATTTACATTCAAACTAATTATTTATTAATATGTATTTATTGCCATTTTGTTACTTGTTTTGTAGTTGTTTTTGTAGTTTTTCTCTGATGCTTTGTCTATTTCTCTCTTTCACGGTTTGCTGGTTTTCTTTAGTGATATACTTGGATTCCGTACCTTTATTCTTTGCATATCTATTACTGTTTGTTGATTTGTGGTTATCCTGTGGTTAATATATAACATCTTTATAGAGCAGTCTATATTAAGCTGATGTTCGATTAATGATGAACTCATTCTTTACTCCTTTCCTCTCCACATTTCCAAATATATCCAAATGATATATTGGTATCATTTTACATCCTTTTATTTTGTGCTTCTGTTGACTGATTTTTCAAGTATACTTATTTTTATTTATTTATTATTTTGCTTTTGTACTTCCTATTTTTCTTACTCTTACTTATGATTTTGTTTTCCACTCACAGAGTCCCTCTTAACTTTTCTTGTAGTGCTGATTTAGTAGTCATGAATTCTTTTAAATTCTGTTTGTTAGGGAAACTACCTTTCCTTCTATTCTGAATGATGGCCTGACTGGATAAAGTTTTCTCGGATGCAAATTTTTCCCGTTTAGCACTTTGAATGTATCATGCCACTCTCTTCTGGTCTACAAAGTTTCTGTTGAAAAATCAGCTGATAGCCTTATGGAGTTTCTTTTGTGTGTTACTGTCTTCTTTTCTCTCGAAACCTTTAAAATTATTTCTTTATCAGTTTTATTTTTTGTCATTCTAATTACTATGTGTGTTGTTGGTGTGGACCACCTTGGGTTGAATTTGTTTGGTGATCTCTGTGCCTCTTGAATCTGGATCTGTTTCACTCCCCAGACTGAGGAAGTTTACAACTATTATTTTTTTCAAATGCGTTTTTTTGCCCCAACTTTCTCTCTCTTCTTCTGGGACCCTATAATGTGAATGCTATTATGCTTGATGGAGTCACTGAGTCTTCTAAGCATATTCTCATTATGCAGTAATTTTTGTCTCTCACCTGTTTAGCTTGATTGCTTTCCATTGACTTTATCCCCCAGCTCGATGGCACATTCTTTTGCTTCCTGTAGCCTATATTTACACCATCTATTATATTTTTAATTTCATTGATTGCTTTCTTCATCTCTGATATGTTATTTTTTATCCTTCTGTCTAGGGTCTCACTGATGTCCTTCATCCTTTTCTGAAGTCCAGCAAATAACTTTATGATCATTACTCTAAATTCTTCATCAGGCATATTACTTACGTTTCTCTTAGATTTCCTACTGTAATTTTGTCCTGTTCTTTCATTTTGGGATATATTCCTCTGTCTCTTAATTTTATCCACCTAACTGTGTCTGTTTCTCTGTGTTAGGAAAGTCAGCTACATCTTCTGCTGTTGAAAGTAGTGGTTTTATGAAAAAAGGTCCTGTAGTTCCCTGAAGTGGAATATACTTTGTTCATCAGAACCTGACACTTCAGAGGAGTCTCCTATGTGTGTAGCTCGTGTCCTGCTATTATGTCTGAGTTGCTTTTTGCAGTCCAGATGTCTGAGCTGACTTTTGGCTTGCTGTGGACCATGGTTGCTCTCTGTGGTGTTAGTGAGACCCAGACAGACCAGTTCTGAGGGGGCATGACCACAGGAGGGCTTGGGGACAGGGTAGTGGTATTAGCAAAATCAGTGTTGAGCTGCTAGTCCTAGGCTGAATTCCCCAAATGTGGTGGCTGCCAGGAAGTATGGCATTTAGCAGTCAGGGCACAGTGCCTGTGAGCATGGTAGCTGGGTGGGGCACACACGGCATTGACAAAATTTGTGCTGATCCCAGGAATGAGGCCAGCATGCTTGGAGTGGACAAGTCATCAGGATAACTTTTGGGTGGCGCACACTGCTAGCAGGTTAGGTGGTGTCTGTGCAGTGCTTCTTCCCACAGGTTGTTGCCTATTTTTTGAGTGGTTTCTTTTGTTATTTTTGAGTTTTAAGATTTTCTTTGTATATTTTGGATTTCTTATCCTTTATTAAATTTGAATTTTTCACATATTTTCCCTCATTCTGTGACTTGTTTTATGTTTTTAGTATTGTTTCCATAATGCATAACTTTTAATTTTAATAAAGTTGCATTATCCATCTTTTGTTTTTCAAGGATCATTCTTTGTTGTTGCATGTAAATACTCAACACCAAATCCAGCCTGAGATAGTTGAGTCCACAAACATTGTTCTTCTTATTTGGTATTGTGTTAGTTACTCTAGGTCTTTTGCCTTTCCATATACTTTAAAATTTGATTGTTGATATTTATGAAAACTTGGCATAAGGTTTCTAGGGATCCCGAGTAGCCAGAACAATCTTGAAAATAAGAGAACAAATTTAGAGGACCTACACTTTCTGGTTTCAACACATACTACAATCTTACAGTGACCTAAATAGTTTGGTACTGACATAAGAATAGACATACATACCAGTGGAATAAACTGAGATTCCAGAAATTAATCATTATATTTATGGTCAGTTGACCTTTAACAAGAATGTCAAGACCATTCAATAGGGGAAAGAATAGTCTCTTGAGTAACATGTGCTAGGATAAATGGTTATCCACATTCAATACAATGAGTTTAGCCCCTTATGTCACAACATATACAAAAATTAACTAAAAATACAACAAACACCTAAATGTAAAAGATATAATTATAAAACTCCTGGAGAAAACCTAGGAACAACTGTTGTTGACCTCGGACTTGACAACTGATTCTTAAATGTGGCATCAAAAATACAAGGGACAGAAGCAAAAATAAACACATTAGATTGATTTAAAATTAAAAATGTTTATTTATCAGAGGACAATTTCAAAAACATGAAAAGTTAATATATAGCATGGAGGAAATATTTGCAAATAACATGTCAGATAATGGTCCAGGATCCAGAATAGATGGACCCTTAAACCTCAACAATGAAAATATAAACTACCCAATTAAAATCTGGCAAATAAATAAATGTTTCTCTAAATAAGATATACAAATGGTAAAAAAAAAAAAAAAAAAAAGCACTTGATAGTATAGTCAATATCATCAGTCTTTAGGAAAAGGTAAATTAGAACCACAATGGGATAATAGTTCACACCTACTAGGGTAACTATAACAATAATTTTAAAATAGAAAACGTTGGTGAAGATGTGGAGTAATTGTAAGTTTTGTACATTTCTGGGGGAAATATATAATGGTGCACCTGCCATGAAAACAGTTTGACAGATGCTCAAGAAAGTAATGTACAATTACTATTTGACCTAACAATTCCACTCCTAGAATTTAACCCCAAACTGTAAACATATATTCAAACAAATGTCATGCAGAAATGTTTATAGCAATACTATTTCAAAGAAAAAATGAAGTACTGATACATGCAATAGTGGATGAGCCCCAAGCAGAGTATATGAATTAAAAAAAATCCAGACACAAATGATCACATATGATTCCATTTGTATGAAACATTCAGAAAGATAAATCCATACAGACAGAAAATAAATTAGCTATTGCCAGGGGATGGGAAAGAGAGGAAATGAGAAGTAATTGCTCTAAGGACAAAAGAAGTAACTGCTTTAGGGGTTTCCTTTTTTATTTTAATGTTTATTTTTGAGAGAGAGACAGAGAGCAAGCTGGGGGAGGGGCAGAGAAAGAGGGAGACAGAACTCAAAGAGGGCTCCAGGCTTCATACTGTCAGCACAGAGCCGACTTGGGGCTCAAACATATGAACTGTGAGATCATGACCTGAGCTGAAGTTGGACGCCCAAAAGACTGAGCCACCCGGGTGCCCCAGGGGTTTCCTTTAAAAAAAATGTTTATTGGATCTAAGAGAGGACAGAAGCAGGGGATGGGCAGGGAGAGAGGGAGAGAGAAGATCCCAAGCAGGCTCCATGCTGTCAGCACAGAGCCGAACACGGGGCTAGATCCCATGAACTGTGAGATCATGACCTGAGTCAAAATCAACAGTCAAATGCTTAACTGACTGAACCACACAGGTACCCCCTTTTTCTTTTATTTTCTGAATTCTGTGAGTTTCCAACATTTTCCTGTTGTCAGTCATTTATTCTGTAAGATTTCTTTGTTTGCTCTTGTTTGAAACATTTTATCATGTTCTTTCTTAACTGTTTTTATTTTATTTCTGATTTTAATTTGCTTCTAACTCTCTAAATTCCTATTTTTTAAAAAAAATTCTGTCTTTATGAGCATGTGGCATTATTTTGTATGAATAATTGAATGAGTTGACTCATCCTGGGTCATTTGCTAGCAGAAGAACCATATTGTTGGGGTATTTAAAGCCACTTTTCCATTTGTCCACTAAAGATCTCTCTCTTTTTGTATTGTATCTTTCATATTCAGCTGTCTCTTTAATTTTCCTGCATTTCTGTTATCTCAACTTTTCCTTTTTTGTTTTTGTTCTTCTCTATTGGTTTTCAAATGTATGTGATAAATTACCTATATTGGTCATAGATGTATGGTATTTTTTTCTGGATTCTTAACTGATTCTATTTCATTGGCCTGTATGTCTATACTTGGGCCAATATCACACTGTATTGATTAATACAACTCTGTAATAAAATTTGAAATTTGGAAGTGTGAAATCATCAGCTTGGTTCTATTTTTTCAATATTATTTTGCCTGGGAGTCACTGATAATTCCATATGAATTTTTAGTATTATACTTTTTAATTCTTCAGAGAAGGCCATAAGGATTTTGATAAGAATTGCCTTGAATCAGTGGGTGCTTTGGGAGTTTGCCATCTTAACATTAATTCATTCAATTTATGAACATAGGCTATTTCTGTTTACTTAGGTCTTCTTTATTTTCTTTCAATAATGTTTTGTGGTTTATAGTCTGGGTCTCTTCAGTAAAATTTATTCTTAAGTATGTTATTATTTTAAATGCCATATAAATTAATTGTTCTCTTAATTTTCTTTCAGATTGTTTATTGCTGGTATATGGAAACACAACAATTTTTGCATGTTCAGATTCTATGTTGACATCATGCTACATTAGTTTATTAGCTCTCAAAGGGTTTTTTTTTTCTGGTGTATTATTTAGAAGTTTTTACCTATAAGATCATGTTATATGGAAATAGAGTCATTTTACTTCTTTCTTTCAATTTGGATGCCAATTATTTCTTCTTCTTACCTGCCTTCTCTGGCTAGAATTTCTAGTGCATGTTAGAAATATCAAAAGGATACTAACCCTTTAACAGATATGTCATTTGCAAAAATCTTCTACCATTCCAAAGGTTGCCTTTTAGTTCTGTTGATTGTTTCCTTCGCTGTGCAGAATCTTTTTATCTCGATGAAGTCCCAAAAGTTTATTTTTGCTTTTGTTTCCCTTGCCTCAGGAGACACTGCTAGTAAGAAGTTGCTACAGCTGATGTCAAAGAAGTTACTGCCAGTGTTCTCCCCTATGATTCTGATGGTTTCCTGTCTCACATTTAGGACTTTCATCCATTTTGAATTTGTTTTCTTGTATGGTGTAAGAAGATGGTCCAGTTTCATTCTTGCAGATAAAGGGGAACCTTCTTGGGAATGCAAACTGGTGCAGCCACTCTGGAAAACAGTATGGAGGTTCCTTAAAAACTTAAAAATAGAACTACCCTATGATGCAACAACTGCACTGCTAGGTATTTATCCCAAGGATACTAAAATACTGACTCAAAGGGACAAATGCACCCCTATGTTTATAGCAGTATTAGCAACAATAGCCAAATTATGAAAAGAGCCCAAATGTCCATGAACTGATGATTGGATAAAAAAGTATATATGGAATGTTACTCAGGCATCAAAAATAATGAAATCTTGCCATTTGCAACAATGTTTGGATGGAGATGAAGAGTATTATGGTAAGTGAAATAAGCCAGTCAAATACCATATGATTTCATTCATATGTGAGATTTATGAAACAAAACAAATGAGCATAGGGAGAGAGAGAGAGAGAGAGGCACACCAAGAAACCAAGAAACAGACTTTCTTAGAGAGAACAAACTGCTGGAGAATAGGTGGGTGGGAGTGTGGGCTAAATGGGTGATGGGTATTAAGAAGGGCACTTGTTTTTAAGAGCACTGGAGGTGATGAATACCTAAATTCTACATCTGAAACTAATGTTACAATATATTTATGTTAATGTAATTTTAATAAACACTTGAGAAAAGAGTAATTCAAAGCCATAAAAAGAAATATCAAAAAGAGGCACCCTCATCATGATCTCAGTCTTCAGGGAAAGCTTTCAGTATTTCACCATTGAGTATTATGTTAGTTGTGAATTTTTCATATATTCCTTATTAATGTTGAGGAAATTTCCTTCTATCACAAGTTTCTTGAGTGTTTTTATTGTGAAAAGATGTGGATTTCTCAAATGCTTTTTCTGTATCAGTTGAGATGATCACGTAGTTTTTCCTTTATTCTATTAATGTTGTATATTACATTGGTTGATTTTCATGTGTTGACGCAGTCTTATGTTCCTAGGAAAGCCCACTTTGTCATGATGTGTCATTGTCTTAAATATACTACTATATTCATTTTGCTAGTATTTTGTTGAAAATTTTGCATTTGTATTCACAGAGATATTAGTATGTAGTTTTCTTTTCTTGTGATGTCTTTGGTATTGGGGTAATTCTGACCCCATAGGATGAGTTAAGAAATGTTACCTCCTCTTCTATCTTTTAGAAGAGTTTGTGAAGTTTAGAAGAATATTAAGTCATATTTAAATATTTGGTAGAATCATCAGTGCAGTCATCTGGTCCTAACTTTTTATATTTTGTGAGATTTTTGATTACTAGTTTAAAATCTTTACTTTTTATATATCTATTCAAATATTCTCTTTCCTTTAGTCAGTTTTGATAGTTTTATATTTCTAGAAATTTGTCCATTTCACCTAAGTTATCTAATTTTTTGGATACAATTGTTTACGATATTCTCTTAAAATACTTTTTATTTCTTTAAGGTCTGTGGTAGTGAGCCCACTTTCATTTTGTTAGGCAACTTAAATTTTTCCTCTTTTTCAAGTTTAGATAAGAGTTTGTCTATTTTGTTAATATCTTGAAAGAACTGACTTTTGATTTTATTTTATCCATTTTTTTAATATACTCTATTTTGTTTACCTTGAGTTTTTATTATTTGCTGCCTTCTGCAAGTTTTGACACCACTTTTTTTTTTAACTTTTTTAAGGTGTAAAGTTAGGTTTCTGATTTAAGATTTTCTTTACGTTTTGGCACTTACAACAAAACATTTCCCTTGAGCACTTCTTTCAGTATTTCCCATTAGTTTTGATATGTTGTGATTTCATTCATCACAAAGTATTTTCTAATTTCCCTTATAATTTCTTCTTTTATTTCTTAAGAGTATGTTGTTTAATTTTCACGTATTTGCAAATTTTCCAGTTTCCTTTCTGTTATTGATTTCTGGTTTATTTCTATTGTGGCTAGAAAGATATTTTGTATGATTTTAGTCCTTCAAAATTTTTTGAATCTTGTTTTCAGGCCTAATGTATGTTCTATCCTGGGGAATATTTTATGCACGCCTAATAATAATGTGTATTTTGTTGGTGTTGGGTGAATTGTTTTATCTATGTCTATTAGGTTTCATTGGTTGATAGTATTTTTCAAGTCCTCTATTTACTTGTTGTTCTTCTCTCTAGGTAGTCTAACCATTACTGTAAGTAGGATATTGAAGTATCCAACTATTATGGTAGAACTGATTATTTCTCTATCCATTTCTGTTAATGGGTGTTTTAGACTGTTGTTAGGTGTCTATATGTTTGTAATAGCTATATTTTCTTCACTGATGGAACTATTTCTCAATATATAAAGTCCTTTAACTCTTACAACAATGTTTAACTCAAAGTCTATTTTGTCTAATATTAGTATAGCCCCTCCTACTTTCGTTTGTTACTATTTGCAAGAAATACTTTTTTAAATTTATTTTACTCTTACAATATTTGTATCTTTGGATTTAAAGTGAAGTTATTGTAGACAGAATATAAATGGATTCTGTTGTTTTATTCATCATGTCAATCTCTGCCTTTCAGTTAGAGGTGTTAATTCATTTACATATAAATAATTATTGATAAGAACAGATTATTTCTGATATTTTTGTTTGTTTCATATGTTTGTTTTCTACATGCTTTATATCTTTTTTATTCCTTAGTTCCCAATTATTACTTTCTTTGTTACTTAATTGATGATTTTTTTTTGTATTACAGCACTATATTTCACTTTTAATTTTTTCCCTGAATACTGTTGTTGTTGTTTACTTGAGAGTTACTTTGAGGTTTAAATTAAGATCTTAAATTTATAACAGCTAATTTAAATAAATACCAATTTAATTTTAACAGTATACAAAAAGTCAACTCTATACATCCCTGTGGCTCCTTATTTTGGTTGGTATTATCACAAAATACATCTTTGAACATTGTTGTGCCCATTAATATAGATTTACAGTGAATTTACATTGTCTTTTATATAATATAGAAAAAATAGGAATTACAAAGTTATCAAAGATATGCTAATACTGGATTTATATTTGCTATGTGGTTATCTTAACCAGGTATTTATGCTCGTTCAGATTTTTTTTGTTAAATGGTTGTAAGTCTGTTGTATGTCTAATTATAATTCCATGGAAGGTGATATAATTTGACAAATGACAGCTCTTAAAATTAGGCAGTCTTTGACAGTTTTCAATTTTTACTACAATGTATTTACATATTATCTTCTTTTTATTTAGTTGCTGTAAGTCATTGTTTTTCCTGAATGTGAGAAAGGATGCTTTTAATCATATTTGAGAAATCTAGGCTGTTTTCAAATATTGTTACTCTTCTATTAAATATTTCCCAAAATTCACATGAGGCATAAATTAGATCTTGTAAGTCTATCTTTCAAATATTATAATTTCTCTCTATATCTCTGCAATTATTTTAATTTCTGTTTTTTTGTAATTTTGGAAATTAATTTCTTTCCTAGTGTTTTTTTCTTACCATTTTGATTTCTTTTATAGATTTAATCATTTAAATATATTAATTGTATACTCTTTTATTATCTGAAAATTGGATGACTATTTTGATTCTCATTGAAGATAATGAATGATTATTTATCTTATGCATTTTATTACTTTGGATTATGTTATTTTTTTAAAAATTTGTTTAAGTAATTTCTACACACAATGTAGAGATCAAACTCACAACCTGAGATCAAGAGTCTATGGTCTTCCAACTGAGCCAGATACCTCATGGATTGTGAACTCATTTTAAAATGGTGCTTAATCTGTGGGAATTCTTCATATCCTGCACTGAGAAATTTCTTAACAATAAGCTTTGGAATTGGCTCTATAAAGCACTCTAGGAGCATCACTGGACTAAGACCAATTTTTCTGTTAATGTTGTAGGACCATGTATTATTCCAGGTTCTTCAGAAAACAGAACCAATAGGATATCTATTTTTCTATATATTACCTATATTTCTGCCATCTACTATCTTTGTTTATATATTTATCTATTTATTATCTTCATCATATATAATGAGACTTATTATAAGGAATTGGACAATGCAATTATGGAGGTCACCAAGTTCAAAATCTACAGGGCCAATGTCTCAGGTTGAGTGTGAAGCCAGAAGATCCTATAGAACCAGGAAGAACTGATATCCCAGTTTGAGTCCAAGGCTGTCGTAGAACCAGGAAGAGCTGATGTCCCAGTTTGAAGGTATTCAGGCAGGAGAATTACCTTTCACTTGAGAAAAGGTCTGCTTTTTGTTTTATTTAGGCTTTCAAATGATTGAATGAGGCACATCTATGTTATGGAAGGTAATTGTTTTACTCAGTCTACTTATTTAAATGTTAATGTCATCCAAAAGCATACTCAATGAAACACTCAGAATAATGTTTCACCAAATATCTGAAAACCTGTAGTCCAGTCAAGTTGACACATAAAGTTGACTATCACAGACTATGATGATAGAATAAACTCAAATTTCAGTTACAAGTGTGAAACGGTTATATTATGTATTCTTAGGGGAGAATTATTTTGTCTTCTACCCTGAACCAAGGTGAAATGAACAGTTTTTTTCCCTGTCATCTTATGTTGGTGGGTTAAATTATTTCAAATTAAATAATTGACTAAAAATATAGATATATCTAAATAATGGCTTTAGTTCCAATTTCCTAACGTTCCTCTAAGATATAGTCTATTATCTCAAAGATAATATTAAATTTCAGTCCTTGAGTTGCAAATACTGGAGACCTCCTCAGCCTATCCTTCTCCATATTGCTGTTTATTGGTCTTTATTTACTTTCTCTTCTCTTAGATTCTGAGGATTTTTTCATCGCTCACATAATTTTGTGCAAGCTAACTTCTGCATTTAATGTAATGTTTATTAAATAACTCCCTAACTTTTCTAGGTGTTTGTCATAGGAAATTTTCAACATATTTATTGTCTATTATGCTAATACCAAGAAGTCAAGTCAATTATTGCTATTTTGCAATTTGGGGAACCAGTCTACACAAATATAGCATTACTATGTTATAAAACTAGTGGAGTAGAGCCCGTAGTTTCTGAAACTACCTAAACCAAATCATGATCCCATTCAGTTAAATTCCTTTCTTTATTGTAACAGTTCTGTATTCTTTACTTCTAAACTTGAATTTTTAGCACAGTTTAATTGTAAAATTGTACATGGGTAATTAGGCAAACATACTTTACTTTTATTTATCCTCATAGATATAAAATCAAGATTAAAAGAAGAGGTAAGTGTTTTTGTTTAATTTTATTCAGAAAAATTATGTTTAATGGTTTTATTGTATTTACTGGGAAACAAAATCACAAGCTTTAATAAAATCTCTTGATACATACTTGATGTATAGCAGTCTATGTTTTAAAAGTCAATAGGAAAAGTGAGATTTTATTCCCAAGGATGATATATTATTCCCTATAGGGTCACCCAGGACACAGAATGATAAAATACTCCTTGCCTCAATTCCTACTGAGTCCCTTGTATGGAGACTTTTAATTAGATTCTGGTGTTGGTTTGATCTTCCACAGAGAGAGGATTGCTGAATGTGGTTATTCATTGCAGAGTTAAAGCTCAAAGCAGCTGGGAGATCCAACTGAGAAATTGTAGAAATATGGATTCCAACATGGCATTTGCAGGAAAGACCATTATCCCAGACCTAACAGGAATAGTCCAGGGTTACTTTGGTGGCTCAGGAAGTTAAAGATAGGGCTACTTTTTAAATTTATTAAATAAGCTATTTTATAATGGATTTTAGTTTATAGAAAAGTTGCAAGATAATACATAGATTTCCATTATAATATAGACTCAGTTTCCCTTATTATTATTTTTTTTATTTTTAAAATTTGTATTTATTCTGAGAAAGGTGGGGGGAAGGGAGGGAGGAGAGAGAGAGAGAGAGAGAGAGAGAGAGAGAGAGAGAGAGTTCCAAGCAGGCTCTACACAGTGCAGAGCTTGACACAGGATCTGACTCATGGACCATGAGATCATGACCTTAGCTGAAATCAAGAGTCAGTTCCTCAACTGACTGAGCTACCCAGGAACCCCAATTTCCCTCATTATTAATATTTACATTACTATGGCAAGTTTTCACAATTAATGAACTACTACTGATACATCATTATTACCAAAGTCCATACTTTATTCAGAATTCCTAGGTTCTGCCTGTAATCTTTCAAGATCCCACACAGGATAACACATTACACATAGTCATCAAGGCACTTCAGGCTCCTTTTGGATATGATGGATTTTCAGAGTTTCCTTGTTTTTGATGAAATTGAGTTTTTAGGAGTACTGGCCAATTGGAATTTGCCAGGTAATTTTCTCATGATTGAGATGGAGTTATGTGTTATGAGTTCACAAATGTGAAGTGTCATTTTTATCACATCATATCAAGTGTGCACACTATCAATATGACTTTGTCACCTTGATCACCATGCTGAAGTAGGTTTGCAAAGTTACTCTTCCTTCTTTTTAATACCATACTCTTTGGAAAGAAGTCAATATTCACACTTTGTACTGTGGGGAACTATACTCCACTACTTGAAAGCATAGCATCTACATAAATTATTTAGTATTCTGCTTGAGAGATTTTTTTTATGTTTCCCTTTTTAAGAAATTAATTTTAGGGGAGCCTGGGTGGCTCAGTTGGTTGAGCGTCCAACTTTGGCTCAGGTCATGATGTCACAGTCTGTGAATTCGAGCCCTGCATCCAGCTCTGTGCTAACAGCTCAGAGCCTGGAGCCTACTTTGGGTTCTGTGTCTCCCTCTCTCTCTGTTCCTCCTCCACTCGTACTCTGTCTCTCTCTCTCTCAAAAATAAATATTAAAAAATATTAAAAAGAATAAATTAATTTTAATTAAATTAATCATTTATTTATGTAATTATAGACTCATGGATATTTATGTCATACTTAGGCTTATAATCCAAAACTAACTTACTTGGCTTCTTTCCTTTTTTTTTTTTTTTTTTCTGATTTGTTTCCAGGTTTGAGCATTGGGAATCACTTATGTTTGCTACTATGTCATTTGGATATATCCCTATCATTGTGGTTTGTTGTTTGAGAACTTCATTAATTTTTAAATTTTCTACACTCATCTTGTGTATTTTCTAATCCAGTTCTAGAATCAGCCATTTTCCCAAGGATTGATAGTTCCTTTTATTAGAGAATGGTATTAGAAACCAAGATTTAGGCACTAGGTGTGCTCATTGTCTCTGAGGTATCATGGTTTTTAGGGCCTCTCAGCTGACAGAGAAATATGTGTGAATGTATACATGTATACATATATCAATAAATATATCTATTTTTACAACCTACGTAAAATAACCATGAGTTTATACTGTCTCCAACTTCAATTCATTACCTTTCCCTACTTATCTGGAACCTTCTACTCTAATAGCGAGAAAATGGCTCCCAATGTCTGCCATGTATTTATTTAATTTTCCAATTCCAGTACACATGTATAGTTGTTATAAAAGTGTTTAATCCACACCCTATGTGAAACTACTTTATCAATTATTACAGTTCTTATGTGCAGAACCTTTTGCCTTTAGTTTACAGACTTCACACTTCCAAAGCTACTTCAGTCAATAGGTTTCCTCACATTCCTTTCAGTGATGGGAATTAGGTTATTTCATCATATTCTAAATTCCTGAGGTCTGCTGACTTCCACATTTTTAAACTTTGCATACATAAGTAGTCATGCTTCTGGCTATAGAATTTTATGAGTTTTGACAAATGCTTAGTGTCATACATCCATCATTACAGAGTCATATAAAATAGTTTTCCCACTCTAATAAAAATTTCCTATTTATCTCGTACTGAACATTTCTCTCCCTGAACTTGGGGCAACCATTGATCAGTTTCTCATCTCTGTAGTTTTCCATTTTTTGTAATGTCATTAACTTGAGTCATACACTATGCAGTCTTTGCAAACAGATTTCTTTCACTTAGCAATATGCATTTAGACTTATGTCTTTGTATTACTGGATAGTTCTTTTTATTGCTGCATAGTATTGCATTGTATGGATATACCACAATTTGTCTATCTACTCCTTTACTGAATACTGGTTGCTTCCAGTTTTTGGTGATTATGAATAAGCCGCTACAAACATTAACTTGCAAGTTGTTGTGTGAACATAGCTTTCAAAGGGGTAAATGTGTAGATGTACAATTACCAGATTATATGTTATGGTAAGCTGAGTAAAGACCCCCAAAGATATCCACAGCCTAATCTTTAGAACTTGTAAATGTTACCTTTATGGAAAAATGGACTTTTCAGATGTGATAATTAAGAATCTTGATGAGGAGATTATCCTGGATTATCTAGCTAAAGTCTAAATGCAATCACAAATGTTTTATATAAGAGGAAGAGAGAGAATTGATTACAGTGTAGAAGATGGTGTGACAAAAGCAGTGATTTGAAGATACTACAGTGCTGGCCCTTGAAGGTGGAAGAAAGGGTCAAAAGCCAAGTAATGCAAGGAATGCAGCTCTAGAAGCTGGAAAAAGCAAGGAAATGAATTTTCCCCTAAAACTTTTGGAGGGGGGCTGGACAACACCTTGACTTTAGCTCAGCAAAATTGATTTTGTGTTTATGGTTTTAAGAATTATAAAAACTAAATCTGTGTTGTTTTAAGTTAATAAATTTGTGCTGATTTTTATAGCAATTATAGAAAATGTATATGGTAAAACTATGTTTAGTGTTGGAACAATCTGTCAGCTGTCTTCCATTGTGACTGTACCATTTTGCATTCCAACCACTGGTAAGCGAGAGCCAGTGTTCTTCCTTAGCATAGCCAACAACGGGTAACATCAGGTTTCGTGTGTGTGCACGCGTGTGTGTATGGTATGTGTTTAACTTTAGATATTCCATTAGGTATGTAGTGGTAATTCATTATTGTTTGAATTTGCATTTCCTGATAACAAATGGTGTTAATGATTTACTTACATGCTTGTTCTCAATCTACATAGTTGTTTTGATGATAACCGTTTGGATCTTTGGCAAAGGTATTAATTACATTACTTGTTTTGTTATTGTTGACCTTTATTTTATTTTCTTTAATTTTTTAAAATTTTATTTTATTTTATTTTTAATATAATTTATTGTCAAGTTAGCTAGCATACAGTGTATACAGTGTGCTCTTGGTTTCAGGGGTAGATTCCCATGTTTCATCACTTACATATAACACCCAATGCTCATCCAGCCAAGTGCCTGACTTTTAAAAGATTTTTGTGTACATTGGGTACAAGATATTTGTGACATATGAATTTTTCAAATACTTTCTCCCCATTTATAATTTGTATGCTTATTATCTTATCTGTGTGTTTCACAGAGGAAAAGTTTTTATTGTAATAAATTCTAATTTATCAACTTGTTCTTTTTTTGGATTATGTTTATGGTGTCATGTCTAAAAAGTTATCATTAAAATAAAGTTACTTAAATTTTCTTCTATTTTTTCCTATAAGTTTTAGATATTTGCATTTTGCAATTAATTTTATAATACACTTTGAGTTAACTTTTACAAAAGGTATAAGATTTGTATGTATGGAAATTTATTTTGTATACTGTGGTAGAAAATTTGACTTTAAGATTCAATATTATGCACTGTCTTTGTATCTTTTAAATTGGGAGGGTCTTGGATAACCAAACTGAAAGTCTTCTTCCCCAGTCTGCTCACATCGATATGGTCTCCCAGCCAAAAAAACCAAAAAACAAAAAACAAAATAAAAGGGAAAAAAACACTTTCCTTATCATGGGAACAAGGCATAGTCTCTTGTTATTCCTGAGTAGTGGGCTTCAGTTCACTGTCAGCCTAAGGAATTAAACCAATCAAGGCCTCCAGAGGTGACCAGGGGTCTTTCCATCTTTTTGTGAATATAAAGCCTGCCCCTCACAGCCCCTGCTTTCTCCAAAAAGTGTAACTCCTTTGCGATACTGCATAGTTCAATGTCCTTTTCTTCCAGGCTGTGTTCATATATGAGTAGTAAACTGTCACTCTCATCTGTCTGGTGTCAGATGAGTTTGTCCATCTAAGGAAAGGAATGGCAATCCGTTACTCACCAACAGGTTGAAGATGATTCCAGTAATATTTGTTGAAAAGATTGTCACTTTCCCATTGGATTGCCTTCATGCTTTTCTGAAACATCCGTTGACTGTATTGTTGTGGGTCTATTTATGAGTTCTCTATTCTAATTCATTGATATACATACCAATATCATTCTTCACCAATACCACACTGTCTTGATTACTGTACCTTTGCAGTAAATATTGAAATTATATGGAGTGCATTCTTCAATTTTGTTTTTCCCCTTCAGATTTGTATTCTAGATCTTTTTCTCTTTTATATAAATTTTAGAATCAGTTTGTCAATATCTACAAAGTAGTTTGTGAATAATTTAATATTGGACTAAATCTTTATGCCAATTTGGGAAGCATTGACAACTTAAGAATACTGTGTTTTCCAATCCAAGAACATGGAAAATCTTTCATTTATTTAGATCTTTGATTTATTTCCTCAGGGTTTTATAGTTTTCTGCATAAAGATCCTATACATGTTTTGTTAGATTTATAGTTAAGTATTTTATTTTTAAATGCTAATATAGTTGGTATTTTTCAAATTTCAATTTCAATTGTTCACTGATGATACATAGGAAAACAACTGACTTTTAATGTCAACTTTACATCTTTTGACCTTGTAAAACTCAGTTATTGGTATTAGAAGGTTTTTTTTTTCTTTCTTGATAGATTTTTAATTGTTTCCTATGTAGATCATGCTATTTATAAACAAAGATAGTTTTATCTGTTTCCTTTTTAATCTATATACAATTTATCTTTTACTTGCTTTATGATAACTGGGTAAGAATTCTGGAATGATATTGGGTAAGAAGTGGTGATAGACAACATTCTTACTTTGTTCCTGACCTTAAGAGGAAAGCATATCCTTTTTCATAATACTAAAAAAATAAACACATCTATCATCTCACAATGTTATATGTTGTGCATTAGATCCTCAAGACTTATTAATCTTAAAATTGAAAGTTTGTAACCTTTGACCAACATTTCTTCCACTCCCCAGCTCCTGACAATCAGTATTCAATTTTATTCTACTGAGTTATTTATTTATTTTTTTAAAGGTTACACATAAAAGTGATACCATACAGTATTTTTATCTTTCTCTATCTGGCTTATTTCACTTAGCATAATGCCATGTAGGTTCATCCATGTTGTTGCAAATACCAGTATTATTATGTTGAGGTAGATTCTTATATTATTTATTGATTTTATTGAGAGGTTTGATCTTGAAAGAATGTTGAATTTCTCAAGTGCTTTTACTGCATCTATTGAGATAATCATGTGATTTTTATTCTTGATTCTGTTAATGTGATATACCACATTTACTGATTTATATACATTGAACAAGTCTTAATTCCTAGGGATAAATCCCACTTGATTATGGTGTATGATTTTTTCTGTATACTGTTGAATTTGCTGTAAATTTGCTTCTTGTAGTGTGCTTGTCTGGCTTTACTATCAGGGTAATTGTGATCTTGCAAAATGTGTTTGGAATTGATCTTTCCTCTTCAGTGTTTTGGAAGAGTTGGAGAAGGGTTGCCATTAATTCTTATTTGAATATTTGATACAATTTACCCATGGAGCTCTTTTTTTCTGGGTGTTTCTTTTTTGAGAGGTTTTGATTACTGATTCAAACTCCTACTAGTTCTTGGTCTTTTAAGATTTTATTTTTCATCATGATTCAGTCTTTGTATGTTGTATGTTTCTATGAATTTATCCATTTCTTTTAAGTTGCCCAATTTGTTAGTATATAATTGTTCATACTATTTTCTTATGATCCATTGTATTTCTGTGGTATCAGTTGTAATGTTTCCCCTTTCCTCTCTAATTTTATTTACTGAGTCTTTTCTCTTTTTTTCTTAGTCTACTTAAAGGTTTGCCAATTTTGTTTATATTTTCAAAAAGAAAACTCATTTCATTGATCTTTTCTATTTTTTTTTCAGAGTATGAAGAAGTACTTTAATAGCTCAAACTCAAAGTCATTGAGCCCCCAGTTCTGAAGAGATTCCTAAAAGAGGCAACTTCGGCCGTTTGGGAAGCCAAGAGTCACCGGCCTGTGGTCTCTGGCGTCCATCTCTTCTGGGTGCTGACCGCGAGGAAAGCAAAAACGTGCCCAGGACCTTTCTGGCCCCCGTGGGGCCTTCCTCCACCTATGCGTTATATCAACTGCCTTAGTTGGACTAAGATGATGACTCAGTTAAAGGGAGAGACAAATGTTGACTGTCTAAGCAGGAACAGTCCAAGCCGGCAAGGAAAAGCACACTGCATACATAGGAATACAGAAGGGCGAGCTTCTGCCTACGGATCTATTGTGTTTCTAGTCTTTGTTTCATTTATTTTTACTCTGACCTTTTTTGATTCCTCATTTTGTCAACTTTAACCTTATTTTACTGTTCTTTTTATAGTTTCTTGAGGTCAAAAGTTAGGCTGTTTATTTGAGATCTTATGTTTATTAATGTAGGCATTTATCAATGTAAACATCCTTACATGTATATCCTTAATGTAGGCATTATAAACTTTCTTCTTAAAACTGCTTTTGTTACTCCCATTAGTTTGGTGTGTTTACATATTTGTCTCAAGATATTTTTTACTTCCTTCTGATTTTTTTCTTTTACTCATTGGCTGTACCCCAGAATGTTAACTTCTGCATATAAGTAACACATATTACCAGTTTTCTTCCTGTTATTGATTTCTAGTTTCATACTATTGTGATTAGAGAGGATATGCCAAATTTTCAATCTTCTTAAATTTGTTAAGATTTCTTCCGTAGCCTAACATAGAATATGTCGTGAAGAATGTTCTCTGTGCACTTGATAAGAATGTGTATTCTGTGGAATGCTCTGTATATTCTGTATTCTGTCCAATATGTTCAAGCTTAAAATTTCCTCATTTATATTCTATCTGGACTATCTACCAATTGTCAAAAGTGAGGTATTAATCCCTGTTATTGTGTTGTTTTCTATTTTTCTTTTCAAATTGTTATTTGTTTAATATATTTAAATGCTTGATATTGAGTGCATACACACTTAGAATTGTTAAATTCTCTTGATTATTTGCTATCTTTGTCATTATATAATAACTTTCTTTGTCTCTTGTCATTTTTTAATTTATTTTGTCTGATAAAAGTATAACCACTCTCTCTCTCTTTCAGTTTTCATCTGCGTAGAATATTGCTTTGCATCCCTTCACCTTAAAGCTGAAGTGAGTCTCTTGTAGTTAATCTCTTGCCTTTTTTAAATTCCATTCACCCAACTCTATGTCTTTTGATTGGATAATTTAATCTACTTAATTTAATGTGATTATTGACAGGTGAGGACTTACTCTCCCCATCTTAATTGTTCTCTGACTTTTATAATTCCTTTCTTTCTTCCTCTTTTGTGTCTTTCTTCGTAATTTGATTATTTCCGTAGTGATAGTGCTTTGATTCTTTTTTCTTTATCTTTTATGTATCTACAAGTTTTTTCTGTCATTACCATGAAGCTTACATAAAATATCTTAAACTCATAACAATCTATTTTAAGCTGATAATTTCAACTGCATAAAAAACTTTGCCTTTATTCTCACTCATTATTTATTTATTTAATGAATATAATTTATTGTCAAATTGGCTTAATACAACACCCAGTGCTCATCCCAACAAGTGTCCTCCTCAATGCCCATAATCCATTCCCTCTACCCCACCCCCCACCCTTAGTTTGTTCTCTGTATTTCATAGTCTCTTGTGGTTTGCCTCTCTCCCTCTCTGTTTGTATCTATTTTTTCCCCCTTCCCTTCCTCCATGGTCTTCTGTTCAGTTTCTCAAGATCCACATATGAGTGAAAACATACAATATCTGTCTTTCTCTGGCTGACTTATTTCACTCTCTCTCTCCATATTTTATGTTTTTGGTGTCAAAATTTACATCTTTAATATTGTGTGTCTATTTTTTAAAGTTTATTTATTTATTTTGAAAGAGAGTTGGGGGGAAAGGGGGAGAGGCAGAGAGAGTGGAAGAGAGAATCCAAAGCCCTGAATTAGGCTCCATGCGGACAATGCAGAGCCTTATGTAGGGCTCAGTCTCATGAACCATGAGATCATAACCTGAGCCAAAATCAAAAGTCTGATGCTTAACCAACTGAGTCACCCAGACACTATATTGTATATCTATTAAAAAATTATTGTAGCTAAATTTATTTATAAAATTTTTGTTTTTTAACTTTTACACTAAAGTTAGGTGATTTACACACTACCATTACAGTACTAGAGTATTTTGAATTTGACTATATACTTATCTTATCAATGAGTTTGATACTCTGTTTTCATGTTACTAATTAGTGCCTTTTTATTTCTGCTTGAAGAACTCTCTTTAGCATTTCTGATAAGGCAGGGAGGCCAAATGGTGATGAATTCCCTTGTTTTTTGTTTGCCAGGGAATATATTTATCTTTTCATTTTTGAAGGAGAGCTTTGCTGGGTAAAGTATTCTAGGTTGACAGTTTTTTTCTTTTAGCACTTTGAAAATATCAATCTACTTTTTTCTTGCTTGGAAGTTTCTGCTGAGAAATCTACTGATAGTTTTATGGAGTTCTCTTGTATGAGATGATTTTTTTTTCTCTTGCTACTTTCAAGACATTCTTGTTGTCTCTGATTTTTGTCAGTTTCATTATAATATATCTTGGTGACATCTTTAGATTGAATTTGTATGGAGACTTATAAGCTTCATGTATTTGGAATCCATATCTCCTCTCAGATTTGGGAAGTTCAGCCATTATTTCTTTAAATAGGCTTTCTGCCCCTTTCTCCTCTTTGACTTCTGGGGCTATGATAATTTAAATATTGTTTAATTTGATGGTACCCCAGAATTCATGTAGACTTTCTTTAGACTTTTTAATGTTTTTCGTTTACTTCTCTGACTGGATAATTTCAAATTACTTGTCTTTCAGTTCACAGATTCTTTTTCTGCTGAATCAAGTCTACTGTCAATGCTATCTATTATGCTTTTCATTTCTTTCATTGTGCTCATCAGCTAATAGACTTATTTCTTTTTATTAGTTTTATTTCTTAGCTGAACTTTTCATGTTGTTCATTCATTGTTGTTCTGATTTTGTTGAGTTGTCTGTGTACCCTTATAGCTTTCTGAGCTTCCTTAAAGCAATATTTTTTAATTCTTTGCCAACTCAGTCTTTTTTTTTAACATTTATTTATTTTTGAGACAGAGAGAGACAGAGCATGAATGGGAGAGGGTCAAAGAGAGGGAGACACAGAATCTGAAACAGGCTCCAGGCTCTGAGTTGTCAGCACAGAGCCCGACGCGGGGCTCGAACTCACGGACCATGAGATCACGACCTGAGCTGAAGTTGGCCGCTTAGCCAACTGAGCCACCCAGGCGCCCCAACAACTCATAGTCTTTATTTATTTAAGGTTTGTTAGTTTCTTATTGTGTTACCTTGGTGGTGTCTTATTCTACTGATTTCTTGTGTTTCTTGTAGACTTTCATTGATAACTATGTTTATGATGGAACAGACAACTCTTCCTGTCTTTATAGGATGGTTTTTAAGGGGAAAGGCTCTCATTTGTGGGTGGATATGAGGGTAATGGTTGAGTGAAGTATGGCAGTCAAAGTTCCAACAACATAGTCTCCATGCCACTCCATAAATGGAAGTCAGCTTTGATAAGTATTTTGGGGATCTTCAATGGCCAAAGTGCAGGTAGGCTACAGTGTTGGTAAAGGCTGTTGTCATTTTCAGTGGCAAAGTCTCTTGTGAACCACCTGATCCTTTTGTCTCCCATAGGGGTGGTTATGGACAAGAGGATCCTCCTCAGCACGTGATCTGGTTTGTGAGAGCATTTATGCTGATGATAGTACTAATATCTGATATGTGGGAGTCTGGAGCACTGGCTAGCCTGCAGAAGTTATGGTTCCATGGCCTGAGTCATGGGTACCTAGAGCAGCCATAGAGGCAGAGACTGCAGTGTGGGCTCTTGTGGAGTGACAGTGGCTCCTGGATCTGCAGTCATGGCTAATTAAGAGTGGTAGTGGCTCTGGTAGTGGCTCTGGTGGTGATGAGGGTGCACACTGAGCAGTCAAAGCGTTGTTACATATGGAGAGACAGCAACTTTGAGGTTTGGGACACTGGTTAGCCTGCAGCAATTGTGCTAGTTATACCCAATACACAGGTGCACATGGAGAAGCCATAGAGCCAGATATTGGAGCTTGGGCATGTACAGAGAAGCTTCAGAGCCAGCCATGGAGTGTGAGCTGTTGTGTACCTCAGTGGTGAAAGCTGTGGATGTCTTCTGTGGAGCAAGCTGCTGGGATCCACACTGATGAACACTACCTGCTTCTCTATTGTGAAAGCTGTGGATTCTCCACAGCTGTTATGGGAGCTGTTGAGGCCCTTCTTGGCAAAGTCTTCCAGGGTTCTCTAAAAAGAAGCCCTCAGGTGGGCTGTATTGACACCAGCTACATGTCTGATACAGATAGTGCTCACATTTTTTCCTAGTTGTCATCTTTAGACTTCTCAGTTTTATGTAATTCTTTCCCAGTGATTCTTTGTGTATTCTCTCTCCCTCTCTCTCTGCCTCTCTGTCTCTCTCTGCTCCACTCTGTTGCCATATGTTCTTAATTGGACTCTTGGGCCATCCCAGGACTAGTTTTGTTCATGGTTATCTATCTATCATCTATCTAGCTATCATCTATTTATTTCATGTTGGGGGACAAAGACCGGTATTTCCTACTCTGTCATCTTACTGATATCACTCAGTCTGCAGAGATTGATTGACTTTTGAATGTTGAACCAGGTTTGTATTTCCATACTGTATTTCCAACTTAGGCTGAGAATTAGAGTATAATTCTCTTTTACATTGTTGGATTCAGTTCACTAATGTTTTGTTGAGGATTTTTACATGTGAGAAATTGGTCTGTAGCTTTCTTTCCTTGCATATTACCTGATTTTGGTCTTACAGTAAAGTCAGCCTCATAGAATGGGTGGGAAATGTTTCCTCTGCTTCTATCTTATGGATATGATTGTCAGGATTCAGTATTATTTCTTATTTAAATATTAGGCAGAATTCACCAGTGAAAGTATTTTAGTCTGATAATTTCTGTTTTTGAATAGTGATTAATTATTAATTCAATTTCTTTAATTAGACAAAGGATTATTCAGTTTATTTTTCCTTGTGTCCTTTGTATCTTTTAGGAAATTGCTCCATTTTATTTAAGTTATAAAACTTAAAGCAATAGAGTCATCCATAACTTTTCTTTATTTTTCTTTTAATGTTCAAGCCATTAGTTATGATGATATTTTTTCATTTCTGATACTGTAATTTGTAACTTTCTCTTTTCTCTTGTCTAGCTTGACACAAAGTTTTTCACCTTTATTGATCTATTCAAATAATCATTCTGTTGATTTCATCTATTGTCTTATTTTAAATTTCATTTTCTATCCTAATTTTTGTTATTGATTTATTTTTCTGCTTGCATTAAGCTTAAATTACTCTTCTTTCTGTAGTTGACTAAGGTGAGAGTTTATATTACTGATATGGTGTTATTCTTCTTTTCCAATGCATGTATTTATTACTATAAATTTACCCATAAGTATTGCTTTCACTGTATACTACAAATTTTGCTGAGTTTTTTTTTTAAATTTACTTATTTAAAAATGTTAAAATTGTTTTGAGAATTATTCTTTTACTCAGGTGTTATTAAGATGTATATTTAATTTTCAAATATTTGGGAATGTTTCAACTATTATTAATTTCTACTTTAATCCCACTATGGTCTGGGAACATACTTTGTATGATTTCTATTCTTTTAAATTTGTTACAGTGTGTTTTATGGCCCAGATCTTGTTGAATGTTCCACTTGAACTTGAGAAGAGTATGTGTTCTGCCATTGTTGGATAAAGTATTCTATACATATTAGTTAGATCCAGTTGTTTGATGGTGCCATTCTGTTCAACTATATATTATTACTGATTTTCTGGCTGCCTCATCTATCAATTACTGTAAGAGGGATGTTGAACTCTATAACAGCTGCATTGTCTAGTTCTCCTTCAGACTTATCAGTTTTTTACTCAGGTATTTTGATTCTATTTTGTTTTTATTTTTTCAGTACCTGCATGTTTCAGATTCTTGTCTTTTTAGTGAATTAAATCCTTTATCATTATGTAATATCTCTCTTTATCCTTGATAATATTGCTTGTTCTGAAGTCTGCTTTGTCTGAAATTAATATAGCTGCTCCACTTTTCATTTGATTAGTGTTAGCTTGGTACTGTATTCACTATTTCTTTACTTTTTATCTTTATTTTTAATTTTAAAGTGGATTTCTTATAGATAACTTAGGGTGAGTCTTATTTTGTTTTAGTCAACTCTGACAATATTTGTCTTTTCATTGATGTTGCTAGATCATTCCCATTAAAATGATTATTAATATACTTGGATTATCTGTGTAAATGTTTTCTATTGATTGCATTTCTTCCTTATCTTACTTTTATCCTTCATTCTGCCTTCTTTTGTTTTATTTGAGCATTTTTATGAATCCATTTTGTGTCTTCTCTTACCACATCAAACAATATTTTAAAAATATAGTGGTTGCCCTACAGTTTACAATATACATTTTTAACTAATAAAAGTTCACTTTTAAATAACAGTTTATTATATTTTGGAAAGTTCTTGGACATTACTACTTTAAATATTTCTTCCGCTCCATTCAGTCATTCTTTATCTGATATACTAATTACTCACATACTATATCTTTTGATGTTATTCCCCATTTTATGAATAATTTCTTTTGTTGTTCTGAATAAATTCTTTGTTGTATCATCAAATTATCATTTGATGATAATGCTAATTACTATCAACAGTCATTTTCTTTTACTGTTCTTCTTTCCTCTGCACTTATTTTGGCAAGTTTCTGTAGTCTTGTCTTCAAGTTCATTGATTCTTTCCTTAGTTTCATCAAGATTACTAATGAGCCCATGAAGTTGGGCTGTGGTTAATTTTTGCTGAAGCTATGAGTACCAGGGCCTTCAAATTCCTCTCATGTCCTTGTTTATGCCTCTACTTGACCTTATTGCTTTCCTATGTACTCCTCCTCTGAGAGTGTGTGTCTTGTAACTTTTTAGGTTTTAATTTATGGTTATTATTATATTGTGATCTCATTAGTATAATGGTAAAGTGTTGGTTAGGAGTAACATTCTATAATTATTTTTTTTTATTAAATCTTAGTTGTTGGTTTTTTCTGACTTGTGATCTTTGAAAATATTTTTCCATTGATATAACTTTTTGTTTTTCTGTTCTCTACTCCATTCCCTTGCTAAAGTACTCACAATCTATTTCCTTGAAGCTCTGAGCCTTTTTGATTATTTTTTTCTCCTTAGATGAGACATGAAATGAGGGGCCTGGAGTGGTAGTAAGTCCATTTCCCATGTAGGATAAGTCTCTGACAAGTTCTTCTCCTTGGAGACTAGGCTTTTGTTATGGAGAAGTCTGTGGATTGGTTTCACAAAGGTTAGTCTTCCCCTCCCTCTGCTGGAGTCCTGAGAACAACTTTCTACATTTTCACCATAAGAATCTAGTGAGTTTCCTAGAGATAAAGCTCAGAAAATTCTAGGGTCCCCTAAGACTGTGGCCCTTAGGAGGATTTCGGTCTTAAGCTGGTCCACTCTTAACCTCCAGCAATATGTCAAATTAGCATTTACACGTTTTTACTAGGTTTTGGTTCCAGCAGCTTCCACTTGAGGTAAGTGATTGCCACTGTGTCTGACTCTATCTACTGGTTTCTCCACATTATGGGGTGGCAATTTGCCCTTCAATGTTCGTTCTCTGATAGGTCTAAGCAAAGTTGTTGGTTTTCAGTTTGTCCTGTTTTATATTATAGTAAGAATGGGAGTTACTATTCAAGCTTTTTTCATATTAGAATGAAAACTGAAAATTACAGAGGACATTTTTTACTTTACCTTGGAGTTTGGATGTAGCTTCTGCAAATCTACTGGAAAATGCTTGAGTTTGTTTATAGTATTTTTTTAAAAAACATTTTATTCACTATGTTGGAGTCTGTGGGCTTTTATTATGATCCAAAACCAGTGGCACAAAAGAAAGAAAAATGGAATTGAATGATCAGAAGTAGTGCTGATATCAGGAAATAATCTTAAAGTCTTTAAAGACAATTAGAAAAACACTGTACATTTAATAATTGTGTGTTGATATTTTGGTGCCTGCATCGGACCTTGCCTCTCACTAAATCCTTTCCCTACCTCTGGGTCCCCAATGTGATATAATAATAGCATTAAACTACTGTTTTTAATAATATCTGGGCAAATTTTTGCCACCTCAAAACCAGGTTCTGGTGAAAGTTAGACTGGGGAAGGTGGTTTTGGTTAACCCTCACCTTCTCCACATGTATGTGGGGCTAAAACAGCAGGTAAGAGACAGAACTAAGCGATGATGTTGAATACCTTGAATGTGTTTGTAAGCATCCTTCTGTGATTCCAGAATCCTAAGTGTCTATGGAATGTAATTAAAATTCCTCAGTAGACCTCACCACTCAAGTGCAGCATTTAACTTGAAGTGATGGAAAGAATCAACTTTGGGGTCAGATAGGAGGGGTCTCTTTGACACTACTGTTACTCTACTGGTATGGCAGCACTGCTCAGACCTCCCTGTAAAGAGTGCAGTTAGCTTATAGCCCTCAGCTGTTAAAAGTTTTAAGACAACTTTAGTTTCCAAGCTGAGGTTGCTTTTCCTGGGCAGCTTCAGCCAACGGCAAAGCATGTCTGTGGTTTCAGAGTCTGGCCACTCCATCAGGCAGTGTTTGCCCTGAGCTTACAGTTGGACTGGTGGGGATTGTTGGATGTCATCGAGATGTGAGGCTCACCTTGCCCCATCCTGATGTCTTAGTCTCATTAAAAAAAAAGACAACAAAAAACTTTTAAAAATCTTTATTCTTGAGAAATAGAGCAGTAGCAGGGGAAGGGCAGAGAGAGAGAGGCAGACACAGAATCTGAAGCAGGCTCCAGCCTCTGAGCTGTCAGCACAGAGCCCAATGTGGGGCTCGAATCCATGAACTGCGAGATCACGACCTGAGCTGAAGTCAGACACCTAAATGACTGAGCCACACAGATGCCCCTTTCTCAGTCTCATTTTTATTCTCAAGTGTTAATCTTTCCTTCCCAAACTTCTTGCACTTCTTACTCTTTTTCAGTGTTTGCTTCTGGGGAACATTTCTGAAACAGAGTGTAATCTTGGGCAACTTATATAACATTATAACTATATATTAATAAAAAGGATAATCACTGCTTCAAAAGTTTGCTGTGAAAAAAATAAGATGTGGGAAAAGTATTAATGGATCATTTATATAATTCCTGTAACTCTTTTACTTAGATGGCATTTGACAAGTAGGGTACCCCCCCCCCCCACACACACACACTGTGCACATTCTTTGTATTGTAGGATGGGTGTGCAAGCTGAATTGAAGTGAGAAATGGGAGGTAAAAGAAGAGGCAGATCATGAGGCAAAATGGAAGTAGAAGGAAAAAGACAACTGGTTCTGCAGATTAAATTTACCACTAAAATATACTTATTAATGAATATCAGGTTTAGTTGCAGGATAACCAGGTGTCTGTCCTGCCTTGTCCTATAGGAGTCATTCCTATCTAATTCAGGACTGATTATCTGATCTAATAGAAGCAAATATTTTTGCTTCTTTAAACAACTCATTGTTAAGAGAGTTAGAAAAGAAAGTAGTTAGAGACCCTGGGATTTAAGATAAACACAAGTGAATGAAGTCTGAGGTCTGCAGAAAGTACTGGGGTTGGGATCATTGAAATAAAAAAGCACAAGTTATATCTTAAATTACTACTGCAACTGTCTGAAAAACAGTTGTCAAAATATACTAAATTTATTAAAAGTCCTTCACATAAATTGTGTCTGGTCTTACAAGAGTCTTGAAAATTAGATATTATTTTCTCCATTTTTTAGAAGAGTAAAATCACGCCATACCCCTTTCCCAAAGTCACACAAGGGAAAGTGGCTAAACCCAAAATGTCAAGTCAACAGCATCTGCACCATCACCTTTATTTCAACATGTTTCCATGGGCAAGATGATTCTCTTTAAACGAAACAGATCGTCTGTCCAATTCCTGCTTAGAAACTTTTATTTCCAACATAGTGGAGGAAGTGTTTATCTTCGAGTTAAGTTTATTTACTAAGTGGAGAAACAATGAACTTTTCCCATCAGAGAATCTGGCAAGTGCATGTAGATAAATCTTGGGCTTGGCCTGAACTAGCATCTCAAGAATTGATCAATAAACACAATTCTAATCACCCCGTGTTATGGCCGCTGGTAGTGGTGGAGTCCGGAAGCTGCGGCGCCAGGTGCCTATGCCTGTGCACTACCAGTTCCTGTCCTGATACTGGAGATTCTCCGCACTGACATTTAGCTCATTTAGCCAACCAAGAGTTTTCCAAAAGGTAAGCTTATTGGAAGTTACTTATTGCAAGTTACTAAAACAATTATATAACACAATTTCCAGTATGTAACCTAAAGTCTAGTATACACTAAATGCTTAAATGCTTCTTTAAAGAATGAATCAATTATTTAATATTATGAGACTTCTATTTTCCTACATAGCTTCCTAAAGAGGCAAATACTTAGTAGTTGGGATAGTTTTCAATGAAGATTAAGCAAAATCATTAATATTTATCAAATGTTTACACTGATGCCCTTCGACTATGTTGCTTATACAATTTCATTTAATCCCCACAATCATCTCGTTATTTTTTATTTAACAAGAAAGTAAAAGGATAATCAGATAAATTAGATAGTGTACCCAAGGTTACCTGCAAGTAAATGACATTGGAAGAATTTGAATCTAGTGCTGACTAACTTCAATGTCAAAGCATGCTTCCTAGCACACCAGTGATTTCTAGGTGTGGTCCCCTGGACC
Source organism: Panthera onca (assembly GCF_046562875.1). Taxonomy (NCBI): domain Eukaryota; kingdom Metazoa; phylum Chordata; class Mammalia; order Carnivora; family Felidae; genus Panthera; species Panthera onca. The sequence goes on from NC_138346.1 coordinate 111,777,681, forward strand.
AGCAGGAACAGCATAAAAGTGGGTTCCAATCTGGACATACTGAATCAGAAACTCTGGGGATAAGGCCAGCAGCCTTGTTTAGGCAGTTCTCCAGGAGATCCTGATGCAGTGGAAGTAGGAGAGCCATTGTGCTACTGTCTAAACTTCTCTGTTCCTATTTGCTGGCCTTTTGCTCTGTCTTTTATTCATATATATATATATATATATATATATATATACACACACACACATACTGTAGTGACAAAAAATATCTTCTCTTGATTTTAGGAAATTGTCAGAGAATTTCTGCAGTGGGAATGTTTTCCTCATATAAAAACTGAATTTCATGGCACATTTTTTCTGGAGACATTACATATCTTGGAAAACACAATTTTTAAGTAGTCACAAAGATAACTGCTACTCTCTATAATTTTATCAAAAGTATTCTTTTAATGTTTATTTACATGAGAGAGAGAGAAAGAATGAATGAGCAGTGGAGAGAGAGAGAGAATGAATCCAAAGCAGACTTTGAGCTGACAGCAGAGAGCCCAATGTGGGACTCAAACTCATGAAACATTACATTATGACCTCAGCCAAAGCTGGATGCTTAACTGACTAAGCCACCGAACCACTGCTATCACAAGTCTTAAGAGTGTTGTTTTACTTGTCAAATTATTTCTGCATGAAAAATGATCCTACAATTAAATGCTAAGCAGTGATGTACTGTGCAACATTTCTTAATAAAGATAAGAATGATCAAGTAAGTAAATGAGTCATTGAGGTGGGACATGTTCACCATGACTGCAAGTGATTCATGTGCTTACTGGTGTGAGCTGAAGTGACACTCTGTGGACAGCCTCTGTCTTCCCACAGCCACATAAGGCCAGAGTCAACACTTCACTGCACCCATCACTGACCACAACAAAATAATGTAGCAGCAGAAGCCCTGATTCCAACTCCACAGCAGTGTATGCTGACGGAAGTTTTCTTGGGGAAGCCAGAGGGTGGGTATTCTTGCCATGTGCACAGGAAAATGGAATTTTGTTCTTAGAACCTGCCAGCCCCAGGTCTGCTATCTCTCTAGGATTCTCCATATGCTCTGTTCTACTGTGCTGGCTCCAGCCTCCTCCTCTCTAATCTTTCCCCTCTGTCTCTTCCTGTTCTTTTTCAAATAAAGGATCTTCCCTGAGATCTACCTTCCTAATACACAGAGCTAAGCATAAATAACTTTTTCCATCACACATATTCACAAAGAAGAAAAAGATGTAATTTTAAAAACCACTGATTTTTAAATTTCTAATTCTAAGACTACTCCATTGTATGACATGTAAACTTCATAAAGATTGTTGAATAATGGCAAGGAGGGGCAATGGACAGTTCTTGCCACCATGATGAAGTCTGCTGTTCAGACATATCAGCTGAGGCTGCACCTGAATGATGCTGCTGGCCCCAGGATATGACAAAAGCCTTCCCTTTAGATAGAACCATCCAGAAGATGAGGCATCCTTTTGCATATGAAGTTAGGTTTTCGGTTTCCTCTCAGCTCTCTGATAGTTCCCTGTTATCTTTCTCTGGGGGAGGAATGACCTTGATGACAAAAACAGACCTCCTCCACCTGTGATTACCCCTGCCTAATTTGGTGCTGATTATTATTGAGTCTGTTTAAGAAGCACAATGTGATTATACATTTTACTGAACAGATCTTTATACTCTATTGTGTAATTAAGGAAACAGACACTACAGCTTTAGGGAAGGAAAACATTCAGCAACCAAGAGGAACACGTCAGGCGCTATGAAAATCATAGTGCTGGTCTCATGAGTATTGCACACAGAGGTCTCTAAAGTGCAGAGTTTAATAATGAAGGTAAAGTAGCTGAATGGGAGCTAGGACAGAACATAAGCACATCTGGCTCCACAACTTTTTTCCTTCCATCTAGTTTCTGCAACAAGTTATATAGAACACTGGTTAGGAGCAAGTATTCTGGAACCAGACAGTTTGGGGATTAAAATACTGGCTCTGCCACTGAGTAGCAGCATAACCTTGAGAAAGTTATTTAATTTCTCAGTATCTCAGTATCTTTATTGATTAAATGGGGGATAATAAAAGTTCCTGTGTCATAGGTATTGGTTATCTATTGTTGCGTAATAAATCACCAAATGTAGTAGTTTAAAATGGCAGAAATCATGTTATCTCAGTTTCTCATGTTATCACACAGTAGGTCATCAGTTCATGAAGTTCTCTGCTGGACAGTTCTAGCTTGGGTTTTCTGCTGGGATTGTGGTGGTCAGACAGTGGTGGGAGCTGGAACCAGAGGTGAGTAGTGAAGCAGCTAGAGATGGTTAGAACTGCTCTCCTCTTGCAACCTCAGGGCTTCATCATGCTGTCCCTCCAGGTGAATTAATTTGAACTTCATCACAGCATGGCAACCTCAGGGTTTATATGGCAGTGAAAGGCTTTGAAGAATATTCTAGTACACAAAGTGGAAACTGTCATATTTTATAAACCAACATTGGAAGCTATCCACTGTCACCTCCACAACATCCTACTGACTGAAGAGTCACAAGAGCCCCACCCTTAAGGAGACACAACTTCTCCATGAGAGGAGCATCAAAGTCTCATGCTACAATTACCTGTAGGATGGGCAGCAATTTTGTGGTCACCTCTGCAAAGCACAATCTGCTGCAACAGGGGTGTTTCAAGTTAGTTCATGTAAAGCACTTAGATTGTGCACCCCTGACAAAGGATGGACCTTACAAAGATTTGCTATTAAATCTCCAAAGCAGGGTTAGGCAAAGATTGAAAAAAACAAGATGAAAAGTCCACTCTCTGTACCTGGAGAGAGGTTCTCAGGAGCATCTACTGCCAACTCAGCACTAGAGAGGCTGTTCTCATTTATGGACCTCCATGCTCAGGCCTGGGGCACTTCACTATGTAGGAGGAGAAGAATAGCCAAGAGCATTTGCTAAATGGCTGGAAAGTTCCATGTGTTATTTGGACCCACCCGTATTGACTGCCTATACTTGTCTGAGATTTAAATATAATATTATTGAAATTTCAGAGACATGGTTTCAGAAGTTGCCTCAGTATCTACATGTTCATGTTACTTGGGGCCAGAACTTGCCCAGAGTTGCCATGTGCAGGCATTTTTTCCATGGCCTTTGAGCCAGATGGACCAAGTCAGGTGTGAGAATTGTCACTCAATGGCCATGGGACCAAAGAAAAATGGAGAGGGAGGAACCAGTTGGTTGCCTAATACCACTGGTGGCTCTTGCAAAGGACTACCACTCTCATCCTGTGCACTTGACCCTGCCTTTCTCAGGCTTGCCCTTGGAATTTTGCCATTGATTCTGGCTTGGCCCCATCAGGGTTTACTCTGTAAACTATCTCCAAGTATTCCTGGTTCTACATCCACATCTCTATCTATCTCTGCTCCCTCCCTACTGCTTCTGCCTATTCATTTCTCTTTACTTCTTTTTTTCTCATGTCTGTGTCATCTCTCCTTCTAACTGGTTCCATCATCCTTGGGTGCCTCCACCCCATTCTCTGCACTGTTAATCTTACCATGAACACTTTAAGTACATATTTCACCACTACAAAAAAATACTATTATTAAACAGACTTCTTTTTGAGAATAAGAAATAGATTATGAAAAATATTAAAATGTTGTGATTTGAACTACATGCTTTGACTACATGCTATATAGTTTCAAATTAGCACTTACCCATGAAATGTAAGGATGATATTCTTTACCATTCCCCATCAGCTTCCCCCTGCAGTTCATGATAGTAGTCAGTTATTGTTTTTATATTGTCAATATTTATAATGTTCATGTTCTATTTTATAAATGTTATTTTGATTATTTAGCATTGATACAATGTGTAAACTTGTCTGAGGCTCAGGATCCTTTCTGGCTTCCCTATGCCCAAATTTTTCAATTGACTGCCTTTCACTATTGTTAGGTTTTTTGTTTATTTTTGTTTTTATTTTTGTTTTTGTTTTGTTTTGTTTCAAATTGAGCTTAAGAATGTTGGGTTTCTTGAGATCTATCACCTTTGAGATGATCTCCCTAAAGCTGTAATACTTGAATGAAATAGTTGTTTAGTATACTATTCTTGGTCATAGTTTATTTCCCTCAGAATATTTAGAAACACTTTTATGTACTCACAACACTAAATAGTGCCAAAGAGAAATCTGACGTGATGTCCATCCCTTTCACCAAATGACCTACTTGAAGTTAATCAGTTTATCTGATTTTCATGGGACATGGTATGAACGTTTATCTTCAGAATTGGGAAGTTTTCTCTCTGTGGATGTTTCTCTGTGGATAAGAATATGTGTTTTGTTCCATTTGTTGAAGGCTCCTTTTCAGAGACCTAGTTATCATTAGATTACATCATCTTTGTCTGTCTTCCATATCTGTCATCTTTCCTCTAATTGATTTACTTATTTGAAACCAAGGTTTTCTTCTTGTAATTCAGTTGTCAGTGGTGACTATTTAGTTCTTTGTTGTTTATACAACTTTACTGGTTGTGAGATAATATGATCATGCTATTGTTTTTGGTATGTTATGGTATTTTGGCTAGCTTATTCAATACTTCTTTTGGTCCCATTCTTTGGTTTATTAGGTCTTCTTTGAACTTTTGAATTTATATTCTTATTAACCTTATTCTATAAAGGAATAATGATTAATTTCCATGTATTTTTCTGCTTATGTTTTCATAGTTTTTATATAACTTTGATATAATACATTACATGTATATATATTTGCTGTAGGAGGTTGTTTCTTTTCATCTTGCTCAGGCTTGAGCAATGCTACTGTGTTTATATAGCTCAGTGTGGATGATTGATTCATTCCCTCTCACCACATAGCATTAGAGGCCAGCTTGTTTCCTCTTTTCAGTTACCATTGGAAGGTATGTGTTGAATGCTTTGAATTCTGGTAGGTCTTGGTAGCCTGAGGGTATGGTGAACACCCAAAAGGAATCTAGGATCCCACTGTAGACACCTGAGTTGAATGACCTAAGCTCTTCGTGTGAATTTTTTTTTTAATGTCCTATATCAGGACTTCTCAACCTCCCAAGTTGGGATACACATCCCATTTGTAAGAGGGAGTACTCTTAGGCTTTGGATCTTTTCCATTAATTCAATTGGAATGCTGAGATAGAGCCAACACTGTTCTGTACTGTTCTTTCCACACATTTCACCCCAACCCCTACTATCTCTCTGCTTTAAGGTAAGAGGAAAATGGAAAGGTTAACCTCTCACTTTGTTTCCCTTCCATTGTGGAGTTATTAGTACACATTTTAAGGATTACTGGGCTTTTGGGATATGGGAACAAGATTAGCATTCAAATCTTTCTTTGCTTCCCCAGGCACTTTTGCATGGCATATTTCTTTCATTAGTCAACAGTTTTTGCAACTTATTACATTATATTATAACCCCAATCAACTGTACTTGCTGTTGGTCAGTTTTCCTGCTATGTTGCAATTTCAATCTGCCATCTTAACCAGTAACTTTTCTTTGAAATAAAATCTTTCCTAGAAAGATGTAGCTCAATCTCTAAGCAGTTGAAATGCTTTCCACCAAAGCATTAGTTCCAAAAACAACTAATGAAACAATCTTAAAGGACTCTGTTCCTTACTTGCACCTCCTGAAGGGTGTTAAGTGACAGGTAGTACATTCATCACACACCCATTCCCACAACATCCCTTCTTATTCTTCCTCTCCTCTCTCACTTTCTAACCCCACACACATTCTTCCAAACCCAGAAACTCTTCAATCAATGTTAGATTAGCACATCTTTTGTCCTCATCTTGTTTCCTCCTCCCAATTCTACTATGCAGAAGTTAAAATAACCAGTTAGGAAGAACTCTCTCCCTCCTTTGAGGGCAAGACAAGGGAATAAGCTGAACTCTGCCTAACAGGGAGAAAAGCAGAGGCTGGAAAATTTCATATAATAGTCTCCTTTGTCCTGTGATATGGAAGCAAAACACAGCATTACACATCAGTGGAGAAGAGTATAGACTTCTCAGCATGTTGAGACAACTGGCTTGCTTATGGTAAAATAAAATAAAATGAGCTCATACTATACAAAATGTGTGCTTCCTTGTGGGCTAAAGATTTAAAGGTGAAAAATAACAGAAGCCACCACAAAAGTTTAGAAGAAAATACATCTGTATTGCATCAGGGCAGGAAACAATTTTTTTAAAAAGACAAAACAAGGGCACCTCGGTGGCTCAGTTGGTTAAACATCCAACTCTTGCTTTCAGCTTGGGTCATGATCTCATGATTTGTGTGATCAAGCCTTGCATCAGACTCTGTGCTGACAGATTTGATGTTTCAGATCACTCCATATTTATAATCATTATATGTCATTCCCACAAATAGACTGAGAACATGCCGAGGGCTGAGCTTCTCTCTTTCCCTCTGTCTCTGCCACTTCCCCACTCATGTGCATGTTCTCTCTCTCTCTCAAAATAAATAAATTTAAAAAATAAAATAAAAGGACAAGACAACACAAAACATAAATGAAAAGATTGATAAGTTTCATGCATTAGAATGATAAGATGGTTTTGCTCTAAAAATCCAAAATAAGCAAAATTTTTAAAAAGCCATTGGGTAGGAGGAAATATTTGCCAAGTAAACTTATAATGGTAACCACAATACATAAAGAACTCCTACAGATCAGGGCAAAAACAACAATACAAGAAAATAAGTGGAGGATGACATGTGTAGGAAATTCTCAGAAGAAAAACAGCTGGCACATCAACACTTATTAAGATGCATGTGCTCCTTAGAAATCAGAAAAACTCAATAAAAACAACAAAAGGATACCATTTCATTCTCATAATATTGGAAAAAGGAAAACAAACAAGTCTTATAGTCCAATGTGTTGGTAGGGATGCAGGCATGGGGGCTCTGCTGGGAAAAGTGCAAACTGGTATAACTGTGTCAGAAAGCAATGTGGCAATGTCTGTCCAAACTAAGGTTCACTCCTTAAGTCTTGTCAATTCTACCTGCAGGTAAATATCCTCCAGATGCTCCTGCTTGTGTGTACAAGGAGGCATGTCAAGGAGGCTCATTGAAGGCTTGTTTGCAATAAAATAGAAACAAATAAAACATAAACACTTACCAGCAAGAAAATAGGTAATTAAGTTTTGGTATATTAATACAATTAAATATCATGCAGATTAAATGCATGATCTAGATACACATGAATCAATCTAGGAAAATAAAATCCAATGAAAGATGCTAGCTATAGAAAAAGCATAGGATGCCATTTTTATAAATTTAAAATACCCATAAAATATAATATGCTTCTCATGAATTTATATATATGAGGTACTAATATACAAACACTAACTTTAGAGTAGTGAATACCCTAGGGAAGGGGGAAGAGGAAGCATAGGGGATTTGGTAGAGATGGTAAGGATACCATAACAATTCAAAATGATTTATTTGTAAAATAAAACATGAAGCAAATATGACAAATATATCAACACTTTGTCATGTAACTCACTCTGCTTTTTGAATGTTTGAAATATTTCCTAATAAACACAAGGAAAAAGAGAGGACAGGAAGCAGGCTGAAGTTCAGCTGCTATGGGCATTCCAAGTCCCAAGGACACAACTCAGCCTGCACGTTCAGCCTCATCCTGATGCAAATGACACTTGTGCTTTTAAGGTATGAATCTTCGGTGGATTTTCATGCAGTGATCCTCCCTCATATCTCTATCCTCCTGATCCTTCTGGGTCCTCAGTCTTCTTTCTGGGAAGCTGACCCTCCCATTTGGGTTAAGTGGCTCCTCTCCAGGTTGATGGTTCCAAATCACTTCATATTTACAACTGTTATATATGTCAGTCCCACAGATAGACTGAGAACATGCTGAGCACTTGTGTTTAAATCTTGTCTATATCTCAGATTCAGTCTAGAACCCAGTGGAGCTCAACGCTTGCTGAATTCAACGGACTTGACTTCAGGCATGCAGCTGGCTATCTTCTGGCCTGTCAGCTGGAGCCACCACAGGATCCAGTGCCCCCTGACCTTTGGCTGGTGGGGGAGGGTTACAATTATGTTCCTATGGGTGAAGATGTTACAAACAAAGCTGACCTTGTCTCCTCACTTCTGGGGATTTTCCCATTTAAAAAAAAAAAGTCTTTTATTCATGTTGCAGGTTTGAGAGTTTGTAAGAGGCTCCCCCCACCCCCCAGCCGGCTCCCACCTTGGCTGCTTGCTTTTAGGGACTGGATTCATTTATCCTGCTCTAATGATTGAAAGGTAACTTATTGTGGTGGGTTTTTGCTCTCTACCAAGCACCTTTCATAATTATATATTTAATCTTCTGGCATCCCTGTGAAGCACATAATCATTGTCTCCATTACACAAATGAGTAAACGGGGACTCAGAGAGGCAAAATGACTCTTGCAGTCATACAACAAGACCCAGGTCCAGAAATTCTCCCTTGGATGATGTGATTCTGCACCCAGGGCCCTGCATCTCCCCATCAGCCTGCTCCTTCCCTGCAGTTCCCCACGCCCACTGCTTCTGCCCCCGGGGGTCAGCAGTGCCCAGTGTCAATGCTGTCTAGTACTGAACCAGCAGAACAGACATGAAAATAGCATAGAAGTGACTAAGCCTGGAGAAAAGACAATAATAAACAGCTTCATCACTCTGGGGCAATCACACACAATTAAAAGATTTGCTAATTTCATATTCTTACCTTTCCAATAAATTTGCAGTTTCTTATGGGGAGTTATTGTTCATTTATTAACACAAGATTGCTCTACTTTGAAGTACAAGTGAAGAAGCAGTGGGATGGGCCTGAGCCATGTCCAGGTGCCACCTGAGCAAGGATGGAATATGCACTTTCCATAGGCTTTGTCAGTAAGCTGGCATCTCTGAGGGCAGAACACTCTATGTAGATGGAATCATTAGCGAAATTACATAGATAATGAAGGGCAAATTAATGAAACTCTGTAACATTTTATAAGCCTGTACAAACAGCAACTTGTCATACATCATTGGGAAATAATTGCCAGAGAGTTGCTTGGAGTGTACTCATTAAGTCTTAACAATACCAACTGGATAGTTTGTCCCTCATGGAGCAGCTCATTCAAATGCACTTTATCTCATGCTGAGAAGTGGATTTCTGGTCTCAATCTCAGGTGAGCATCTAGCCTTACCTCCCATAGTGGGATGGGCATATTTGAGGAAATCATCATAAGAGCTAGAGGAGGTGGGGAAAGATGTCCCACTCCCAGCAAAGGGCACCAAGACATCAAATTGCAAAAATGTTGTATGTGTTGTTTTAAAACAATTAATTCTCTGCTCTGCTCTCTAATAAGCAAAAGAGAACAAAGGAATGATAACACCTGTTTTGATCAGTGAGCACTCCTCTCTGCATCTGGACAATGCCCTGCAGCCCCATCATACATATCACATGGTGATAATAATTTAATAGTGTAGCATGTGCACAGATATAAGTCTTAAAATAATTAGCATTCTTGCCATGCACTCTCATTATGTTGGAATATAACTAGCCTAAATTTGAAAATTCTTTTACAAATATTCATAAAGCCTCAAATTAGAACTGTTCGTTCTGGAGCTGCTAGTGGAAACACAATTGCAATCATCCCAAAGACATCCATATATTGGTCTTGCCATGCATAGGGCCAGTGTAGAATGATGTGTCTGTCTAAACATCTGTGTTTGTCTTCTGGTCCCAGCCTATTGAGGACACTGTGGGAAGGTTAGTTGTCGTGGTTCTGTGGGAGAGGCAAGGATGCTGGCAGGACATTCGTGGTTACTGAATTAGGAGAAAGAAAAAAGGGAGAACAAAACAAGAGAACACCATGGGTATCTCCCTAGTCTTGGAGCTCTATCTCCCACCTGAGGTCTTCAAGAAGAGCACCAAACAAGTTTCGACTGGACACTGAAGTGGTCTGGGCAGTAATGGGTTCTTGACTAATGTTTACAACTATTGCCTGTAGGATCAACAGAACCAAAAGCCTCTTAGCAGCTGGGTGGGGAATCCAGAGAGTTGCAAAGGGAAGCAGCTATGGAAGAGAGACCCTGGGTAGCTCTGTGCAAACTGGAAGTCCTGCCTCAAGTCCTCATTTGCGGCTCACTAACTGTCCAGATGTGGACAAGTGTCAACCTCTCTAAGCTTTAGATTATTAGAAAAGTTGGTGTTAGGGGCTGAATTATGTACCTCCAAAATTCCTGTGCTGAAGTCTTAACCCCCAATACCTCAGAATGTGACTGTATTTAGACATAGAGTCTTTAAAGAGGAAAAAATAAGTTAAAAGAAAGCCATTTAGGTGGGTCTTAATCCAGTTTTACTGATGTCTTTATAAGAAGAGGAGATTGGGACATAGACACACGCAGGGAAGACCATTTGAAGACACACGAAGGAGACAGCCATCTACAAAACAAGGAGAGACACTTTAGGAAGAACCAACAATGCCACACCTTGATCTCAAACTTCTAACCTCCAGAACTGAGACATGAATTTCTGTTGCCTAAGGCTCCCATTCTGTGGCACTGTGTTACTACAGTGCTCGCAAACTAACACGGGAAAGTATGATCTGGCAGGATGGACTTCACTAAGTAGTAACTACAGTAAGACACCAATACCCTGAACTTCCTCTGGCTTCACAATCTTGGGCAAACATGGACAAATATGGCCAAATGCCACTGGGTTTTACACATCCCATTTACCCATACTCCTCACAAAGGGCCACAGGTGTCCCCTATAACATCCCATGGCTGCTGCAAACAAACCCACACTCAGAGAGAATTCTGTTCCTTCACCTCTATGAAGGGTATCTTGAACAGCCTCTCTGCAACCATTGTAGCTTGGGGTCCTTGAGCTTGAGCTGAGCACCAGGGTGGTGATGTGCACCTACAGAAGAGAGAGTGCCTTTTTCCACTTCCTGCTTCCTAACAGAGGGTATTAAAGAGTGATGCTTTATGTTTGTGCCCTGATGACTTAAAGTATTAAAGATAAAATGGTTCTTTTGTTTTTACTGACAGCTTCCTACTTCTCACAGTTATCCCTCCCCCAAATGTAGGGTGTTTGGATTAAGGAAACATTAACTTTCAGGGAGCAAAGGATTATTTATTCTTCCATCAGATCCTGAGACAATGCTTCTCAAACTTAAACTGCCTCACAATCACCAGGAAGCCTATTTTTTTTTAAATTTTTTTTTAAACATTTATTTATTTTTGAGACAGAGAGAGACAGAGCATGAACAGGGGAGGGGCAGAGAGAGAGGGAGACACAGAATCTGAAACAGGCTCCAGGCTCTGAGCTGTCAGCACAGAGCCCGACGCGGGGCTTGAACTCACGGACCGTGAGATCATGACCTGAGCTGAAGTCAGACGCTTAACCAACCAAGCCACCCAGGCGCCCCCAGGAAGCCTATTTTTAAAAGCCCAGATTTATAGGTCTCATCTTTATTATACATGGGGCAGGGCCCAGGATTGTGCATTTCTTGTCTCCTGGGATGCGGTTGTTTCTTGTCTATGGACCACCTTTTTTTTTTTTTTTTTGAGGGTTTGTATACAGTGCATATTAATGAGTTTAGCATAAGTCTATTCCCACAGGCTTCAACACATAAGTTTACAAACACTTGGATCTTTTTGTGTGTGTGGTACTGTGGTTTACTTTATGTACTTTTTAATTTTTTTAAATTTAAATTCCAGTTAGTTAACATAAGTATAGTATTAGTTTTAGGTGTACAATACAGTGATTCAATACTTCCATACATCACCCAGTGATCATTACAACAAGTGCACTCCTTAATCCCCATCACCTATTTAACCCATTGCCCCCACTAACCTCCCCTCTGGTAACCATCTGTTTGTTCTGTATAGTTACGAGTCTGTTTCTTGATTTTTCTTTATCTCACTAATTTTCCCTATGTTCATTTGTTTTGTTTTTCAAATTCCACATGAGTGAAATCCTATGGCATTTGTCTTTCTCTAACTTGTTCGCTTAACATGATACACTCTAGCTCTATTCACATTTTCCAAATGACAATATTTCATTATTTTTTTATGGATGAGTAATATCCTTATATATATATATATATATATATATATATATATATATATATATATATATGTATACCACTTCTTCTTTATCTATGCATCAGTTGATGGACATTTGGGCTGTTTCCATAGTTTGACTATTGAAGATAATGCACCTATAAATACTGGGGTGCTTGTATCCCTTTGAATTAGTTTTTTGTTTGTTTGTTTTGTTTTCGTTGGGTAAATACCTACTAGTGTGATTGCTAAGGTAGCTCTATTTTTAGCTTTTTGAAGAACATCCATAGTGTTTTCCAGAGTGGCTGTACCAATTTGCATTCCCACCTACAGTGCAAGGTGATTCCTCTTTCTCTGCATCCTTGGCAACACCTGTTGTTTCTTGTGTTGTTAATTTTAGCCATTCTGACAGGTGTGGGATGATATCTCATTGGAATTTTGATTTGCATTTCCCTGATGATGAGTGATGTTAAACATCTTCTCATATGTCTATTGGTCATCTGGATGTCTTCTTTGGAAAAATATCTGTTCATGTCTTCTGCCCATTTTTTAAAAATTGGATTATTCAGTTTTTGAGTATTGTGAGTACCACTTTTTAAATGGACCACACTTTTTAGTGGTACGAAAGCCCTTGACTTCCCTAAGGGATGACTTGGGTAAGAGGAGCCAAGTCCTGATCACTCTCTGCTTCTCAAGAAATACACTGAACCAAGAGCCATGCTTCCTTTGTGCTGTGGGAAATGTAGAAGGATAAAGGTGGTGCCATGGAGAAGGGGACTTCTTCGGGTCAGAGGTTGAGTTCATAATATTCCAAATCTTTATGACTTTGAAAAGAAGTATTGACATTTCTAGATTAGCAATGTTAAAGCTCAAAGAAGTTATCTCATCTACCCAAAGTCAGATAGATATGAGGTGGCTAGGGGCTGCCATCAGACGGCTCATTCCTGTGCTGAAGGGTCTGTGACATGCTGATTTGAGTCAATGTGGAATTGGGGTGCAAGATCAGAAGGTAGGATGAAAAATTTATGTCTCATATGGGTTCCTGAAAGAGTTAATACTTTGGCTGCAAACTTCCAGCACCTCACAGACTTTCTAATGGGCAAACAGCTTTCTCAAATATCTGGATTCATAATGGAGCTCTAGAATAGAAAAGTGAAGAGTAAAGCATAACTCCTCACCATTTAATGGGATAAATTTATTTTTAAAAAACCCAATTATGTAAAGTCTATGGAAATTTTCCTAAAGACATACAGCAAATGGAGAAATATTTCATTAAACAACATCCACTGTATCTTGATAAGAACAGAGTGTGTGGCATTTGAGTCAATGCCAGGTCTCTCCATATCCCTCCCCACTTTCTTATGGAAGCTCTACCTTGGGCACTCCATACAGATAGATGTAGTCAAGAAGATGGGCTTCCTTCTTCTCCATCGTCCAGTCTGGACCTGTGTTTGCATTCAGAAAGGAGCAGACTGCTGACAGTTTTCATTTCTTCCAGCCCCATATTGCAGAAACTCTATTCCAGGAGGCACTGCTGAAAAGACTCCCTTCTTCACTCAGCCTCTACTCATAAGGTGGAAGCTCTACTCCAGGTGCATCATGTTAAGAGTACAAGGATTCCACCCCACCTCCCAAGAACATTCCCCATGAGGCAGAGGTTCTATGTCAGCAGAAACCAGCTAGGATGACCAGAGGCTATCTTTCCCCATCCCCAGTGTCTCCTCACAGAACAGGTTGTCATTCTACAGTCCCCACATCAGATCCTGTGTAGTTTAGAATTTCTGCTTTCAAAGGAGAGTGGGGAGGAAAGCCAGAAGGAATAAATGTAACACACCTCTGTTTTGGGGGACTGACTTTATTTGGAAGAGAGTACAGAATTGCATGCTTAAAGATGTTGCCAGAAAGAGGCGCCTGGGTGACTCAGTTGATTGAGCATCCAGCTTCAGCTCAGGTAATTATCTCACAGTTTGTGGATTTGAGCCCCGCATTGGGTTCTGTGCTGATAGCTCAGAGCCTGGAGCCTGCTTCAGATTCTGTCCCTCTCTCTTTCTCTGCCCCTACCCCACTCGTGCTCTATCTCTCTCAGAAATAAACATTAAAAAAATTGAAAAAAAAGATGCTGCCACAAAAAAGGAGACCTTGGTAGAAAGAGATTATGATGACACTAATAGCTCCATGGTACTAGTGGCAACAGTATAAATGGAAAAAGAAAAAGAGTTTAAGATAACCAGAGAGAGAAAAAGCTAATACCAAGAAAAGCCTTTTAAGATCATGGTTAACCCTGAGTGCTGGGAAGGCTGTGTGCAAGTGCTGAACTCTACCAATCAGAATAAAGCAGAGAATGATGTGGATAAGACTTGAAAACATTCCCATTGCCTGACACAGGTTAGTCAACAAAGGGTTGAAGGTTTGCTTGCACTAGGGGCTTGAAATACAATCCCTGAGCAAACACTGAACACTAAGTTGCTCTGATGCAAGGTGACTCTTAGGAAGCCAGGTTTAAAAATAATATTACTTCATCCCTTAGTCTGATAGACTGCATGCATGCCCAAGGCACACCATCTCATGAGTAATTAAATTAAAAAGTTCAAGTTATTAACAGTGGGCAAGCACACACACACACACACACACACACACACACTTCTACAACTGCAACTGCAATAGCCTATAAGCTACACACATCTGATGGTTAAGGGTAAAAATCCATCTTGCCAAAGGGAATTAAACGTAACTTTTGAACAAAATGTGGCTCACGCTGACTGAGGAGTGACCCTTAGGTAACTAGGCTAAAATATAACAAAAAAATAAATCTGGGCAGAGTCATTGGCAGCTACACCCTTCAGTGTTAGTTCAGCCAAGTTACTACCCTGAAAAATGAGTGACCAAGCACATAACAACATCATCCCTGGGGGAGATAATGACCAGTATTTGGAGTTGCTATAATATATTATCAACATTATTTAGTTTTAACAAAAAATAATGTACATGCTAAGAAACACTAAAGTGTTATCCATACACAGGTATGGAAACTGCTTTTGAATGGAGTTAGCAGATAAGGACTTCATTAGCAAATATAAATGTATTTAAAGAACTAAAGACAACTACACATATACACATATACACACAGACAGGCTCTGTTTCTCTAGAGTACCTTGACTCATACAGTGAGTTTTTAACATACAGATATACATAATGATAACAGCACAAAAAGTAGGGTAAGGGAAGGAACTATATAGAAGTAAAGTTGCTGTATGTAACCAGAAATAAGTTAGTATAATTATGAAATGGATTTTGTTAAATTAAGATATACACAGTAAGACCTGAAGTGGCTAAATTACTAAAGAAATTAAAGTATTACAGTAAAAAAATCCATGTAAGTAAAAGTAGAAATAAAGGTGGAGCAGAGGAAAAAAGGGAAATGAGATACATAAAAATAAACAAAAGGAAAAATGGCGCCTATAAATCCAACCATGTCAATAACATTAAATGCTAAGAAATTCCATAATCTAGTCAAAAGATAAAGATTTTCATACTGAGTAGTAAAACAAGGGTCAACTCTGTGTTATCTACAAGAGACACTGTTTATATACAAAGATACAAAAGAGTTGATTAACTAAAAGAATGGAGAAAGATATACCATGTAAATAGCAGCATAAGAGAGCTGGAATGGTTATTCCAATATCAGAAAAAAATAGACTTTACAGTAAACACACAAAAATTACAAAATGTAAAGAGAAATATTTCATAATGATAAACAGTTTAATTCACAGAGAAGATATAACAATTCTAAATATATATGCACATAACAACAGAGACTCAAAATATATGAAACAAAAATGGACAGAAGTGAGGGGAAAATAGACAACTTAACATTTAATGGATAGAACCACTGGGACAAAGATCAACAGGGAAATGGTGGACTTTAACAACACTGTAAACAAAAGACGTCTGTAGAATATAGTCCAATGATGATAAAACACTCACTCTTTTCAAGTGCACATGGAACATTACCTAGGATAGAACATATGCTAGGCCATAAAACAAACCTCAGCAAAAATACAAATATTGAAAGCATACAGGGTATGTTTTCTGACCACCTGTGATTAGATTAGAAACTGACAGAGGAAATTAGGGAAATTCACAAATATGTCAAAATTAACACACTCATAAACAGAAAATCGGTAAAAAAAAGAAATCATAAGAGAAATTAGGACATACTTTGAAATTAATGAAAATGAAGACACAACATATAAAAACTCATAGGATGTAACAAAAGCAATGCTCAGAGAAAATTTGTAGCTATACATACATATATTGAAAAAGA
Source organism: Panthera onca (assembly GCF_046562875.1). Lineage (NCBI taxonomy): Eukaryota > Metazoa > Chordata > Mammalia > Carnivora > Felidae > Panthera > Panthera onca. Next base: position 111,794,036 of record NC_138346.1, read on the forward strand.
AGAACAATTTCAAATTAATAACATAAAATTCCACCCTACGTATCTAGAAGAAAAAAGAATGCATTAAATACAAACCAAGAGGAATGAAGCACATGATAAATATTACAGTGAAAGTAAATGAAATAGAGAAAAGAAAAATAATAATGAATATCAAGTAACTAAAAACTTGTCTTTAATAAATTGACAAATTTTAAGCTATATTGTCTAAGAAAAAAGAGAGAAGTATCAAGTTACCAAACTCAGGAGTGAAAGTGAGAAAGAAAATGAACACACACACACACACACACACATAATTTCTACTATGTACAACTATATCCCAAAAGATTAGGTAATTCAGAAGAAATGAGAAAAAATAGAAGAAATAGAAGAAAAATAGAAGAAAAAAACCAAATAAATTCCTGGAAAACAAAACAAAACAAGAGAAAAAGATAAAAAGTACCCAAACTGACGCATAAATAAATAGAAAATCTGAATAGACTTATGGCAAGTAAAGAAATTTAATTGTCAATCCAAAACAATTCCATAAAGAAAAAAATAGTCTCAGATGGCCTGAATTCTATACCAAATATTTAAATACCAGTACTTTACCTCTGTTCCCAAAAACAGAAGAGGACAAAACACTTTCAACTCAGTTTTGGGACCAGTATAACCCTAATAACAAAACAAGAGAAAAATATTAGAAGAAAAGAAAACTATAGACTAATACTTCCCATGAATGTAGAGGTAAAAAGCCTCAGCAAATATGAGCAAACAAAATCCAGTAGTATATAAATGTATTATCATACACAATGAACAAGTTGGATATATCTACATGCAAGGTTGGTTCAGCATACAAAAATCAACACATGTAATATCATATTAACAGAATAAAGGAGAAAAAAACCCACACCGTTTTCTTAATAGATGCAGTACAAGTATTTAATGAAATCTAATGCAATTTCATGACAAAAACACTTAGCAAACTAAGAATAAAAGGGAACTTCCTCAACCCCATAAAGGACATCTATGAAAAACCTCCAGCTAACATCATACTTAATGATGAAAAACAACACTTTTTCCCTAAGATCAGGAAGAAGACAAAGATGTCCACTCTTACCTTTTCTTTTCAACATTTTAATGGAGGTTCTAGACAGAGGAATTAGAAAAGAAAATGAAGAGCACCCATATTGGGAAAAAAAAGAATTTAAACTATTTTTATTCACAGATCATACAATCTGATATATAAAATATCTGAAGGAATACACTAAAACCCTGACAAAACCCTGACAAAATAAAATACAGTTTAACAAGACTGTAGGATACAAGATCACCATTATCAAAGCAGCCATACTTCTTAACAGCAAGTACATGGCCCTCTGAACCTGAATTCACATAGCAAATACATAAGAATGGTCTGGGAAAGAGCTGTATCTGGAGGAGGCTGGCCAATTCTCTCCACCTTTCAGGTGGTGATGCAGGAAGTTTTAGGTTTGAAGGGATGCTAGATGATACCCCACATGAACTATAGGTTGAGATGAGTAAACCAATCTGCCAATTCATTATGTGAAAATGAAAAAGTAAAGCCACCCGGCAGATCAGTGTTTGTGAGGGTATAATTGGCACATGGTCTCCTAGTAGGAATTGAACATGGGATTCCAGCATATCAGCATGATGCTTGAAGAAGCTGGAAAAGAGTGAGAGGAAGTGGGTAAGTCATTCAGGTATGAGATTGAAAATGAAACAATGATAACAGTGTTCAACTGATATTAGGTGGTAAGAAGTTGAGGGTGCCGTGGGAACATGGATTCCTGGAGGTTGAGACAGGTAAGCAAGAAAGAAGGGAGGTTGTCCTGAGCAAGAGACTCTGGGAGGAAAGCTGCTTACTTTCAGTTAGAACACAGACTAGGACAAGGAAATGAAATGGAAGGTTTAGGAGACCACATAGTACCTGGTCATGGAGGCTCAACAAAGGAGTTTTTTTTTTATATGAAATTTATTGTCAAATTGGTTTCCATACAACACCCAGTGCTCATCCCAAAAGGTGCCCTCCTCAATATCCATCACCCCCCCTTCCCATCCCCCCCATCAACCCTCAGTTTGTTCTCAGTTTTTAAGAGTCTCTTATGTTTTGGCTCTCTCCCTCTCTAACCTCTTTTTTTTTTTTTTTCTTTCCATCCCCCATGGACTTCTGTTAAGTTTCTCAGGATCCACATAAGAGTGAAAACATATCGTATCTGTCTTTCTCTGACTTATTTCACTTACCATAACACTCTCCAGTTCTATCCATGTTGCTACAAAAGGCCATATTTCATTCTTTCTCATTGCCACATAGTATTCCATTGTGTATATAAACCATAATTTCTTTATCCATTTGTCAGTTGATGGACAAGGGAGTTTAACATTGTCTAGAAATCCAGGGGAGATGTTGAATTGTTTTTCATGTCCCCTGCAGAGAAGGAGGCTTCAATCACCTTGCAGTGTGTAGTCTATAATAGACTGTGTGGTATAACGGTGAGATTATGGACTGAGTGTGCCTTGCCTGCAGTAGCTGCTCACCTAATATCAGGGTCTGGGCCTTAGATGTAGTAAATGGTCAATAATGTGAGTTAAACCCAAAGCTGAATTTCATACAGTCAATGAAATATGTATACTCAAATATCCCTTCCATGTACTCAGTGTTTCTGTTCCAGATTGACCTTCCCCCTGTTAGAGGTAAAAGAGCTCCACTCTCACATACATGTAGGCCTCCCAGATTAAATTTTTCTTTGCTGTTTACTAGCTATAACTAGGCCAAGTTTATCTCTTAGATCTTCGGTTTTCTTCTCTGAAAATGCGAATGAAGATACCTATGTTGGCTATCATCTGTTTTCTGCCCCCATCCACTCTTCTCCCTTCCCCGGTCTGTGTTCTATGCTGTATGTTCTGGAAGGCTGACATATGGACTGCTTCACCATGGGACTGGATTCCCTTATCTTCTTGCTTCCAAAACAGTAGCAGTGTCAAGGTTCGCAACCCTGTGGTATAGTGTTCAGAACTCCCTGGAGGCTTTTCAGTTCTTTACTTTTAAATACAAGCAGAAAATCAAGGATTATCAGACATCTGATATAACCTGTAATGTGACAAAGATCAAAACAAACAGGAAGCACAGTTAGAGGAAACAGAGGCAAAGGGAAGAAAAAAAAAGAAATCCATCATAAACACAGAAATAAGGGAAGACAATGCTTGAAAAGGCTAACAAGAGAATGTCATAGAAATTTAAGTAAGAAAATAGGCATCCAGAGAGCATATGTTCACATGCCAGAGTTCTAGCGAAATGTTACCATGATAATGAGAGTGTGGGGCTTGGCAGGTCCCAGTCCTTATTTCTTGTTTACTTCTTAGGGTGCTGCACAAAATACCAGTGTCATGTCATTTCAGGCACTTTCTTTTTTGGGTCTTTAGTAGCAATACCTCCAGTGGTCCCTTGGTATATTGGCTTCTTATTGTTGTAGAAATGACCACAAACTCAGTGGCTACAAACAACATAAATTTACTGTTTTACAGCTCTGGAGGCCAGAAGTCTACAATCAAAGTGTTGGCTAGGATGATATTCCTTCCAGAAGTTCCTGGGGAAGTCCAACTCCTTACCTTTTCCAGCTCCAAAAACTGCCCATGGTATTGTTTTATAGCCCCTTCCTCCAACTTCAAGCTCATCCCCCCTACCTCTTGTTTTGCCACCACATCTCTTTTTTTTTTTTAATTTTGGCTCCTTTGCTTCTCTCATAAAAAGGCACTTGTGATTACTTTGGGTTTACCTGGATAATCTAGAATAATCTCTTCATCTCAAGTTTGTCAATATAATCATGTCTATAAAGTCCCTTTTGTCATGAAAGGTAACATATTTATATGGTCCAGGGATTAAGATATGGGCTTCTTTGGGGACCATTATTCAGTTCTTCACAGTTGATATCTGTCTTTTGTAATTTCTACAGTCCAGGTAGCATTTATTCAGTAACACCTCTGTTCTAAGTCTGTTCTTGAAGATGGGGATGCAGCAGAAAAAAACAGCCTCTGCTTTCAAGCTTCATAGTTCCAAGGGGACACAGTCAGATAACTCTAATGTCTGCAGAATGACAGTCTGGTAAAGACTTCTGCAAGTGTTTGAGAGAAGATGCAGATAGGGTTCCTTCCTTCAAGGAGTTATGATCCTATGCGGGGGGGGGGGGCATGAGAAGAAATGTGGCTGGTGTAATTAGGAGTGCCAGCTCTGCTTCTACCTAGAACATGGTTTCACCATTTTCCAGTGACTACTGGTTGAACCTCTCCTTTCCATTGCAAAGTAGCTGCCTTAGAAGTAGATCAAGGTTTCCAGGACTTTCCAGTCACTGACCTTTGATAAAGAGTCCCATTGCAGTTAAGATTCTATCATGTTCCTTTTAGCTTTAAATAAAACTTCACAAATCTTCCCTTCCATCCACCCAGTCCAGGATGGATGTGTGGGTCTGACTTTTGGTGTGGATAGGCTGGGGAGGGGAAATGGATGGCTCTTGGGTACTTCTCTCATTGTCTCATGGAAAGAAGGAGAATATATGCAGATGGCTCATGCATGGCAGATGTGGAGTCTACTGTTTCTGTTTGCCTTTGGCTTGAGTCCTTTAGCGTGGGAGCATTTGTTGGTTCTTTTGCAGACTGGCTCAGGCTTGGTGTCTTCCTCTTTGGTGAAGCCCTGAGGAAGGCATTCCTTTCACTGTAGCTTCTCATTGCCAGGGCCTCTTTGCAACATCAGGCAGCCTTCTGGAGGGAATTCTGACAAGATGACTGAAGTCCTTCCATGAGACTCACCCCATGGGAACCAGTCACTTCTCAGCTCTGACATCTCCCCCTACCCCTTCATTTACCCCCCAGAAGTATCTGGTTCTGCCCATCATAGCGGGTCCTCCACTCTGACTAAGAGGTGATCTCCAGCCTAGACAGATCCTCATATTCAGGGTGATGAGAGTCCTCAGAGACTGTCCTGGACCTTTACAACCTGGATTCAACTGAGACAATGGCTTCTCCCCAAACCTATACTGCCTTTTGCATAGAAAATAGGTCTGAGAACTAAGCATTCTATCTCTGAGTGGTGTCAAGTTCTAGAGTCTCAGCTAAGAAGCAACACAAACCTTCCTCATCAGTATCTCTTCAAAGGGGAGTAAAAGCTACACATCAACAATATTCAATGTCCCTTTATAAAATTCCCTGTGTTTATACCTTACCCTCTCTAGTGCCTTTTACTCACCATACCTGCCCCTACACAAAACATGACATCACCTCCTTGTTGTCCACAGCCAGGACACCCTGCTTTCTGTCCTCTCCACATGTCCCAGCTCTGTCTGGGAACACTGACCTAGCCTCCCTCAGTATAGCTTCCTATGTGATCACCTCCATGATGCTGACTTTCTCCATCCTCCAAGTCTGTGTGACAAAAATTACACAATAAGTATTGGAGATCAAGAGTCCTTTAAAAGGCAGGGGAAGGAAAGAAAGAGGGGAAATTGGACTGGCATTTCCAATATTTTCCCAAGGGTTTAGGTAAAAGGAAAGTCTGTGCACAACCCACAGTGGTCATTTCATTCATCATATGTGCAATAAGATACTTATAGTATAGAAGGTGTATATGATGGAGAAACAGATCATACTAGACATCTACATACTTACGACCAACCTTACCAAAATCTTTCATGAATATTGAAGGAACTGGGAAATGCCTCAAAGTAGTCTGAACTCTAGGCTGCTTGCATGGTGGGTACACTGATAGACTGCCAAGATAGGAATAAGATGCCTACAGGGGAAAGAAAAGTGCTGTCCTCAGGGGTCCTGGGTATCCATTTCTTGTGATGAGCACACTCTACCAGTGGACTTCTATGGTTTTGCCCAAAATCTTGTCCTATGGATCTTAGCCTAATATCTCCAAAATCCCTTTCCTTACTCCACACTGTAGGTCTCTATGTGTGCCTGAACCTAGGCCCTCCCGTGGTCTATTTATCTCTCCTCTCCACAAGCTTGCACCCCCAAGCTGGAAGACATCAGGATTGTAAGGCAGCATCTATAGGATTTGCTTTTAGAGTTACCTAATGACCTGTGAAGAACTTCTATTAAATGATGGTGCTGGGTGACTGACAGAAGGGCACTAAAAGACAGTAAAACAAGTGCCATCAAGAGTTGTGATTTATTGTTCAAGCTCCCTGAAGCAGCTGTCGTTTTCCCTGCAGTACACAGCAGAGCCACACCAGCTTCTCCCCAGATTATTCAAGACAGCCTGTGCTGTTGTGGAGTGATTGTAAGCATCCATTGGGCTCTCTGAGGTTCTTTCCATCATGGAAGATTTTGTACTTGCTGAGCAGTGCAGGGCCATCTGCAGGTGATATAATTACCCCTTACTTACCTAGTGACAAAAGGAGTCAGGGAGAATGAATGAACAATTTTCATGCTGAGCCATAGTACATCTCCTTTTGGGCTGGATTCATAACATTTATAATGGGATTGAGCAGAGAAGATCTACTCTGATAAGAAGGTCAACAGCTGTCAGCTAGGCTTTATGATTTCTTTCTTTAGGAAAAATAAAACCCATATTTGGAAATATTTCACTTCCATTTTTTTCCTTCTGCATTTATGTTAGATGGCTCCTAGCATCACTGTGTGTACATGGGGGCACCTTCTATAGTGACATAGAAGTATTTTCATTAATTCTAGGTGAGATAGAAACCTGGCATTCAGAACTAAAATTGTCAATCTCTCCTTTTCCTCCTTAGAAAACTAGGCAAGCACATACAAGAGAAGAACACAATGATGTTGGACATGGGTGCATAAAGATGGCAATGGAAAATTACCACAGTGGATTATTTAGTATCTTAATAAGATATTAGACAATTTGATTCTCACTGACACTCAGCAAAGTTGACAAGCCATGTATTAATGTTTCTCATTATAAGGGAGGAAATCAAACACAGTGATGATGAGTGGCTTACCCAAGAGCATGTGGTTATTAAGAGGTAGACTGGGTGACTTTGCTCAGATACTTCGGTGTGAGAATTAATTTGGCATAGCCACTGCTTAAAGAACTTTATGACAATTGAATACTTTATAATAGAGTTTTAATCAAATAAGCATGTTCACATTATACACAGTATCTAAATGGGGTCTATCTGCATATGTGTGCATTTTGAAATACAAGTATTCCAAGAATCAAACTACAACTATTTTCTGAATTTTTGACTGACAGATTCTATTTTACAATTTTATTTAACTTGTTAATGTGAACATGTTTGCTTCTCTAAATACAGCAGGGAAACAAACAGTTGAGTCCAAAGAAAGAGGCGGGAGCTGGCAACTAGCTTAAGCCTAGACCTGCCATAAATGACAGTTGATCACCTGGCCTGACATCATTTCTTCCTCTGACCCCCAAAACAGACACCTTAGAACAAGGACCTGAGCTCATTCAGCTTTCTGGAAGATTTTATAACAGGGCTGTGTCTAAGGCATAGAGTAAGTGGTTAATATCTGCTTATATTAGTATATTACAAGATATGAATACTGAGGGGGTATTTTTTGGTATTGTTGGGAGTCTCAGTTGAAGATGAGTCTCTCACAACTCTACATCAAAGAGAGGTGGAATATTCTTACATTTAGCAGTTTTCCACTAAGTCTTGCACTTTTAGTGGTACAAGATGCACTTAAACACTGCGGAAAGGCAGACTTTGTCTTTCTTGCTTCAAGGTTCTACTCTTAAAAAGGTGTCTGGAAAACACACCAGCAACATGAACAGATATACATTTTTTTCTAATATGGTGAGTAGATTGTGCTTATGTGGAGGCATCCAGTGTTTACCCTACAGATTTCTTCTTTAATGGTGGCTATCTTCACTGGATGTTGTTAGCATATCAGGAATGACATTAATTGGCTAACCAGAAACACCAGGGTAGCTAAGGGGTACTGGCTAGTGGAATCCTGCTACATGAAATGCCCAGCCCCAAAGGTGCTCTCCATCTCCCACCAGCAAAGGGGAGCCCACCACAGCAAACACCCATCCAGAGAAGTCTCTGTTCCTGTGGTCTCAGATTCCACTTCCCCACCAAAAGACATCAAGTGCCCTATACTGTAGAAATACTTTTTGCCTTCTGAGTGTGCACAGTGGGTACTCTAATGATCCCTTTTAAACCAGGCAGACCAAAATAGCATCCTAAAGTACTGAAAATTAAATTGTCATTGCAACACAGTCCATAGTTCAGTCCAGGATTTGTGTACTAAACCCTAACAGGGTAATCACCTGCTAAACTATATTATTTAAATGGAATCCAGAGTCTCCTACATAATAGTCAAAATTTCTGGGATATCATATAAAGTCATCTACCCTACAACATTTAGGCAAATCACAACTTGAATGAGAAAAGACAATCAACTAATACCAACACTGTATGAAACATGTTAGAATCATCTGACCAATATTTTAAAGCAACTATAATAAAAATCTTCAAAAAAATATTCTCATGGAGCAAATGAAAATTTTAGTGAAGAAATAATAGTTTTGAAAATATAATGAAATGGGAATTGTCAGTTGTATACTTTAAATATATACAATTTTATTTGCCAATTATACCTCAACACGATACCTTAATAAAAGAAATAAAATAAAATAAATTTAAAACAAAACTTGCTGAACAGGATTCCCAGTAGAGGTGAAATGACAGAATGTAGATCAATGAACATGAGCACCTGTCAACAGAACTTAATCTAAAGGACACACAAAGAACAAAGCCTTGGGGACATATGAAATAATAATAATACTAGTAATAGTAGTAGTAATAATAATGATAATAAACCCATCCTTGGTATCATGACAAGGGATATAAAGTTCCAGAAGGAGGAGAGTAGAGTGAGATAAAGAATTATTCAAAGATATAATGACCAAAACTTCCCAAAATTAGTATGAGAGACACAAACTTACATATTTAAGAAGCCGAGTGAACACATATGATAATTAAACTTCAAAACTTTAAAGGGAAAGTAAAATCTAAGAAGCAGGAAGAGAGAAAGGATACATTACCTTCACAGCAATACGAGTTTTAATAAAAGTGCCTATCTCATCTGAAAACATGGAGACTGGAAAAAATGGGTAATATGTTTTTAAAGTAAAAACTGTGTTTGTCTAACCTGTACATGAATGCTAAGAGCAGCTGTATTCAATAGCAAGAATTGGAAACAATCCAGATGTCCCTCAACAGGTAGAATGGTTAAGCAAACTGTACTCAAAAGGAACTATTGATACACATAATAGCTTGATGTTTCTCAAAGGAATCATGCTAAGTTAATCAATCAATCAATCAATCACTCACTTAATCAATCAAAGCCAACCCTAAAAGGTTATATGTTATATGATTTATGATTCTATTTATGTAACATTTTTAAATGACTTAATTTTAGAAATGGAGAATAGATTAGTGGTTGCGAGGGGTTAGGGATGGGTTGGTGGAAGGAAGTGTCTGTGGTTATGAAAGGAAAACATGAAAGGGCCTAAGTGATAGAACTGTTCTGTGTCTTGACTGAGGTGGTAGATACACAAACCCTCCAATATGTTAAAATTGTATGTGTGTATGTGTTAAAATACAACATGACACACAAATAAATAGCACAGTTAAAGTGGGACAATCTGAACTGGGAGATTGGATAAATGTCAGTATCCATGTTGTTATATTGCATTATGTTTTTACAAGGTTACCATTAGGGAAAACTGAGTAAAAGGTGCATAGGAACTTGCTGTATATTTCTTACAAATACATGTGAATTTGCAATTACCTCAATATAATTATCAACTAAATAAAAGTAAATCCACAGATTCTCTGTCCAAGAAATAGACATTTCTAACACCTCAGGTACCCTCCTTATCATTCATTCTGATCTTAACCTCTTCCCTCTTCCCAGGTAACAGCTATCCTTATTTTTAACCGGGATTAGTTTTAACTTTTGTGTACTTTATACAAATGAAACAAGTTGTATCTGTCTCTGGCTTCTTTCTTTCAACATTACATTGATGAGATATCTCAAAGTAATTATAATTGATTCATATTTATATTTAATTGTTTAGTATTCAGTCTGTGTTTAACAGTCATTTGGGTAACTTCCCAGATGCCCCAAATTTGGAGCTTTTGGGAATAATGCTGCTATGATTGTTCTTGACATGTATTTCAGTATCCATTTGCATTTCACCTTTTGCATTCACATTTCACTATTGAATAGATACCTTGGAATAGAGTATAAGTATATTCAACTTTAATATATACTGCCAAACCATTTTCCAAAGCTGTACAGGTTTACACTCCCAATACACTATTTTAAGAGCTCTAGCTGCAAAACTGGAGGTATCACAATCCCAGATTTCAAGGTATATTATGAAGCTGCAGTTATCACAACAGTGTGGGACTAGAACAAAAATAGGCAAATAGATCAATGGAACATAATAAAGAGCCCAGAAAGAAACCCATGATTATATGGTCAATTAATCTTTGACAAAAGAAGAATGGGAAAAAATATTTTCAAATCCAATAAAGGATTAGGATCCAAAATACATAAAGAGCTTATACAACTCAACATGAAAAAAAATCAAATTAAAAATGTGCAGAAGACATGAACAGATTTCTCCAAAGAAGGCATACAGATGGCCAACAGACACATAAAAAGATGTTCAATATCACTCACCATCAGAAAAATGGAAAAACTGATAGTTACCAGAGGGGAGGTGGGTGGTGGGATGAGCGAAATAGATGAAGGGGATTAGGAGCACACTTATCATGATGAGCACTGAGTAATGCATAGAATTGTTGAATCACTCTATTTTACACATGGAGTAGAAATTAAAAAAAAAAAAAGAGTGTGGTTGCTCTGTGTACTTGCTAACATTCGATAGTGCCAGTCATTTTCTTTTTTATTTTTTAATTTTAGCCTTATTAATAGCTGTTTATTGGTATCTCACAATGGCATTAATTTTCTTTTTCTTGAGAATAAATAACATTGGGGACTTTTCATGTACATCACAGCTTTTTAATATTTTCTTTACAGAAGTGTCTAAGCTTATTGACTTTTGAACAGATTGTCTTTTCTGAAGGTTAGGACTTCTTCACATAGTCTGTACATAAACTGTCTTTTGGTTAAATGTGTTGCAAATATCTTTACCCATTTTGAGTTTTTTACTCTCTTAATGGTTTCTTTTCATTACTCAAACTTCTTATGTTTAATCCAGTTTTATTGGTATTTTCCATTATAATTAATACTTTTGAATCTTATTTAGAAGCTCTTTGCTTACCTGAAGGTCAGGGAGGTATTTTCCTTTGTTATATTCTAGAAGCGTTATTATTATTTACATTTAGACATATCTTTGTATAGTGTGAAGTAGTAGTATACATACAACAATAATTTCCCCAGTGTTCTTTGCTACCAACTTTGCCAGTTTTCCATATATCAGTCTGCCTTTGACTTTTTTTTTTTTTTTTTTAGTGTTTATTTATTTTTTTTATTTTTTATTTTTTTTTTTAAATTCAAGTCTCTTAGCTTTATTTTTTTTTTTTATTTTTTAATATATGAAATTTACTGTCAAATTGGTTTCCATACAACACCCAGTGCTCATCCCAAAAGGTGCCCTCCTCAATACCCATCACCCACCCTGCCCTCCCTCCCACTCTGCCCTCCCTCCCACCCCCCATCAACCCTCAGTTTGTTCTCAGTTTTTAACAGTCTCTAATGCTTTGGCTCTCTCCCACTCTAGCCTTTTTTTTTTTTTTTTTTCCTTCCCCTCCCCCATGGGTTTCTGTTATGTTTCTCAGGATCCACATAAGAGTGAAACCATATGGTATCTGTCTTTCTCTGTATGGCTTATTTCACTTAGCATCACACTCTCCAGTTCCATCCATGTTGCTACAAAAGGCCATATTTCATTCTTTCTCATTGCCACGTAGTATTCCATTGTGTATATAAACCACAATTTCTTTATCCATTCATCAGTTGATGGACATTTAGGCTCTTTCCATAATTTGGCTATTGTTGAGAGTGCCGCTATAAACATTGGGGTACAGGTGCCCCTATGCATCAGTACTCCTGTATCCCTTGGATAAATTCCTAGCAGTGCTATTGCTGGGTCATAGGGTAGGTCTATTTTTAATTTTCTGAGGAACCTCCACACTGCTTTCCAGAGCGGCTGCACCAATTTGCATTCCCACCAACAGTGCAAGAGGGTTCCTGTTTCTCCACATCCTCTCCAGCATCTATAGTCTCCTGATTTCTTCATTTTGGCCACTCTGACTGGCGTGAGGTGGTATCTGAGTGTGGTTTTGATTTGTATTTCCCTGATAAGGAGCGACGTTGAGCATCTTTTCATGTGCCTGTTGGCCATCCGGATGTCTTCTTTAGAGAAGTGTCTATTCATGTTTTCTGCCCATTTCTTCACTGGGTTATTTGTTTTTTGGGTGTGGAGTTTGATGAGCTCTTTATAGATTTTGGATACTAGCCCTTTGTCCGATGTGTCATTTGCAAATATCTTTTCCCATTCCGTTGGTTGCCTTTTAGTTTTGTTGGTTGTTTCCTTTGCTGTGCAGAAGCTTTTTATCTTCATAAGGTCCCAGTAATTCACTTTTGCTTTTAATTCCCTTGCCTTTGGGGATGTGCCGAGTAAGAGATTGCTACGGCTGAGGTCAGAGAGGTCTTTTCCTGCTTTCTCCTCTAAGGTTTTGATGGTTTCCTGTCTCACATTCAGGTCCTTGATCCATTTTGAGTTTATTTTTGTGAATGGTGTGAGAAAGTGGTCTAGTTTCAACCTTCTGCATGTTGCTGTCCAGTTCTCCCAGCACCATTTGTTAAATAGACTGTCTTTTTTCCATTGGATGTTCTTTCCTGCTTTGTCAAAGATGAGTTGGCCATACGTTTGTGGGTCTAGTTCTGGGGTTTCTATTCTATTCCATTGGTCTATGTGTCTGTTTTTGTGCCAATACCATGCTGTCTTGATGATGACAGCTTTGTAGTAGAGGCTAAAGTCTGGGATTGTGATGCCTCCTGTTTTGGTCTTCTTCTTCAAAATTACTTTGGCTATTCGGGGCCTTTTGTGGTTCCATATGAATTTTAGGATTGCTTGTTCTAGTTTCGAGAAGAATGCTGGTGCAATTTTGATTGGGATTGCATTGAATGTGTAGATAGCTTTGGGTAGTATTGACATTTTGACAATATTTATTCTTCCAATCCATGAGCAGGGAATGTCTTTCCATCTCTTTATATCTTCTTCAATTACCTGCATAAGCTTTCTATAGTTTTCAGCATACAGATCTTTTACATCTTTGGTTAGATTTATTCCTAGGTATTTTATGCTTCTTGGTGCAATTGTGAATGGGATCAGTTTCTTCATTTGTCTTTCTGTTGCTTCATTGTTAGTGTATAAGAATGCAACTGATTTCTGCACATTGATTTTGTATCCTGCAACTTTGCTGAATTCATGTATCAGTTCTAGCAGACTTTTGGTGGAGTCTATCGGATTTTCCATGTATAATATCATGTCATCTGCAAAAAGCGAAAGCTTGACTTCATCTTTGCCAATTTTGATGCCTTTGATTTCCTTTTGTTGTCTGATTGCTGATGCTAGAACTTCCAGCACTATATTAAACAGCAGCGGTGACAGTGGGCATCCCTGTCGTGTTCCTGATCTCAGGGAAAAAGCTCTCAGTTTTTCCCCGTTGAGGATGATGTTAGCTGTGGGCTTTTCATAAATGGCCTTTATGATCTTTAAGTATGTTCCTTCTATCCCGACTTTCTCAAGGGGTTTTATTAAGAAAGGGTGCTGGATTTTGTCAAAGGCCTTTTCTGCATCGATTGACAGGATCATATGGTTCTTCTCTTTTTTTTTGTTAATGTGATGTATCACATTGATCGATTTGCGAATGTTGAACCAGCCCTGCATCCCAGGAATGAATCCCACTTGATCATGGTGAATAATTCTTTTTATATGCTGTTGAATTCGATTTGCTAGTATCTTATTAAGAATTTTTGCATCCATATTCATCAGGGATATTGGCCTGTAGTTCTCTTTTTTTACTGGGTCTCTGTCTGGTTTAGGAATCAAAGTAATACTAGCTTCATAGAATGAGTCTGGAAGTTTTCCTTCCCTTTCTATTTCTTGGAATAGCTTGAGTAGGATAGGTATTATCTCTGCTTTAAATGTCTGGTAGAACTCCCCTGGGAAGCCATCTGGTCCTGGACTCTTATTTGTTGGGAGATTTTTGATAACCGATTCAATTTCTTCGCTGGTTATGGGTCTGTTCAAGCTTTCTATTTCCTCCTGATTGAGTTTTGGAAGAGTGTGGGTGTTTAGAAATTTGTCCATTTCTTCCAGGTTGTCCAATTTGCTGGCATATAATTTTTCATAGTATTCCCTGATAATTGTTTGTATCTCTGAGGGATTGGTTGTAATCATTCCATTTTCATTCATGATTTTATCTATTTGGGTCATCTCCCTTTTCTTTTTGAGAAGCCTGGCTAGAGGTTTGTCAATTTTGTTTATTTTTTCAAAAAACCAACTCTTGGTTTCGTTGATCTGCTCTACAGTTTTTTTAGATTCTATATTGTTTATTTCTGCTCTGATCTTTATGATTTCTCTTCTTCTGCTGGGTTTAGGCTGCCTTTGCTGTTCTGCTTCGATTTCCTTTAGGTGTGCTGTTAGATTTTGTATTTGGGATTTTTCTTGTTTCTTGAGATAGGCCTGGATTGCAATGTATTTTCCTCTCAGGACTGCCTTCGCTGCATCCCAGAGTGTTTGGATTGTTGTATTTTCATTTTCGTTTGTTTCCATATATGTTTTAATTTCTTCTCTAATTGCCTGGTTGACCCACTCATTCGTTAGTAGGGTGTTCTTTAACCTCCATGCTTTTGGAGGTTTTCCAGACTTTTTCCTGTGGTTGATTTCAAGCTTCATAGCATTGTGGTCTGAAAGTATGCATGGTATAATTTCAATTCTTGTAAACTTATGAAGGGCTGTTTTGTGACCCAGTATATGATCTATCTTGGAGAATGTTCCATGTGCACTCGAGAAGAAAGTATATTCTGTTGCTTTGGGATGCAGAGTTCTAAATATATCTGTCAAGTCCATCTGATCCAATGTATCATTCAGGGCCCTTGTTTCTTTATTGACTGTGTGTCTAGATGATCTATCCATTTCTGTAAGTGGGGTGTTAAAGTCCCCTGCAATGACCACATTCTTATCAATAAGTTTGCTTATGTTTATGAGTAATTGTTTTATATATCTGGGGGCTCGGGTATTTGGCGCATAGACATTTATAATAGTTAGCTCTTCCTGGTGGATAGACCCTGTGATTATTATATAATGCCCTTCTTCATCTCTTGTTACAGCCTTTAATTTAAAGTCTAGTTTGTCTGATATAAGTATGGCTACTCCAGCTTTCTTTTGGCTTCCAGGAGCATGATAAATAGTTCTCCATCCCCTCACTCTCAATCTAAAGGTGTCCTCAGATCTAAAATGAGTCTCTTGTAGACAGCAAATAGATGGGTCTTGTTTTTTTATCCATTCTGATACCCTATGTCTTTTAGTTGGCGCATTTAATCCATTTACATTCAGTGTTATTATAGAAAGATATGGGTTTAGAGTCATTGTGATGTCTGTATGTTTTATGCTTGTAGTGATGTCTCTGGTACTTTGTCTCACAGGATCCCCCTTAGGATCTCTTGTAGGGCTGGTTTCGTGGTGACAAATTCCTTCAGTTTTTGTTTGTTTGGGAAGACCTTTATCTCTCCTTCTATTCTAAATGACAGACTTGCTGGATAAAGGATTCTCGGCTGCATATTTTTGCTGTTTAGCACACTGTAGATATCGTGCCAAGCCTTTCTGGCCTGCCAAGTTTCAAAGGAGAGATCAGTCACGAGTCTTATAGGTCTCCCTTTATATGTGAGGGCACGTTTATCCCTTGCTGCTTTCAGAATTTTCTCTTTATCCTTGTATTTTGCCAGTTTCATTATGATATGTCGTACAGAAGATCGATTCAAGTTACGTCTGAAGGGAGTTCTCTGTGCCTCTTGGATTTCAATGCCTTTTTCCTTCCCCAGTTCAGGGAAGTTCTCAGCTATAATTTGTTCAAGTACCCCTTCAGCACCCTTCCCTCTCTCTTCCTCCTCTGGGATACCAATTATGCGTATATTATTTTTTTTTAGTGTATCACTTAGTTCTCTAATTTTCCCCTCATACTCCTGGATTTTTTTATCTCTCTTTCTTTCAGCTTCCTCTTTCTCCATAACTTTATCTTCTAGTTCACCTATTCTCTCCTCTGCCTCTTCAAGCCGAGCCATCGTGGACTCCATTTTGTTTTGCAATTCGTTTAAAGCGTTTTTCAACTCCTCGTGACTGTTCCTTAGTCCCTCGATCTTTGTGGCAAGAGATTCTCTGCTGTCCTGTATACTGTTTTCAAGCCCAGCGATTAATTTTATGACTATTATTCTAAATTCACTTTCTGTTATATTATTTAAATCCTTTTTGATCAGTTCATTAGCTGTTGTTATTTCCTGGAGATTCTTCTGAGGGGAATTCTTCCGTTTGGTCATTTTGGAGAGTCCCTGGCGTGGTGAGGACCTGCAGTGCACTTCCCCTGTGCTGTGGTGTATAACTGGAGTTAGTGGGCGGGGCCGCAGTCCGACCCGATGTCTGCCCTCAGCCCACTGCTGGGGCCACGGTCAGACTGGTGTGTGCCTTCTCTTCCCCTCTCCTAGGGGCGGGATTCACTGTGGGGTGGCGTGTCCCGTCTGGGCTACTTGCACACTGCCAGGCTTGTGTTGCTGGGGATCTGGCGTATTAGCTGGGGTGGGTAGGCAAGGTGCACGGGGGGTGGAGGGGCAGGCTTAGCTCGCTTCTCCTTAGGTGATCCACTTCAGGAGGAGCCCTGTGGCAGCGGGAGGGAGTCAGATCCGCTGCTGGAGGTTTGGCTCTGCAGAAGCACAGAGCTGGGTGTTTGCGCGGAGCGAGCAAGTTCCCTGGCAGGAACTGGTTCCCTTTGGGATTTTGGCTGGGGGATGGGCGGGGGAGATGGCGCTGGCGCCTTTGTTCCCCGCCAAGCTGAGCTCTGCCGTCCGGGGGCTCAGCAGCTCTCCCTCCCTTTGTCCTCCAGCCTTCCCGCTTTCCGAGCAGAGCTGTTAACTTATGACCCCCCAGACGCTAAGTCGCGCTTGCTGTGGAACACAGTCCGTCCGGCCCCTCCGCTTTTGCCAGCCAGACTCGGGGGCTCCGCTTGGCCGGCGAGCCGCCCCTCCGCCCCGGCTCCCTCCCGCCAGTCCGTGGAGCGCGCACCGCCTCGCCGCCCTTCCTACCCTCTTCCGTGGGCCTCTAGTCTGCGCTTGACTCCGGAGACTCCCTTCTGCTAATCCTCTGGCGGTTTTCTGGGTTCTTTAGACAGGTGTAGGTGGAATCTAAGTGATCGGCAGGACGCGCTGTGAGTCCCGCGTCCTCCTATGCCGCCATCTTCCCTCTTCCTGCCTTTGACTTTTTATTCTGCTTTATTGGTCTGTTAATCTATACCATACTCTATTATTTATTATAGCTTGATTGTAAATATGGCTATCTGGTAGTTTTCATTCCCAATTATTTTTTTCAAGATTGTCTTAGCTAGACTTGTCATTTTAAGTTCTATATACATTTTAGAGTCAACTTATAGTTTTCCAGATTCTACAAAGATATTAAGATGTTAACTAATTGGAATTTAAATAAAACCTTAAAACAAATTAAAAAAAAGATTTCTTTAGATCTATATTTGAGGAAAATTGATATTTGTACAATACAGAATCTTCCAATCTATGCATGGTGCTTTATTTATTTGGTCCTCTCTGTTAGCTTTATTGATGTGTTAACATGTCTAGGCTATAATCTTCAATTTTCACTTAAACAGTAATCTAGTTGTTGCTGTGAAAAATTTTACAGATGTAACTAAAGCTCTAATCAGTTGACAGTAAGGGAGATTACCCTGGATAATCTGGATGAGTTTTATTGACTCTTTTGGAAGGCTTTAAAGCAGGGCTTAGATTTTGTTAAAAGAAAAAAATTTCAACTGTGGATGAAAGCTTTAATTCTACCCATGAAATTCCCTTCCTGATTGCTTTTCTTATGGATTTTGGACTTGCTTAGTCATGATTGCTAAACCAATTTCTTATAATAGGTCATATATATTTTGTTCTGTTTCTCTATTAAAACCCTGACTGGTAGAGCTTTTTTAATTTCTCTGAATATTTTCTATATTTCAGTATATAGATCTTGCACATATTCTGTTGGATTTATATGTATGTATTTCATATTTTCAATGCCATTTTTATGGTGCTGTTTTAAGCATTTTATTGTGTGCCATTATTTTTTGGTGTAGAAAAATACATTGATTTTGTATGTTTACATCATATACAGCTATCATACTAAATTTACTTATGCACTTATTACTTTATTTGTAGAGTATTTTGGAATTCTAAATATATACAATCATTCACCAGCAAATAAAGGCAGTTTTATCTTCTTTAAATTCTTATAATTTTAGTTTCTTGCCTTAGGTTTACTAACTAGAACTTTCAGTAGAGTGTTGAATAGCAAGAATCGTTGGCTGACTACTGATATTAGATGGGAATTTTTGACATTTCATAAATGAGTATTATTTCTGTGTAGGGTTTCTGTAGACTGATTTTTTAAATGTTTTACACACTTTGAGGGTTGTTTGTTTGTTTGTTTATTCCTGGAATGAAATTAACTTGATTATAATAGTTCCTTTTTATGTTTCATTGAACTTGATCCACAAACACATTGTTTAGGACTTCATGAGAGACATTGTCTTGTTATTTTTCCTTCTTTATAATGTTCTTGTCAGGTGTTGGCATGAGGAGTTTCTTATTTCATAAAATTTATTGGGAAGTTCTCTTTTTCTGTTTTCTACTCTTTGCAAGAAGAATTCATTTTTGAAGCTACTGGACCTTGTGTTTTTCTATGTAGAAAGGTATTTAGCTACATGTTCATTTTCCTTAATGGATATAGAAAACATTAGGATTTTTGTTTCTTATGTCTGTTTTGATGAGATTTTGCAGGACATTTTCAAATGTATTGACTCAAAGTTTGTAATATCCCGTAAGAACTTTGGAAAATATCTTCAATACCAATTATCTTCAATTACCAATAGTAATATAATTATCTTATTCCTGGGTATGTACTTGTACTTTTTTCTATTTTTGTGTTGATCATCTTGTGAGAGGGTCATTAATTTTGTTAATTTTTAAACAAACCTTTCATTGAAATGATTATAGATTCACATTCAGTTGCAAAAATAAACTCCTTTGAACTGTTCACTCAGCTTCCCCTAATAGTGATATCTTATGTAAAGTTAGTAAATATTAAAACCAGGAATTTGGCACTGATAAAATACTATTAGACTACAGACCTTATTCAGTTTTCACTAGGTCTTGCATGCATTTGTGTGTATGTGTGTGTATGTGTGTGTGTGTGTGTGTGTGTGGTTTGGGTGTGCATAGATGCATGCAGTTTGATTACATATAAACCTTCGTGTAACTATTATCACCATAAAGTATAAACTCTTTCCATTACCACAGGGAAATTTCCTTATATTCCTATTTATCATCGCATCATCAAAATACCCTGTCCTTCTTCTCTGGAAACTACTAATCTGTTATCCATCTCCATATAATATGTAACCTTTTGATATTACCTTGTATTACTAACCTTAATGCTCTTGAAAGACATCCAAATGGTTGCACGTATGAATAGTTTGCTCCTTTTTATTAACAAATAGTGATCCACTCATAAATGTACTAGTTTGCTTAACCATTACATTGTTAAAGGATATCTGGACTGATTCCAGTTTTTGGTTAATATGAATAATGGAGCCACATTTATTCATGTATAGGATTTTGCCCTAAGTTATATAGTACTACATGTTTAGTTTATAAGAAACTGCCAAACTTTTCCAGCATGGCTACATCATTTTACATCCCTATCAGTAATGTATGGATGATCTGGTTTCTCTGTATTCTTATCAGCATTTGATGTTGTTGATAGTTTTTATTTTAGTGATTCTGATGTATAGTAATATCACCTTGTAATTTTAATTTGCATTTTCCTGATGGCTAATGTTATTGAACATACCTTTAACTGATGATTTTCTATCCATATTATTTATAAGTGCAAGGTACATGCATGTATTTTGTCCATTTGCTGGTTTGATTGTTTTTTTTTTTTACTGTTGAGTTTTAAGGGTTCTTTATGTATTCTATGTATTTGTCCATTGTTAGTGATGTGATTCACAAATATTTTCTCCCTGGGTGTGTAGCCTGTCTTTTGAGCCCTTCACATAATCTTTCAGAGAACAAAATTCTTTATGTTTGATGATATCCACTTTGTGAATTTTTTCTTCTATGGATCAAGATTTGGTATCAAATCTAACAACTCTTTGCTTAGCCATAGTATCCAAAGATTTTCTCCTATGATTCTTCTAAAAGTTTTATAGTTTTACATTCTAAATTTAAATATGTGATATGTTATAAATTAATATTTGTATAAGATGTAGGATTTAGCTTTTGTTTGCCTATGAATGTCTAATTGCTCTCACACTATTTGTTGAAAAGACTTTTCTTCCTCCATTCAATTGCCTCATATTTTTGTTAAAAATAAGTTGGGTATATATATATTTTTGGATCTATTTATGGACCCTCCATTCTATCCCATTGATTTATGTATTTTTATTTCTGTCAGTATCACACTTTCTTGATTACTATAGCTATGTAATAAATTTTAATATTTGCTAGAGTGATTTCAACCATTTTCTTCTTTTTGCATTCAATATTGCTTTACCTATGCTAGGTGTTTGGACTTTCCTTATACCTACAATTTGTTAGGATTTTGATAGAAATTATATTAAATATAATATGCTTATATTTAATTGTATACAATATACTTATTATTTTTAATATTTAATAAGCATTAAATTATTTATTTAACAAATTATTAAATAAATAAATTTAATAATTTAATATTTAATTAAATGTATTATGCTTATGCACCAACTTGAGGAGAATTAACATATTTACTATGTTTAGTGTTCCAATATGTGAACATGGTAAGCCTCTCCATTAATTTAGATCTCCTTGTATTTCTTTCATCAACATTTTGTAATTTTTTGCATAGTTTAAGCACACGTTTTGTAAAATTTATGCCTAAGTTTTTTATTAAAAAAATTTTAATGTTTATTTATTTTTGAAAGACAGAGACAGAGTGTGAGTGGGGGAGGGTGAAATAGTAAAGATCAGAGGAGAAATACACAATATTGAATCTAAAACAAAAACAAAAACACAACCAGTAGAACAGATGAATAAAACTAAAATCTGTTTTTTTGAATAAATAAACAAAATTGATAATCCCCTAGTCAGACTTCTCCAAAAGAAAAGAGAGGGGACCCAAATAGATGAAATCATGAATAAAGGTGGATTTATCACAATGAATTCCTCAGAAATACAATTATCAGAGAATATTATGAAAAATTATATGCCAATTGGACAACCTGACAGAAATGGACAATTTCCTAGACACTCACACACTACCAAAAGTCAAAAAGGAAAAAAATCGAAAATTTGAACAGACCTATAACTAGTGAAGAAACTGAATCAGTTATCAAAAATCTCCCAACAAATAAGAGTCCTGGGTCAGATGGCTTCCCTGGGAAATTCTACCAGACATTTAAAGCAGAGTTAATACCTATCCTGTTTAGCTGTTACAAAAAATAGAAATGGAAGGAACACTTCAGGACTCATTCTATGAAGCCAGCAGTACCTTGATTCCCAAACCAGACAGAGACCCAGTAAAAAAAGAGAACTACAGGCCAATATCCTTGATGAACATAGATGCAAAAATCCTGAACAAGATACTAGCAAATTGAATTCAACAGCATATAAAAAGAATTATTCACCCTGATCAAGTGGGATTCATTCCTGGGCTGCAGGCTGGTTCAATATTCACAAATCAATCAATGTGATACATAACATTAATAAAAGAAAGGATAAGAACCACAAGATACTTTCAATACTTGCAGAACAAGCATTTGACAAAACTCAGCATCCTTTCTTAATAAAAACCCTCAGGAAAGTTGGATATAAGGAACATACTTAAACATTATAAAAGTCATATATGAAAAGCCCACAGTTAATATCGTCCTCAATGTGGAAAAACTGAGAGCTTTCCCACTGAGATCAGGAACACGACAGGAATGTCCCCTCTCACCACTGTTGTTTAACATAGTGTTGGAAGTCCTAGCGTCAGCAATCAGAAAACAAAATGAAATAAAAGGCATCAATATTGGCAAAGAAGTTAAACTTTCACTTTTTGCAGATGACATGATACTTGACATGGAACACCCAAAAGATTCCACCAAAAGGCTGCTAGAACTGATACATGATTTCAGCAAATTGCAAGGTACAAACTCGATGTACAGAAATTGGTTGCATTTCTATACACCAACCATGAGGCAACATAAAGAGAAATAACAAAATTAATCCCATTTACAATTGCACCAAGAACCATAAAATACCTTGGAATAAACCTAACCAAAGATGTAAAAGATCTGTATGCTGAAAACTATAGAAAGCTTATGAAGGAAATTGAAGAAGACACAAAGAAATGGAAAAACATTCTATACTCATGGATTGGAAGAATAAATATGTTAAAATGTCAATACTACCCAAAGCAATCTACACATTCAATGCAATTCCAATAAAAATTGCACTGGCATTCAAATATCCTAAAATTTGTATGGAACCACAAAAGACCCTCAATAGCCAAAGCAGTATTGAAAAAATAAACCAAAGCCGGAGTCATCACAATCCCAGACTTTTGCTTCTACTACAAAGCTGTAATCATCAAGACAGTATGGTATTGGCCCAAAAACAGACACATAAACCAATGGAATAGAATAAAGAACCCAGAATTGGACCCACAAATGTATGGCCAACTAATCTTTGACAAAGCAGGAAAGAGCATCCAATGGAAAAAAAGACAGTCTCTTTAACAAATGGTGCTGGGAGAACTGGACAGCAACATGCAGAAGAATGAAACTGGGCCACTTTCTTACACCATTCACAAAAATAAATTCAAAATGGATTAAAGACCTAACTGTGAGACAGAAAACCATCAAAACCCTAGAAAAGAAAGCAGGCAATAACCTCTTTGACCTCAGCCTCACTGATTTCTTGCTCAACACATCTCCAAAGGCAAGGGACTTAAAAGCAAAAATGAACTATTGGGACCTCATGAAGATAAAAAGCTTCTGCACTGAAAAGGAAACAATCAACAAAACTAAAAGGCAACTGACAGAATGGGAAAAGATATTTGCAAATGATATATTGGATAAAGGGTTAGTAACCAAAATCTATAAAGAACTTATCAAACTCAACACCTGAAAAATAAATAATCCAGTGAAGAAATGGGAAGAAGACATGAATAAACACTTTTCCAAAGAAGACATCCATATGTCTAACAGACACATGAAAAGATGCTCAACATCACTCATCATCAGAGAAATATAAATCAAAACCACACTGAGATACCACCTCACACGAGTCAGAGTAGCTAAAGGTAACAACTCAGGTAACAACAGATGCTGGCAAGGATGTGGAGAAAAGGGAACCCTCTTTCACTGTTGGTGGGAATGCAAATTGGTGCAGCCACTCTGGAAAACAGTGCGGAGCTTCCTTGAAAAATTAAAAGTAGAACCACCCCACAACCCAACAATAGCACTTCTAGGAATTTATCCAAAAGATACAGGAATGCTGATTCATAGGGACACATGTACCCCAATGTTTATAACAGCACTTTAAACAATAGCTAAATTATGGAAAGAGCCTAAATGTCCATCAACTGATGTATGGATAAACATTATGTGGTTTATATATACAATGGAATACTACTTGGCAGTGAGAAAGAATGAAATCATGCCATTTGCAGCAGTGTGGATGGAACTGGAAGGTATTTTGCTAAATGAAATAAGTCAGTCAGAGAAAGACAGATATATTTTTTCACTCATATGTGGGTCTTGAGAAACTTAACAGAAGACCATGTGTCAAGGGAAGGGGAAAAAATAGTTACAAACACAGAGGGATGGAGGCATACCATAAAAGACTCTTAAATACAGAAAATAAACTAAGGGTTGATGGGGATGTGGGGGAGTGGAGAAAATGAGTGATGGGCATTGAGGAGGGCACTTGTTGGGATGAGCACTGGGTATTGTATATAAGCAATGAACCACAGGAATCTACCCCCCAAAACCATGAGCACACTTTATACACTGTATGTTAACCAATTTATCAATAAATTATATTAAAAAGAAAAAATACATTAAATAAATAAACTATAAATATCTTTCTAAACATGGTTTTAGCTGTATTCCATATTTCTCATATTTTATTGATATTTAATTTAAAATATTTTCTAATTTTCATTATTAAATATTTATCTAATAGGTTATTTCAAAATGATTATGATGCTTAATTTCCAAGTTATTACTTTTTTTTAAAATAGAATTTTACTTTAGGTACATTGATGTCAGAGATCATACTCTATAACTTCAACCCTCTGAAATTTATTGAAACTTGCTTTCTGAATCAGTATACGGTTAATTTTTTTATAAGTCTCCATGCACATTTGAATGGAACTCTAGGCTTAATATTCTATGTTCATGAATCAAATCAAGTTTGTAATCTTGTTGAAATTTACTATACATCTGTTGATATTTTTATTACTTTGTTTAATCCATTACTGAGAGGATGGTGTTAAAATCTCCCAATTTAATTGCACATTTTTCTATTTCTACTTTTATTTTTGTCAGTTTTTGCCATATGTATTTGAGGCTATATCATTAGATACGAACAGAGATGCATTTATTCATTATATCTTCCTGGTGAAATAAAACATTTTTATTCTGTTTATTCCTAATAATGCTTCTTGTCCTAAAATCTACTTTGCCTGATGCTAATATAGGCAACATCACCTTCCTCTTGATTCATATTTACATGACAATTTTTCATCCTTTTCTTTTCAATCACTTTATATCCTAATTATTTGAGTCTCTTACAAACAACATATTGCTGCTGCTGTTGTTTTTTAATCCATACTAATAATCTTTGTCTTTTGATTGGATTGTTTAGTCCACTAACATTTAAAGTAATTGCTGACACATTTTGCTCTTTTAGTATTTGCTCTTTTAATTGTCCCACCCTGTCTTTGTTCCATTTTTCTTTTTTGTCTTATTTTAAATTTATTTTTACTGTTACATTTTCCTTATACGTTCTTGTTAGCTATATGTCCTTAATTATTTCTTTAGCAGTTACCATATAAACTACAATAGTTATTCTTGACAACTAAAGTTTAATAATATAGTTCTTTTCTATTTTGTGATTCTTTTCTACTTTGTCCATTGTGTGGACACTGCAAATATTTCAGAAAACTCAACTTCTTGCCACTTTCTATTGTATAGTTTTTAAGTGTTTACATTTTCTATAATGTTGTTATGTATCACAAGAATTTTGGAGTTTTGTTTGTTTGTATGCATTGGTCAATAATAATTTAGATTTATCCTTCGTATTGCTTCTTATTCTCCCCTGTATCTGTGGGTAGCAAATGGCACGATGCTTTTGATTCTTTATGAACACTCCATTGGCTTTGGCCTTGGCCAATGGGATATAAGCAGATGTGACTATACCATATACAGGCAGAAACTTTACACGTGGTTGTGGGGGTCAGGTCCACATTTTCCTTTTAGTCTCTCCTATAAGAATGAGCATGATTTTTAATTAGGTTGTTATTTCATACCCATCCCTTCTTTATGTTGATGGGTAATAAATATTTGTAGTTGTAAACCACTGAGATATTAACTTTGTGGCAAGGAAAGGAAGGCAATAAACCAAGCTTCCATCTAGGACATTATCCTTTTGTGTGTCTTTAGTACAGGTGTGCTGAAAACATAATTTTTCAATTTTTGTTAATTTGAAAATTTTATTGCACATTCACTTTTTTTGCATTTTGTTTTGAAATACAACAACAAATATTAGTAACTACACAGAATGATTAATTTTAATAGAGTAAATACACTTTTGTAACCAAGACCCAGATCAAAAAGCATAACACTATTAGCATCACAGAAGCACCCTCTTCCAAATTAATGACTATCCTGATTTTAAATATCATACATAAATTTTCCTATTTTGAACTCTGTATAAAGGGAATCCTTCAAAGTATATATTTTATCTCACTTATTTTGCTAATTAATATTCCAATATTTGAAATATATTCATAATATATAATCATATAAAATTTTACACCTTTAATGTGTTAAACTTATTGACTTTTCTCTCCTTTTTCCTCCTCACTCTTGTTAAGAGGATACCCCTTTTTTCAGTGCTTGATTATTTTGTTTGCCAATATTACTTTCATGCATGTGCTTTGTGATTACTGTGCATCTCCTGTATGTCAGGCACTGTGAAACCAGAGTGGGTGCAGATATTACTAGGACACTGTCTCAACTTTAGTAGGTTCACAGTCTGGATGGGGGGTACAGATAAATAAGCAGTGTGATGACAGTCACAACTGGGTAAGTAGGATTCTTGAGTATTATGCAATAATGAATAAATGAAATAAAAAATGAGCTGTTTGCTATTTCTGTGGCAGTCCTATTCAATTCTTGAAAACCTCTTCATTGTGCAACTCACTGTTTCTGGCACTGGTCTAAGATACAGCAAAGATTATTATGTCTCAGTCCCAGCTCTCTTGTGACTTTGAATTGGGTTTAGCACACATTCTAAACAAATATAGCAATAAATGAATGATGACAAGCAGTGATGCCTGCTGTAAGTTGAATACAGCAGAGTGCATTGAATGAGAGGACTGGACAGAGCATCATTGGCAGGAAGTGCTGAGATTCCAAGGTTGGAACAGATTAGCTCAGTCAAGGACAGAAAGGTCACATGGCTGTGGCCTCATGATCAAGGCAATGGTGGGTAGCATGACATGAGACTGATGAATAAAACAGGACCCAGCCATGGAAGGCATTAGAGGCTGTAGTGGGAAGTTTGGTTTTCATCCTGGGAATAAAAGAAAGTCAATGCAGACCTTGAAGCTGAAGGTTGAGAAGCAAAGGAGGAGAATGCTCAGGGTACTCTGGAGAAAAAATAGAAGGGATCCACCTGGGGACAATAAGACCCCCTCATCTTGCTTGAATTTCAGGTGTAAGAAGTAGTGGAGATAAGCCTGAAGAGACAGGTCATGAAGGGTCATGAATGCCACACTGAGAGTCTGAAACTTTACCCAGAGGGAAGGATTCACGAAAGGGTTAAATCTAAGAAAGATACATGAGCAAAGAGAGGTTTGATCTGAGGGTGCTGAGTGATGGCTTAGAGTAGAGGACACATATCACCCTTGAATATGAGAAGGTTAGTGCTTAGACAAAATGGCGTATTTGATAGTTCACTTTAGGAAAAAAAAATAAAGAAAACATGGCTTTTTGCCTTCAGACTTTCTATTTCCCAGACTCACTCTCTGTGGATCCTGATAAATTTGGAAAATGTCACAAAAGTGAGAATGTAAGCAAGGTCATAAGGGTGGGAACCTGGCTGAGTCTCCCCTCCTGTTTTCTGAGGTGATGTTCTTGACCATCCTTGTCCCTCTAGGAGCAGGCAGTCCATGTTTCAACTTTGCTGTGTTGTTCACTGAAGAGGCTGACTGATTACTGATGAGACCCAGGGACTGAGTGAGGCTACGAAATGGGGCTAGGAAATGGGAGGGGCTGCACTGATGGCTAAAAATCTGAGTGAGGAGGAGTCAGAACTAAACACAGTAGGGAGTCATTGGTGGCATCGAAGACCATAAGAGGACATGGGAAAATGAATATATTAGGAAAATTTGCTTGGCAGTGGTAGGCAAGATAGATATAAGAGCATCATTTTGATTATGGAGCTGGGAAAAAACAAGGATTTTTTAAAGTCATTACATATAAATATAGATCTCCATTCAAAAGGGATTGTATACATATCTGAATATTTATATTTCTAAATATGGAGAAAGCACAGTGCTTGGAGGGACATAATGACACTTTCAAGTTTTAGCCAGAAAGATATATGGATCTAAATTGCTTCTGTACACATTATCACATTTTATTCCCATCATCCTTAAGAAATGGGAAAGTATAGGGAATAGTCCCATTTTCAGAGAGAGAAAACAAGCCAGCATTTAAACCCTTTCCCTGATTGAGGATGGCCATAAAAGACAGAGCCTTGGGCCTTAACAACTGGAATCAGTGGAGGTAACCCTACCAAGTGGTGTCCCCTTTCCATACCAAGGGCATAAACCTAAGTCCCCAGCCCTGCCGTGTTGAACAGAACTTTTTGCCATAATGCAAACTATTTCAGCTGGCAACTACAATATCCACTAGCTGTATCTGGGTTTTGGAGACTTGAAATATGGCTGATATAAATGACATTTTTAAAATTTTATTAAACTATATAGTTAACCAAAACTTAAATGTGAATGCCCACATGTGGCTAATAGCTCAGGTTTGAGCCCACTGCTTTTTGGCTGAACTCTCTTTTTGGCTTTTACTCACTCATCTGTTAACTCTTGGGTTGCTTTTCTCAAAAATATTTACCAGGAAACAGTATTTTCTTGGGGAGGTGAGGTAAGAAGCAGGATGTTGGTTCAGAGTCTTTCAAGGTGTATTTGATATGATAAAATGTCTCCACAGGTCATGGAAATGAGTTGAGCTGGTCTTGGTTAAATAAAAGTAAATGAGGTATTTACTGTAGGACTTCTTTGTCTTTTCTGTGCTAATGTCCCCTTAAAACCTTAAGAGAAAGAGACTCAATAACTAAAAGTGTATTTTCATAGACATTGTACTGGGAGTATATTTTGAAAACTTATTTCAGAGGGAAAAAAATGTGGCTGAGCTACTTCTTGGTTGTGTGACCTTGAATTACTTCATCTTGCTTTTCTTTAGTTCCCTTACTCACAAAATGCTAATAATATCTCCTAACTCAGAGGTTTGCTGTGAGTATATGCCTGGCAAGGTGGTTACTTAAGAGTGACTCAGGCCTTGCTGCTAATCATGGAAGGTAACTATACAGAAATGAGTATTAACAGAAATGGCAGAAAGCCTGCTGATAGGGAATAGGTTGTCAAATCTCTTCCCTCACCTTCATTCTCTGTCTCACTCAGAGGTCTGCAGTTCCTGAGTGGATTTGTATTTATGCAGTGTTGTATTCTTGAACAGTCTGCACTGTCATTCCTTACATGTGTAGGCCTCATGATATGGGTCTCATTATTCCTTGTCTGGTTTACACAATCAGTTTTTAATATATGGATATTGGATAGTGCAGAAAAGACTGTTGGTCAAGAAGGACAAGCATCTTGGAAGCCCCTACCTTCAATCACTGACAAAAATGAGCCCTATTTTTAGAAATTTGGGTCACTGCACTTTATGTTTGGGCAATATACAGAAGTGTGGATGGCAGAACACTAAGCCAAAGAGGATTATTCTTGAGCCCTAGGACTCAATGGAATAGGCTTTGCTAGGTATTGGAGTTTCTTGGGACCCGTCAACCCTTCCTTCTATTTTTTCCCCCCTTTTCAAATGGAACTTCTGATCTTCTGTCTGTCCTACCATTACATTTTGGAAGCTCCTGTTTTCACAGTTCACATAGCTGGGAAGAAATTTTGCCTTAGGAAAGACTGCTCCCAGAATCTCACCCATACCTAAATTAGCTGGTATTTAGGTGATACTTTGGGCCTTGCACTTTAGAGTTTCTTCTAGGATGACATTTGGGTCTGTTGGAATGGGATGGATGTATTTTGCATGCAAGAAGAACATGAATTTTGGAGGGCAAGGGTGGAATGTAAACGGACTGAGTGTGTTCCCTCAAAATTTGTATGTTGAAGCCCTAACCCCAAATGTAATGTTTGGAGATGAGGTCTTGGGGAGGGGTCAGTTAGACAAAACCATGAAGGAGGGCCCTCATGATGGATTATGTCCTTATAAGAAGAGACACTAGAGACCTTCTTCTCTCTCTCTCTCTCTCTCTCTCTCTCTCTCTCTGCCATGTGAGCACAGCAAGAGGGTATTCATTTGCAAACAAGGAATAAGGCTCTCACCAGAACCTGATCTATGCCAACACCCTGATCTCAAGGCTTACAGCTTCCATAACAGTGAAGAATAAGTTTCTATTATTAAAGCTACCTAGTCTATGGTTTATGTTATAGAGCCCAAGCTGACTAAAATACCAACCTTAGACCATACTTTCTCTCTTGACTGTAATTGTGTCTGATGCTCTTTTACATGGCCAATCAGAGGACAGGGCCTGGTTTATAATATTTGCAGCATTTGCTGATGGAACTATGGGGCAAGCCTGTGTGTTCCAAATGACACATGCTTTTTACTCCTTGTGTACTCATATTTTGGCAAAGAAATTAACTGAGAAATGATTGTTTTTGAGAGAAAGGGCAGAAAGGAAAGCCAATGGGTTGGTTTCACCTGTAAAAGACCCTTTCTTATGGAAGGTGAAGAGTGGGAGCATGAACAAGGATATTAAGCTACTGAATGCGGAAAACAGATCTGTCAGAAGTGGGAAGGTACAATGGAGGATGAACTAGATACCCAAGGTGAGGGGGTCTGATCCCAGGCCATTCCCATCCCAGGGGCTGCCTCCCTGATGTGTCTGGGCACAGTCCTGTCAGCTGCCCTTCACTCTTTTACCTGCTACCCCAGCCTGTGAAGTTATTTCACTGAAAGAAACTCCATTGCCTGAGACCAGCAACCTGGAGAATTGTTGGCCAAGCTGATCTCTAATTCCATGGATGGCAGGCATGAACTCGGTCAACAAAACCAGACCACCCAGGAGAGTCCTGCATCATGACAAAGAAAGAAACTGGCAGTGGAAGTGAGGGGTATGGTGTGACCATAAGGAAGGCAAGTGCTCCAGGGATACACAGTCTCCTTTGATATCTCTGGAGAATAAACCAAGGGAGCAGAGGGCTTTTCAGGGGCCATGCCCCAGCAAACTATTTCAGGAAAACAGGCTAACCTCCCCTGTCCCATGAAAATGAGAATTGGTGTCAATCCATCAATCTATATCCCAGAGACACAAAGCATTAGTGACTGTCAGCACCCCTAATAAT
Organism: Panthera onca; assembly: GCF_046562875.1. Classification (NCBI taxonomy): domain Eukaryota; kingdom Metazoa; phylum Chordata; class Mammalia; order Carnivora; family Felidae; genus Panthera; species Panthera onca. The sequence continues at coordinate 111,825,246 of NC_138346.1, forward strand.
CAAGGCAGCTTCAGCTGACCCCTACCTTACATTGAGTTAAACTTCAAGGACAGGGAAGAAACTGCAAAGAAGTCCTCCTCTTTGTGGGGCAAAATCTTCTGAAGCCTGTCCTGGGGGTTGAAAACGAGACTATCATAACAGGTGCTATGAATCTCTAGTTTGCAGCCTGGAAAGCTGTCATACAACTGTGGTAACATTTCTTAGATTTTTAACATTAGTAAGTTGCTAATTGCTATAGTTTTTTCATGGGTCCTAAATGGTGAGGTGGGCTCTGCCTGTCTCACCTGATTGATTACTGTCATTGTGACCAGGCAAAATTGATGATTATATGTTAGGTCAAGTTTAATAATGCTCACAAAACATTATAGTCCTCAGGGGTTTATCAGGAATTTCTGATAAAAGAAAAATAGGTGTGTGAAGGAAAGTGGTGTGATAGTGGAAAAAGTATGTCCATCCTGGATTCAAAATTCAAATTCATTATTTAACGCAATGTGAAGTGTTTCACTCCCTATAAGCCACAACCTCCTTATCTGTAAAATGGGGCAGCAGCACCTGTCCCACATCATTATTGTACAAGTTAAATCAGTCTAGTGTGAGGGCATTCCTTTTGCCTACACAATATCGTTTGATACATTAAACTAGAAAGATAACCTATTTATTATGGGAAGTAACATAGAGCTGCACAATATTATAAACCCTGTCAAGTAGGATTTGGTATTCATTCTTTTTAGTGAAGTAGAAAAGGTCATGAAAGAAAGATATTTTAGGCAACAACCAAGATTAGTGAAATATCAAGTAGTTCTTTTGTACATCAGAGAGATATAGTTCTTTGTGAGGCATTTTCAAAACATCATTTCCACCCAAACACTGCAGACCAGTAGCAGTTGAGTTTAGAATCATAACACCATTTTTAAAAATTGAGATATTATATAAGAGGGTTCACCTCTTTCGTTTTTTCCTCAAATTTTCATTTAAATTCTAGTTAGTTAACATACAGTGCAATATTGGTTTCATGAGTAGAATTCAGTGATTCATCACTTATATACAACACCCATTGCTCATCATAACAAGTGAAGTCCTTAATATCCGCCACCCATCTAGCCCATCCCCTACCCACATCCTTCCATCAGCCCTTAGTTTGTTCTCTATTTTTAAGAGTCTCTTATGATTTGTTTTTCTCTTTCTCCTCCTCCTGTATGTTCGTATGTTTTATTCTTAAATTCCACATATGAGTAAAATCATGTGGTATTTGCCTTTCTTTGCTGACTTATTTCACTTAGCATAACACACTCTAGCTCCATCCACGTCCTTGCAAATAGAGAGATTTCATCCTTTTTCATGGCTGAGTATCATTATATATATTATACATATTATTATATATTTATATAAGATATATATATTTCTCACATCTTCTTTATCAATTCATCAGTCAATGGACATTTGAGCTCTTTTCATAGATAGTTTGGCTATTGTTGATAATGGTGCTATAAACATTCGGGTGTGTATACACATTTGAATCTGTATTTTTCATTCTTTTGGGTAAATACCTAGTATTGCAATTGCTGTAATATAGGGTGGTTCTACTTTAAAATTTTTGAGGAATCTCCATAAGCTTCCTGCACCGTATGGTGCTGCACCAGTTTGCATTCCCATCAACAGTGCAAAAGTATTCTCCTTTTCTACATCTTTGCCAACACCCATTGTTTCTTATGCTGTTAATTTTAGCCGTTCTGACAGGTGTGATGTGGTATCTCATTGTGGTTTTAATTTGTTTTTACCTAATGATGAATGGTGTTGAGCATCTTTTCATGTGTCTGTTTGCAATCTGGATGTCTTCTTTGGAAAATAATTCATGTTTTTTTGCCATTTCTTAACTGGATTACTTATTTTCTGGATGTTGAGTTTGAGAATTCTTTGTAAACTTTGGATACTAACCCTTTATTAGATAGATCATTTGCAAATATCTTCTCCCATTTCACAGGCTGCCTTTAGTTCTGTTGATAGTTTCCTTCACTGTGTAGAAGTCTTTTATCTTCATGAAGTTCCAATAGTTCATATTTGCTTTTGTTTCCCCTTGCTTGTGTATGTTGATTGTGATTGCATTGAATGTGTAGATTGATTTGGGTACTATAGACAGTTTAACAATATTTGTTCTGAGAGCTGGGAAGATGGTGGTGTAGGAGGACACTGGGCTCACCGCGTCCTGCTGATTGCTTAGATTCCACCCACATCTGCGTAATTTACCCCAATAACCATCAGAAGACTAGCAGAACGCACTCTCTGGAGCCAAGCATACACTAGAGGCCCAAGGAAGAGGGAAGGAAGGGTGGAGAAGCAGTGTGTGCTACATGGACTGGTGAGAGGGAGCCACGGTGGTGGAGGGGCAGCCAGCCCACCTGGCAAGGCAGAGCCCCTGAGTCTGGCTTGCAAAAGTGGAGGGGCCGGACGGAGTGTGTTCTGACAGCCAGTGGGACTTAACATCTGGAATGTTATAAGTTAACAGCTCTGCTCAGAGAGTGGGAGGGAGAGTTGTTGAGCCTCAGAAGACAGAGCTCAGCTTGGCAGAGAACAAAGGTGCTGGGAAGCCCCGTCTCCCTTGCCCATCACCCAGGCAAAATCCCAAGGGAACCAGTTCCCTTCACAGAACTTGCTTGCACTGTGCAAACACCCCACACTGTGCTTCTGTGGATCCACCCCTCTGACAGGTCTGCCTCTCTCCTAGGGCTGCAAGGCCCCTCCCGAAACAGACCACCTAAGGCAAGGTGAGCTGAGCCTACCCCTCCTGTCCCTGTGCACCTTGCAGATCCACCCCAGCTAAAACACCATATCCCATCGAAGCAGTACCAAAAGACTAGCAGTGTGCAAGTAGACCAGACAGAGGCCACACCACTCCAGTGAGTCTTGCCCCTGGGAGAGGGGAAGATAATGTACACACGACTCTGACCGTGGCCCCAGCAGTGGGCTGGGGGCAGACATCAAGTCTGACTACTGCCCTGCCCACCAATGCAAGTTACTCCATACAGCACAGAGGAAGAGCCCTGCATTTCCCTACCACTCCAGGGACTATCCAAAATGATGAAACAGAGGAATTCTCCTCAAAACAAATTCCAGGAAGTAGCGGCAGCTAACGAACTGATCAAAAACGATTTAAGCAATATAACAGAAAATGAATTCAATATAATAGTCATAAAATTAATCACTGGGCTTGAAAAAAGTATAGAGGACAGCAGAGAGTCTATTACTACAGAGATCAAGGGACTAAGAAACAGTCAGGAGGAGCTAAAAATGCTATAAATGAGCTGCAAAATAAAATGGAGGCAACCACAGCTCGGATTGAAGAGGCAGAGGAGAGAATAGCTGAATTAGAAGATAAAATTATGGAAAAGAAGAAGGTGAAGAAGAGAGATTAAAAAATCCAGGAGTATGAGGGGAGACTTAGAGAACTAAGTGACATAATTAAACGAAATAATGTACTCATTATTGGGATTCCAGCGGAGGAAGAAAGAGGGAAAGGTGCTGAAGGGGTACTTGAACAAATCACAGCTGAGAACTTCCCTGAACTGGGGAAGGAAAAAGGCATTGAAATCCGAGAGGCACAGATAACTCCTTTCAGACGTAACTTGAATCGATCATCTGCACGACATATCATAGTGAAACTGGCAAAGTACAAGGATAAAGAGAGAATTCTGAAAGCAGCTAGGGATAAACATGCTCTAACATATAAAGAGAGACCGATAAGACTCGTGACGGATCTGTCTACTGAAACTTGGCAGGCCAGAAAGGAATGGCACGAAATCTTCAATGTGATGAACAGAAAAAAAATGCAGCCGAGAATCCTTTATCCAGCAAGTCTGTCATTTAGAATGGAAGGAGAGATAAAGGTCTTCCCAAACAAACAAAAACTGAAGGAATTCATCACCACTAAACCAGCCCTACAAGAGATCCTAAGGGGGATCCTGTGAGACAAAGTACCAGAGACATCACTACAACCATGAAACCTACAGACATCACAATGACTCTAAACCGATATCTTTCTATAATAACACTGAATGTAAATGGACTAAATGCTCCAACCAAAAGACATAGGGTATCAGAATGGATTAAAAAAACAAGACACATCTATTTGCTGTCTACAAGAGACTCATTTTACATGTAAAAACACCTTCAGATTGAAAGTGAGGGGATGGAGAACTATCTATCATGCTACTGGAAGTCAAAAGAAAGCTGGAGTAGCCATACTTATATCAGACAAACTAGACTTCAAATTAAAGGCTGTAACAAGAGATTAAGAAGGGCATATATAATTATTACAGGGTCTATCCATCAGGAAGAGTAACAAATATAAATGTCTATGAGCTGAATATGGGAGTCCCCAAATATATAAAACAATTACTCACAAATATAAGCAACCTTAATAATAAGAATGTGGTAATTGCAGGGGACTTTAAACTCTACTTACAACATTGGATAGATCATCTAGACACAGGATCAATAAAGAAACAATGGCCCTGAATGATACACTGGATCAGATGGACTTGATAGATATATTTAGAACTCTGCATCCCAAAGCAACAGAATATACTTTCTTCTCGAGTGCACATGGAACCTTCTCCAAGATAGATCACATACTGGGTCACAAAACAGCCCTACATAAGTATACAAGAATTGAGATCATACCATGCATACTTTCAGACCACAATGAGATGAAGCTTGAAATCAACCACAAGAAAAAGTCTGGAAAACCTCCCAAAGCATGGAGGTTAAAGAACACCCTACTAAAGAATGAGTGGGTCAACCAGGCAATTAGAGAAGAAATTAAGTAATATATGGAAACAAATGAAGATGAAAATACAACAATCCAAACACTTTGGGTTGCAGCAAAGGCAGTCCTGAGAGGAAAATATATTGCAATCCAGGCTTATCTCAAGAAACAAGAAAAATCCCAAATACAAAATCTAACAGGACACCTAAAGGAAATAGAAGCAGTACAGCAAAGACACCCCAAATCCAGCAGAAGAAGAGAAATAATAAAGATCAGAGCAGAAATAAACAATATAGAATCTAAAAAAAACTGTAGAGCAGATCAATGAAACCAAGAGTTGTTTTTTTTAAAAAATAAACAAAATTGATTAACCTCTAGCCGGGCTTCTCAAAAAGAAAAGGGAGATGACCCAAATAGATAAAATCATGAATGAAAATGGAATTATTACAACCAATCCCTCAGGGATACAAATAATTATCAGGGAATACTATGAAAAGCTATATGCCAATAAACTGGACAACCTGGAAGAAATGGACAAATTCCTAAACACCCACACTCTTCCAAAACTCAAACAGGAAGAAATAGAAAGCTTGAACAGACCCATAACCAGTGAAGAAATTGAATCAGTTATGAAAAATCTCCCAACAAATAAGAGTCCAAGACCAGTTGGCTTCCCAGGGGAATGCTACCAGACATTTAAAGCAGAGTTAATACCTATCCTTCTCAAGCTATTCCAAGAAATAGAAAGGGAAGGAAAACTTCCAGACTCATTCTATGAAGCCAGCATTACTTTGATTCCTAAACCAGACAGAGACTTAGTAAAAAAAGAGAACTACAGGCCAATATCCCTGATGAATATGGATGCAAAAATTCTCAATAAGATACTAGCAAATCGAATTCAACAGCATATGACAAGAATTATTCACCATGATCAAGTGGGATTCATTCCTGGGCTGCAAGGCTGGTTCAACGTTCGCAAATCAATCAATGTGATACATCACATTAATAAAAGAAAAGTTAAGAACCATATGATCCTGTCAATCAATGCAGGAAAAGCATTTGACAAAACTCAGCATCCTTTCTTAATAAAAACCCTCGAGAAAGTCGGGATAGAAGGAACATACTTAAACATCATAAAAGCCATTTATGAAAAGCCCACAGCTAATATCATCCTTAATGGGGATAAACTGAGAGCTTTACCCTGAGATCAGGAACACGACAGGGATGTCCACTCTCACCGCTCTTGTTTAACATAGGGTTGGAAGTGCTAGCATCAGCAATCAGACAACAAAAGGAAATCAAAGGCATCAAAATTGACAAAGATGAAGTCAAGCTTTCACTTTTTGCAGACGACATGGTATTGTACTTGGAAAACCCAATAGACTCCAAAAGTCTGCTAGAACTGATACATGAATTCAGCAAAGTCGCTGGATACAAAATGAATGTACAGAAATCTGTTGCTTTCTTATACACTAATAATGAAGCAACAGAAAGACAAATAAAGAAACTGATGCCATTCACAATTGCACCAAGAAGTATAAAATACCTAGGAATAAACCTGACCAAAGATATAAAAGATCTGTGTGCTGAAAACTATAGAAAGCTTATGAAGGAAATTGAAGAAGGTATAAAGAAATGGAAAAACATTCCGTGCTCATGGATTGGAAGAATAAATATTTTTAAAATGTCAATACTACCGAAAACTATCTACACATTCAATACAATCACAATCAAAATTGCACCAGCATTCCTAAAATTCATATGGAACCACAAAAGGCCCCAAATAGCCAAAGTAATTTTGAAGAAGAAGACCAAAGCAGGAGGCACCACAATCCCAGACTTTAGTCTCTACTACAAAGCTGTAATCATAAAGACAGCATGGTATTGGCACAAAAACAGACACATAGACCAATGGAATAGAATGGCAACCTCAGAACTAGACCCACAAAAGTATGGCAACTAAACTTTGACAAAGCAGGAAAGAGTATCCAATGGAGAAAAGACAGTCTCTTTAACAAATGGTGCTGGGAGAACTGAACAGCAACATACAGAAGGATGAAACTAGACCACTTTCTTACACCATTCACAAAAAAAACAAACTCAAAATGGATAAAGGACCTGAATGTGAGACAGGAAACCATCAAAACCCTAGAGGAGAAAGCAGGGGAAAACCTCTCTGACCTCAGCCACAGCAATTTCTTGCTTGACACATCCCCAAAGGCAAGGGAATTAAAAGCAAAAATGAGCTATTAGGACCTCATGAAGATAAAAAGCTTCTGCACTGCAAAGGAAACAATCAACAAAACTAAAAGGCAACCAATGGAATGGGGAAAGATATTTGCAAATGACATATTGGACAAAGGGCTAGTATCCAAAATCTATAAAGAGCTCACCAAACTCCACACCCGAAAAACAAATAATCCAGTGAAGAAATGGGCAGAAAACATGAATAGATACTTTTCTAAAGAAGACACCCGGATGGCCAACAGGCACATGAGAAGATGGTCAACGTCGCTCCTCATCAGGGAAATACAAATCAAAACCACACTCAGATATTACCTCACGCCAGTCAGAGTGGCTAAAATGAACAAAACAGGAGAATATAGATGCTGGCGAGGATGTGGAGAAACAGGAACCCTCTTGTACTGTTGGTGGGAATGCCAACTGGTGCAGCTGCTCTGGAAAACAGTGTGGAGGTTCCTAAAAAATTAAAAAAGGTCTACCCTATGACCCAGCAGTAGCACTGCTAGGTATTTACCCAATGGATATAGGATTACTGATGCATAGGGCCCTTGTACCCCAATGTTTATAGCAGCACTCTCAACAATAGCCAAATTATGGAAAGAGCCTAAATGTCCATCAACTGACGAATGGATAAAGAAATTGTGGTTTATATACACAATGGAATACTACGTGGCAATGAGAAAGAATGAAATATGGCCTTTTGTAGGAACATGGATGGAACTGGAGAGTGTTAGGCTAAGTGAAATAAGTCATACAGAGAAGGACAGATTCCATACGTTTTCACTCCTGTGTGGATCCTGAGAAACTTAAGAGAAGACCATGGGGGAGGGGAAGAAAGAAAAATGGGTAGAGAGGGAAGGAGCCAAAACATGAGAGACTCTTAAAAACTGAGAACAAACTGAGGGTTTATGGGGTGGGAGGGTGGGGTGGGTGGGTTATGGGTATTGAAGAGGGCACCTTTTGGGATGAACACTGGGTGTTGTATGGAAACCAAGCTGACACTAAATTTCATAATAAATAAATAAATAAATAAATAAAAACAATATTTGTTCTTCCAATCCATGAGCACAGAATGTTTTTCCATTTTTTATGTTCTCTTCAATTTCTTCCATAAGTGTTCTATAGTTTTCAAGGTACATATCATTTTCTCCTTTGATTAGGTTTATTTCTAGGTATCTTAGTTTTCTGGTGCAATTGAAAATAGTATAAATTCCTTTATTTCTCTTTCTGCTTCTTTATTAATGCTCTACAGAAATGCAACAGATTTTTATATATTGATTTTGTATCTTCTGACTGTACTGAATTTGCATATCAATTCTGGTATTTTTTTGGTGGAATCTTTCATGGTTTCTACATAGAGTACCATGTTGTCTGTGAATAGTGAAAGTTTGACTTCCTCCTTGCTCCTTTGGATGCCATTTATTTCTTTTTGTTGTCTGATTTCTGAGGCTAGGTCTTCCAATACTATGTTGAACTACAGTGGTGAGAGTGGACATCCCTGTGTTGTTGTTGATAGTAGGGTAAAATCTTTCAGGTTTTGAGCATTTATGATGAAATTAACTGTGGGCCTTTTTTTATATGGCCTTTATTATGTTGAGGTATGTTCCCTGTATCCCTATTTTGTTGAGGGTTTTTACCAAAAATAGATACCGTACTTTTTCAAATGTTTGTTCTGCATGTATTGCAAGGATCTTATCCTTTCTTCTATTAATGTGGTGTGTCACACTGATTGATTTCTGAATATTGAACCACCCTTGTAACCCAGGAATACATCTCACTTGATAGTGGTGAATAATTATTTTAATGTGCTGTTGGATTCAATTTGCTAGTATCTTGTTGAGAATTTTTGCATCCAGGTTCATCAGGGATACTGGCCTGTAATTATCCTTTTTAGTGGTGTCTTTGTATGGTTTTGGAATCAAGGACTTCACAAGAATTTGGATGTTTTCCTTCCATTTCTATTTTTAGAACAGTTTGAGAAGAACAGATATTAACTCTTCTTTAAAAGTCTGGTAGAAGAAAGAGCAACAATGGAAGATAAGTAGGGGTACCCTGGCTTTCCATAGCCTTCAAATACAGCTGTGTTGAGGTCATATCATTTGGTCACTTGGAACACCCAGGAAAATGACCTGCAGAGTGGCAGAAGGATCTACACAGTTGGAGGCAGACAGACTGGTATGCAAATCAAAGCACACCTAGTTAAAGATCCAAACACTCCACCACTGCAAGGAAGAAGGATTTCTGCAAAGGACTGACCAGTAGGAAAGGGTAGACAAAATGCAACCACATCGTGCACACAGCACACACCAGAAACACTTCCTGAAGTGCCAGGCCCTGGGCAGTGTATGACCCCTTTTTAATTTTTTTTATGTTTATTCATTTTTGAAAGACAGAGAGAGACAGAGCACAAGCAGGGGTGGGGTGAAGAGAGAGGGGGACACAGAATACAAAGCAGGCTCCAGGCTCTGAGCTGCCAGCTCAGAGCCTGATGCAGGACTCGAACTCACGAACTGTGAGATCATGACCTGAGTTGGATGCTCAACCGACTGAGCCGCCCAGGTGCCCCTATATGACCCCTTTTTAATATAGCAGTTCAGGAAACATAAGAAAATTTTATAACACACAAAAGACAGAAACTTAGCCAAAATGACAAGACAAGGAATTCTGCCCAAAACAAAGGTCAAGAAGAAATCACAGCCAAGGACTTGCTCAAAACAGATATAAGCAACATATCTGAAAATTAATTTAGAACAATAGTTATAAGACTTCTGGCTGGGCTTGAAAAAAGCACAGAAGTCACCAGAGAAACTCTTGCTGTAGAGACAAAAGACTTAAGAACTAGTCAGGGTGAAATAAAAATATTATACTGAGATGCAAAACAAACTGGATGCAGTGACAATGAGGACTGAAGAATCAGAGAAGAGAATTGGTGACGTAGAAGATAAAATTATGGAAAATAATGAAGCTGAGGAAATTATTAGATCAGGAGGGTATACTTAGGGAACTAAATGATTCCATGAAATGAAATAGGAATAGCCATATCATAGGAATCCCAGAAGAAGTAGAGTCCAAAAAAGGGGGAGAAGGTTTATTTGAGCAAATTATAGATGAGGACTTTGCTAATCTGGAGAAAGAAACAGTCAAGTCCAAGAGTCACAGAGAACTTTATTTTCAACAAAAACAAGTGAACACCTTGGCATATCATAGTGAAAATTTCAAAATACAAAGATAAAGAGAGAATTCTGAAAGCAGTTAGAGACAAAAGGTCCTTAACCTACAAGGGTTGACACATAAAGTTAGCAGCAGACCTCTCCACTGAAAGTTGGCAGAGCAGAACGAAGTGGCAGGAAATATTCAATGTGCTGAATGGAAAAAAATATGCAGCCATGAATTCTTTATCCAGCAAGGCTGTCCTTCAGAATAGAAAGGAGATAAAGAGTTCCCCAGAGAAACAAAAACTAAAGGAGTTCATGACCACTAAATCAGCCCTGCAAGAAATTTTAATGGGGACCTCTGAGTGAAGGAAAAAAAAACAAAACAAAACAAAAAAGCGAAGCAACAAAGATTACAAAGGAACAGAGAATATCACCAGAAACAGCAACTCTAAAGGTAACACAATGACACTAAATTCATGTCTTTCAATAATCACTATAAATGTAAATGGACTATAAGCTCCAATCAAAAACCATACAGTATCAGAATGGATTAAAAAAACAAGACCCATTTAAATCCTGCCTACAAGAGACTCATTTCAGACCTAAAGACACCCGCAGATTGAAAGTTAGGGGATGGAGGGGCACCTGGTTGGCTCAGTCAGTTGAGCGTCTGACTTCAGCTCAGGTCATGATCTCACAGTCTGTGAGTTTGAGCCCCGTGTCAGACTCTGTGTTGACAGCTCAGAGACTGGAGCCTGCTTTGGATTCTGTATCTTCCTCCTTCTCTACCCCTCCCCTGCTCATGCTATGTCTCTCTCATTCTCAAAAATGAATAAATGTTAAAAAAATTAAAAATAAAAGAAAGTGAGGGGATGGAGAAAATCTATCATGCTAATGGACATCACAAAAAGCCAGAGTAGCCATACTTATATAAGACAAATAAATTATAAAACAAAGACTGTAACAAGACATGTAGAAGGGCATTAGATCGAAAGGGGTCTACCCATCAAGAAGAACTAATAATTGTAAATATTTATGCCCCCAATATGAAAACACCCAAATATATAAATCAATTAATAGCAAACGTAAAGAAACTCATTGATAGTAATACCATAATAGTAGATTTTAATGCCTCACTTAGAGCAATGGACAGATCATCTAAGAAGAAAATCAACAAGGACACAATAGCTTTGATTAACACACTGGGCCAGAGGGCTTAACATATGAATTCAGAACTTTTCATCCTAAAGCAGAAGAATACACATTCTTCTTGAGTGCACATGCAGTGTTTTCCAGAAGAAGTCACATACTGAGTCACAAATTAGCCCTCAATTGGTACAAAAAGATTGAGATCATACCATATATATTCTCAGATCACAATGCAATGAAACTTGAAATCAACCACAAAAAAAAAATTGGAAAGCCCTCAAATACATGGAGGATAAAGAATATCATACTGAATAATGAATCGTTAACCAGGAGAATCACTGGATTCTACTACTGAAACCAATACTACAAGATATTTTAAATAACTTGAATTTAAATGAATAAATTAAAAAATAATCTTAAAAAATGTAAAAATACATGGAAGCAAATTAAAAACAAACAAACAAACAAACAAACAACCCACAACAGTCCAAACCCTTTGGGATACAGCAAAGGCAAAACTAATAGGAAAGTACATTGCAATTTAAGTCTATCTCAAGAAGCAAGAAATGGCCCAAATACACATCCTAATCTCACATCTAAAGGTGCTAGAAGAAGAGCATAAAACAAAGCCAGCAGAAGGGAAATAATAAAGATTATAGCAGAATAAACAATATAGAAATCATTGTTTCACTATATGCTAATTTGGATGTAAATTTTAAAAAAATAAAAAATAAAATTAAAAAAATAAATAAATAAAATTTAAAAAACAATATAGAAACAAACAAACAAAAACCAATAGAACAGATCAATGAAACGAAATGCTGGTTCTTTGGAAGAATAAACAAGGGGCGCCTGGGTGTCTTAGTCAGTTGAGCGCCCGACTTCTCCTCAGGTCATGATCTCGGGGTTCGTGAGTTCGAGCCCCATGTAGGGCTCTGTGCTGACAGCTTGGAGCCTGGAGCCTGCTTCGAATTCTGTGTCTCCCTCTCTCTGCCCTTTCCCTGCTCATGCTCTGTCTCTTTGTGTCTCTCAAAGATGAATAAAAAAAAAAGAGAAAGAATAAACAAAATTGATAACCCCCTAGCCGGACTTATCACAAAGAAAGGGGAGAGGACCCAAATAGATAAAATCATGAATGAAAGAGGAGAGGTCACATCTGACACCATAGGAACACAAACAATTATGAGACAATACTTGAAAAATTATATGCCAACAAATTGAGCAGTCTGGAAGAAATGGACAAATTCCTAGAAACTCATGCACTACCAAAACTGAAACAGAAAGAAATAGAAAATTTGATCAGTCCTATAACCAGAAAAGAAATTGAATCATTTATCAAAATTCTCCCAAGAAGCAAGAGTCCTCGGCCAGATGGCTTCCCAAGGAAATTCTACCAGACTTTAAAATGAGTTAATATCTATTCTTCTCAAAGAGTTCCAAAAAAATAGAAATGGAAGGAAGGTTTTCAAATTCATTCTATGAAGCCAGCATTACCCTGATTCCCAAAGAAGACAGAGGACTCACTGAAAAGGGGAATTATAGGGCAATATCCCTGATGAAACTGCATGCAAAAATTCTCAAGATGCTAGCAAATCAAATCCAGTGGTATTTTAAAATAATCATTCACCACGATCAAGTGGGATGTATTCTTGGGTTACAAGGGTGGTTCAATATTCAGAAATCAATAAATGTGGTACACCACATTAATAAAAGAAAGGATAAGAACCATATAATCCTCTCAATAGATGCAGAAAAAAACATTTGACAAAATACAGCATGCTTTCTTTATAATAACCCTCAGAAAGTAGGGATAGAAGGAACATACCTCAACATCATAAAGGCCATAGACAAAAAAGACCCACAGCTAATATCATCCTCAATGGGGAAAAACTGAGAGCTTTTCCCCTAACGTCAGGAACATGACAGGGATGTCCAATCTACCACTGTTGTTCAACATAGTAGTGGAAGTCCTACCTCAGCAATCAGACAACAAAAAGAAATAAAAGATATAAATATTGGCAAGAAGAATTCAAACTTTTACTCTTTGCAGATTACATGGTACTCTACATGGAAAACTGAGAAGACTCCAACAAAAACTGCTAGAACTTATACGTGAATTCAGCAAAGTTGCAGGAAATGAAATCAATGTACAGAAATTTGTTTCATTTCTATACACCCATAATGAAGCAGCAGAAAGAGAAATCAAGGAATTGATTCCATTTACATTTGCACCAAACAAATAAGATACCCTAGCAATAAACCTAATTAAAGAGGTAAAATATCTATACACTAAAAACTATAGAAAGCTCATTACAGAAATTCAAGAAGATGTAAAAAATGGAAAAATATTCCATGCTAATGGATCAGAAGAACAAATATTGTTAAACTGTCTATACTACACAAAGCAATCTACTCATTCAATGCAATCCCTATCAACATACCACCCATTTTTCATAGAACTAGAACAAACAATCCCAAAATTTGTGTGGAACCACAAAAGACTTAAAATAACCTAAACGATCTTGAAAAATAAAACCAAGCCTGGAAGCATCACAAATTTGGACTTCGAACTATATTACAAAAATGTACTCATCATGACAGTGTGGTACTGGCACAAAAACAGACACATAGATCTATGACACAGAATAGAAAACCCAGAAATGGACCCACGACTATATGTTCAACTAATCTTTGACAAAGCAGGAAAGAATGTCCAACAGAAAAAAAAAAGACAGTCTCAGCAACAAATGGTGTTGGGGAAACTGGATGGAAACATACAGAGGAATGAAACTGGACCACTTTCTCACACCATACAGAAAAATAAATTCAAAATGGATGAAAGACAGGAATGGATGTGAGACAGGAAACAATCAAAATCCTAGAGGAGAAAACAGGCAACAACCTCTTTGACCTCAGCCACAGTAACTTCTTACTAGACATGTCTCAGGAGGCAAGGGAAACAAAAGCAAACATGATCTTCACAACGAAGGAAACAATCAATGACTATAAAAGGCAGCATACAAAATGGGAAAGTACACTTGAAAATGATATATCTAATAAAAAGTTAATATCCTAAAGCCATAAAGAACTTATCAAACACAGCACCCAAAAAACAAATCATCCATTGAAAAAATGGGCAGAAGACATGAATATAAACTTTTCCAAAGAAGACATCCAGATGTATAACAAACACATGAAAAGATGCTCAACATCACTCATAATTAGGAAAATACAAACCAAAACCACAATGATATACCACCTCACCTGTCAAAATGGTTAAAATTAACAAGTCAGGAAACAACAGCTGTTGACAAGGATACAGAGAAAGAAGAACACTTTTGTACTGTTGGTGTGAATGCAAACTGGTACACTCTGGAAAACAATATGGAGTTTCCTCAAAAATTAAAAATAGAACTACCTTATGATCCAGCAATTGCACTTTAGGTATTTATCCAAAGGATACAAAAATGCTGATTTGAATGGCCACATGCACCCCAATGTTCATAGCAGCACTATCAACAATAACAAAAATATGGAAAAAGCCCAAATGTCCATAGACTGATGAAATGGATACGAAAGATGTGGTATATACACAATTGGATACTATTCAGCGATGAAAAAGAATGAAATCTTTGCAACAGCGTGGATGAAACTGGAGTGTATTATGCTAAGTGAAATAAGTCAGAGAAAAACAAATACATGATTTCACTATTAGTGGAATCTAAGAAACACAACATATGAACATAGGGAAAGGAACGTAAAATACAATAAAAACAGAGAGGGAGACAAAACATAAAAGACTCTTAAATACAGAGAACAAACTGAGCACTGCTGGAGGAGAGGTTGTTGGGGGAGGGGATGAGCTAAATGGTTTATGAGCATTAAGGAGGTCACTTGTGATGAGCACTGCATGTTATATGTAAGTGATGAATCCTGAAAACAATACTACACTGTAATTAACTAACTTGAATTTAAATTTTTTTTTTTTTAAATCTGGTAGAATATTCCTGGGAAGCTACCTGGCCCTGGACTTTTGGTTGTTTGGAGATTTTTTTTTTTTACATTTATTTATTTTTAGAGACAGTGAGAGACAGTACAAGTGGGAGAGCGGCAGAGAGAAGGAGGCACAGAATCCAAAGTAGGCTGTAGACTCGGAGCTGTCAGCACAGAGTCAGATGTGGGGCTCCAACTCACAAACTGTGAGATAATGACCTGAGCTAAAGTTGGACGCCCAACCGACTGAGCCACCCAGGCGCCCCTGGAGAGTTTTGATTATTGATTCAATTTATTTAGTGATGTTGGGTATGTTCAAATTTTATATTTGTCTGCTTCAGTTTTAGTGGTTTCTGAGTTTCTAGGAATTTGTCCATTTCTTTCACATTGCCCAGTTTGTTGGCACATAATTTTTCAAAATATTCTCTTATAATAGTGTGTATTTCTGTGGTTTTGGTTGTGATCTCCCCTCTTTCATTCATGAGTTTATTTATCTTGGTCCCTTCTCTTTTTCTTTTTGATAAGTCTGGCTAGGGGGTTGTCAATTTTATTAGTTCTTTCAAAGAACCAGATCTTACTTTGATCTGTTCTACTGTGTTTTGTTTGTTTTTTCCATATTATTTAATTTTGCTCTAATCTTTATTATTTCCCTTCTTCAGCTGGTTTTAGGCTTTATTTGCTGTTCTTTTTCTAGCTCCTTTACATATAAGGGTAGGATGTGTATTTGAGACTTTTCTTGCTTCTTGAGGTAGGTAGACCTGTATTGATATATACTTCCCTCTTATGACTGCCTTTGATGTAGCCCAAGGGTTTTATACTGTTCTTTATCCTCCATTTATTTGTGGTCTTTCCAAATTTTTCTTGTGGTTGATTCAAATTTCATAGCGTTGTGGTTTGAAAATATGCATGGTATGATGTCAATCTTTTTGTACTTGTTGAGGCCTGATTTGTGACCCCGCATGTCATCTATTCTGGAGAATGTTCCATGTGCACTCAAAAATAATGTGTATTCCACTGCCTTAGGATGAAACGTTCTGAATATATCTATTAAGTCATCTGGTCCAGTGTATTATCCAAAGCCATTGTTTCCTTGTTGATTTTCTACTTAGATGATCTGTCCCTTTCTGTAAGTGGGTGTTAAAGTCCCCTACTACTATTGTATTATTATCAGTGTGTTTCTTTACTAATTGATTTGTATATTTGGTTGTTACCAAGTGGGGCCATAAATATCTACAATTACAATTGCTACATTTCCTTGCTGGATAGACCCCTTAATTATGATATAATTCTCTTCTTCATCTCTTGTTACAATCTTTGGTTTAAAGTCTAGTTTGTCTGATATAAGTATGGCTACCTCAGTTTTTTTTTTTTTTTTTTTTAATGTTTGTTAGGATGATTGATTGTTCTCGATTCCCTCACTTTCAATCTGGTGTTGTCTTTGGGTCTAAAATGAATCTCCAGTGAGGCGCCTGGGTGGTTCAGTTGGTTAAGCGTCCAACTTTGGCTCAGGTCATGATCTCACAGTCCGTGAGTTTGAACCCTGCATCAGGCTCTGTATCGACAGCTCAGAGCCTGAAGCCTGCTTCGGATTCTGTGTCTCCCTCTCTCTGACCCTCCCCCGTTCATGCTCTGTCTTTCTCTGTCTCAAAAATAAATAAAAATTAAAAATTAATAAATAAAATAAAATGAATCTCTGGTAAGCAGCATATAGATAGGTCTTGCTTTTTTTTATCCATTCTGACGCCCTGTATGTTTGGATCATTTAGTCCATTTACATTCATAGTAATTATTGATAGATAAGAATTTATTGCCATTTTTTGTGTTTGTTTACCTGTAAGTTGCTGTTTCTGGAGATTTTCTCTGTTCCTTTCTAGTCATTGTTACTTTTGCTCTTTATTTCCCAATCAATGGGTCTTCTTTAATATTTCTTGCAGGGCTGGTTTAGTGGTCATGAACTCCTTTAGTTGTTTGGGAAATTCTTTATGTCTCCATCTATTCTGAATGACAGATTTGTTCAATAAAGTATTCTTGCCTGCATATTTAGCCCCATCAGCATGTTGAATATATCATGCCACTCTCTTCTGGCCTGCCAGATTCCTGTAGATAGATCTGATGCTAACTTGATTTGTCTTCCCTTGTAGATTAAGGATTTCTTTTTCCTTGCTGCTTTCAGGATTCTTTCCTTATATCTGTATTTTGAATATTTTTTCTGTAGTATGTCTTGACAATGATCAATTTTGTTGAATTTGATGGGAGTTTCTGTGCCTTTTGGATTTAGATGACTGTTTTCTTCCCTAGATTAGGGAAGTTTTCAGCTATAATTTCCTCTAATATACCTTCTCCCCTCTTTTTTCCCGTCTCTTTTTTTGGGACTGCTATGATATGAATGTTATCATGCTTTATGGAGTTGTTGAGTTCTCTAAGTCTACATTTGTGGTCTGATACTTTTCTTTCCCTCTTCTTTTCATCATTATTTTCCATGATTTTATCTTTTTTTAATTTATTTTTGTTTATTTATCTATTTTGAAAGAGACAAAGACCACATGAGTGGGTGAGGGGCAGAGAGAAAGGAGAGAGAGAGAATCCCAAGCAGGCTCTGCTCTGTGGTTCACATCCACAAAGTCATGAGATCATGACCTGGACCAAAACCAAAAGTCAGGCACTTAACCGACTGAGCCACTCAGGCACCCCTCTAAGATGTTACCTTCTCTATAACTGATTTGTTCCTATGCTTCATACATCCTTGTTGTCATTTCATCCACTTGGGTTTGCATCTTGTCTATAGCATTTTTAATTTTTTCTGACTAGTTTTTAGTTCTTTTATCTCTGCAGTAAGGGATTCTCTAGTATCTTCTGTGCTTTTCTCAAGGCCAGATAGTATCCTTATGATTTCTGTTTTAAATTCTGGTTTAGGCATCTTACTTATATCTATTTTGATTCAATCCCTGGCCATGACCTCTTCTTGTTCTGTCCTTTGAAGTGAATTCCTTCATCCTGTCATTTCATCTAGGTCACTGTGTGTGTGTGTGTGTGTGTGTGTGTGTGTGTTAGGAAAGCCTGTTATATTTCTGCTCCTGAGAGTAATGGCTATATTAAGAGGTGGTCCTATATTGTCTTGGGCCTGGTGCTTCAGGAAATGTCTCAGAATGTGCACTCAGCTATTGTGTTTTGGCTGCTCTTTCCCTCATGTCAGTCCTCTGCAGAGCTTATTCTTGCCTGCAGTGGGGAATGCTTGGACCTTGTCCACTGTGTGACAAGTTTTAATTCGGTGATTTTGGTCAACTGGTTAAAAAAGCTAAATCCTATTTTTTTCCTAGACCTGAAGCTTTGTAGCCCTATGATCAGTAGACTTTGTAACTACACGGGGTTTGTGCTGGTCTTCTGAGGGAGGGAACTGCTACACTGGTTCTTAGGTGCTTGCCTTGTTGAAGGCATACCTACAGGCACAGGGAGTCAGGGCTTGGTGTAAGTAGGTCCAGCCTCCACTGGGGGCGCTGTGCTGCTCACTGAAGTCAGTCAGTGATGGGCTAGGGGAAAACGGTGTTGCCCGCTTTCTTGTCCCCAGAGCAGGGAGTTCATGCCCAACATTCTCCAGGAAACCTTCAGAGAAGAGTAAACAATCTCCCCTCTTGTGTCTCCAGCTTCCATCAGATTCATGCTTTCACTGTACCTGTGTCTGAGCTGTCTGCCTGCCAGGCGGCACAGTACTCCTGTGTTTTATCTCAGGCATGCAGCTTGGTTTCAAAATTCCAAATTTTAGGGACCCTGTGTGGCACAGACCTATGATGATCCTCTGGAGGAGAGCCTTGCCATGCTGATTGGTGCTGGTTTGTCTCAGAAAAGCAGTCACATGGCTGTGCAGCAGTTCAGAGCTTATGGTAAAGTGCAGCAAAAAAGTAAACACCATGATTTTCTGCCTTCAGCCAGTGTCTCTGTTTCTATGCTAATGAACTGGGAAGCACATTGGTGCTCACCAGCTCTTTTGTCCCCAAAGAGGCCATATCATCTGTCCCCAGTGCACTCCAAGAAGGGGAACTGTCTCTGACTGTGCCACCCAGGGGATCTTCAAACCACTGTGTGCAATCCTGGGCCTTCGTCTTCCTTCCCCACAGGAGCACTGCTGTGCCTGCCAGCCTCTACCCAGCAATGGTACAAACTTCTAAAACTTCAGACTTTGGGCTCTGCTGTTTGTAAAAACTTGTGATAATCATCCACTCCAGTCAATGGTTTGGGGAAATATTTCTTTTGTGCAATCCCCTGTGCACCACTTTCTCTCTCTCCTCTCTCCAAGATCGAGGCTTCCTCCCCTCTGTAGTATCCGTGATTCTTTTCTCCCCCAGATCATGTCTCTGCATCTTCCAACTTCCATGATGTGGTTTATTTTCTCACTTGAGTTCTGCAGTTAGTTCTGTCAGCATTCATACTGATTTTCTTGGGTGTTCAGAATGATTCTGATATTTATCTAGCTGTGCTCAAGGGATGAAGCAAGCATTGGTTCCCCCTACTCCTCTGCCAATTTAACTCCTCTCCTCACCTCTTTCTTTCAAATCAGGAAGTACCTTTGTTGTGTGTTAAAATACTAAACATATCCTCTTCCTTATTCCCTCAATGAATCAGAATGATGGTGCATAGAAGAGTCCACAATGTAGAATCAGCTATGTCAGTGGAAACAGCCTGGTTGTGTCAGAAAGTTCTGTGATCAAAGAATGGTTTCACCAGCTGAATGACTTTGGAAAGATTGCTCAATATTTCTGATCTTTCTGGGCCCTTAATTGTAAAATGAGGATAATAATGCTCATAGGGCTATTGTGCTACATAGTACAATAGATTAGAAGTGGTTATTTTTAATGAATAAATATGTTGGCATAATGCCTGCTATATAATGAACACCCAAAGGTGATCTCACTTCACTAGTATATTAGTACATTGTTTTAAACACATTTTTGTATGCCAAATTTAGAGCCCAATGGAGGAGATGAGCTGTCATTCTATTTACACATCCCTGGGCACAATTGCCTTTGTATTTACAGTTTCACTTTGCTGATTTATGTTCAACTTTTGGTGCACTCTGACCCTGACTGCTTTTTCAGCCATCTGCTAAGTGAATGGAGATATTCCCTAAAGACCTACTAAATTTTCTTTGCTTAGGCCCACAAAGCTGAATAATAAATAGTAGTATGTTCTTGGTGATGTTTGCTGACAGCTGTAGGAGAAAGGATAACCCATGCATGCATACATGACACTGAAACTCCTGACTTTCTGTCTTGTGAATGTCTCCCTACTTTTGTTTTCCCCCTTTTATGTTAAAAAGAGAATTTTGTGAAATAATAGGTTATAATAGCAAATGCCAGCTCTGACATATTTTTTTTTCCTTAAGCACAATCTATTATTTGTTTAGAATAGAAGCATTAATACTGATGATAATGATAATAATAATAGCAGTTTGCATTTATTGAACCCTGGGTACGGTGTAGACATTTGACACATTTATACTGTACAATACTCTGGATGGTAGCTATTATCATTCCCAGGCATGGTGTAGACATCTGACACATTTATACTGTACATTACTTGGATAGTAGCTATTATTCCCATTTTACTGACAACGAAATAAGGCTCAGAGATGTTAAGCAGCTTATTCTACGTTATTCAGCAAATAAATGGTAGAATTAAATTCAAACCTAAGTCAGTTTGGTACCTAAGCCCTGTGAACTTTGTACTGCATTATGGACCTCCCTTTTAAGTTTGGTATTTCTAGGGTCCTGCACAGGGTTGGATCTTTCTAAGTGTATGTTGAATGAATGAATGAATGAATGAATACATAAGTAGTTTAATTCAAACTCCTCTTGCAACCATAATGCATTGAAAAACACATTTTTTTTCTGGCCAAATTAACACATTTTTCTCCCCTTTGTTGTGTATTCCCTTGGGACAAATGACTCTGATGAGCTGACCCACTTTTTATGCTTTCCAGCAGCTCCTGCCAGGTGGGGAATTAGCTGTGTGCATTTGCAGCTACAATAGGTCCTACTAGGACAGATGATTCCTGGACAGGAGGGAGAAGAACAGACACTTATGCATTGCTTACCTCTTTTGCAATGTTTACAGAAAACAAGAGATTTATAGATCATGGGGAAACTGGCTGAAGAAACAGAGACCCAAAAGGAGGCATGACAATGTGAAGGACCCTGTGTTTCAGAGGCAACATGAAGCAAGTTAAACCATTTCTGACTGCCTGAGGACTGTCTCTACTCAGGGACCTTGGCTGTTGTCTGTTGGTCCTTCAAGTATGAATGCAGTTATCAGTATGAGGGCTTTCTACCCAAAGAATTTTGCCTACCTTGAGAGAGAATAGAAAGTCCACATGCAAAGTGCCTGGAAGTTTCAGGGAGTCATGATTTCACAAACAGTAGCCTTTATCATTGATTGTCCAGTCATATTTGAACTCAACCTTGCCTCCCACCTCTGCCACTGAGATGCTGTTACTTTCCATAGCTCCAGGTTTCCTCCCCAGCACCTTGACTGAGGTCACAAAATTAGGATATACAGCCTGTGCTGGACCTCATGGCTTCCACCAATACTTTCCAATACTGATCGAAGGTTGCTTTATGCATGGTGCTTAACTAAGCATTTTATACAGGTACTCTCATTTCACAGCCATGACAGCCCTATTTTATATTAATTTTACATATGAGAAAGCTGAAATTCAGACAGGTAAAAGCACACCCCAGTTCAGTTGGTAAATTGTGCCTTGTGCCATGTATCCATGTTATCTGAACCCTTAACCTTTAGTCATCATTTATGATATTCTTGTGCCGTGCCATTCTGCTGTTAGTTGACAAGGTCTCTATACTTACCGGGCAGAGCTTTGGTCACCAGCTGCTGGCATCCTCAGGTCTATGACATCCTGGCAGGAGTGGCCTCTGCAAGAACTTTCTGTCTACTCAGAAAGCCTGTCCTGTCAGGTCCTATCCGTTTTCCACCTGGGCTTCAGAAAGAGCACTACAGGGGCCTCTGTGTGTCAAGTTTCTCGGAAATTCACAGACCCTTCTTGCCCCCCCCCCCCAATTAAGAGGCAGCACCACAGGCTACTGAAGCACAGGCTATCTGTCTTCTAGCAGCATAAGGGATAAGGTGATAAATCAAAGTATTTAGGGTTAATTCAGAGAATGTTTGCCTTCTCCACTGAGAGCTGTGCTTTTCCAGTATGGGGGAAGCATGACTGAGGAGTCATTTTATTTTGAGGAGTATGTGCTGGGTTTTACAGGCAGAAACATGCAACTTATTCTTGTTTTGGCAATGAGTTTTAGAAGAAAATCTTGTCTTCTTTGTACGCTGTTTAGCAGTGGACTGGGCACAGAGGCAACATTCTCAGTAATGGCTTGATCATTAATTAAAAACAAGTTTGTTTCAGATTATTTATTCATTCATTCATTGATAAAATATT
Organism: Panthera onca; assembly: GCF_046562875.1. Lineage (NCBI taxonomy): Eukaryota > Metazoa > Chordata > Mammalia > Carnivora > Felidae > Panthera > Panthera onca. Next base: position 111,847,996 of record NC_138346.1, read on the forward strand.
AACTTATCTCTGTTAAGTAACTGATAGTGAACTGAAAATTATGCAATTATCATGCAAAAAATAGTTTTTGTTTTTTTAGAATGCAGCCCTTTAGAATATTAAAGAACATATTTGAGTGTAAAATTGAAAAAAAAGACCCAGGTGTTTGGCCTTGTCAAGGGGTCAAGAAAAGCTTGTTTGGCCTTGTCAAGGGGTCAAGAAAAGCTTCGTAAAGAACATGCTCTGCAGCTGCAGCTAATATCTGACTTAGTTGAATGAAGAGAAGAACTAGCCATTCCAGATGGAGAAAGTAGCATGTTCAAAGCCCCTATGGCAGGAAGGAATATGCTGATTAGGAAAGGCCTAAAGATAGTATATAAGTAGAGCAGAAACAAGAATGGTGCCTAAGAGGCTAAAGACATAGAAGAAGAGGTGACAGATCAGACAGAACCTGGGCACCATGTTCAGGAGGTTGTTTTGTCTGCATTTTTCGTCCTGTTCCTTCCTTCCTTCCTTCCTTCCTTCCTTCCTTCCTTCCTTCCTTCCTTCTTTCTTTCTTTCTTTCTTTCTTTCTTTCATCAATATTTATCCATTAAAGGGTTTACAGCTAAGCATAGGTATTATCACATATGTGTGTTTGCTTATTTCAAACGTCACTCTTAGCCGCATTCTGAAGAACTGATTGCAAAGCGTCAGGGAGAATGCAAAGAAACCAGTTTAAAGACAGTTGCAGCAGCCCAGAAATAAAGGAAGGTGGCTTTGACCAGGTGGTGATGGTGTCAGAGATTTGCAAGATATAAACCAGAGTACTTGTACAAATAGGGCTTTGGCTTGAACAGAGCCGCCCCTGAACTTCTGAGCAGCTGTAAGCCAGGGAAAGAGTTTTCTCACTCAAAACTGGCACCCAAGCAGGTCATCAAGTTCAACTCCAACTCCTGCCCTCTGCACAGTTGGTGGTGAGGCATTCCCAGCAGATAGATTCCTCATAGGAACAAAACTTTTCTGTTTGCAAGGGTCAACTTCCCCTCTTCTGAAATTGTTTTCTTCTCCTACTCATTTTTAAAGACCCATTCAGGTTCTCTCCTTCCAGGAATGTTCTGGAACCATCACAGCCCTGGGTGCTGGCTATTACTTCTGAACTATCTGAAAGCTTTGAGTTTCACTTCTCTGCAGCTCACCTGATCCTGCTTGGGCCTCAGTTTCCTACTTTGTCAAATGAGGAAGGAGCCCCAGATATTCCCCAATTCTCCTTCTAGCTCTACAGCTGGCAGTTCTTGTGACCAACGTGCATTTTGGAGACTCTTGTATCCTTGCTTCCTAATGTTCAGTTGTAGCTGTAGCCCCTTGTGCATCAGGCATGTGTTTATACTCCTTTGTACACTTCACAGGGGGTGCACAATGAACATTTGCTGATTTGATGTTTTTTTTTTTTTAATATATGAAATTTACTGTCAAATTGGTTTCCATACAACACCCAGTGCTCATCCCAAAAGGTGCCCTCCTCAATACCCATCACCCACCCTGCCCTCCCTCCCACCCCCCATCAACCCTCAGTTTGTTCTCAGTTTTTAACAGTCTCTAATGCTTTGGCTCTCTCCCACTTTAACCTCTTTTTTTTTTTTTTTTTTTTTTTCCTTCCCCTCCCCCATGGGTTTCTGTTATGTTTCTCAGGATCCACATAAGAGTGAAACCATATGGTATCTGTCTTTCTCTGTATGGCTTATTTCACTTAGCATCACACTCTCCAGTTCCATCCATGTTGCTACAAAAGGCCATATTTCATTTTTTCTCATTGCCACGTAGTATTCCATTGTGTATATAAACCACAATTTCTTTATCCATTCATCAGTTGATGGACATTTAGGCTCTTTCCATAATTTGGCTATTGTTGAGAGTGCCGCTATAAACATTGGGGTACAGGTGCCCCTATGCATCAGTACTCCTGTATCCCTTGGATAAATTCCTAGCAGTGCTATTGCTGGGTCATAGGGTAGGTCTATTTTTAATTTTCTGAGGAACCTCCACACTGCTTTCCAGAGCGGCTGCACCAATTTGCATTCCCACCAACAGTGCAAGAGGGTTCCTGTATCTCCACATCCTCTCCAGCATCTATAGTCTCCTGATTTCTTCATTTTGGCCAGTCTGACTGGCATGAGGTGGTATCTGAGTGTGGTTTTGATTTGTATTTCCCTGATAAGGAGCGACGTTGAACATCTTTTCATGTGCCTGTTGGCCATCCGGATGTCTTCTTTAGAGAAGTGTCTATTCATGTTTTCTGCCCATTTCTTCACTGGGTTATTTGTTTTTCGGGTGTGGAGTTTGATGAGCTCTTTATAGATTTTGGATACTAGCCCTTTGTCCGATGTGTCATTTGCAAATATCTTTTCCCATTCCGTTGGTTGCCTTTTAGTTTTGTTGGTTGTTTCCTTTGCTGTGCAGAAGCTTTTTATCTTCATAAGGTCCCAGTAATTCACTTTTGCTTTTAATTCCCTTGCCTTTGGGGATGTGCCGAGTAAGAGATTGCTACGGCTGAGGTCAGAGAGGTCTTTTCCTGCTTTCTCCTCTAAGGTTTTGATGGTTTCCTGTCTCACATTCAGGTCCTTTATCCATTTTGAGTTTGTTTTTGTGAATGGTGTGAGAAAGTGGTCTAGTTTCAACCTTCTGCATGTTGCTGTCCAGTTCTCCCAGCACCATTTGTTAAAGAGACTGTCTTTTTTCCATTGGATGTTCTTTCCTGCTTTGTCAAAGATGAGTTGGCCATACGTTTGTGGGTCTAGTTCTGGGGTTTCTATTCTATTCCATTGGTCTATGTGTCTGTTTTTATGCCAATACCATGCTGACTTGATGATGACAGCTTTGTAGTAGAGGCTAAAGTCTGGGATTGTGATGCCTCCTGCTTTGGTCTTCTTCTTCAAAATTAATTTGGCTATTCGGGGCCTTTTGTGGTTCCATATGAATTTTAGGATTGCTTGTTCTAGTTTCGAGAAGAATGCTGGTGCAATTTTGATTGGGATTGCATTGAATGTGTAGATAGCTTTGGGTAGTATTGACATTTTGACAATATTTATTCTTCCAATCCATGAGCAGGGAATGTCTTTCCATTTCTTTATATCTTCTTCAATTACCTGCATAAGCTTTCTATAGTTTTCAGCATACAGATCTTTTACATCTTTGGTTAGATTTATTCCTAGGTATTTTATGCTTCTTGGTGCAATTGTGAATGGGATCAGTTTCTTCCTTTGTCTTTCTGTTGCTTCATTGTTAGTGTATAAGAATGCAACTGATTTCTGCACATTGATTTTGTATCCTGCAACTTTGCTGAATTCATGTATCAGTTCTAGCAGACTTTTGGTGGAGTCTATCGGATTTTCCATGTATAATATCATGTCATCTGCAAAAAGCGAAAGCTTGACTTCATCTTTGCCAATTTTGATGCCTTTGATTTCCTTTTGTTGTCTGATTGCTGATGCTAGAACTTCCAGCACTATATTAAACAGCAGCGGTGACAGTGGGCATCCCTGTCGTGTTCCTGATCTCAGGGAAAAAGCTCTCAGTTTTTCCCCGTTGAGGATGATGTTAGCTGTAGGCTTTTCATAAATGGCCTTTATGATCTTTAAGTATGTTCCTTCTATCCCGACTTTCTCAAGGGTTTTTATTAAGAAAGGGTGCTGGATTTTGTCAAAGGCCTTTTCTGCATCGATTGACAGGATCATATGGTTCTTCTCTTTTTTTTTTGTTAATGTGATGTATCACGTTGATCGATTTGCGAATGTTGAACCAGCCCTGCATCCCAGGAATGAATCCCACTTGATCATGGTGAATAATTCTTTTTATATGCTGTTGAATTCGATTTGCTAGTATCTTATTAAGAATTTTTGCATCCATATTCATCAGGGATATTGGCCTGTAGTTCTCTTTTTTTACTGGGTCTCTGTCTGGTTTAGGAATCAAAGTAATACTGGCTTCATAGAATGAGTCTGGAAGTTTTCCTTCCCTTTCTATTTCTTGGAATAGCTTGAGAAGGATAGGTATTATCTCTGCTTTAAATGTCTGGTAGAACTCCCCTGGGAAGCCATCTGGTCCTGGACTCTTATTTGTTGGGAGATTTTTGATAACCGATTCAATTTCTTCGCTGGTTATGGGTCTGTTCAAGCTTTCTATTTCCTCCTGATTGAGTTTTGGAAGAGTGTGGGTGTTTAGAAATTTGTCCATTTCTTCCAGGTTGTCCAATTTGCTGGCATATAATTTTTCATAGTATTCCCTGATAATTGTTTGTATCTCTGAGGGATTGGTTGTAATCATTCCATTTTCACTCATGATTTTATCTATTTGGGTCATCTCCCTTTTCTTTTTGAGAAGCCTGGCTAGAGGTTTGTCAATTGTGTTTATTTTTTCAAAAAACCAACTCTTGGTTTCGTTGATCTGCTCTACCGTTTTTTTAGATTCTATATTGTTCATTTCTGCTCTGATCTTAATTATTTCTCTTCTTCTGCTGGGTTTAGGCTGCCTTTGCTGTTCTGCTTCTATTTCCTTTAGGTGTGCTGTTAGATTTTGTATTTGGGATTTTTCTTGTTTCTTGAGATAGGCCTGGATTGCAATGTATTTTCCTCTCAGGACTGCCTTCACTGCATCCCAGAGCGTTTGGATTGTTGTATTTTCATTTTCGTTTGTTTCCATATATGTTTTAATTTCTTCTCTAATTGCCTGGTTGACCCACTCATTCGTTAGTAGGGTGTTCTTTAACCTCCATGCTTTTGGAGGTTTTCCAGACTTTTTCCTGTGGTTGATTTCAAGCTTCATAGCATTGTGGTCTGAAAGTATGCATGGTATAATTTCAATTCTTGTAAACTTATGAAGGGCTGTTTTGTGACCCAGTATATGATCTATCTTGGAGAATGTTCCATGTGCACTCGAGAAGAAAGTATATTCTGTTGCTTTGGGATGCAGAGTTCTAAATATATCTGTCAAGTCCATCTGATCCAATGTATCATTCAGGGCCCTTGTTTCTTTATTGACTGTGTGTCTAGATGATCTATCCATTTCTGTAAGTGGGGTGTTAAAGTCCCCTGCAATGACCACATTCTTATCAATAAGTTTGCTTATGTTTATGAGTAATTGTTTTATATATCTGGGGGCTCGGGTATTTGGCGCATAGACATTTATAATAGTTAGCTCTTCCTGGTGGATAGACCCTGTGATTATTATATAATGCCCTTCTTCATCTCTTGTTACAGCCTTTAATTTAAAGTCTAGTTTGTCTGATATAAGTATGGCTACTCCAGCTTTCTTTTGGCTTCCAGGAGCATGATAAATAGTTCTCCATCCCCTCACTCTCAATCTAAAGGTGTCCTCAGATCTAAAATGAGTCTCTTGTAGACAGCAAATAGATGGGTCTTGTTTTTTTATCCATTCTGATACCCTATGTCTTTTAGTTGGCGCATTTAATCCATTTACATTCAGTGTTATTATAGAAAGATATGGGTTTAGAGTCATTGTGATGTCTGTATGTTTTATGCTTGTAGTGATGTCTCTGGTACTTTGTCTCACAGGATCCCCCTTAGGATCTCTTGTAGGGCTGGTTTCGTGGTGACGAATTCCTTCAGTTTTTGTTTGTTTGGGAAGACCTTTATCTCTCCTTCTATTCTAAATGACAGACTTGCTGGATAAAGGATTCTCGGCTGCATATTTTTGCTGTTTAGCACACTGTAGATATCGTGCCAAGCCTTTCTGGCCTGCCAAGTTTCAAAGGAGAGATCAGTCACGAGTCTTATAGGTCTCCCTTTATATGTGAGGGCACGTTTATCCCTTGCTGCTTTCAGAATTTTCTCTTTATCCTTGTATTTTGCCAGTTTCACTATGCTATGTCGTGCAGAAGATCGATTCAAGTTACGTCTGAAGGGAGTTCTCTGTGCCTCTTGGATTTCAATGCCTTTTTCCTTCCCCAGGTCAGGGATGTTCTCAGCTATAATTTCTTCAAGTACCCCTTCAGCACCCTTCCCTCTCTCTTCCTCCTCTGGGATACCAATTATGCGTATATTATTTTTTTTTAGTGTATCACTTAGTTCTCTAATTTTCCCCTCATACTCCTGGATTTTTTTATCTCTCTTTCTTTCAGCTTCCTCTTTCTCCATAACTTTATCTTCTAGTTCACCTATTCTCTCCTCTGCCTCTTCAAGCCGAGCCATCGTGGATTCCATTTTGTTTTGCAATTCGTTTAAAGCGTTTTTCAACTCCTCGTGACTGTTCCTTAGTCCCTCGATCTTTGTGGCAAGAGATTCTCTGCTGTCCTGTATACTGTTTTCAAGCCCAGCGATTAATTTTATGACTATTATTCTAAATTCACTTTCTGTTATATTATTTAAATCCTTTTTGATCAGTTCATTAGCTGTTGTTATTTCCTGGAGATTCTTCTGAGGGGAATTCTTCCGTTTGGTCACTTTGGAGAGTCCCTGGCGTGGTGAGGACCTGCAGTGCACTTCCCCTGTGCTGTGGTGTATAACTGGAGTTAGTGGGCGGGGCCGCAGTCCGACCCGATGTCTGCCCCCAGCCCACCGCTGGGGCCACAGTCAGACTGGTGTGTGACTTCTCTTCCCCTCTCCTAGGGGCGGAATTCACTGTGGGGTGGCGTGTCCCGTCTGGGCTACTTGCACACTGCCAGGCTTGTGTTGCTGGGGATCTGGCGTATTAGCTGGGGTGGGTAGGCAAGGTGCACGGGGGCTGGAGGGGCAGGCTTAGCTCGCTTCTCCTTAGGTGATTCACTTCAGGAGGAGCCCTGTGGCAGCGGGAGGGAGTCAGATCCGCTGCCGGAGGTTTGGCTCTGCAGAAGCACAGAGTTGGGTGTTTGCGCAGAGAGAGCAAGTTCCCTGGCAGGAACTGGTTCCCTTTGGGATTTTGGCTGGGGGATGGGCGGGGGAGATGGCGCTGGCGCCTTTGTTCCCCGCCAAGCTGAGCTCTGCCGTCCGGGGGCTCAGCAGCTCTCCCTCCCTTTGTCCTCCAGCCTTCCCGCTTTCCGAGCAGAGCTGTTAACTTATGACCTCCCAGACGCTAAGTCGCGCTTGCTGTCGGAACACAGTCTGTCCGGCCCCTCCGCTTTTGCCAGCCCGACTCGGGGGCTCTGCTTGGCTGGCGAGCCGCCCCTCCGCCCCGGCTCCCTCCCGCCAGTCCGTGGAGCGCGCACCGCCTCGCCGCCCTTCCTACCCTCTTCCGTGGGCCTCTAGTCTGCGCTTGACTCCGGAGACTCCCTTCTGCTAATCCTCTGGCGGTTTTCTGGGTTCTTTAGGCAGGTGTAGGTGGAATCTAAGTGATCGGCAGGACGCGCTGTGAGCCCCGCGTCCTCCTACGCCGCCATCTTCCAGCACTCCCCTGCTGATTTGATTTGACTTGATTTAACTTGAACATTGGTTCAAAGCCAAGATCAGAATAGGCAGACCAGAAAAATCTGTCCAGTCTTGACCTGTGTTCTGGCCTGTCAGTCACTGTGGTCATGATATGGTGCGAGAAATGTTAGCATGGAGAAAAAAGAGGTAGGTAGCAAGGTGTTATGGGCAATCCTTACTTGATATCAGCAGAGGGGAAGCCACATGATCAATCTACTAATTTTTACATTTAGGTTTATAATGCATGCCTGTGGCTAGAAGATGAAATAACACTAAGAAAGATCATAATAAAACAGCATATTTTTGGCTTTCTTCTTGAATTTACTGTCATATTTCTAAATACAACACCAATATGATTGTTTCTGTACTTATCATTTTAGCATCACTTGTTAGTACACTTCACATGAGGTTAGGATTTGACACTCTTTTCTCTCACCACCTCTATTCCCTGCTTCTTCCTCCTCATGAGACCCCATCCTTCTGATTGAATTATATCATATTTTTTAATTAAATTTATGCTTATTGTATTCCATACTCATCCAAATTGTGTTTGGGCACACAGGTCATACATTCTAGCTATCAGCACTGAGGGCTAAGGAGAGGTGAGAACAAAAGAGATTTACCACCTTCCTTTGTTCAAACTCCTTTAGGTCTGCAGACACATATTGTTTGGGATCTGGCATTTTTTCTAAGAAACACATATTATCCAGGTTAACATTATAACAGCTGAGGAATAGTTATTTTCCCTCTTATTTTGTGATTGTGGAGCCAATATTGTATACATGCATATGCTCTGTTAACTGTTTGTACTTATTATAAAAATAAGGCCAAAGATCTTGGGCTAGACCAATTCAACTTTGGCCTTGCTGAAGGAACAGCACCTTTCTTGGTTGAAGACAGTCAATGCTTCAGCTGCTGTAGGAATATTGATGTTTTCCAACTGTTAAAGAATTCTCAACATGAGAAAAAATAAAAACAAACAAAAAACACAAACAATGAGACATAAATCTAAGAGTTGTAAGTAGAATGTTGAAATAAAATCTTGGACATTTTGTTTCTGGGGCATTGCAAAATACATGTTTTCTCAAATTCTTATTTCCAAATAAAACTAAAAATCCTGGATGCCATACAGAAAATAAACATAGACTGTGGAAAGTGAAGAAAAAAGTAGACTGACTAGACATCTCAGGCCTGAGAAACAAAATGGTAGAGAGTTTACTGTTTTTTTTTTTACCTCAGATATTGAAGATTTGAAGAAATCTCAATGAGCACAGACATATGTCCTAATGTATTAATAACTACATTAAATGTTAATGGTCTAAATACACCAGTTGAAAGAAAGAGATAAGAAGAGTGGGTGGTAAAACATGACCCACCTATACCCTGTTTGCAAGAAACTCACTTCAAATATGGTAGGCATGTTGAAAGTAAAAAGATGAGAAAAATATATCTCATTAAAGTATTAATCAAAGGAAAATGTGAATGGCTATGTTAGTATCAGAAAAATTACACTTCAGAGCAAGGAAATTTACCAGAAATAGAGAGGTACGTTATGTAATGATAAAATGATCATTCTGCCAAGATGATATAGTGATCCTACATGTATACCAACTAAGCCACAGAGCTGCAAAATATGTAATGTAAAAACCAATAGAACTAAAGGGAGACATAAAAAAATTTCCAATTATAGTTAGAGGTGTTGAAATCCTTCTCTTGTCAATGATAGAACAACCAAGCAGAAAAACAAGGATATAGAAAAATACAACATTACCAACCAAGAAAATCTACTAAACATTTATAGAGTGGAAGAACATTTTTTTCAATTGCAAATAGACATATACTGAAATAGACAATGTCTGGGGCCACAAAACAAACTTCAACAACTTTTTTTAAAATTGAAATTATACAAATTGTTATCAGACCACTGAAAATCAGTAACAGAAATAACAGGATAATTTCCAAACATGTAGAAACTAACAACACACTTGTAAATAATCCAAGTCTCATAGGGAATTTTTAAAAAATACACTAACCTGAAAGAAAATGAAAATACACGTAAAAATTTGCCAGACACAGCTAAAACAAAGCTGAAAGGGAAATTTTTAGTGTTAAATTCATATATTAAAAATAAGAAACATCACAAACCAATAATATTTTCTCCAATATCAAGAACTTAGAAAAAGAACAAAATGCATCCAAAGCAAGCAGAAAGAAGGAAACAATAAAAAGAGCGAAATCAATAAAATTGAAAATGAAAATAATAAAATAATGAAACAAAGAACTCATTCCTTGGAAGGATTTTTCAAAATAAAAAATATATTCTAAGACTGAATAATAAAAAAAGTGAGAAGATACAAATTTGAAATGCATGAAACAGAAAATGAATGAATGAAACAGAAAATATTGCCACAGTTCTTTCAGATGTCAAAAGGATAATAAAGAAATGCTGCAAACAACTATACACACATAAATGTACAAATTAGACAATTAAAAAAAAAAAAACCCACAAACTACTACAACTCACTCTATATGAAATGGATAGTGTGAATAGCCTTAAAATATAAGAAAGTTAATTCTTACTCTAAAAAACTCCACTCAAAAATCTCCAACCTCAGATAATTTCACTGAGGAAATCTTCTGAACATTTATAGAAGTGTTAACTCTCATTCTATCTCATTCCTTGCAGACTATGGAAGAGAAAGAAACACTACTCAATTCATTTTATGAAGCTAGCAATTATCCTGATGGTAAAATTAGACAAGAACTGTTTAAAAACAAAACAAGACTATAGACTAATACCTCTCATGAATATAAATGCAAATATCTTTAAGAAATATTAAAAGATAGAATTCAGCAATATGTGAAAAGAATTATTTATCATGACAAAGTAGGGTTTGTTCCAAGGATAGAAAACTAGTCAATATTTGAAAATCAATCAATGTAATTCACCATATTAACAACCTAAAGAGTAAAAATCACATGGACATATTAATAATGCAAAAAAATAATTTGACAAAATTCAGCACCCATTCATGATTAAAACAAACAAAACAAACAAACTTTTCAATAAACTAGTGATAGATTGGAACTTCATCAAATTGGTAAGAACATCTACAAAAACTCCACAGCTAAGATTATTCTCAATAGTGAAAGGTTGAATACTTTCCCCCTAAGACTGAGAAAAAGGCAAAATTGTCTGCTCCCACTAGTGTCACACAACTCTTGTTCAAATAGGCACTGCTTGTTCTAGACAGTGCAATAAGTCAAGAAAAGGAATTAAAGGGCATACAGATTGGAAAGAAAGAAATTTGTCCTTATATTCAGATGACATGATTGTCTATATGGAATATTACAAAGAGTCTACAAATAAATACCTAGAAGTAGTGAGTTCAGTGAAATGATAGAAATAAAAATAAACATAAAAAAATCAAATTGTATTTCCATATACTGGCAATGAGCACATGAACACCAAAATTAAAAACATAACCATCTAAATCTGTAAATCTAACAAGGCAATGAATTACTTATTTGTACATCTAACAACACTGTATATAGCTTGTATGCTGAAAACTACAAAGCATTGATGAAATAAATCAAAGAAGATCAAAATAATATCTAAGAAGGAATTTATGACCTAGAAGACTCAATATAGTAAAGATGACAATTCTCCCCAAATTAACATATAGATTTTAACCCAGTTCTTATCAAAATCCCAGTACATTTTTGCAGCTATTGACAAAATTATTCAAAAATTCATATGGAGAATCAGTGGAACCTGAAAGGTTAGAATGATTGTGGGAGAAAAATGTAACCAACCTACTTAATTTCAAGATGAATTATATAGCTTCAGTAAAAGCTGTGTGGTCTTGAGGAAGGATAGATAGGAAGGATAGATATGGAACAGAATCTATCCTTGAGGAAGGATGGATATGGAACAGAATAGAGAACCCAGTAAATATCTATACAAATATAGCCAACTGATTTTTGACAAAAAGTGAAGAAACAATTCAATGGAGAAATGATAGCCTTTTCAACAAATACTGCTGGAGGAATTGGACATTCATAGTCAAAAAAACAAAAATAAATCTCCATCCAAATATCACTTCTTATACAAAAATTGACTCAAAATGGATCATGGGCATGAATATAAAATGTAAAACTATAAAACTTCAGGAAAATCACAGAGGACAATTTTCAGGACTTAGGGATAGTTAAAGAGTTCTTAGATTTGATATAAAATGTACATTCTGGGCAAAAGTGGTAAGTATGACTTCATCAAGATTAAACGCTTTTGCTTTGTGAAAAACCTTAAGAGATATGAATGTAAAACGAGACAAAAACTAACTCTGGAAAGCAGCTTGTCATTTTCTTAAAATACTAAAAGTGCAACTGTCATAAGACTCAGCAATTGCACTCCAGGGCATTTATTCCAGAGAAATGAACACTTGATGTTTACATAAAAAGCTGTAAATATATGTTTATTTGTATTTGTATGAAACAAAGTGTGGTACATTATACCATGAAATACTATGCAGCAGTAAATTACACCATGTTGATCCATGCATCAACTTGGATCAATCTCCAGAAAATTATGGTGAGTGAAATATCCAAATTTGAAAATATTACATACCATATAATTCCATTAGGATAATATCTTTTAAAATTGTAGAAGTTAAGGGGCACCTGGATGGCTCAGTTAAGTGTCCAACTTTGGCTCAGGTCATGATCTCACGGTCTGTAAGTTTGGGCCCTGCGTTGGGCTCTATGGGGACAGCTCAGAGCCTGGAGCCTGCTTCAGATTCTGTGTCTCCCTCTCTCTCTCTTCCCCTCCCACACTCGTGTTCTGTCTCTCTGTCTCTCAAAAATAATAAAATAAATAAAATAAAGAAATTAAAAATTAGTAATTGCTAATGGTTAAAAAGAAATGAGGGTAGGACACAGGCGGGTAACATGTTACTTCAAAAGGGCAGTCTGAAGGATCCTTGTGATGATGGAAATGCTCTGTATCTTGACTACATTGATGTTAACATCCTGGTTGTGATATTGTTATGGTTTGGTAAGTGATTACATCACTTGGGGAAACTGCAAAGGATAGGCTGAATCTCTCTATATTATTGGTTACAACTGCATGCAAATCTATAATTACATATGAAAAATTGATAATTAAAATATTCTCTTCACATTAATTTGAGAACAAAATTGACTTTTGGAGATTGATTTTTTTACACTTTATTTGAACTTTAGTTTCTGCTTGGAACTTCATAATGGGAGGGATTTTATATTCAAATTTGGGACATCTATCAATATGTTGTTGACATTTTATGATGGAAATATCTCTAGGTTTTTAATATCATTATAAAACTTCGATTAACTGTATTGGGCTGTGTGGCTGGACATACTTTGGAATGAGAAATGGAAAATCAAATTCATTTCAACCTTGGGTATAGAGTGGTCTTGACATCAAGTTCTATTTTCAAGTCTTCTGGGGACAAAGTTTACAACTGTCTGATTGTGTCTGCAAAAGAAAAATGTTCTTATATATTAGGATCAGTGCTGCCTTGAAGCCACATGATGGCTGATGGTAAGATTAACAGTTATGCCCACTATGCTAAAAAGGTAAAAATATGACAATTGGTAGTGGTGAGGTTGGGGTATGATATGGAAACAGCACCTACTGGGTGGAGGAGGATTCTATGATTACAAGTTTGAGAGAAGCAGCTGAATATGCTTGATGTAATCCTCTTTTTTTTTCTCTCTCTCTCTTTGGGTCTTCCTATAGAAATCTTATTCTCCGCTCCTCCACACCATGGATTCTACAGAGGCAGCCCCCCAGGAGAGGCACAGGGCAATGGGTATGCTAGTTAAGCACACTTGGCCAGAAAACCTCAACCACATTCTACTCTTCCTTCTATGACTATCTTCCAGTTGGTTCTGAATCTGGGTGTCGATAAAAATAGTGTTATGTATTGAATTATTGGAAGTATCAGCTGCTGTTAGCCAACAAAGTTATTGAACACAAGGTCTGTGTTGGTAACTTGTGCAAAGTGAAGAGTTTTGTTTCTGTATGTAGGACTCCAAGTACCAGAGGATCTCTGGATAAAAATTTGTATAAGACCAAATGGTAGCCCTTACTGTTCTATCATAGCAATGTTCACTGTACACATTCTTAATTTGTCTCTGTAGTAATTTGTTTCCAAAAATTATCACAGCAGTTTCCCTTATTTCCTATGACACCCTGGCACAGTATCTCTCCTAATGACTCTGGGCTGAGCCATATAACTTGCTTTGTTGAAGGGTCAATACTAAATGGGTCACAAACAGAAATCTGGAAAGTGTTCTCACAGGGCCTTGATTTATCTTGATACTGCTGGGAAAATGTGTGCAGTACCATATGAGCTTGGGCTAGCCTAATGAATGATGAAGACGCATGGAGGAGCTGTTGCCACTGCTTTAAATGACATACACATGAGAGAAGACATCCTAGATCATTTAGCTCTAGCCCAGACAGCTTAGACCAGAAGATCATGAGTAACCACAAAGCTGACCACAAAATCATGAATAACAATGCTTGTTGTTTTAAATTACTGTTTTGAGGTGGTATGCTATGCTGTAAAAGCTAACACCATTTTACATATGCATTTGTTCAAGGTATTGTCTTTTATTGGAGTCAGTTTGTGATTTTGCCCCAACATACCAAAAACCTCCAGAAATAACATTAACCTTCCATCCTATAGACAGATAATAAGGGATTTAATATATAAACTCCCATTGTTTTGTATACAACCATCAAAGGATTCTTATGACTCTGTCATTGGGTTCTGCCATTATAAACTGCAAAAATCACCTCCAAAAGAAAATGGGGATTTCTCTCTCACACTTTCAAGTGAGTTTTCTTCTTTGGAGGTTATAAATAGCCAGAAATGTCCCACTGGAAAAGACTAGATGCTTGCCGTCACCATGATAATTCTGTTCTATTGATTTTGCTGTAGAGAGATTTTGGTCACAGCCCATGTTGCCCATAAAACCTTTATGTCATCATTAATGCTGTAGCATCTTAGAACTCAACTTTATTTAGTGTATTTTATGTACTGAGTAAAGGTGTGGGCTGCCTGAGCCTCCTAAGGCAGTGCAGGGAGTAAGGCTGGTTTACGTCCCTTCACTGATTTTCCCCTCTCCTAATTCTCTGACACCACACTTACACCTACTCTTCACTCTCTTATTCCTTCATTCTTTTATCTCTATCTTTTGCATATTTGTATTGATGGATTTCTCCATATTGCACCTGATTGTGAGTCTCCTGGGGACAAGTGCTGTGTGGAGTTGTGATGTTCACCTCTGTCCTTCTCTTGGTGCAGAGTAAAAATTGAGTGATTTGAAGGTTGAATTCAATTCGACTTATTCATTTAATAAATGTTTATTGAGTTTATACTATATGATAGACACTGGGTAAGTGGTCTGTATAGAATAATGAATAAGATAGATATGGTACCATATAGTCATAAAAATAAATGTCTAATTATAAAGCGTGATGGTTTTTATTGATAAGAAGGTATGAAGAGGATAAGAAGGAGACCTGATTTATGTTGAAAGCTTGGGACAAGTCTTTATGGGGAAGTGGATTTTAGATGATAATGAAAGCACATGACAGTCTATGAATGGTGTCCCCTGAAATAATGTAACCCAGTCACCTTGAGGCATAACATGAAGGACTTTCCACAAAGAAGGAAAAATATGTTCGACCATCCATAGATAGAAAAGTTCTGGGTTTGAAAAAAGCTGTGTGCCAGGTGCATAGTTAAGTCCACCTCCTTCCAATAACCATTTACTTCAAGCACTTGCTATGATGTAAAACACAATGCTAGGTGAAGATTCTTAGAGAGATGTACTGTTGAATATATGTGCTTGGAGGATAAAGAATAGCGTAGGGATGAAGATGTAACTGAGTAGTATTTGGCATATAAATGATAATTGAAGCAGTGGTGGGAGACAAAATCAACTGGTCAGAATCCATGACTAACATGAGAAGGTCTGGGGCAGAACCCTCAGAAGAACCAACATGTAACGATTTGCAGAGGGAGAGGAACTCAAGGGGAAGGAGGAAAAGTGGTAGAAGAATGATGAACAGAGCTTGGGGAAGAGTGTGCATGCAGAGGGAGGAAGAGGTCAAATAGCCCATGCCAGTGGGACTCCCCTGAAAAGTTGCTTTTTCTGCCCCCACGACACATAGCATGTGGCCCATTTGACCACCTGCAGTTACCTTCTTGAGTATCTGTCCTTCCAGGTCCTATGATTGGGGCTGTATTTGTGTACTTCTGATACCATGTTCTCATCCAAGGGTCTGCAGAATGCTAAACATTCTTTAATTTCTGATTCAGGAGTCACTTACTTCCATGGGCTGTCCTTGACTCCAAACACTTTCCCACACCCCACTAATTCCCAGCCTGGGTTCAATATCTCCCCTGAGCTCTCCAAATGCCCAGTATATCTCTGTTATTGTCTAAACTTTTATGTATGTCTTATTGTTGGTTTCCCCTAAACAGACTCTGGGTCAAAGTTTTAAGTGCAAGCAGTTTATTTAGGAAGTGTGAGGATATTAGGAAGGAAAGGCAGCCAATAAAGATGCATTTTTTTAAGTAAGAAAACCTTGAATATTTGGGACTTACTCCCACAGGGTTATTGTGAGCTAGTGTGATACATTCAGTTT
The DNA here is from genome assembly GCF_046562875.1 of Panthera onca. Lineage (NCBI taxonomy): Eukaryota > Metazoa > Chordata > Mammalia > Carnivora > Felidae > Panthera > Panthera onca. Next base: position 111,864,055 of record NC_138346.1, read on the forward strand.
ACCATCCAAGGGATGAGGGAACTGGGGATATTTATGCACTGATAACATTCATTAGATGAGGGCTGTGTGTGTGTGTGTGTGTGTGTGTGTGTGTGTGTGCATGTGTTTTCTCACTATGGGCAGAGTGGCCTTATGCAATTCTGAAAAAGAAAGCTAGATTCAGAAATGTAGATACTGGCACCTGTAAATTGTTGAATTCACTAAAAGGTCAGAGGCACGTGGGTGGATCACTGAGAACATCTGCTTCAACTTACACACATAGCATCTATCTATCATCTATCTATCTATCTATATCATTATCTATCTATCTATTTATCATCTATCAATCACCTATCATCTTTAGCTAGCTATAATCTGTCTGTCTATTTATCTATATATCTATCTAATCTACCTGTTTATGGGTCTGATTTTCTTGGACCTAGCCCAATGCCTAGCACAAGGAAAGAGCACAAAAAGAACAATGAACAAATGAATGAGTTTATGGGTGAAATAAGGCATGACCAGCCAATATTATTAATTTCACATATTTTTCTCTCTGACGGACTGGGGGTTGTGGGGCTTTTAAAAGAACAAAAGGTAAGACAATAATCTTGCTCCAAGTAACTTCCCCCATTTGGATTAAGAAAAGAAGAAGCATTTAGTACTCCTCTTTGTGGTTAATGTGGATATTGAAATATTGATTTTAAAAGGTTTATTATAGTTATACAATAAAGTGTCAAATTGTTCCTATGAATATTTATTCATAAAAGAGTAGGTCCTCTCCCCATTATGTCCCCAATTTCCCTTTCTCCAGAGAGGCAACTCTTTTGCATTTTTTTAGCTTTTGCTGTTTCTGTTTTGTTTTGGTATATATATGTCTCTAGATAAAATGTTTTTATTTCTGCCTCAGTTTCTCAGTTTCAAGCATTGTGCATTGAATTTTCCTCATATTATTAGATGAGGACATCTCTTTCACCAGCTCCCTTCTCACCCCACGCTCTCAAGTTCATATTATTGTAATTACACAAGTGCCATTTCCAGCCAAGCTGTGAATTACACACATGATTGCCTTTTCTTTCCTGCATACTCTTTTCTCGTTTTTTTCTCATAATATATATTTTTCTGTCTATCTCCATTTTCTATGCATTTGTCAAAATTTGACCTCAAACTCCCTTGAAATGTTAAGACATTTCAATTATTTATCAATCTCCTCTTCATGAAACCTCCACAGGGCCCTCTGGTCTGCTCCAGTCTGTCTTAGCTGCCCTCTGGCCTGGCACACAGCAGCTGTTTCTGTAGTCTTCTGTCCCCGTAACACGTGGGGTTCCTTTTCTACCCTGGTGCCTTCTACTCTTTCCTGCATCCATATATTCCTCTTTCTTGGTTTACTCTCTTACTGTGTGGAGATTTCTTCCAGTAGCTCCTGCAGAAACAGTGCTTTGAGATTGATTTGGAAACTGTCTACATGACATTTTATTCTACTTCTTCCACCTTTCTATGTGAGTTTTAGTTTGCTAGGTGTAGACTTGCTTTGGGATTTAAAAGGCATCCATTTATTGTCTTCTATCTTCTAAGGAGGCTATTGAACACTCAGAATACATTCTATTTCCTGATTTTCTGTGTTTGACCTTGTTTTTTTTTTCTGCTTAGAATCGTATAGAATCTCTTCTTCATCCTCAGTGTTCTGAAATTTCATGATTATGCACTTTGTTTCTGATTTTATCCACTCTTTGGGTCTTTTAAATGTGGACATTTGTTTTCTTCAGTCTGAACAACCTTGAATTATTTCTTTGATAATTTCCTCATTTACATTTTCTCCATTATCTTTTCCTACAGTTCTTATTTTGCATATTTTTTTAAAAGTTTATTTATTTTTGAGATAAAAAGTGTGAGCAGGGGAGGGGCAGAGAGAGACAGAGACAGAGAATCCAAAGCAGGCTCTGCGCTGACAGCAGAGAGCCTGATGCAGGGCTTAAACTCACAAACTGTGAGATCATGACCTGAGCATAAGTCAGAAGCTTAACCCACTAAGCCACCCAGGTGCCCTTATTTTGTGTATTTTGTATGCTGGCTGTGCTAGGCTAGTTCTCTAAATATCATATATTTTTCTTACTTTCCATTCTCTTTTGCTTCCCTTCTTGGGGGATATTTTCAGCTTTATATTCTGAATCTTCTATTGTATTTTTATTTCTGCTATCTTATTTTATCTTCTAAGAGCTGTTTAAAAATTTTTTTTCTATGTTTATTTAGTTTTGACAGAAAGGCAGAGTGTGAGTAGAGGAGGGGCAGAGAGAGGGAGACACAGAATCCGAAGTAGGTTCTAGGCTCTTAGCTGTCATCACAGAGCCGGATGCAGGGCTTGAACCCATGAACCCTGAGGTCATGACCTGAGCTGAAGTCAGACGCTTAACAGACTGAGCCACCCAGGTGCCCCTCTAGAAGCTGTTTTATCTTCTCTGCATATTTCTCTTTTATAGCATATACATTGTTTTCTCTAAATACAGTATTTTCTCTCATATTGCTGAGAATATTTATGATAGTTTGGTTGTGTTGTTTTCTTATATATTTTCTATTTCCTTTGATATATTTCAAAATAAATCTTTCTTAGTTTTGGTCTTTAATTTTCGTGTGAATCACATTCTTTAAGAATCTGGTGATATTTGGTTTTCTGACTATATTGAAAGCAAGGCATTGAGAGGCTGATCGAAGGCTCTGCAACATGTATGAGGTTCTTCATCTGTGAAATTCACTGTGAAATGCATGTTGGGACATTTCCTTGGAGAATCCTCCAATGTCAGTATCTTTGTCTTTCCTCTTGATCTGATCAGCTTCTCTAGAGAAATATATTCTGGTCTTTACCCTGGAGTGTACACTCCTGGCTGCCAGAATTCTGGGAACTGTGGGAACAAAGGATTGGTGTGAGGGTGGGATCTTAGTATTCTTTATGGACTAATTATTTTATCCATTTCAAAGAAGGAAAGCAAGAAATGAGTGTGAACTAATTTAGCAAACCCAAGAAAGCTGGCTCTTAAACTGGAAGTGGGAAAAGATAAGGTAATGAGTCAGGATAAACAAGCAAACCACTGAAAAGCTCAGAATTTTATGTCACCAGGTACCTCTGATGTGTTGGAGTAGAGGTGAAACAGGAGGGCTGGCACACACAGCAGATTGAAGCAGCAGCCTCTCAGGCTCCCTCCACACCCTGGCAGAGAGCATCTCTTCTAGAAAAGGAAAATTAAGAAGCAAAGTCTGTTCCCCTGTTGGTCAAGAATGCCCCTGATTCTAATGCCATGACCTCTTTCCGTGGCCTCACTCAGCACCTTGCTCTTTCCCCATAGATGCCATGGACACTGTTGTGGCAGACCATAAGCTCCCTGAGGTTAGCCCCATGTCCACGTCCCCAGTGACAGCATGGAGCCCAATACTGGGTGGACTTCTAGAGACTGGTACTTTTTTCGTAATATATGACTTACTGATATTGAAAACTTACTGATGTCTAAATGCCTCCCCCATGTGTTCTTTCCCCATCCTCTTACCCTTTTCTTAGAATCTGAAAATTCTGGCACATGTCCATTATAAAGAGTACTGGGTACAGGCACAGCAGAGTTTACTGTGACAAATAGAAAAATAAAACAAGGTTTGCCATGTTTCTTAACATGGAAAAATGAGAATGTGTTTCCTCAGTTTTGGAGGAGAGGTCATGAGGGTCAATCCACAGATGGACATTCAACACATTTGGATTATCCCAGGAGGATAAATCATGATAAGAATATTGGTATCTTTGCCATGATTTCTAACATTATTCTATTATTCTAAATAATAGGTGCTGATGATCTTTATTGTCCAACATGTAGTGTAATAACAAAAGCAATGTGGCATATTTATTTCATCTTTTATATTTATAATATTTAACTTTTAAGTTTTCTTAAAATGAATGACATCAATATGAACCTTATTAAGTAAACAATTGCCTAATAATTATAATCCTTTTGCAAGATACACTAAAGGGTATTTTTGCCTTTTCTAAGACTTAGACTTAGACTTTTAAGATGATACATTAACAACTCAAAGCCCATGGAGAAGAATATTAAAAATGCAGTTGTATTTTATAGAAAATCCTTTCTGTCCTAATATTTCACTACGCAAAGCTCATATATTTTTCTTTAGGAAAATTTATGTTTTATTATAGAAGTAATGGATGTAGCACATATCCAAAACCCGAAAAGTATAAAGAAAACAGTAAAAGATATTCATTATTTCATCTCTCATGGGTAACCACTAGTAGCAATTTGATTTTTTGAAGTTTTTTCTCAAATCTGTATGTTGTATTTTTCACACATAGAATGACTCTATAAAAACAATGTTATGCCCTGCTTTATTTTTTTAATCAACAGTATACCAGTTTTTCACATTTGAAAAATGTTAAGCATGATTTGTATCATTGTTTATTTAACAATCCCTCATGTTGGATGTTTAGGTCACTCACAGGTTGTTGCTCTTACAAATGATGTTGCCAGGGGTATTTGCATACATCAATCCTTGGCTGTATCTCTGATTTATTCCTAAGTATAGATTCCTGGAGGTGGAATTACATTTCAAAGGTGAGAAGAGTTGACTTAAAGATACCTTGTGCCAGTTTCTCCTGCCCTGTATAGTACCAGCAGAAAGGCAGCTGTAAAACACTTGCATCTGGGTACTGGGGACAAACTCCCTCTCACCCAGGAGAGTCCACATCAGAGTCAGGATATTTGCAAAAGCTGGAATGTTACCAAACCAGCCTTTGAAGGGTTAACTTAAAACATTTTCTGTTAAAACACCTTGTATTCCAGGTTCCACCATGTATTTTCCCCCTTCCTTGCCAAATAAACTAGCTTCATGGTATGCATAGCCTGGGCAGGTGGGACTATGAAATAACCTAAGGGATAGACAAGGGTCTTCTCAAAAAGATCCCTCCCTCTGCCCCTCCTCCAGTCCTCCATCCATTTATCCATCCAACATCCTGGGATGGACATCACAGTGGATACTGGGAATGGTGAAAACCAAGTTCCAGTCCTCATAATACCTTTCTCTATATGGAAAGACAGTCATCTAATTATTTGCTTTGTCATTTTCTACTATATGAATAGACCATGAATTTTTATCACCCTGTGTTCATATAATCCTCTTTCACTGAATAACTGGGGCTGCAAATGAGCACCCAAGCTTGACACACTTACTCCACATCTTCAAGCCAACCAAAAAAGGATGATATTCTATTAACACATCTGTTTCATAGAGGGGGAAACTGAAGCTCAGCGTGTGTCTTTGCCCACCACAAGTCTCTTCCTCCCTGATGTCTCTCTGTTGCATCTGTTGGTCACCACAGCAGGGACATCCCATAAAGCTTAATATTATCTATATTCATTCAGCTTCTTATGATCAAATTAGTGGCAGCTTCTGAGGTACATGCCCTAGAGACATGAGGGCTGCACATGGAGGCACAGATGCTGGTGCTTATTTCCGAGGCAGTGGGCCTGGGGTGTGGGCTGCAGCTGGGTGAGGTGCATTCCATCTGGGGAACAAAAATGTGAGAGTTTCCTGTGGGTCAAGTTGGGGCTGCAGAAGGATGCCAGACTTCAGAGGTCTTGAAAGTGCCTTCCCTAACGCCACCCCAAACTGCTACCCAGGTGAAAAGCCTGAAAGGCTGGATTTCAGATGCAGAAGCTGAGGGGGTATCGTCAGAAAAAGGGCAGGGAGTGAAGGAACTGCAGTTTGGAGATCCTAGGAAGCAGTCTCCAGAGCCTATTATGGGCCACAGTGATGCAGTTGCAACAATTCCTGTGACAGACGCCTTTGTCCTTGTCTCACAACTCAGGGTGAAGCAAAAGGCCAGACCTGAGGATAGGGCCATGCCACAGTTACACTGCTCTCTCTGCTAGGAATACTACTTGAAAGTATATAAGACTGAGGAATTACACTTTTCTTTCTCCACTGAATAGCTGAGGAATGTGAAGCTCAGCAAGATCAAGAAACTTGCTTGAGGTGGAGAGCCTAGATGGCTCAGTCGGTTAAGCGTCCGACTTCCGCTCAGGTCATGATCTCATGGTTCCTGAGTTCGAGCCCCACGTTGGGCTCTGTGCTGACAGATCAGAGCTTGGAGCCTGCTTCAGATTCTGTGTCTCCTCTCTCTGCCCATCCTCTGCTCATGCTCTGTCTCTCTCTCTAAAAAACAAACACTTAAAAAAAAGGAAGAAAGAAACTTGCCTGAATCTCAAATTCCTAGTTAGTCGTATGCTTGAGATATTGATCCTACACATTATATCATTTCTTAGGAGAAAAAGTAGTATTTATTCTGTATTTATTCAATCAATTATTAATTTATTTAAAAATATTCATTAAGCACCAACTCTCTGTCAGGCATGGTCTTGTCCTGGCAATATGCCAATGCATATGACTAGCACTCAAACTGTGTCCCCAAAGACGTCCAGAGCTAGATGGACACACCTTTGTGTTAATGTAGAACATTAACTGGCATTCTCTGAGTTAATAAATAGTACACATTTTTAATAAGGTTTAATATTTTTACAAAATTATGTGTGTTTCAGTTCTAAGAAAATCACTATATAATAATGAAGAAATGCTCACACTCAACCTTTAGTTGTTACTATTTCACTCTGGTTTTATTTCCAACCTTAAATATTAGGTTGAGCCATATAAAATTGCAAGCTGGATAGGTCAAATGGTTAAATAGCAGCAATCTCTAATGGTTAAACCTCAGTAGACCTAACCCTGCAACATTCCTGGAGTGTGAGTGTCTCCTTCCAGGACTGAATAGAAATGCTAGGCGCATGGCTCTGCATTACACCCAGAGCTGTGAGTGTGGAGTCCCTCAAAGTTTGGGTCATCTCAGCCATTACAGACAGAGGATGTCCCTCCTTTCCATACACTTTTGCAGAATGAAAGGAAGCACTAGGAATTTGCTAAAAGTCTTGTCATCTTCCATCGCTTTCATTAAAAGAGAAGATTAATAATCACCCCCAACCCCCACATAAGCACCCAATCTTTAACCTTCACTGATTCCTCTCAGAGTTTTCTCCACAGTTAGCCTATCCATCAGTGTCTTTGTTTATTTGCTTGTTGTTTTTTTTTTCAATAGCTCAAGCTGGTCTTTTTTACCAATTTAAAAAGAATAACATTTACAGGATGAACCCAGCTTAGCTGAGTCCTTGGAAATGACTTTACAGTTTCCCTGACCTGTTTCTGATTCAGCTCAGAATCAGTTAAGATTCAGGCTTATCAGAGCATAGCTAAAGCACATTTACATGAAACACTACAGAGGGTTCACAATAGGCATGTCAAATGGCTTCTCCCCATGAGCCTGCAGGGTCAGATTACTCTGGTAGGACATAGTCCCTGGAGTAAACCTTATAGATGTGACTAACTCATGGGTTCACAGAGTCAACAACGTTTAAAACATGTGCATTTGGTACATGTTGCAGTCCACAATGTGTGGACTCACCTGCAGCAAGATTAAAATGATGTAACCCATTAGTTGTGCACTTTTTCCTCCTGAAAAAGAGAAGGAAAGGGAACTAACTGGAAATGGGGAGGACCGGGTGATGAGTGCCCAGGGCAGGAGGACTGGGTGGGCCTGCATGGAAGAGGTAAAGGAGCTGAGTGTCAGGAGCTTCCCCAACACATTAATGTTTTAGTTGGAAGTTATGGTAACCACAGCCTGTGAGAGTGTTACATGTATGCCAGAGACTGTGAGGTCAAAGACAGAGGCAGGTGTAATTAGTGTTTCCCTCTATGGGAATTCCCATGAAGGACTGTGCTTGAGACATGAGCATTCCAAGACTCACCCATGCCCATCAGAGTCCGAATCAATTCACTCCTACTCCTCACTTCTCCAGGTCCCCTGCCCTTCCTGGCCTGCCCACTGTTTTATGCCAGGTCCTTACAGCCTACCACTGAGTCTTAACTCCAGAATGTACTGACCTCCAGGAAATCATTTCTGAATAACTCCTGCCAGCCACACCTCCCTGTGTTCTCATGGAGACAGATAGTAAATGAGCACATGTGTAATATGCCATGTCAGCAAGTGTCACCAAGAGGAGCGAGGGTGGACAGTGACTGGAGGGTTTTTACTTTAGAAGGGGAATTTGGAGGGAAGCCCTTCTGATGATGGGTTATTGGGCAGAGCCTGCATGAAATGAGGGAGTGGCCATCAGAAGGAGGCCAAGCAGAGCAAGAGCAAGTGCGAGCCCTACAGGAGGGGAAGTCTTGGCAAACTCTAGGGATGTAGGAAAAAGGGGAGCAGAGATTGAGATGAGGGGAAATCATGTGCTGAGCCAGAGCTAGATGGCCTAGAAGTAGTTTGTGGCCACTAATTAGGAATTTCTCTGAATAAGATGGGTAGATTTAAACAGAGGAATTGATATAATTTGATTTAATTTCTGAAAGAGATCTCCCTGGCTCCCATGTTGGAATAGTGTGATGGGCCAGTGGGACAAGCAGAGAAGTAGGTTAAGAGGCCCCTGCATGAGTGAGGCAGAAGACAAAGGTGGCCAGACCAGGCAATGTGGTGCAGGTGGGAAGATTCCCTGAGGGCCAGAGGATTTCCAACAGAGGGTGTGAGCCAAGGGGGTGGGGGGAATGAAGAATATCTTTGAGGATGATGGTGATGGAAGCAGGTAATGGCTGGAGGAGGTCAGAGGTTCCAGACCCAGGCACACTGAATCTGGAATGCCTGTCAGTCAGATGGAGACAAGGTTGACTGGAAGATTGGATATGTTGGTCTGGAGTTATGAGTGGGACTTAGCCAAGGAGTGAGGGAGAGGTGACAGAAGGAGACTGAGGACAAAGCCAAGGCAATCAACATTCACAGGTTGGGAAGACAGGGGGATCCACAAGAAAATGGAGGTAGGAAAACAATCTCTCATCGAGACCTGCCTGTTCTCCACCTTAGCAGTTGGTGGCTAGATTTTGGGGCTCAACACAGCACTGAGCACCTGTTATGTGTCAGGTCTGTATCCATGTTGGGGAATGTGCTTCTGTCTTTGGGGAGCTCCCATCATGAAGAAGTTCAGAGGAGCAGACACACAAGGAAGCAGGTGGGTCATTCTATTGATGTGGGTTCTGGGTTAGATGAGACCAAGCACCAGTGAGTGCAGAGGTGGTGAGGAGGCTGTCAGGAAGGTGCTGTGAATAAGCACTCATTAGGTCCACAGTGGGTGTCATTGGAAGTCATGGAGGACTTGAGGAATGTTCCAGAAGGGACAGTATGTGACATTCTACATGTCTGTGATTGTGCAAAGGATTCTCCAACTCACTGTGCCGCAGGCCCTGGCATCTCTGTCTGTATGTGGCATGCTCTTTTCTTGCTAAGATGCAAATGCCAAATCACCATGTTCACTCATTCATTCAGTGTTTATTAAACCCTTACTTTGTACCAGACCTGGGAAATACTTGTGGAATCGACAGATGTCCTTTTGGTCTTTCAGGAGCTGGTTGGTGGGGAATGTGAGTAATAAACAAATAAACAAGGTAGCTGTAAGTTCTATGAAGCAAAAAGAACATAGAGGTATGGAGAGGGGCTGTGTGGAGTTGGTGGTCATGTAAAATGTCAGGGTGGCATTTGAGTTTGAATGTCCATGTGCATCTGTAGGGAGGAGATGGGTCAGCCCAGAGTAATCCAAGGAACATGAAGCAGGCACAAATGAAGGACAGTGGTACAGACTGAGTCATAGTACCCAGGAGGAACAGAGCAGGCTGGGCTTTGCTAAAACATCAAGTTTTATTCAAAGTGGGAGGTAAGGTCATTGATCAAAGTATTGAGCTAGAGAAGATGTAATTTGGTTGAACTTTTAGAGAGCAGACCCCATCTGCTGGGTAAAGAGCACCTTACAGAGGAGCGGTGCGTGCAGCAAGGTTCTCTGTGGTAGATGAGAGGTGGTCATTGCATTTGGGATGGTGAGAAACAGTTGGGCCCAGGCCATGCTTTACAGCCTACAGCCTTGCTAAGCAGTTTCATGTGGAACATGAGGGAAACAGCATGATAAAGAAGTTTAGGTTTTTGAAGTGAGCACTTGGGTGATAGTCCACAGATGTGGCAAAGACCCTCCGATGCAATCCTCACTCATGTATCACAACTCTCAACATTAGATGCTGCCAAGAGGTCATTCAGCTTGTCCCTCCCTAAGGACGTGGTCTCCTGGACCACGCTGCTCAGATGTGCCCAGTGACAGGGGTTAGGATAGCCCTCCAGGACTCTGCTCAACCTGTTTGTCCTGGCAGCCTGCTTTCCAAATGACAAGAAGTCAGGGGGAGTGGATGTCTAGTCATGCTGCCAAATGAATTCATGGGAGTGAGGTCCTTCCAGGAACTGTTCCAAATTCTCATTTCTTTACTTTTTGTACTGCTAATTCTGCCATAGATGCCAGAAGAAGGGCTAGCATACATTATGGAGTCTTCTTTGTAGCACCTCATTCTCATTGTGTCTGAGAAGGTGACCGAGCATATGGTGCTGCATGCCAGCAGAGGTGCGTATTTTTTCTCTGAATTAAAGCATTTTTCAGACAATGTCAGATCAAATACCCAAGTATGTCTCAGAGGTCTACTATGTATTCGGTGCTGAGCCAAATTTAAAATGTTGCTCTTGCCTTATTAGTTGTGTAATCTTGCCCAAGTTACCAAATCTTTTTGAGTCTTTGTTTCCCCGTTTGTCAAAGACTACTTACCTGAGAAGGATTATGACTATCTCATAAGGTGGTTGTTGCACCCCATAATTTTATTTCGTGGGGTAAATGAAAAGATTCACTGATGTGGCAAATGTATCACAAGGCATGTAGTAAATACCAAATCACTGTTAGCTCTTCTCTCCTCTATGTGGCTCCTTGTACTCTAGGGTGTGTGAGGCTGCATGTGCTTGTGTCAAGTGGCTGCAGACTGCTATGCTTCTGTGACCATACCTTGCCCTTTGGGGAAGGTCTTTGGATTTTCTCTCTTTCCTAATCTGGGCTAGAATATGGTGGTCCCACATGGTGTCTATGGAGTGTTCTCTAGGCATTGACCCTATTTCTACTCAATGCCTCCAACCCATCTTCAGCCAGTTAATTAATAATACAGAAATAGACTTATTCCCTTTGTTAGAAATGGTGCCAAATAATACCAATGATACACAAAACATTGGTAAAATGATGCAAGAGTACCTTTCTTAGAGAGAAGAGGAGGTTAAAAAGTGCATAGCCCAGTACCTGGCACATAATAAGTTCTCATTTTGGTGAGAGAGAGAGAGATATTTAAATATTTGGGTTCACTTTGTTTTTTGAGGTAGGGTAAGAGTATGTCAATAACTTCTACTTATTGGGCAACTGGACTGGGCATTTTGCTCACTTCACTAAAAACCCATGAAATGCTCTTTAGCAGATGAGGAAGCAGAGATTCAATTCAGTAAAATCAATTTCTTCACCTAAATACTCAGAGCTAGAGGTAGAGCTAGGATTGCCCCTCACTGTGGCCCCAGAGCCCCTTCCATTTTTTTTCTTTCTAGCCATCTATGTTTGTTGATCAAGAAAGGCAGATATGACGGGGTCCAGCTCTGACAGTCAGCACTGAGACATGAGAGGAAGTGCTCTGCATGGAGGAGGAGAGCTGGTTTGAGGAAGAAACACAGGTTGGAATGGGGCTAGACTTTTTGAGCAGGGCCACTGGGCCAGCCAGGGGGACAGTATACACAGACAAGGAGCAGGATTCTACAGGAAGCCTGAGTGTAAATGTAGCTGGGCATTCACTACAGGCAGTTGGGTGACCTCAAAAAGAAATTAGTTAAGTTAGGATTCTTCTGAGGGTTTGTCAACATCCTTCTCTGCTAACTTGTCAGAGAAGAATATAGAAGGGGCAAATATGGGAGAAAGAAACAGAGACTTCCAGATTGAATGAGTTAGATTTGAAATATCTGTGAGGCATCCTGATGGATATGGCCAGTGTCAATGAGGGATGGGGTTTGAAGCTCCAGAGAAGGGCTGTGATATGGTCACTGGGGGTGTCAGCTATGAAGTGGGTGAGAACACGGACCCTGGAGCCTGTAGCCTGACTCACACCTTCATCAGCACATGCCCTGAATAAGGTTCCCAAGTCGTTGGGGTAAAGTGAGGGCCATGATCTTGTGGGAGGTAAATGAGTTTGTTCTCATGAAGCCTGGCACATGTAGTGTGGAGTTAAGAGAGGGAAGATATGACTATGGATTAAAACTGAGCTCGGGAGATAATGTCATATAAGTAATCTCCATATTTGGTACATCTTATCTCTTCAGATATAATTAAACATAACATCTATTCCAAACATGTTTTTGATCAGAACTTTCTGATTTAGACCCAATTGCAATGTTTTTGGTGTATATAGACATTGAATCATGTTCATATCCATGATGAGCGAGAATGAGTCAGCTGAGTGGGTTGTAGGGTCTGTCAGGAAATCATTTCCTTTTTCATGGTCAGGTGATCACAAATTTATAATCTCAGAGAAGACACATTTGAGAGTGAAAGAGGAGAGGGCACTATTGTTAATGACACAGGGAGAGAGGGGGCTCTCTAGATACCCTTGGACACATGGCTAATCATTATGGGAAGGGATGCCACCCTGAGGGGGAGTGTGCTGTCCCATGGCCCTGGGAAGCTTTGAGAAGCCTCCTAGAGTTATGGAGTGTGTCAGGAATTTAGCTGAGGTCTGTCAGAGGTTCCAGCCTCATCTCATACCCTCTCCCCTAATGTTCTCTCTGCTCACTCCCCAGTTCCATTCCGTGGCCTTAGATCACCCCAGCTTTTCCATTGTCAAGCCTTGGTACTGTCCTTCTCCCCACAGCACCTTCTACCAGCAGGGTTTTTTGCTCCTCCTTGTCTTTCTGACCTCAGTTCAAATATACCCTCTTCCTACTTAAACACACACCATCCAAAGAAGGTGTAATGACCATCCCCTCCCCACTTACAATTTCCTGCATGGGTCTCATTGCAATAATTAGTGACTTGTCTCTCTGTTCCACTTAAGTGTGAGATCCACAAAGACAGTGACTGGGCCTACCTTGTTCTCACCTAGAACGGTGTTGGAATACAGTATCCACTCAAGGAACATAAATTAGAGGGGTAAATAAAGTAGGCAGGGCTCTGAGTGCAGCCTGTGGGTATCTCCTGCTTTGAAGGCTCATTGAATCTATTCTATATACTGTATTATTGATTTAGGGATTTCATTTCTGTCCATCTGAGGTCAATGATAAATTAAAGAAATGTGTGAGCTTCGCCTCAAAATCGTCCACCGGGTGCCACCAGAAGCTTTTGGTTGCCCTCCCCAATCCTGCTCCCAGCTAACTGCTTAGCCTCATCACTTCCAACCAGCCTTTCCTGATGCCCCATTGCACCAGGGCTCCTCTTTGTCCCTCCCACACTCATCACATTTGCCCACTTCAGAGTGGGTAGGTCTCTCTTAGCAGCCTGAGCATTCATTGAGGTCAGGGCGATGTGTGGCTTAGAGCAAGGCTCAGCTTGCTCAGTGTGTGTGTGAAGGAGGGAGAGGGCTGCACATGTACACTGGTAGCCAGGGACACTGGAAAGGCGCTTGTAGAGGAAGATCTTAAATTCACGGGTGCATGCATTTAGGGTTCTATTATTTGCAGATGCCAGATGCTAATGGCAGAAGAAATTTATTCTGAATAAAAAGGCGGTTAACATTCTGCAAACATTTTCTATCTCAGACATGCACAGAGTAATTCTGATGAAATGTGTTGGTTTACGGAACCTTTGGTATTATGCACATTCACTGAAATGCATTTGGACTTGACTCTGCCTTGGAGGACTGTTGTGAAGGAATGTAATCAAATCACTTGTGAACTCAATATTGCTTTCCTATGGATTATTTGGATGTGGCTCTAATAAAAATGCTTGCTTTTTTTCCCTCTCCAGCAAATCATTGCTGTGTGCAGCCATGAAATGTTGTCGCACTCCTACTTTATTGCAGATTTAAATTACTTGGATTATTTTGTTGGACAGTGGCTCCCTGAAGCACAATGAATCAAATCATTAATTACTTCTCAAGTGTGTGTGATCCATTGGAAAGCATTAAACTCCACTCAGGAGCTCGTTTGGTGATGATGGCTTCTGAGTCAATCCCTCAGGCTGTGATCAGATGGAAAGTTCTGGGCAAGATGTTGCTGTTTGTTCCTCTGATACTGAAAATGACAAGCACTCTGTGACATCGATGGGCACCTGGCTCCCTGGGCTTTCCAATCTCGGTAGAACGGAAACTACTTCACATTCCATTCAGCTGACCTTGAAGAAGCACTCATCCCACCTTCATTTCCCCACGACAGCCTCTTTTCTTCATCCTATACATCCTTTCCTAGACAACAGAGGAGGCAAGCCTTCTGAAGTGCAAATATGGACAAATCTTTTCCCTTGAAAAGAGTTTGGAGCCTTCCTATTGCCCCACAAGGTAAATAAAGGTTCTGCACCTGAAGACCTACCTGCTCTGGCTTTCCTACATCTCTTGCTTTATATCCAGCTACTTCTTCCCTCCCAGCCCTGCGCTTCCTGCCAGGGATGAAGTCCTGGACAGTCCCACAGACCTTTTACCATTCTTCATGAAATGGACTTCAAGGCACAGCACCCACATCCAGACTTCTGGCTGGATGAGGTTGTCAGTCCTCAACTCACAGCTGTCGATTATCAGGATCAATCCCACCTTGAGTACAGTCATATGGATTGGGGCATCCCTCTGTGTTGTCAGTGAGAGGGCAAATTCCCCCTTGAGGGGTATTTAACGAATATTCCAACAATCAAAAGACATATGAAACTAAATATGTATTATACACACAGGTCCTAAAGAAGGAGGGTGCATGGGAAGATCCCCCTGGGATTGGGCTCAATCATGTAGGTGAGGAGGTGAGAGAGAGGGACGACCTATAGGCAAGTGCCTTTATTAGGGGTCAGGATGGAAACCACAAGCAGAAAGGCATAATGGAATTTCACTGGTACATTTGAGTCTCACTCGATCACAGTCAGAAAAGGGCAAGAAGGGCAACATGTGGCAGGGATCAGCCTTATCACACGGGTGCACCTGGTCACATGGGCAGGTGCTCATAATTTTTTTGTGGGGATGTTGAGGCAACAGAAAAATACGAAGTCATAAAAATTTACACATACACTCACATGCCCAGAAGTACAGAGATGACCCATGTGAATGTGCTGGCTCTGAGGGGCAGTAGGAATTGTGGCATCTGAGGTGTAATCCAGCCCAGCAGTGAGGAGGTGCCACCACCTGCTGCAGGTGATGCTGCCACTCAGGAAGGTGGGCTGCATGGGGCCGACCTTTCAATGACCTGAGACAGGAAATCTAAATTTCCTATGAAATCTTCACAGATTTCTTCCAGACATTTTAATGTAGCAAAAACTACACTCTTTTGTGTAGTTTGCTTTACACATATATTTTTATACCCTGTGTGTTCTGAGAAAAATGTGTCTGCCTCTCAGATGTGGCTCACAGGCCACCAGTGTTTTCCTGCTCTGGTTTGGATGTAGACTGGATGAAAAAAGCTGACATAAATTGATTTGTTTATTGTAATCAGCCTCAGGAAGAGGCACACACAAGTCTCCAGAGTGAATTCTGTGCTATGGTGTGGCAGAGGCAGGTGACTCCCCCAAATGCATGTTCTGCCCTTCTTGCTGGGAATATATTCAGTTAGGTGATGTCTCCAGAGGCCCTTATACTTAGGTGGGTCATAGGACTGAGGTTTGGTCAATGGAATAGGACGAAAGTGAACACACTGTCACTTGGGCTCAAACATAGAAACTTCTCATATCATCCTCTGTTCTCTCTTGCCTGTCTACTCATTGGAGGGTGACACATTGGGTGACTTCAGAAGCCACAGGGTTAAGAGAAAAAAAAAGACTCTTTCACACTCCACTCCTTACCAAGTATATTTTACATCAGCAAATACCAAGCTTCCATGTTTACAGCAGCTCAAATTACTAACACAGCATGGCTTCCCCCACAGGCATGACTGCACCTGCAGTGAATCCTTCAGTATTTTGGGGTGGGCAAGGTCACTGATGCCAGAGAATTTGAGGCTGCTTCAGCTTGCCTCTCATGGGAACAAGGACAGAGAGGAGGGGTCCTTGGCTAGGTCCCACTTAGCCCTCAACCCTGACTGCCCTTCATCCTAGTTTGTTCCTTGCTTTCCTGATGGACAAAGGAGGCCCAGGAGGCTGGAAACTGGAGTGACCATGCCTGGGGCTAGGTTCCATTAGGGTACTAGGGCACAGCTAAGGAAGTAATAATCTCCTTGTCCTGCTCCAGCTCTGTCCTTTATTCTAGCTGAGCTACTGTACATCACCCTTAGGTGATCCTGAAGGACAATGCAGGTGCTGCCTCCTAAGCCACATCTTCCAGTTGCTCCCAAGTGCCTTGAATTTACTCTCATATCCTTACTCTGACCTTCTAACCCTGGCTTTGGCTTGACAACCACCCTTAACCTTAGCCTTTCTGACTTTCCCAGGCCCATCTAGGAAGCTCACCTCAGTGGCACACCCTTCCTGTGAAGGTGTACACCAGCATACTATCGCACTAAATCCCTACCTCAGGGGGACAGATTTCAATCCCCCAATCTTATTCCCAAGAAAAGCCCCTCACTTGGCTATCTCTTTGGCTCTGAGTTTGGAAGACTCTACTTATAATGTGAGGAGATAGCTGCCACAGTGAACCTATCAACAAGCAGGACTTAGGACCCAAACATTTGATCCTGTATTCAACTGATGGCCATAGTTACCTGGATTTGGGGGCTCAGACTCTTAGGATCTGTCCCTTACTTACATGGTATATCTGTTCCCTCCTCTGCTGGGACAGACTTTGAGAGCAGAGAACTTGTCTAATTATCAGACAGAGGCTATTTGCCTAGCTTATCGAATTAAGATCTTTTATCCACCCAGTTTCTAAATAGAATAAAGACAGGTGGCCTTATGTCCTTAGTTCAAGCCAGGTAACTAGGCTATTTTATATTTAAGGGTCATTGAGACATGCATACAAGGGCCATGCATGCAAAACTGAAACATATATCTGAAATTAATCCACCTAAGAATTTTATGTATATTGTTGAGAATCAGTAAGCAAAGTTTTAAATTTGACTTTAAAAGTTGAAGCAAAGTTTATCCAACAAATAAAGCAGTTATTGTATTTTACAGGATAATTTTTTATTATGAATAGTTTGCAGAGCAGGCTGTATTTGTATGAGTGTCTGTGTTCTGTTTTGTACAGGAGTCACTTGCTCTGCAAGAACATGTACCCAGCAGGCAGAAAACAGGGACTTGGTGAGAGTGTTCAAGTCCAAGTATGCCCTTATTCTTTGTCAATAGTGCCTACTTTAAAAAATGAGCATGTATGCTGTTTTTAAGTTAAAAATAAAAAAGGGGGGAAAAAGGGAAAGAGAAAAGATAAGGAAAAACGTGAAGAAATAAGGGAAAGAAGGAAGTGAAAAGAAGAACCAGTGAGAGTCCTGGAGGGTGTCCTCTGCAGGGACAGAGGGGAAAGAAAGTGGAAGACAGGAAGACTCAGCAGTCTCCCATGACAAGGGGGAATTTCCTGCCCTCTGCAGCACTGATCACCTAATACCGCAGTGAACCAGGCAACTCCTCTAGTGTCTAACTGCTCTACATTTTCAAGCCTTACTTTAAAGTCACAGATATCCTTGGGGCACCTGGGTGGCTCAGTAGGTTAAGAATCTGACTCTTGATTTCAGCTCAGGTCATGATCCTCAGGGTTGTGGGATTGAGCCCTATGTCTAGCTATGTGCTGGATATGGAGCCTGCTTAAGATTTTCTCTCTCTCTCTCTCTCTCTCTCTCTCTCTCTCTCTCTCCCTCTGCCCCTCTCCCCCACTCAAATGCTCTCTCTGTCTCAAATAAAAAAAATCACAGCAATACAGAGACAAAAAGTTAATCTGTGGTTTGCATGGCAGAAAACACAGCACTTGGTGCCATGGTGAAGAGCAGGGTCAGGGGTGATAAGTCCAGGAAACATCAGACATCTCATTCACAGGTATGGCCCGACCCTAAAGCAGGAAAATCAATAGACTTCTAGACATTTTCTACATTCAATCCTGGTGTTCACTTTTTTGTAATATAAATTTTGGCTAGCTAACATGCAGTGCAATATTGGTTTCAGGAGTAGAGTTAAGTGATTCATCCCTTACATACAACACTCAGTGCCTATCACAACAAGTGCCCTCCATAGTACCCATCACCTATCTAGCCCATCTTCCACCCACCTCCCTCCATCAACCCATAGTTTGTTCTGTATCATTAAGAGTCTTTTGTGATTTGTTTCCCTCTCTTCTCTCCCCCACCTTCCCATATGTTCATCTGTTTTGTTTCTTAAATTCCACACATGAGTGAGATGATATAGTATTTGTCTTTTTCTTATTGACTTATTTCACTTAACATAATACATTTTACCTCCATCCATGTCATAGCAAATGGCGAGGTTTCATTCCTTTTGATGGCTGAGTAGTATTCCAGTGTGTGTGTGTGTGTGTGTGTGTGTGTGTGTGTGTGTGTATGCATACATCTTCTTTATCAATATATCAGTGGATGGACATTTGGGCTTTCTCCATAGTGGCTATTGTTGATAATGCTGTTATAAACATTGGGGTGCATGTGCCCCTTTGAATCTGTATTTTCATATATTTTGGGTAAATACCTAATATGTTCACTTTTTGACAAAGCCATTTGCCAATCAACTAAGCCACATTTGAAACGTTCAAAGAATCCCTTCGATGTCCCTGAATAGTAGGAATGTATTACATTTATATGCTGGTGATGCTATAGTCATCTGTGTGACCCACCATCCCCAGCCACTGCCTGCCTTGGGGGAGCATCTTTAAAAATCAGCACTGGCTGAGAGCTTAACCTCATGTGTGTGAGCTATTATGCTTTTTTTGAGGCAAATGAAGGATAAAAAAAATGTAATGTCAGGTAGACTTGATTGGAGGAGGGCCTGGGGACAAAGGTCTCAGTACCTGATTTATTCCCATTTCTTGATAAAGAAAAATCAGGTCATTCAAAATGATCTCCTGTAGAATATCATCTTCAGATTTCCTTGAACTGTGTTTTGGTATCAAAGAAAATATTAGAACCTTCTAGGAATGAAGTATTTGGTTTATAAGCAGCCTGAGTTGTCTGATAGTGCGTTTGCCATTACCAAGCTATCTGTAATTACTTTAATAAAGCCTTACAATTATGTCCTCAGATGTTCTGTCTCCTTTTCAGCTGCCAAACAGAGGGCATTGAAAATGTAATGACATTACAGTGCAATCTTTAAAACTGTACTATGGAAATTTTCAAATGAATTAAAATGAAGAGAGAATTTTATTATGTGTCTTCATGTCCCTCTTCAACATTATCAACCTGAAGTCAGTCTTCTTTCTTCTATAACCAAAACCTGCCCCCTTTTTTCCTGTCTTCTGGTTTTTGTTGTTGTTGGTGGTGGTGGTGGTTTTTTGTTTTTTCTAACAAGAAAAGTCCTGGTAAGAAACAGAAACTACCTGCAAGGGTTTAGCTGAGAACTTATTAAAGACTTACTTTCTAGGTGGGGGAAGAGTTTAAGGAATTAAGTAGGGCTACATATCTGGGGGTCATCAACAATGGGCCCTCCAGAAAGGGCAAGGGTTGAAGTGTGATTGCCAATTGTGATGACTGCAGAAGGTGAGTCACTCACAGGATCTATGGATGAGAGAGAGCAATGTGTGTTCACTAAGACTACAGAAGGGAAGGAACCAGGGGACAAAAGCCACCTCTTTCTCAGATCCCCTATGCTGCCTCCCACTGGTGAGCCCACACAGAAACCAGAGGGAAGAGTGCCTGAGCAGCAATATTTCACCAATAACCTCCTCAGAGAGGATGCAGAAATAGGGACAGCTTATTTTCCTCCTTACCAAAATAATTGCAAGGCCAGTGTCACTCTTACCAAAATTAACAATAATTCTTCAATATTAGCAGCACTCAGACTATGAATTAGATTAATGTCATCTTGAGCTGGAAGCACTGAAATGTAATGGAGAAAGTTCAATATCCAGACACAAATGCCTAGTTTGCAACTTAACACGTGTCATTGTAGGCAGAGGCACTTAGTGCCCTCCCTCTGAATATTAGAAATGATAATTCTTGTTTCACAGTGATGTTGGGGGATTAATTGATGTGAAGGGTGAGGACTAGTTCCTTGATGCCTCACTCCTTCATTTCATAGCTTTTATTTATATTTTCTTATCATTTAGAAATGATAGTCATAGTGAAAGTCATAGGTTTTATCATGTCTAGCTGTACAAAAATGAAAATAAAAAGATGTATACGTTTAGTAACTACCACAATTCTCATTACCAATGAGTCTGCGAACTTGTTTACCACTTATTCACTAGGCATATTACGCATAAAGAAATATAAAATGGTTGACCTCTAAAACATCTTTCTTTTATTATATAATTCAGGCAAGCCATTTGCTCCTTTGTGTCTCAGTTTATCATTTCAGATGGGTAGAAGGCCTAATGTAACCCAGACAATTGTGGGAAAGTCACTATGTCACCTAACAGATTAGACACTGCATTATTTTCACTTACTTTCCACTTACTCTTAAGAACACTATCACAAAGGTAGAAATGGAGTTTGGGACTTCTTTTGTAGCTAAGGAAATTGAGTCTCTCATAAATCTAATGACTTGCTTGGTGGTATGATGTGGCATTAAAATTTTCCACGTATTGAGAACCTACTGCATTCCAGGTGTTTAGTGTATGCTATTTCTTTTAATCTTTACACTGAGCTGGATGATGTTATTATCTATGGTTTGCAGATGAAGAAATCAAGACCCAAGAAGGTTAAACAGAATCAAAAATATGATTTGTTGAGGATCAAACTGAGGTTCAAACTCTGACACTCCATGCTCTATATTACAGTCTTGTTGCCCTGACCTGGTGAGACTGGAACAAGGATGACAGATAGGAAGGGACCAAACTTTGGAGACCACAGCCAGAGTGAGAGGCTACCATGCAGTGGTTAGGGAGCTTCAAACTTCCACTCCTTGCCCCAGTCCTAACTCCATTCCAGCAATTCTAACTATATAAAATCTAGCACTCATTGTGATAAGTATTCTTAGTATAATGACTTCCATGTACTCACAGGCTACTCTGTTACCTTCCTCTGGTCTGGTAAAAGAATGATGGGCCGATATCTCTTCATCCCTGCCCAGACTCCCAGCAGGATTTGGAATTAAATAAATCTACTAGCATCCAGTGACCCTAACTCCCATGGCCCCAGGGGCCAATTCTCTTTCTGAATACCCACTGGAGAGTGAAGATCCCATTTGGATCTAGGCCCTACTAAGATTCTGTAAGGGCGGGGTCTCTAAAGACTCTCTGAAGTCTCCGTGTCCCTGGGGAAGGCCATTCTATGTCTCCAGGATGCCAAATGAAAAACAATCCCCTGTATCTGTAGAATTCATCCATCCATTTATTCACTTATTCATTTATCCATAGAGTATTCTTTGAGCACCTGCATGTGTCACCTGCACCAGGCCTGAGAACAGACATGAAGAAAAGGGAGACCCTATCTTCACAAGGCTCTCCATCCAGACAGGGAGGCGGCTAACCAGAACACTCCAGTGCACTCTGGTGGGCACTGAGGCAGAGGGACACATTGGGGGCTTCGCTGAATGATGGGGGCATTTGGACCTTTTTCAGAATCTTGGACCAAAGACTTCTTGCCACTGTTTGGTTGGTAACCAGCCTCTACACCTACCCAGCACTCTCAGACCAGATTTGTTTTGTTTCCATTTGTTTTCATAGACCAAATTTCTGTTTGGACTTTGAATTAATTTGCCCCTCTCTACCCTAATTTGATCTTACTTAGCTCCCACCCCAAAGGATTTTACCCTAATTCCAACTATTTTTTTACCTCCCACTGTGGAATTACTCCTTGATTTTCAGTCTTTGGCTGGTACTGAGCATACCCACTGATGGCAGGTCTAGGGTACCATGCTAGACATTTGCTGGGATCTTATTATAACAGAACTCAATAAACTCAACATGATCCCATCCATCAATAAATGAGAATAACATATTTCTATACCAGGCCTTGTGCTGGGAACTAACGATGCCAGGATTAGTAATATACTCACTAGCTTGAGGAAATCACCACCCCCTGATCAGTCAGGGATAGACAAAATGTAGCACAAGTGCCCAGTTCACTCATCACTTGACCAGGGCAGATATCACAAATCAACCACAGCAGGCTTTCCTGCTGAGCTAGAACTTGAGTTCAGAAACCTTCTTTTTAATCTAACCAAAATGAAATGTTCCTCCTGGTCTGATGGGTAAAAGTATTTATCCTGAGAAGACTTCAGATTGGAACAGACAGAGATTTTTATCAGGGTGTCAGCACCAGCAGGTGGAAGAGATAGTGAGCTCAAGAGTGCCCTCACTAGTTTTCAGGCTGCCTCTCCCATGGCAGGGAAGGGTGCAGGTTCCTGCATTGGAGGCAAGTGCTGTTTACAGAGCCCATCTGCCTCGGCACTGCACACATATGATCACATTGATCCTCATAGTAGCTGTAAGCAGGCACCATCCTTCTGAATCCATGGGGGACAATAGCAGGCTCAAGAGACGATATCCCTTTGCCTAAGTTTGCAGAATGGGTAGGTCAAGGGCCTAGTTTTGAGTGCAGGGTATGTCTGAGCCCCTACATGCATTTCTTTACTTGAAGCTTCCTGGCTGAAAGACAGTGCTTCTGAATGACAGTTCATTCCTGATTCAAGGAAGGAAAGTAGTTTTGTTATTCTGGGTAGGATTATGGTCACTATTACAGAGACAGAACAAGGGCTGAGTCTTGGGACTTGTAAGTCCAGCCTTCTTTCTCCTAAACTGAGTTTCTAATGAAATTCAAGATGTGAATAGTTGTTAAAATATTGACAGTGCAAATACCTGAGGTGTAATTCACCTAATATTCTGCACCTATCAAGAAGATCCCAGGAGGCTGGAAGAAATGACTCCTCCAGAGATCAATTTACCTCCATGTACATATGTATATGTGTGAGAAAGAGGGAAAAAAACCTGAAAAGAATATTTAGCATTGACAGACAAGAAAGAAAAGTGCAAAGTGGACTCTCTTTCTTCTTAGTGGGTTTGAATCAATGCAGCTGTCCTATTTTCTTTAAAGCACATGCATAAGTGTAACCCCTAAACACAACAGAACAAAAGAGGCCAGCCTGACTCAATTAGGTTTTGTTCATCTGTCAGTACTGGTTTCAAGATGTGGCTAACAATAAATCTAAAAGGTTTCTTACAGCTCTAGGAACATTAATAGGTGTAACCCAGATTTGTACCAGACTGAATATAAGAGGTTTATACAATTTTAAGAGCAAAAAATAGGACAGGTTCCTGGCCCTCTTCCATATCACCTCCCCAAAATTGATGTGTGGCATGACACTTTATTTTTTGAGAATTGCCATTTCAGTTTTATCTGCGGACATATCAATAGTGCTGGTGGTGAGGGGGAGGAGGCAGGAATAAGACCAGCATGAACAGAGTCATTTCATTAGGAAAACAGCCTGCTGGAACTTGCAGGTAAAGCCATGTCCACTAGTATGCCTGGGCAGAGCTGGTCAATGCATTGACCAACGCATCCAAGCTGCACACTGTACAGTTCCTTCCTGCCATGCATCCTGCTGCTGCTGTGAAGGAGAAGCCAGCAAGAGTGGGCACCAAACACTTGTGGTGTTGTCACAGGGAGTCCTGAATCACTTGTCATGAGCCATCCTTTGCCATTTCTCAAGCTCATCTCCAAGGAGGAGGATATTTTACCTCCCACAAGAGCCAATTGGCATAACAATTGGGCCCTGAAAATTCTGTACTCTAAAGTAGCATAAAGCTTATTCATTGACTTGTATATCTAACCTTCCACTCCAGCCAGTCATTGCCTTCATTCCTTTGTTTATTTCAGAAGTTTAGACTACTATTTAAGAAAATAGTATTGCCTTTTTTTCAGGGAAGGTAGTAAAGGATTAAGAGCAGGTACTTTGGGATCAAGTACACATAAATCTCAGAACTCTTGGTCATTGAATGGTGGAATTCAGGTTACATAGATTGGAGACAATTTACCATGGCTATGTCTGGTAGCACATATTGTGTAATGAAAGGTTAGATTTCCAGGTCCAAA
This sequence comes from Panthera onca, assembly GCF_046562875.1. Taxonomy (NCBI): domain Eukaryota; kingdom Metazoa; phylum Chordata; class Mammalia; order Carnivora; family Felidae; genus Panthera; species Panthera onca. The sequence continues at coordinate 111,888,251 of NC_138346.1, forward strand.
ATTGGGAGCAGTAAGACCTTCAGCCATTTAAGTCTCTGAGTTCAGGTTGTTCTTTTAATGTTAATTTATTTTTGAGAGAGAGAGAGAGAGAGAGAGAGGCAGAGAGAGAGGGAGACAGAGAATTCCAAGCAGGCTCCATGCTATCAGTGCAGAACCTGATGTGGGGCTGGAACTAATGAACTGTGAGATCATGACCTGAGCTGAAATCAAGTCAGGTGCTTAATTGACTGAGCCACCCAGCCACCCCCATCTGAGTTCAGTTTGTAATGTTTGTAAAATAAGAGTATATCCCACCACCATACACATACTTATATTGTCCTTCCAAAGTTGTATATACAGCCCTTTGTGCACTGTGAGCACTTGGTTAAAAGTTGTTGCTATTTTTAGAGGGCACAAAGGTGAGAGGGCATAAAGGTAAAACACCACAGTGCTTGATGGGTCTATCTACACCAGCTGGGGATGCTCAGTGAAGGTATCTCTGTGACTAATAAAGGGATGGATCTCATAGAATCTAGAGAAAGAAGCCTAGAATTCCTTGCAAGTTTGGGAGGTAAGAGATATGTGGTATTGACTCATATTTGGACTCAAGGAAAATAGAGCTGGGATGGTATCAATCTCCTGTGAGTGTAGCTCGTTTATTGCCCTTTCACTTCCAGACACAGTAGGGCTAGTTGCAGGAGGAAATTTGTAAATGGTGGCAAAGCAGCAAACTGAAAGTGGGCAAGTAGAGCACTTCATCTGACCTGTCCCACTGTGTGTGGGAGGGAGTAGCTGCCTTCTGAAAAATGTAACCTCTGACTGTGGAGAAAAGGTACTCACTTTTACACATTATCAGTGGCAATAGAAAATGGTGTTACCCTATGGAGGGAATCTTGGAAATATTTAAGCAAAGGCAAAAGTAGAGATATCATTGACTTTACAGTACAATTTCTGAGAATTTTTCCTACAGTGATGCATGTGTGTGCTCAAAAGAACATATGCACATGGTTATTAATAGGAACAGTTTATTGTAGAAAAAGATGAAAAACAACTCAAATATTCATCAATATGAGACAGTGTATTTATACAATGGGATTTCTATAGTTACAAAAGAGAAATGGGGTAGCTTCCCATGAAAGATATGAAAGATCTCCAAGATATATTGATCTGATGAAAGGAGTGAGTGTCAGAATGGATTGTGCAATGCAACATGTTTAAATAAATGGGGGAGGGTCCTAAGAAATACTATTAATTTGGGGCACCTGGGTGGCTCAGTCGGTTAAGCATCCAACTTTGGCTCAGGTCATGATCTCACAGTTCATGGGTTCGAGCCCTGCATAGGGCTCTGTGCTAACAGCTCAGAGCCTGGACTCTGCTTCGGATTCTGTGTGTGTCTCTCTCTCTGCCCCTTCCCCACTCGCACTGTCCCTGTCTCTCTCAAAAATAAATAAACGTTAAAAAACATTTAAATAATAAAAAGAAATACTATTAATTTGCTTGCATATACACAAAGTAAGGAGAAAGATATATAAGAAAGAAATAACTGTGGTTACCTGTGAGTGATGGTGAAAGTGGACAGACAGCACACTTTTATACAATTGTGTTTATTTAACAATGTGAATGAACTTATCTACCAGTAAACAATTAAAAAAAAATAAAGAGACACCACAGAGAAGGCTTTAGTCTTAAGCAGCCCCTGGACTTTTGTGGGTTTTACCTCTAGAGTCCACCATGTTCTCATGGAAAAGATGTGAGAAGGAAACCTTGTGGCTCTGGCAGTAGAAGGAGAAGAGTAAACTTTGTGAACTATACCCAAAACATTTTACACAACATAGGCTTCCCTCCAGGGAAAAGTTTACCAGAGCCTCATCCTGCCTCATCCTGCCTCCTACTCCAGCTTTCTCTAGCCTTCCTAAGGGAGAAAAAAATGAAAAAGCTAACGCTTTCAAAGGTCCCAGGTCAGAGACAAGTCCACTAGAAGACCAGGATTTAATCATAAGAATGTAGAATACTTACTCTCCCATACCTTTCCACCACACCAACAGAGATCCAGTATAATAATAAGACAGGATTATAGCTAAAAGAGCTGCATGATGTAAGCTTTCTGTGGGGGTGGGGGTTTGGGGGAAAACACAAAGTTAACAGGGGAGAGAAAAAGAGAACACAAGAAGAATTTGAAGCTTATAGAACTTACAGTTATAACAAACATTAAACATAGTTGAACTTTTAGCCAGATCAACATAAATCCTCACACTAATGGCCTATATACCTTAATTCCTATTACTAGATACATCATGTCCAGCTTTTAATAAAAAAAAAATTACAAGTCATGCCAGAAGACATAACAAAAACTGAAGGACTTCATCTGAAGCAGATATACCCTGCAAGAAATGCTAAAAAAAAGTTCTTCTGGAAGAAGGAAATCTAAAGACCTTGAATAGCCAAATAAATCTTGAGGAAGAAGATCAAAGTGGGAGGAATCATGCTTTCTTATTTCAAATGAAATAATAGCAATCAAAACTATGGAATTAGTGTGAAAACAGACACATAGACCAATGGAACAGAATATAGAGCCTAGAAATAAATCCATGCATAAATGGTCAATTAATTTATGGCAAATGAGTCAAGAACATACCACAGGGAAATTATAGTCTCCTCAATAAATGGTGTTGGGAAAACTAGACAGCAACATGCAAAAGAATAAAACTGGACCACTGTTGTACACCGTACACAAAAAAATAACCCAGAATGGGTTAAAGACTTAAATGTAAGCTCTGAAACCATGAAACTCCTAGAAGAAAATATAGATAGTAAACTCCTTGGCATAGGTCTTGTCAATGGTTTCTTAGATTTGACACCAAAAGCAAATGAAAAGCAAAAATAAACAAGTGGGATTATATCAAACCAAAAAGCTTCTGCACGGCAAAAGAAATCATCAAAAAAACGAAAAGGCAAACTTCCAAATGGGAGCAAAGGTTTGCAAACAACATATCCAATAAGGGGTTAATATCCAAAATATATAAAAAACTCATACAACTCAGGAATAAAAACAAATAATCTGATTAAAATATGAGCAGCAGAACTATACTTTTTCCAAAGAAGACATACAGATGGCCAACAGGAACATGAAGAGGTGCTCAAAATGACTAATCATCAGAGAAATAAACATCAAAACCACAACAAGATATTGCCTCACACCTGTTAGAGTAGTTATTTCAAAACAAAACAAGAAATACAAGTATTGGTGAGGTTGTATAGAGAAAAGGGAGCTCCTATGCACTGTTAGCAGGAATGTAAGTATGTGCAGGCACTATAGAAAACAATGTGGAAGTTTTTCAAAAAATTAAAGATAGAACTACCCTATGATCCATGAATCCCACTTTTTGGTATTTATCCTGACAGCAAATAGTAACCTGAGAAGATATATGCCTCCCCTTGTTTGCTACAGCATTATTTACAATATCCAAGATATGGAGACAACCTATGTCCATTGGTGGATGGACATAGATCCACCATACACATACACATAGATAGGTAAGGAAAATGTGGTATATATATGGTGTGTGTGTGTGTGTGTGTGTGTGTGTGTGTGTGTAGGAATATTATTCAGCCATAAAAAGGAATGAAATCTAATCTTGGCATTTACAACACATAGATGGATTTTTTTAATTTCAGTTTTATTTTTTATTTCATAAAGCACTTTATTATTTACTTTTTTTATTAATATGAAATTTATTGTCGAATTGGTTTCCATACAACACCCACTGCTAATCCCAACAGGTGTCCTCCTCAATACCCATCACCCACCCTCCCCTCCCTCCCACCCCCCCATCAACCCTGAGATTGTTCTCAGTTGTTTTTTTTAAATTTTTTAAATGTTTATTTATTTATTTATTTATTTATTTATTTATTTTTTCAATATATGAAGTTTATTGTCAAATTGGTTTCCATACAACACTCAGTGCTCATCCCAAAAGGTGCCCTCCTCAATACCCATCACCCACCTTCCCCTCCCTCCCACCCCCCATCAACCCTCAGTTTGTTCTCAGTTTTTAAGAGTCTGTTACAGTTTGGCTCCCTCCCTCTCTAACTTTTTTTTCCTTCCCCTCCCCCATGGTCTTCTGTTAAGTTTCTCAGGATCCACATAAGAGTGAACACATATGTTATCTGTCTTTCTCTGTATGACTTATTTCACTTAACATAACACTCTCCAGTTCCATCCACATTGCTACAAAAGGCCATATTTCATTCTTTCTCATTGCCAACTAGTATTCCATTGTGTATATAAACCACAATTACTTTATCCATTCTTCAGTTGATGGACATTTAGGCTCTTTCCATAATTTGGCTATTGTTGAAAGTGCTGCTATAAACATTGGGGTACAAGTGCCCCTATGCATCAGCACTCCTGTATCCCTGGGGTAAATTCCTAGCAGTGCTATTGCTGGGTCATAGGGTAGATCTATTTTTAATTTTTTGAGGACCCTCCACACTGTTTTCCAGAGTGGCTGCACCAGTTTGCATTCCCACCAGCAGTGCAAGAGGGTTCTCATTTCTCCACATCCTCTCCAGCATCTATAGTCTCCTGATTTGTTCATTTTGGCCACTCTGACTGGTGTGAGGTGATATCTGAGTGTGGTTTTGATTTGTATTTCCCTGATGAGGAGTGACGTTGAGCATCTTTTCATGTGCCTGTTGGCCATCCGGATGTCTTCTTTAGAGAAGTGTCTATTTATGTTTTCTGCACATTTCTTCACTGGGTTATTTGTTTTTTGGGTGTGGAGTTTGATGAGCTTTTTATAGATTTTGGATACTAGCCCTTTGTCTGATATGCCATTTGCAAATATCTTTTCCCATTCTGTTGGTTGCCTTTTAGTTCTGTTGATTGTTTCCTTTGCAGTGCAGAAGCTTTTTATCTTCATGAGGTCCCAATAGTTCATTTTTGCTTTTAATTCCCTTGCCTTTGGAGATGTGTCAAGTAAGGTATTGCTGCGGCTTTCTCCTGTAGGGTTTTGATGGTTTTCTGCCTCACATTCAGGTCCTTTATCCATTTTGAGTTTGTTTTTGTGAATGGTGTAAGAAAGTGGTCTAGTTTCATCCTTCTGCATGTTGCTGTCCAGTTCTCCCAGCACATTTGTTAAAGAGAATGTCTTCTTTTCATTGGATATTCTTTCCTGCTTTGTCAAAGATTAGTTGGCCATACTTCTGTTGGTCTAACATAGACGGATTTTGAGGGCATTATACGAAGTGAAATATTTCAAACAAAGAAAGACAAATACTATTTGATCCAACCTATATATAAAATCTAAAAATGACAACAAAAACAAAAACAAAAACACAACAAGCTCATGGATACAGAGAACAGTTTGGTGGGTGCCAGAGGCAGGGTGGGGGAATGAGTAAAATGGGTGAAGGGGTCAAAAAGTACAACCTTCCAGTTATAAAATAAATAAGTCATGGGGATATAATATACATCATGGTGACTATAATTCATAATACTGTATTGCATATTTGAAAATTGCTTAGATCTTAAAAATTCTCATCACAAGTAAACATATTTTTGTAACTATGTAAAGTGGCTGGTGATAAGTAGACTTAGTGTGATCATTTAGCAGTATGTACAACTATCAAATTATTGTGAAACTAACATAATGTTATATGTCAGTTAAACCTCAATAAAAAATTCTCATATGAAAAATTTAAGTTGTCACTTCAATAAATTAGAAAAATTAAAACAAAAAATAAATCCAGCAGAAAGAAGAAATCAGTAACCAAAAACAGAAATCAATAAAATCGAAAACTGAAAAAATAATAAATCCAAAAATTTATTCTTAGAAAAAAGCCATAAAATTGATATGTGTAACAAACCTAACAAATTAAAGGAGAGAATATATAAAGTACTTGTTTAGACCTAAATAAATAGTTATACCATGTTTATGGGTTATGCTCAACAATATAAATATGTCAGTTCCCCCCAAAATGATTTATAGATTAAGTGTAATCCCAAACAAAATCCTAGCAGAACTTTTTAAAGATATAGACAAGCTGATTTAAAAAAAAATGTGAAAAGTCAAAGACTAGAATAGACAATATCATTTTGAAAAAAAGAAAAAGAGGAAAGTTGGAGGAATCACATTACCTGATGCTCAGACCTAATCTAAAGCTATAGTATTGTAGTCAGTGTGCTATTTCCAAGTAGATAAAAATAAATCAAAGAAACATATCAAAAAGTCTATGTAGACCCAATAAATGATTTCTTGACAAGAATACAGAAACAGAGTGGAGAAAATATAGTGTTTTTCAACAAGTAATTTTTGATCAATTGGATATTCATATGCAAAAATACAGAAAGCTTGATTTTGCCCTTATACAACTTTAACAAACTTAAAACTAGAATTTTAATTTTAGAAGAAATATGGGGTTAATCGTCTTAACCTGTGGTCAAGAAACACCTAAAGCACAATTCATAAAATAAAAAAATAATAAACTGTAATTCATCAAAATGAAAAAAAAAACAACTTTTGTTTTGCAAAATACATAGTTAAGAACATGAAAAGATAGACAATAGATTAGGAGAAAATATTTGCTAATCATATGTACAACAAAGGGCTTGTATCCAGAATGTGTAAAGAACTCTCAAAACTCAGGAATAAGAAAATGACCCAAATAAAAAGTAGACAACAGAGCTGAACTGTTGACACTTTATCAAAGAGTAAATAGATATGGCAAATAAGTAAATGACAAGATGTTCAATCAACATCATTGCCCATTACAGAAATGCAAATTGAAACCACAATAAATTACATCTACACACCTATCAGAATGGATTAAAAAATTCTGATGCTGTGAAGTGCTGGTGAGGATGTGCAGCAACTAAATTACTGATAGATTGCCGGTGGAAATACAATATGGTACAGCCACTCTGGAAGACAGTTTGTCAGTTTTCATGAAGTTAAACATATACTTTTCATATGATCCAATATTCAAACTCCTAGTCATCTACCCAAGTGAACTAATAGTTATCTAACAATTGGCACAAATATCTGTATACAAATGTTTATGGTAGCTCTGCTTATAAAAAACAACTGAAAACAACCTAAATGCCCTCTAGCTGGTTACTGGCTGATAGAATAGTAGCATATCATATAATGGACTACAGAGCAATACCAAGCAATAGTCTATTAATACACAAAATAACTTAATTCTTAGAGACATCACGATAAAGGAAAGAAGCCATTTCTAAAAGGTTACACATTGTATAATTTTATTTATATGACATCCTCAAAGAGACAAAACTGTAGTGACAGAGAACAGACCAGTGGTTATAGACAGGAAGACGGTGTGACTTCAAAGAGAGTTTTCTGGGGTGCTGGAACTGTTCTGCATCCTGATTATCATGTTTATACAAACCTATACACGTGTTAAATTTCACAAAATTTATGGCAATAAAAGCGTATTTTACTGTGTGTTAATTTAAAAAGATCCCTAATTTTTTAACACTTTTGTTCTATTTAATTATAGACCTTATTAAGCACCTACTGTGTGCTAAGACTGTGTTTATGCTCAAATGGTCCTTGTTGCTTCCCCTGAGGAGCCCTTGGTCTAAGCAGTTTTCTGTTTACAAAGTCTGAGTGCTGAGCACATCCTCCCAAGGCCTTGTGAGGTGGGAGGGCTGGTGTTATTATGGAGCACTGAGATACTGGGTTGTAGGAAGGCCCAGAAAGTCACAGAAAGAGTTCCCCTGGGGCCATGCTCTGTCCTAGGCTCACCCCCTTACAACCCCACACAGAGGTCCCCTGCTAAGGCTACAGATGGTATTCAAGGAGCAGGTACAACAACCTAGAGGCTAATTAGTATGTAAAGATGATATATTTGGCCTAATTATGGTAAAGGATCCTTAATTGGGTTGTGTCTGAATTATGAAGGACACACAGATGCCTGTCAGGCTCCAGTCAGAAAATATAATGTGGTTGACAGAGATCAGCAGCAAAAATAGAGGAGACAGTCTCTGTAATCAGTAACAGCTGGTTTTAGACTCAGCTTTGCCCCTTAAAAGTTTATAACCTGCCACTAAGGGACTCAGTACCTCCAATTTCCCTCTGTCAATCAGAAAAAAGGAAACGATACCTCACTCACTCGTAAAGATTAAATTAGATGCGATAATCTATCTGAGACATGCTAATAAGGTCCTAGGCTTTTAGGGAGCACACAATTAGTGTATCCTGTCTTTGTATGAAAATACAATCATGAGATATTATTTAATATTACCTTAGTGCTAATTATATTTGTGATTAAGAACATACATGTGATTAAGAATTTCCTCAAATTGTTTTAATCATTTTTTGTAGTGCCCATTTAAGAATAGTTATTGGCACCTACGTTTGGAAATATAAGTTATAACTCAGCCTGGTCCTTTGTTTGCCCAGGGTTGGGGTCCTCTCAGTGAGTCTGTTAGCACCCTGCCTCAGGCACCCAGGCAGCTGTCACAGCTCCTGATACACTGGCCTGTGACTTCCTGAGGACAGTGACCCTGGGAGAGCTGAGGTGGCTGTGTTTGAAATTTCAAATAAAGTTGGACAGTTCTGAGATTTTCCACTTGTGGGTTGTAGAAGAGAAAAAAAAGAAATAGATATTTGCCAGTCCGCAACCATGCATTAGGTTCGTTAATCTGACTAGCTTCTTTCAGCTTCTTGGCAACAGCATAGGACATGCATTACAATACCTTTTCTATAGCTGCATGATTTTTAGTCCTGAGCTTACATTTCTCTTTGGAAGTGACCAAATAGAAGTATCCACATGATCAAATCTTTCCTTCCTTAGGCTTGCATAAACCATTTACCATTTGCCTACTTTGTAGGAGATTTTAATTTATGCCCTTGGGCTCAGGGTTTCTGATTCAATTTAGAGTCCCCCAGTGTTTTCCCAATGCATTACATGTTACCAACTCAGGGAATATTTGTCATATGGATGAAACTGTTAATTTGCTGAGGGAAAAGCAATCTGTAAGGGGGTAGAGCTGTTATTTCAGATCTGACCCACTGAAATGTGACACATGACACTGACAGTGTTAGCGCTACATCTCTGAAATTCTCCCCCAGAAGACAGATGCAGAAGAGGGAGGCTTTGTGCAATTGCGATGGCACTATGAATTGGAAAATTCAAAGGAGAGAGTCCCGTGTAGTTATGTATCTGTTTGAGCAGGTTATACTTTTCCATTAGGTTGAGCATCCACTATTTTATGTGATATCATACTTTTATATTTTCTCACTGTGGCATAAAACAGGGTAGAGCTTTCTATCTATTTTTGTTAGTAGCTCTAATAAATTTGGTCCAAAATGAGAAATTCAGTATGACACACAGAAAACCATCTAAGTTATACTCTACCAGTTCTAACAGTAAAACACAATGACTCTCAGCACAGTCAATGAATTGTTTTTATTTGTCACATTGGTCACTGGATTTCTTGCTTGGTATTGACATTGAAACATTGGATGTTCTCATCCTTTTGCCATCATATTTGGGGGAGGCATTTCTACCTCTTTCCTCTACTAGATTGGAACTCTCCAAAAATATTTAGTCTTTGTAACAAATATTGACTAAAGACAGAGTGATACGATGGCAAAAGCACACACTTAGAACCCAGTGAGGCCCAAGGTGATAAGAGATGTGACCCCTACTAGAGGTGTATGTCTTTTGAAGAATAATTATATTTCTGTAAGCATAAAATGGGAGTACATATGCTTCTCTTTTCAAAGTTGTGAAAATTAAAAATTTTAACACATAAGATGACTGTATCTGTTCTTCAAATATTAACGTTCTTTTTACTACCCCACCACCTTGAGGAAATTTTACCTGTGGTGGTGTGTCAGTTACCAATTTATTGCCTCTCAGCTCTGATTTCACCCTTAAATATATATTGTGTGATCAAGAGTGGAGTTTCATTAAGCATTTCTCCTCCACAGTGATATACATCAACGTTAAGCCTTTTAGTAGGGGGTGCTGGTAGGATATTGCTACCAGCAGAAGAGGTTTTCCGGCAGTTTCCAGTGTACACTGAGAGTTGATGATGTTGGCGTAAAAAGTAAATAAAGGCCACAAGATTGTAAAGAAGTAAAATTATCTCTACTTAAATATGACATCGTCTAATATATAGAAAATTCTAAGGAATGCCACTAAAAATTTCACAAGACCAATAAACAAAGTAAGGAAATTTGCATGATACAGGTCAATATGCCAAAATCAATTTTTTCTATATATTAGCAATGAATAATCCAAAAATTTTATTAAGAATATAGTTTTATTTGCCACTGCACCAAAAAGAATAAAATACTTAGGAGTAAGTCAAAAAAAGAAGTGCAAGGTTTTAATGTTGAAAACTACAAAACACTATTGAAAAAAATTAAAGAAGATCCAAATAAATGAAAAGACATGCCATATTTATATATCAGAGCGTTTAATGTTGTTTAGATGGCAACTCCCTGAATTAACCTATAGACCTGACCTTAGTCTCTATCAAAATCCCAGCTGACATTTTTTTTTTTTTACCAGAAATTGATAAACTTATCCTAACAATCATATGCAACTGTAAGGGACACAGAATAAGAAAAAAAATTTTTTTGAAAAAGACCAGAAAGAGGACACACACTTCTCAATTTCCTTTTTTCCTTTTTTTATTGTGAAATTTATTGTCAAATTCGTTTCCATACAACACCCAGTGCTTATCCCAACAGGTGCCCTCCTCAATACCCATCAACCACCCACTCCTCCCCCCACGCCCTATAAACCCTCAGTTTGTTCTCAGTTTTTAGGAGTCTCTTATGTTTTGGCTTCTTGCCTCTCTACCCATTTTTCCTTCTTCCCCTCCCCCATGGTCATGGTCTTCTGTTAAGTTTCTCAGGATCCACACAGGAGTGAAAACATATGGAATCTGTCCTTCTCTGTATGACTTATTTCATTTAGCACTCTCAAGTTCTATCCATGTTGCTACAAAAGGACATATTTCATTCTTTATCATTGCCACGTAGTATTCCATTGTGTATATAAACCACAATTTCTTTATCCATTCACGAGTTGATGGACATTTAGGCTCTTTCCATAATTTAGCTATTGTTGAGAGTGCTGCTATAAACATTGGGGTACAAGTGCCCTATGCATCAGTACTCCTGTATCCCTTGGGTAAATTCCTAGCAGTGCTATTGCTGGGTCATAGGGTAGGTCTATTTTTAATTTTTTGAGGAACCTCCACACTGTTTTCCAGAGAGGCTGCACCAGTTTGCATTCTCACCAACAGTACAAGAGGTTTCCCGTTTCTCCACATCCTCACCAGCATCTATAGTCTCCTGATTTGTTCATTTTGGCCATTCTGACTGGCGTGAGGTGATATCTGAGTGTGGTTCTGATTTGTATTTCCCTGATGAGGAGCGATGTTCAGCATCTTTTCATGTTCCTGTTGGCCATCTGGATGTCTTCTTTTTTTTTTTTTTTTCAACGTTTTTTATTTATTTTTGGGACAGAGAGAGACAGAGCATGAACGGGGGAGGGGCAGAGAGAGGGAGACACAGAATCGGAAACAGGCTCCAGGCTCCGAGCCATCAGCCCAGAGCCCGACGCGGGGCGTGAACCCACGGACTGCGAGATTGTGACCTGGCTGAAGTCGGACACTTAACCGACTGCGCCACCCAGGCACCCCTAGATGTCTTCTTTAGAGAAGTGTCTATTCATGTTTTCTGCCCATTTCTTCACTGGGTTATTTGTTTTTCAGGTGTGGAGTTTGGTGAGCTCTTTGTAGATTTTGGATACTAGCCCTTTGTCCAATATGTCATTTGCAAATATCTTTTCCCATTCCATTGGTTGCCTTTTAGTTTTGTTGATTGTTTCCTTTGCAGTGCAGAAGCTTTTTATCTTCATGAGGTCCCAATAGTTCATTTTTGCTTTTAATTCCCTTGCCTTTGGGGATGTGTCAAGTAAGAAATTGCTGCTGCTAAGGTCAGAGAGGTTTTTCCTGCTTTCTCCTCTAGGGTTTTGATGGTTTCCTGTCTCACATTCAGGTCCTTTATCCATTTTGAGTTTGTTTTTGTGAATGGTGTAAGAAAGTGGTCTAGTTTCATCCTTCTGCATGTTGCTGTCCAGTTCTCCCAGCACCATTTGTTAAAGAGACTGTGTTTTTTCCATTGGACATTCTTTCCTGCTTAGTCAAAGAGGAGTTGGCCATACTTTTGTGGGTCTAGCTCTGGGGTTGCCATTCTATTCCACTGGTCTATGTGTGTGTTTTTGTGCCAATACCATGCTGTCTTGATGATTACAGCTTTGTAGTAGAGGCTAAAGTCTGGGATTGTGATGCCTCCTGCTTTGGTCTTCTTCTTCAAAATTACTTTGGCTATTCAGGGCCTTTTGTGGTTCCATACAAATTTTAGGATTGCTTGATCTAGCTTCGAGAAGAATGCTGCTGCAATTTTGATTGGGATTACATTGAATGAGGGGATAGGTTTCAGTAGTATTGACATTTTAATAATTTTTATTCTTCCAATCCATGAGCATGGAATGCTTTTCCATTTCTTTATATCTTCTTCAATTTCCTTCATAAGCTTTCTATAGTTTTCAGCATACAGATCTTTTACATCTTTGGTCAGGTTTATCCCTAGGTATTTTATGATTCTTGGTGCAATTGTAAATGGGATCAGTTTCTTTATTTGTCTTTCTGTTGCTTCATTATTAGTGTATAAGATGCACCTGATTTTTGTACATTGATTTCGTATCCTGCGACTTTGCTGAATTCATGTATCAGTTCTAGCAGATTTGGTGGAGTCCATTGGGTTTTCCATGTATAATATCATTTCGTCTGCAAAAAGTGAAAGCTTGACTTCATCTTTGTCAATTTTGATGCCTTTGATTTCCTTTTGTTGTCTGATTGCTGATGCTAGAATTTCCAGCACTGTGTTAAGCAACAGCGGTGAGAGTGGACATCCCTGTCGTGTTCCTGATCTCAGGGAGAAAGCCCTCAGTTTTTCCCCATATTAGCTGTGGGCTTTTCATAAATGGCTTTTATGATCTTTAAGTATGTTCCTTCTATCCCGACTTTCTCGAGGGTTTTTATTAAGAAAGGATGCTGAGTTTTGTCAAATGCTTTTTCTGCATTGATTGACAGGATAAAATGGTTCTTATTTTCTTTTATTAATGCGATGTATCACATTGATTGATTTGCGAATGTTGAACCAGCCCTGCAGCCCAGGAATGAATCCCACTTGATCATGGTGAATAATTCTTTATATGCTGTTGAATTCGATTTGCTAGTATCTTATTGAGAATTTTTGCATCCATATTCATAGTGATATTGGCCTGTAGTTCTCTTTTTTTTCCTAGGTCTCTGTCTGGTTTAGGAATCAAAGTAATGCTGGCTTCATAGAATGAGTCTGGAAGCTTTCCTTCCCTTTCTATTTCTTGGAATAGCTTGGGAAGGCTAGGTATTATCTCTGCTTTAAATGTCTGGTAGCATTCCCCTGGGAAGCCATCTGGTCTTGGACTCTTATTTGTTGGGAGATTTTTGATAACTGATTCAATTTCTTCACTGGTTATGGGTCTGTTCAAGCTTTCTATTTCTTCCTGTTTGAGTTTGGGAAGTGTGTGGGTGTTTAGGAATTTGTCCATTTCTTCCAGGTTGTCCAGTTTGTTGGCATATAATTATTCATAGTATTCCCTGGTAATTGCATGTATTTCTGAGGGATTGGTTGTAATAATTCCATTTTCATTCATGATTTTATCTATTTGGGTCATCTCCCTTTTCTTTTTGAGAAGCCTGGCTAGAGGTTTATCAATTTTCTTTATTTAAAAAACAACAACAACAACAACAACAACAACAACAACAACAACTCGGTTTCATTGATCTGCTCTACAGTTTTTTAGATTCTATATTGTTTATTTCTGCTCTGATCTTTATTATTTCTCTTCTTCTGCTGGATTTGAGGTGTCTTTGCTATTCTGCTTCTATTTCCTTTAGGTGTGCTGTTAGATTTTGTATTGGGGATTTTTCTTGTTTCTTGAGATAGGCCTGGATTGCAATGTATTTTCCTCTCAGGACTGCCTTTGTTGCATCCCAAAGCATTTGGATTGTTGTATTTTCATCTTCATTTGTTTCCATATATTTCTTAATTTCTTCTCTAATTGCCTGGTTGACCCATTCATTCTTTAGTAGGGTGTTCTTTAACCTCCATGCTTTTGGAGGTTTTCCAGACTTTTTTTTATGGTTGATTTTAAGCTTCATCGCATTGTGGTCTGAAAGTATGCATGGTATGATCTCTATTCTTGTATACTTATGAAAGGCTGTTTTGTGACCCAGTATGTGATCTATCTTGGAGAATGCTCCATGCGCACTTGAGAAGAAAGTATATTCTGTTGCTTTGGGATGCAGAGTTCTAAATATATCTGTCAAGTCCATCTGATCCAGTGTATCATTCAGAGCCCTTGTTTCTTTATTGATCCTTGGTATAGATGATCTATTCAATGTTGTAAGTGGAGTATTAAAGTCCCCTGCAATTACTACATTCTTACCAATAAGGTTGCTTATGTTTGTGATTAATTGTTTATATATTTGGGGACTCCCGAATTCAGCACATAGACATTTATAATTGTTAGCTCTTTCTGATGGATAGATCCTGTAATTATTATATAATACCCTTCTTCATCTCTTGTTACAACCTTTAATTTGAAGTCTAGTTTGTCTGATATAAGTATGGCTACTCCAGCTTTCTTTTGACTTCCAGTAGCATGATAGATAGTTCTCCATCCCCTCACTTTCAATCTGAAGGTGTTTTTACGTGTAAAATGAGTCTCTTATAGACAGCAAACAGATGGCTCTTGTTTTTTTATCCATTCTGATACCCTGTGTCTTTTGGTTGGAGCATTTAATCCATTTACATTCAGTGTTATTATTGAAAGATATGGGTTTAGAGTCATTGTGATGTCTGTAGGTTTCATGCTTGTAGTGATGTCTCTGGTACTTTGTCTCACAGGATCCCCCTTAGGATCTCTTGTAGGGCTGGTTTAGTGGTGATGAATTCCTTCAGTTTTTGTTTGTTTGGGAAGACCTTTATCTCTCCTTCTATTCTAAATGACAGACTTGCTGGATAAAGGATTCTCAGCTGCATTTTTTTTTCCTGTTCATCACATTGAAGATTTCCTGCCATTCCTTTCTGACCTGCCAAGTTTCAGTAGACAGATCCGTCACGAGTCTTATCAGTCTCCCTTTATATGTTAGAGCATGTTTATCCCTAGCTGCTTTCACAATTCTCTCTTTATCTTTGTATTTTGCCAGTTTCACTATGATATGTCGTGCAGAAGATTGATTCCAGTTACGTCTGAAGGGAGTTCTCTGTGCCTCTTGGATTTCAATGCCTTTTTCCTTCCCCAGGTCAGGGATGTTCTCAGCTATAATTTCTTCAAGTACCCCTTCAGCACCTTTCCCTCTCTCTTCCTCCTCTGGGATACCAATTATGCGTATATTATTTCGTTTAGTGTATCACTTAGTTCTCTAATTTTCCCCTCATATTCCTGGATTTTTTTATCTCTCTTTCTCTCAGCTTCCTCTTTTTCCATAACTTTATCTTCTAGTTCACCTATTCTCTCCTCTGCCTCTTCAATCCGAGCCGTCGTCGTTTCCATTTTGTTTTGCATTTCGTTTAAAGCGCTTTTCAGCTCCTCGTGACTGTTCCTTAGTCCCTTGATCTCTGTAGCAAGAGATTCTCTGCTGTCCTCTATACTGTTTTCAAGCCCAGCGATTAAATTTATGACTATTATTCTAAATTCACTTTCTGTTATATTATTTAAATCCTTTTTGATCAGTTCATTAGCTGTTGTTATTTCCTGAAGATTCTTCTGAGGGGAATTCTTCCTTTTGGTCATTTTGGATAGTCCCTGGAGTGGTGAGGACCTGCAGGGCACTTCCCCTGTGCTGTGGTGTATAACTGGAGTTGGTGGGCGGGGCCGCAGTCCGACCTGATGTCTGCCTCCAGTCCACCTCTGGGGTCACAGTCAGACTGGTGTGTACCTTATCTTCCCCTCTCCCAGGGGCTGGACTCACTGTGGAGTGGTGTGGCCTCTGTCTGGGCTACTTGCACACTGCTAGTCTTGTGGTACTGCTTCCATGGGATCTGGTGTATTAGCTGGGGTGGATCCGCAAGGTGCAACAGGGGCAGGAGGGGTAGGCTCAGCTTGCTTTGCCTTTGGTGGTCTGTTTCGGGAGGGACCCTGTGGCACCAGGAAGGAGGCCGACCCATCCGAGGGATGGATCCGCAGAAGCGCAGCGTTGGGTGTTTGTGTGGTTCCAGCAAGTTCCATGACAGGAACTGGTTCCCTTTGGGATTTTGCCCCAGGGGATGGGCAAGGGAGACAGGGCTTCCCAGCACCTTTGTTCCCTGCCAAGCTGAGCTCTGTCCTCTGTGGCTCAACAACTCTCCCTCCCACTCTCTGAGCAGAGCTGTTAATTTGTAACATTCCAGATGTTAAGTCCCACTGGCTGTCAGAACACATTCCATCTGGCCCCTCCACTTTTGCAAGCCAGACTCAGGGGCTCTGCCTTGCTGGGTGGGCTGGCTGCCCCACCACTGCCTTGGCTCCCTCCTGCCATTCCATGTAGCACACACTGCTTCTCCGCCCTTCCTACTGTCTTCCGTGGGCCTCTAGTCTATGCTTGGCTCCGGAGAGTCCATTCTGCTAGTCTTCTGTTGGTTATTGGGGTAAATTAGGCAGATGTGGGTGGAATCTTAGCAATCAGCAGGATGCGGTGAGCCCAGCGTCCTCCTACACTGCCATCTTCTCCCTCTTCCCACACTTCTCAATTTCAAAATTTACTACAAATCTGCAATGATCACGATAGTACAATGTGGCATAAGGATAAACCAATAGATCCGCACAATATTTGAGGGTCCAGAAATAAACCCTTACATTTATGGTCAATAGATTTT
Organism: Panthera onca; assembly: GCF_046562875.1. Lineage (NCBI taxonomy): Eukaryota > Metazoa > Chordata > Mammalia > Carnivora > Felidae > Panthera > Panthera onca. Next base: position 111,905,185 of record NC_138346.1, read on the forward strand.
TGACAAGAGTACCAAAAAAAATACCATAAAAGAAATATAATAGTCTTTTCAACAATGGTACTGAGATAATGGGATATCTAATTGCAAATTCAAAATAATGAATTTGGAGCCTTTCCTCACACCTTACTTAAAAATTAGTTCACTCATATATGGATCCTGAGAAACTTAATGAAGACCATGGGGGAAGGGATGGGGGAAAATTACAGAGAGGGAGGGAGGCAAACCATAAGAGACTCTTAAATACTGAAAACAAACTGAAGGTTGTTGGGGGATGGGAGAGAGGGGAAGGTGGGTGATGGGCATTGAGGAGGGCACCTGTTGGGATGAACACTCAGTGTTGTATGGAAACCAATTTGACAATAAATTGTTATAAAAAATTAGATTGTGGAACTTGGTGTTATATGTAAGTGATGAATCACTGGGTTCTAATACTGAAATCAAAACTACAGTGTATGTAAACTAAAATGTATTTAAATAAATAAATTTTTTAAATAGCTAATGGAACTAAATGTTCCAATATTTTATTCCAAAAAAAAGATAAAACAACTCAATTTCAAAATGGACTTGAATAGAAATTTGTCCCAAAAGGATATACTAATGGCAAGCAAGCATATGGAAAAATAGGAGGCTTCAGATATTCCTAGTGGGGGGTACAAAATGATGCAGCCACTGTGGAAGACATTGTGACAGTTCTCCAAGAAGTTAAACAGAATTACCAATATGACCAATAATTTTACAATATATTCAGGATAAATAAAAATATTTGTACACACAAAAACCTTGTACATGAATTTTCATAACACCATTATCATAATAGCCAGAAGGTCAAAGCAACCCAAATGTCCATCAACTGATGAATGGATAAATGAAATGTGGTGTATATCCATGTAATGGATTATTGCAGTTCTGAGGCAGATAAACATGGGTGAACCTTGAGAACGTATGTTCAGTGGATGGAGGCAGTCACAAATGACCACATATTATATGATTTCATGAATATAAGATGTTCAAAACAGACAGCGCCATAGAGGCAGAATGCAGATTGCTATTTGCTTAGGTATGGGGAGATGTGGAAGTGACTACCAATGGGTTTCTTTTTTGGATGCTGAAAATGTTTTAAGTGAGTTATGGTGAGGTTGCACAGTTCTGTAGATATACTAAAATCACTAAATGGTACACTTACCTAGGTGAATTTTACGGTATGTAAATTATATATCAATAAAGCTGTTAAGACAGAAAGAAAAGAAGGGGAGGGGATAAGGGAAGGGAAAGGAATGGAAGGGAAAGGAAGGGAAGGGGAGGGGAGGGGAGGAGAGGAGAGGAGAGGAGAGGAGAGGAGAGGAGAGGAGAGGAGAGGAGAGGAGAGGAGAGGAGGACCCAGGTGTCAGTGCTTATGCCCAGAGTGGCAACTTTGCAGATGGTGCCCCAATGCCTATCTTTAACACCTCCTGTTGACTTGCAATGATCATTCCTCTTTGCTTTCTCACCACCTCAAGAAATGGGTATGTTAGGAAAATCAGAGTGCCCTTCCTGCAACAGCACCATTGGTGACATTTCATTTCAGGATGCATCTGGAAATCCATTAATTAAATCTGCTGGTGCCCTCTGGGACACCCCCTACCCCCCACCACCACTGCCAGCTTCCCAAAGGCAGCCCTTCACTGATTTTCAACTCTCTAAAGTGCCTTAATATTTCCTCTCCCTTGATTGGCACATACCTAACCAAGCTTATCCCAGTCAGTGTTTAGTTTTTACTCTTACATTTTAGCAGCAAATACATTTATTAAATTTAAGAAATCCCTGAGTGACACAATGTGAAATTTACTGATTAGGTTATAAATTTAAGTACACAAACTGTAGAAACAGGATGAGTTTTCTCATAATGAAACATGTTTGATATTGAAAAAGACATGAATTTCATAACTAGTACCTATTTCAGTAATTTTTTGCAAATGAAAATTATATTATTATGAGTGGGGCTATGTTACCAGAGAATTCTGTTTCCCAAATCCTAGTTTTGTGTGTATAATTAGGTGGCTTTGTTATAACATCTTTGTGACCCTTTATGTCTTCATTTTATATACAATATTAATTACAGTGCAGGCACACAGGCTTGCTAAAGAGACACTTTTCAGCTGTTTTTGGGGGAAATTAGGGAATATCTTTGAGGCAATGATCATGTTTAGTTACCAAATTATAATCCTTACCAGATTAAGCATTTTGCCAAATAGCTTTTTTTTTTACAATTATTTATTTATTTTAAAATGTTTATTCATTTTTTAAACTTATTTTATTTTTTATTGTTTTAAATTTACATCCAAATTAGCATATAGTGCAACAATGATTTCAGGAGTAGATTCCTTAATGTTCCTTACCCATTTAGCTCATCCCCCCTCCCTCAACCCCTCCTGTAACCCTCAGTTTCTTCTCCATATTTATGAGTCTCTTCTATTTTGTCCCCCTCCTTGTTTTTATATTATTTTTGTTTCCCTTCCAAATAGCTTTTTAATGTTTCTAAAGTTTTACTTTATTTTTAAAAAATATTCTGGTCATCAAACAGTTGAATGCTTTATCACATATACGCAGAGTATCACTGTTTCGAAAAACACTTTCATATTGATGGTCCATTTCACACCTTGTCTGAGGGCCTCCAGGGTAGTGGCGGGGCATGTGTCTTATATCTGGACCCTTCCTCTTTCCCTGAAGCATCTGACTTTTCAGCCTGGCTGACCATTCGAGCTGCCTTCTCCAAAATCATCCTGCTGGTCTATGGCTGAGAAGGACTCCAAGCTGGGGAGTTGCACAAGCTAAGCTACTTTGAAGAAGAGGGCAATTATAAAATAATTTGCAATATCCAGTGCCTAAATTGGGAGTTACAATTTTATTTCCTCCCTTCTTTACTTTCCTCCTCCCACCAACAAATACATTTTGAGCAGCTGTGCTATGTCAGGAAGAGTGCTGGCTGCTGGGGAAATTGTCTGGCTCATCTGCTTTAACCTAGCTTCAGCTTTATGGTGGGCACACCACCAGAGGCTAGGTGCCAGATCGCTCAGCAAAAGCCTGGGCTCCTCCAGCTTCCGTCCAGTACAGTTTATACAACAACTAGCCCTGCTCTGTCCTAACCTTGGGGGTTGCTAACAGCCTTGATTATGACCCCCTAATCCTTCCATGCATGAACTCCCTTATTTGGGCTTCAACCTAAACTCCATTAAAATAGCATGTTCCTGGGCTCCAGGTCATACCTAAACACTGAGGATATCTGTAGGTGAGAACTATGAATCTATGTTTTTCATAAACTCAGCAGGTACATTATGGTTTGAGAACCACTGGCTTAGACAGGAAAGAAAAATACAAAAATAAATAGAAACACTGCTTATAAGTCTGTTGTGGGAAATATATGGCTCTGTCTTTTCATTGTGGCTCAGGAAACTATAATTTATATAGCACCTGTATATCTTGGTGCTTGAGAAATATGCACTCATTTAATCCTCAAAGTGCCCCTAAGGGGATGGATTGTACCTGTGCACTGCCAGAATGTGGTGTGTGAGAAGCCACTGTTAGCCATAGTGCCCAGGAAGGCCAGAATTCTACCCCAGAACAAATTTCTTTCCCCTAGAGGCACAAAAGCACAAGGCACCAAGGAAAGACCAAGGGACCCTGGATCCTTACCTGGAGCTTTGATAACCAGTCAGCTGGGGGACAGGTGTGTGTGTGTGTGTAGAAAATGCCATTTTTTTCTTAGCTATTTAGGCTTAAATAGCTTTAGGCCAAAAAAGTGTGTCAGACCTGCTGCTCTGGCAGTGACCACCACCACTGACCCACACGTCTGCTAGACACAAATTTCACCTGGAGGTGGAGAAAGCTGAAGGGTAGATGCACAGAGCCAGGTGTTAAGCTGGCCTAACACAAGATCAGCCTGTAACTACCCAGCCCCAGCTCTAGTTGGTGTCATTGAGGCAAGAGAGAGACCACAGGCAGGTACCATCTTGCAAGGAAGTGGCTCCTGGCCCTTAGAGTTCTAGCTGAAGAAGGAGAGGGTGGAAGAAGAGCCGTATTTCTACCTGAATGCAATGACTTCCATTGTACATCTGTTTCTGTCCATAGGTGCACAGCCCTCTCAAGGCCTGGGACATGAACCAGCTTTCTGATCATCAGAGTCACCTAAAATCCTTGTTAAGACCCTGGGCCACTCTTCTGGAAAGTCTGATTTGCTCTATCTGTAAGATGTTCTGGAATTTGATAGGGACCAGCAAGTTCCTACCATCAGGGAGATGTGGCTTGGAAAAAAGGTGAAGAGGGTGATGAGGACAAGAGCAGAGAATGGCTTCAAATCCCTGTGACACAGGGCCCACTTGGATTTACTCCCCTCTCTCCCAAATCCCTGCTTCTGTCTTTCCCTTTCTGCCAGCCTCCACCGTGCTGGAAGAAACTCCAGTCCCTCCTACACAGTAGTTTGGATGAGCAGACACTCAGCAGTGCTCAGGAAAATGTTGGAAATGCAAATCCAGAGGGTCAAGGATATGGAGATGATGTGGGAAGCATGGGGCCAGGGCGCAGACATGCCATCTGTGTCTGTAACGAGCATTCCAGGAGAGGTCCAAGGCAGGCCCTGGCATGTCTTCTTTCTGAAGAATAGGGTGGATCTACTCTTCTTCCCTGGGTCTGTGGGATGATTCCTTCTCAGGAATTCAGAATAAATCACTGAAGTTTTAAGTAGCTCCTTCCCAGCCAAAAACCCCTGGCAGTACTTTGTCCACTGCCCTGTGGGGGTGGGCAGAACATGACAACATAGGTTCAAACACAGTTCAAGACATTGACATTTCTGGTCACCTGAGGCTTATCTGTGCCTTCATCTCCCTCCTTCCTGAAGGCATTAACCTGCATCCTTCCTAAGGCCTGTTTTGGAGACCTCATGCTTGCTTACAGGGAGATTGGAGTATGTCTCTGAACCACACTGTCCTCTGCACCTCATTTCAGGGCCCATGCAGCTCTGGATGAAACACTCAGGATGGAAATATTTGTGGTAACTGGGATCCCTGCCCCATGTCACTCACTGGCCCTGAAGCCATGGAAAACACCTGAGCATCTGGGTCTGTGCTCACCTTCTGCAACCTTGGGCAGTCCCCAAACCTCTCTGAGCCTCAGTTTCATTATCTGTAAATGGAGCATACTGGGTGAATGCTGGCAGTCCCTCATGCCCTCAGGCATGCCATCAGGGGTTTGGGGAGACTCAGCCTGATTTTCTCATGTCCTCCTTCACTGCCAGTGTTGGATGGCTATTGCTCAAGGAAGCTACTGCTGCTCAAAGTGATTCTTCTCGCTGTAAATCATGGTGATGCTTTGCAGTTTATGTTGTACAGTGTTTATTTTTTCTTAACAAACAATCTGTTTAAGAAATTGAACTAGAAGTCAGAAGAGGAGAGGGGAAAAAAAAAAGAAGCGGTGTCTCATGAAAAGTCATAATACAAGTAATTGTGCAGAGGACTTTGATCAATGATTTTCCATTTTTTTACCCAGAACAAAAGGCCCTATGGTGAATTAGAAAGAGGCTGAAGTGTGGGGAAGCCTGGGTGTACCCCCCCTCCCCCCCACCTGGGATTTGCATGTGACTCAGGGTCAGTCCTGTCCCATCTCTGCAGCTGCAAGACTGCCTTCCCTGAACCCCATTGTTGTTGATCATGGGGCTGGAGAAGATGAGCTCAAGCCATGGCACAGGGAACTCAGCTGGAGATTCCAGTTAGCAAGGACGTATTGGACGCCTGTCATGCCTAGGGCACTCTGTGCATGGTGGGGCTGGCAGACCTGCACATGTCTCCATGGCAGCCTCCCAAAGCACACACAAAGGGAAAGGTGCCGCATTAGCAATTTATGGTGAGTGACTGGTTGGGTGTATGCTTATAGGTGTGAAGAACATGCAGACAAAGAAATTCACCTCAGCGGAAGACAGCAGCATGCAGACCAAGCATTTGAGGATACAGGAGGCTTGTTTCCAGTGTGGAAGAGAAAAGGCCCTGAGCAGGAGGCCATGTAAGCCAAGAGAAAGGATGGAAAGTCAGGATCTGTAGATCTGGTGCCTGATTGTTTGCGTCAAGCTGTCTTCTAAGCAACAGAAAGCTACAGAAGATTTGGTGGTAGTATGAGGGGGACTGATAGTATGCTTCTTTATGTTACCTTGGGGCAAATCAAGTCAGATATTCCTCACTTTTTACAGCTGAGGTCTGGAAAGTGTAAATGATTTTTCTTAAGCTGTACAGCTCGTAAGTAATAAAGAAAATCCTTCAGCCCTCTTTTTCTGACTACTAATGCTAGGCGATATTCTGCTCATGAGATCAAGATGATTTCGGCATAAGGAAGGGGTTTCAGACTGAGATGGGCTTGAGATGCAAACAGCAGAGTGTGCATTCCTAACTTAGGTTCAGGTGTCATGCAATTCAGCAGGTTGCACATTCTGTCTTAGATGCTTGTATGAGTGCCGGGGACAAAAAGAAGAGATAAATGGCTCCAGCCCTCTGAAGGACAGAAGACACAAAGAAATACTCATTGATTCATCCACTCAACAAGATTTTGCTCTTCTTTTCCCATGTTGCAGACCCTCTGTGAGATTTGGAGGACAGTGACATGACAAGTTAAACAGTGGGGACCCTCCATATATGTGTTACACCTAACAGGGACGAGTCCCACGAAGGGGAGACTCTGAGTTCACAGTGAGGGAGACCCAACTCCAACAATGACAAGCTGGAAAGAGTTGAGGATAAGGACCTCCAAGGACACTTAACTATGTGATGAATGGGAAGGGTTGCTTTAGGGTGAATGAAGAATAGGACCTAATGGAACATAATCTGTGCATGTAAAGACCATGGCAGACTATGTACTCCTGCTTCTGGTGTGGACACTGGTAAGCTATGGTTACATGTGTTCTGGAGAGGAGGAGCCACAGTCTCCAGGAGGCAAGACCACCAACAAGAAGCAAAGTCTTATAAATGCAGGAAAGTTGACTTAAAATTCCCTTTAAGCAGGATAAACCTATACTTTATCATCCAAACCAGGGCATTTTTAAGCATAAAAGGATTTGCTGTTAATAATTTTGATGGATCAACTATCAGGCAAATGGGAATGCATGGAGCCCTACTTATAAGGCACCCCCAGGGCTGCTATGGAGTGATGGGCAGCTGTGCAGCTGGCAAGGGCTGGGCAGCTGTGATTCCTGAGATTGGAATTTCTAAGGTCATTTGCCACAGGGGATTTGGTGAGTGGATTAGGCAAGGTTCTTATTCCTTGCAGCTAGAGATTGAATTTTAGTTCCAATCTTCTCTCCTCTGTACCTGGATTGTCGTTTCCCTCTGCCTGGCCCTGTGTGGATGTCCCTGTTGTCAGTAATGGGAGCTGATGAGGGAGGAACAGATATTCAGTCAGCATTCAAACCACAGCCCTATCTTTACCTCCTGTGTGATCTTAGGCACATTGTCTGATGGACTAAGCCTTCTTACCTTTGAAATGGGGTGTTAGAATGCCCACCTCAAAGAGACATTGGAAAAATTTACCATGGGCAGATTCCAGTCAGTTACCTCATTTGGCCTTTTATGTGAAATTGCTTTTCCTCCAACAAAATTCTGATGTCTCTGCAAGAAGAAAGTCTGATATTTTGTCTTCAGGTCATTAAGAGAGGGCATGAGAACTCTGCATTGGAGCTGGTGGGGAGGAAGGCACAGGTTTAATGGTGAAGGCATTTTAAGGATGTTCCACTAAGTCAGGCTGATTCGGAAGTCCATAGTACTGGGTGTGTTGTTATGCACAGGCTATAAAGAAGACCTGATGAATTTGAGCCTCCTAAAAAGGGGTGAGAGAGAGAACTGCTGGCCATCATGTCACAAGACCTGTCCAAGAAAAGAGTGTGGGAGTTCATTGGAGAACATTCCTGGGGCCCATACCAGGACTCCTTCAAACAGAAATCATGTTGCAAGGGGCATCAGGTTTGCATGAAAAATGTGCTCACTGGTGAAACCCAACACCACTGTCTAGGGCCATCATAATGGTAGGTGTCCTTGCATAAGGGCAGACATATTGAAGAAAAGGGTAAATTTAAATATCCCAGAGGGAGGATTTTTAGGAAGAATGCTGGCATTGAGAAATTCATACATGAGCTCTCTGCTTCTCAAGGTTTGTAGCAGGAGCCCTGGAGAGCACAAGCCCCCTTAGAAGATCTCACATGAGGAGCCCCCAGTTGGACTTTCTTTTCCTCAGCCCTGCTCACAGTACCTCTGCTCTTGGTCCCTGACACAACCTGCAGCTGTGCTACCCTCCTCTACAAGATGCCCTGGTTCATCTCTCCTCAAGAAAACAGTTTCTTTATTCAGAACTCTGGATGTGGAAGGAGATGTAGTATCCCCAATTCCCATTTGCTCTTACTTAAGCATATAGATTTGTCATGCTTTAAGGGTTTTACTGCTTATCCCTGAAGAAAAATGGACAAGGACTTAACAAAACACAGACACAGAAAAGAAAATAAGAAAATTTTTGACTCAAAAGACTTTCTCCTCCTGGGATCTGAGCTCTGAGTCCCTACAAAAGTTCATAAGATTTGAAGGGTCCCAACCTTGAGAGTTTAAACCTAAGGGCAGAAATCATCCAATGTGCCTCAGTTTTTCCTCCCTTAGCTTACCCCAGCCCCTGAGATTCTGCCATTTTGAGAAGTGCTTTTGGAGATGTGGACCATTAACATTGTTAGACATGCATGTTTTCCAGGACACTTCAGGCCTGCTCTGGTATGGGCCCCTATCATGTGTGTGGCTCTTATATGTATAGAGTTTGAGACGTTTTGACTTAGCTTATTTCTTTGTGTTGAGAGTGTACAAGTTGCTGTTGGCCAAATAATGTCTGCTAATTCATGCAGACAACCAAAATGTTGCTTAGCAAGTGACAATTGGATGTGAGGGAGCAGTAGAAAACATAGACCTGCATCATTATCCCACAAAGAAGGAAAGAAGCTTAGGGAGGGGAGGGTTCCCTAATTTCTCCTCCATCCTCATTGTATCTTCCAGTTGATTACAGTCCCACTGATTCCCTAGTGATAGTACCAATGTCCACTCCCCATTTCTATTGTCAGTGTCATTTCACCACTTCTTCTCTTTAGTCCATCAACTCAATAACAATTGTTATGTGTCAGGCTCCGTGCCAGATCTGGAACATGACCCTCGTGCTGCCTATTCTGGACAGCAGCCATGGGTACTCTTGGGCCTTCTGGCTCCAGTGTCACCCTCCATGATTCCTTCTTCCATTCTGTGAGTAAGGATGCTCTCTAAGACAAGATGTGACTGCACTGTGCCATTCAAGATGAAGTTGCACACTCTGAGCAAGGGGCAAGGTGCTTGCAGGTGTGACTTTGCCTACCTCTCCAGGCTCTCCTCTATTTCACTGCAGCTCATAACTAGCAGTAAGCTGGAACAAAACCATGTGCAAGATGGCACACATCTGATGCATTTCCTCACCTCCGGACCTTTGCTTAAACCTCTCTTCCTACTGACTGTGTCCTTCCTTCCTGGAGAGTACCAATTCTACCTTTTATGATGCTATTTGACAAACCACTCTTGAATACAATCCCCACCCTGTCCCTGGGCAAGAGTGCCTCCAATTCTGTGTCTCACTATGCCTCACCACTGACACCTCCAGGAACACCTCCTTGCTTTCCCACTCTAAGCCCTGGAAGGTCAGGGTGCTGCCTGCTGTGCTTTGGGTCTGCCACTCCTGGTCTTAGTGTCTGACCCATGCTGTTCCATGATATGTTCCTGCTGAGAGAATGCAGATACCTAGATTTCCTCCTGTGGCACCTAAGTTAAAATGTAAATAGTTGTTGGTAAGAAGAATAAAAATAAAATCAGCCCAGCCATTATTTGAAGTCAGGACTATGTCTTACTGTCTACATTCATGTCTGACACATCACATGCTCACAAAGCTGTTGCTGAATAAAATAAAAAGATGAGGGAATGATAATTCAGGATTGAGACAATCCTACCCTTTAATCACAGTTGTGACCTGGCATAGGTCCTAATAGTACATAGGAGCAGGCTCATTGTTCTTTATCAGCTCATGTTTTTCTATCTTTCTGCTTTCATGTGAGTGCAGACTAGGAAATGTCTAGTCTGTCTTCCTGTATCAGGGAAGGAAAATTCAGGGCTGAGATGTATGTGTGCCTTGACTCCCCACTCTTTTACCCTTGGTCCCACGTGGCTCTTTTTTTTTTTTTTTTCTGCTGAGCACAGAGGAAGCACAGAATCCTTCTTAACACAATGATATAGTCAATGACTCCAAGTCAATTACACGTAAGGTGAAGTTTGTTTAACATCCTTGTCCAAGAGCTTCCCAGCCCCCCTTTTTTTTGATAGATTTCTCCTTCTCCAGCCTCAGACATCCCCGTGAAAGTTCACAAACACCTTGAAATACCTTAGTATGGCTTCAGTGTAGTCTACAAGGTATTGAAGAAAGCAAAGCACATCTTGTAGGGCCACCAAGCTGCTGCCTGCCTGGGAGACAGGGGACCTGGCACAGTGAGCAGCTCAGCTTTGGCTTCGAGCTTCTCCACCCAGGGTTTCAGAGTTGTCCTGGCTACTGAAATTGCAAATCTGGGATAACATTAGCAATGTTAATACGCTGTAAAACTTTCTATGTGTGAGAATCTCACCTAAGAAGAAAAGGAGATGGACCCACAATGGCTGGTTTTTCATCTTCTCGATGGATTTTATTATAGTAGTAACAAGAGCAATTCCACTTAAAAGACTCTTGTCAGATAACAGTTACAGTAGATTATAAGTCAGAATGGGGAACAATCTCTACCCTGTACACATTTGGAATGGCCAGAGGGAAAAAAAAAGAACATCAGGAAATAAAGCTCACTGGTACACCCATGAAATTTTTCAGGATTCTGGGGATGGGCGTGAACTGGGGGTCAGCTAATTAAGGAGGCAAATCACATGACTCCATTGTCAGGCATCAGCAGAAAACAAAATGGACTTTTAAGAGGAGTCTGGAATTATAATTTTTATTACTCAAAAAATTCCACCTAAGACTAGGGCAAAGAACGTGCCAGGCCTTTTATAAAAGCAAATTTGGCACTGGTAATTGTCAGTAGTCAGGACAGCATACTTACCTTGGAAGGGGAAAGGGGATTTTCATCACCAAGCAAATGACCAAAAAATTTTATGGAGGTGTCTCAACAAGAGAGATAGTGTCATATTCCTGGACTTTTCTGTTGCCTGGCTGATGCACATCACCTGTATTCCTGTGACATGTCATGTCCTCTCTTGATGCCAATTGAAGTCCAGTGGCATTAGTCCTGTGGTTTGAGTCCAGCCATTGGCTGTTTTTATCTTTTACCTGGTTTTCCAGAGATTTGGAGACTGGTTTTATCCTGTTTTTGCTGTGGGCAGTTACCAAAACCTCAGTGAGTGGCCTCCTTACATGTGAGAGCCATTTGTAAGAGCCATACAGATAACCTGGTTGGAGTTTGGGGGCTCAAGCTCATCTCTCAGCAGAGCTTTGGTCTCTGATTCCTTTTCTCAGCTGTCTGTGGATGCTGATGACAATTTCCAGATCCACTGTATTAGGAGACAATGTAGTATCTGGGACCATGTCTGGGCTTAATTGAGGTAATACAGCAGATGTAAAAAAAGAACGCCTTGTTTATGGGATAGACAAAAACTTCTGAGTACTGCTGTCAGAGGGATGCCAGATAACAGAAATTTTCATCCAAACATTATTAAGAAATTAGCCCCAACAGTAAAAAAAAAAAAAAAAAGACAAATTTAGTCAGTAAACTAACCCAGAAAGGTCATGCACCTCAAAGCTGTAGCAAGGAAGGAATAGACGATTCTGGTACATAGTGACTCTCTATATAACCAAAGCTCTCCCAGAAATTATTGCTAGTGTTTTTTTTAAGTGTTGAACTTAGGGAAGTGTATAATTAAACTATTATATATCTGTTTAATTATGATCAAGCCATTAACAATAACATTTGCAAATAGTTTATAACAACATGAAATGTTTACATTAGTATAGGACTCAAAATTTTATATGTGACATTATTCAAATTTTGATGTGAAAAACTATGTATTAAAAATCCCAAGAGAAAATAAATTAAGACTATTTTAAATAAACTTTTAAAGACATTTTATAATTTTAGATTTATAAAAAATGTGCAAAGACTGCAATTTCTTTTTTTTTTTAATTTTTTTAATGTTTATTTATTTTTGAGACAGAGAGAGACAGAGCATGAACGTGGGAGGGTCAGAGAGAGTGAGACACAGAATCTGAAACAGGCTCCAGGCTCTGAGCTGTTAGCACAGAGCCCGACACGGGACTCGAACTCACGGACCGCGAGATCATGACCTGAGCCGAAGTCGGCCGCTTAACCGACTGAGCCACCTAGGTGCCCAAGGTACTGCAATTTCTATATACCCCACCCAAGTTCCCCCTACTGTTCACTTCTTACATTACCATGGTACATTTTTCACAGCTAATGAATCTATATAACAGTGTTTTTAAGTAGAGAAGATGACTCAAAATCTCTTATGGCAGAGTGATCAATTTTACTTTTGCATGAAATCCACAAGCCTTATCCCCATTGTTCTGTCATGTCTACTCATATGTCCCACAACAGAATAACCAAACATCAACATAGAAAAGCAAAGGTTGCATCTTGGTAGCTGAAGGCCCTTCCTAAAGCACAGGAATTATCCTGAGTACTGGGATGAGTGAAATAAACTTGGCCCCACAGAGAAGTTTCAGAGATTCCTGGAGGTTGGAGTGGAGTAAACTGGCAGGTTTGTCTTCCAATTCTTTTGCAGCATTGCTTGCAGAGGTGGGAAGGACTTGCCCTTGCCCTTGCAGGATCTAGGCACATGAGGGCAGGGACTCAGCCTAATTGTACCAGCTGACCTCACCTGCTGGCCCATGTTCAAGATGGTATTAGAGTGGCTACTACCTTTTCATCTGCTTTGCTAGGAAATAGTACTTTCAGTCCCAGCTTCATGGTAGACACAGCTATAGATGAGTATGGAAATGCCAAGAGGCTAGATTCAGGGGCCCTGAGTTTGGGACAAGATAAGGTAAGTATGAGGCTAATGAAATGCATTATGTTCGACTTGAAATTTAATTCATAGAACTGAGGCAGAAAGAAGTTTGCCATTTATTCTCTGGTTGACTCATCAAAATGTTTGATTAGATACTATGTGCTTAGAATTATACAAGGATGGATTTTAAAGCCAAATTGTTTGGCCCTCCCTCTCACATTGAATAATTTAGAAGTCTGTCCACATTTGATCAAATTTTTAAACGTTTTTATATTTCCACTTTCTTGGTGAAGATATAATCCTAAAAGTACCCTTATAATATATTTAGGATCTATCATACAGATATGTCCCAAATAAAGGCTGAAACATATGAGGGTCTTACATTATATAGCAGGTGATCTAGGAGACAGGGGTATTCTTCAAAAGAATATCACCTTTCCAAGCCAAGTGTGGCAACAACTATGTCCACGAAAACCCATGTAGCAAAATCGTGTCTTGTCTGTCCTTCAACCTGACTTCCAAAACTTGAATGTAGTTTGCTTCATCCTTGCTTTCTGGGCTGGTCATGAGAAATCCAAACAGGCCTGAAGGCCTAAACTGAAACTCAGGCTTTGTACCCAACAAACACACAGTTAAGGTAAGTCTAATTTGATGCTGACTCATGGATTTTTCCCAGAAAGCTGTGACTTATCATACCACCAAAGACGTCTGCTGGGGACCTGAAGCTTCACTCAGTGAGGACTGATCTGACCAAGGGAAGACAGAAATCCAGAATTTGGGTGTTTAAAGGGAGTCCAGGAAGAAGTTTTGAAAAGTAGATGAAATCACCAGAAATGATAATGATTTTACTAGATAAAAATACCAAGATGCTTTGCATAGAAGTTTTGAAGTCTAGGCCAGAGAAAAGTAGAATATAACATATTCATCATAGTAACAATAATTATGGTGATTGATTAACAGCAGCTCACATGCCCCAAAGTGCCTGGGATGAGCCAGGCTCAGTGTTAGTGTTTCCCATGCATGCATTATCTTGTTGAATTGGCTAGTCTGTGATGCAGGAATTAGAAGCCATGTCTTCTGGAGGAGGCTGCGTGTTAAGCACACAGAGGTGAAATTTGGCTTGTCTAAAGTCAAGTTGTCTCCCTTACTTCAAAGCCCCAGCTTCTGAGCACTGCCCTTACCCATCCATCCATCCATCCATCCCTCCATCCAAACATGTGGAAGGCTGACAGTACCAGCTGGTAGTGAGCACTGGGTGTTTCAGAGTCACATCTGGGAGCCTTCTGCTTGTCTGGATTATGAAGTGGGGCCCACAGGACCATCACATGGGCAAAGTTTAAATAGGAGATTAATTACTTCTTGAGAATAAGTATGAAAATTTAGAACTTTGACAGAAGATGGGTAAAGTTTTTTTTTTCTCTCTCTGAATGATTTAAAACTAGATTTTCACCTCACTTGACTAAGTAATATTTTTATCCAACCAAGAGCAAGGAAATGAATGAGAACATTTCTGTTCTCACTCAATTCTAAGATTAAGTATTTTTTTCCTAAGAGTGACTTAGAACATATCTACATGGAGGGGATAATGAGAGGGTTGATTTTGCTATTTCATTCCTTATTTTTGGTAAAGGAGAGATGGTTTAGAACAATGTAACAGTATAATGTAATGAACCAAATATTTTTTAGGAATCCCAAAACATTGTCACTTTTCAAATGGCTATATGAAAACATTCAATTTTGAAACATGTATCTTGGCACTAGTTTCATTCTAAAATAACTTTTTTTATAGCCAATTTATAAACTCCTGCGGTACTGGTACCCAATAAAATTGACAGGGGACCTTTAACTATAGTGGCACAAATGTTGCCACTGCAATAAGGGAATGAATAAAAGCATCATCAGACCTGTCTTTTTACACATACTTTGATGTCTTCAGTCTGTAATAAGACAGAGGACTCCTTATATTCATGGAGTTCTCAGAGTTATAAAAACATTGACAAATATATGGCTGTGTACAGAGTGTCCCAAATGAAACATTTTTACTCCCCAGTTCAGTCCTGGCTGGTGACAGGGAGATCAGGGGATGCCAAGCCTCTACATTATTTATTATGGATGTTGCTGCTCTTATAAAAGTGTGAGAAATATCATAAAGCATCTGAGTGGAAAAACTGATTATTTTGTTATTTTGTGCCTTTGTTACATGGCATCCTTCATGTTGGTTATCTGAGACATTTCATGCTGTTAGCAAAGACTATTTTTCCACATTGACAAGACTTCTGTATAGCAAGATAGTAATCTTATTAAACATTATGAAGCTGGGTTCATTAAAAAGAGGGCAAGCATTCCATGAGGCATTCATAGTGGCCCCCCTCACACTGGGTGTTCAGTCTGTGTAAAGAATCACATTCTATCATGATGATAGATCAGGCAGAGAAATGTGGGGATCCAAAAGATGAGGTGTGCAATGAACTGGAAGGGATGTAATGTGGAGATGAAGTTGACAGGGAATTCTACCGTGGAGAAAATTTGATAGTAGATCTAGTTCTCAGGACTGAGAAAAGCTAATATGTCCTGGTGTCTGCCAGACCAGGAGGTCATTTTGTTTATTGAGCCTAACTAGACTGCACAGGTGAAGAAAGACTTCAAACTGTACTTAAGAAGAGTAGTTAAGATAATACTTAGGAATGTTGGATCCTGCCTCAGCGGAAGGGAGGGAAAGCCCCTGGACAGAATGTAGATCATTTGAACCCTAAGAGCAACAGGCTGGGGGGGATCCATATTTGGAGTATTGGGGCAGGTGTTCAGGATAAGTCCTGAGAAGAGGAAGAGGAAGGTGAATGCCAGCTCCAGTGGCTGCTGACTTGGGGTGAAGGTGGCCTGTGGTATATTTGTCACTCATAAGTCCTGCCTTTCCTTATAGTGTGTGATCTGTCCCACACATGGGCTCTCCTCCAGCAGAAGCTGAAGCACCTGCCTCAGCTCTGAGGAAGAACAGAACTGCTGCCTTTGCCAGCTGCCACTCCTGCCCCACTGGACTCTGGTCACTTGGAAGTCAAAGACTGTGTAGTACATGTCAGTTTCTCGGGCACTGAGCAAAGCATCTCTCACAAACTAGTGGTCCTAATTGCTGAGACACTAAGTAATGAAAAATCTAATGTTATAGAGGCTCAATCACTTCCTGCTTTGTCCTAAATTCCTAAAGGACAAGAATGTCCCTTCTCTTTTAATGTGGCCCTGTTCCTGGTGTACACATAGCTGCATTTATATATACATGAAGTAGTACATCTGTAAATTAAAGAAACTTAAACTGTTTCCCAATGCACATTAAGCTCCTTAAAGGTAAGGCCTATTTATATTTATATATGACCCATTACCTAGCATAGTGCCCCACATATAAGGATTTAGTAAATATTGGCAGATTGGAGGGAGGAGAAATCTTACAAATACTGCACTCTCTGCATTAGACCCTTTTTATCTAAATTCGGGTGTAGTGAACATACAATATTAGTTTTGGGTGTAAAATTTAGTGATTCAATACTTCCATAAAACATCCAGTGCTCATCACAGCAAGTGCACGCCTTAATCCCCATCACCTATTTAACCCATCCCCCACCAGCCTCCTCTCTGGTAACTATTAGTTGTTCTCTAAACTTAAGTACACACACACACAGACACACACCCTACATATTATTTATCCATTTATCAGTTAATGGACATTCGGGCTTTTTCTAAAACTTGACTGTTGTGGATAACGCTGCTATGAACATTGGAGGGAATATATCCTTTTGATTTACTATTTTTGTATTCTTTGGGTAAACACCTAACAGTGCAATGTCTGGATTATAGGGTAATTCTGTTTTTAACTTTTTGAGGAACCTCAATACTGTTCTCCAGAGTGGCTGCACAAGTTTGCATTCCCACCAACAGTACATGAGGGCTCCTCTTTCTCCACATCCTTGCCAACACCTGTTGTTTCTTGTGTTATTCATTTTAGCCATTCTAACAGGTGTGAGGTGATATGCCATTATAGTTTTGATTTGTATTTCACTGATGATGAGTGATGTTAAACATCTTTTCATGTATCTGTTGGCAATATGTATATCTTCTTTGGAAAATATCTATTCATATCTTCTGCTCATTTTTCAATTGGATTATTCATTTTTGGGTATTGAGTTTTATAATTTTTTTATGTATTTTGGATACTAACCCTTTATCAGATATATCATTTGCAAATATCTTCTCCCATTCTGTAGATTGCTTTTTACTTTTATTAATTGTTTCCTTAGCGGTTCAGAAGCTTTTTATTTTGGTGTAGTCCGATAGTTTATTTTTGCTTTTGTTTGCCTTGCCTTGGGAGACATATGTAGAAAGAACTTGCTATGGCTGATATCAGAAGAATTACTGCTTGTGTTCTCTTCTAGGATTTGTATGGTTTCAAGTCTCACATTCAGGTCTTTAATCAATTTTGAACTTATTTTTGTGTATGGTATAAGAAAGCGGTCCCTTTAAACCTGGGCAATGACTGAAACCATTCTTTTAACTTTCTGTATAGGGGTATATAACAAGATCTTACCTGACAGAGCCAAAAGCCTGAAAAGACTAGAGTAGAGCTTCTAAAATAAAAATGGGAAGACTCTAGGATTCATATTGGGTGATGTCCTACCTTCACGTTGATCAGCCCTCTTGTGTCCATCTTGAAGCCTTATACTTAACTGTGAGCATCAGGATTTGATGCTTAGGACAAGATCTACACACCTTAGAGATGTATATTGTTAAGTAATGGCAGCATGTGGTGTACAAATCCCAGGCCACAAAGCTAGCATCCTGGAATTGTGATCCTAGCCTTATAACCTCAGGTAAATTTGTTTAACCTGTGAGGTTAAACAAACCTCTGTGAGCCTCAGATTCCTCACATGAGGAATGGGATGTCAATTCTTACTTTTCCTGATTATGGAAATAAGCAATAACATATTCAATTCCTCACATGCAATTGATACTCAATAACTGGTAACTTAAAAATATTGATTTATGACATTGTGAAGTTTTTACCTACAGTAAATGATTTCTTCTTTTTATAATTTACAGAAGTAAATTATAAATGAATTCTAATTCTAAAAGTTCAAAACACATACAAAATGTGAAAATTATCCTCTTCACTACAAACTCTCAGTGCAAATTTACCTGAAGGGGTCTGGATTGGCATTAAATATATACATGCAATTTGTGTGTGTTATTTACAAATAGGGTCTTTCTTCATTTATGAT
Source organism: Panthera onca (assembly GCF_046562875.1). Taxonomy (NCBI): domain Eukaryota; kingdom Metazoa; phylum Chordata; class Mammalia; order Carnivora; family Felidae; genus Panthera; species Panthera onca. The sequence continues at coordinate 111,923,510 of NC_138346.1, forward strand.
TCTACCTATTGCTTATTTCTGTCAACAATCAGTTGGAGATCACTCTAAGACATATCTTCATAATGGTTGCATAGTATTCCCCTGTATGCAATCATACTTCATTAACTACTCTCCAGCATTGAAGAAGGTTGTTTGTAGGATATGGAAGTGAACATCCTTGTTCATGCCACTCTGAGCTCTGTGAGAGCATTTTTCTAGGAGATACAATGATTTCCCCAGTTCACTGTGTCTCAGCATCCTCATGTCACAAGGCCAACCTCCTTCCTTGGCTTTGTTGTGCCTAGCTTCACGGCGGGGGGAGAGGGGTTACCCTCCATGCACAGGTTTTCTTATTTATAAACTAGAGAGTACCAGCTGACATGAATTCTAGTACTAGCTGAATAATTTGTGTACCTTTCCAGCTGTGGTTTCAATCACATTTTTTTAAATAGACTATGTTTTAGAGCAGTTTTTGTTTTACCTCAAAATTAAGTGGAAGGTACAAGATTTCTCATGTACCTCCTCCCCTCACACATGCATAGTCTCCCCATTATCAATACATCCCATCACAGTGGGACATTGTTATAACTGATTATCCTATATTGACATATTATTTTCACCTAGAGTCCATAGTTTATATTAGAGTTCATCTATTGTATGGGTTTAGATAAATGTATCCACCATGGCTTCAATTAAAAAAAAAAGTTACAGAGAGGGAGGGAAGCAAACCATAAGAGACCCTTAAGGGCTGAGAACAAACTGAGGGTTGATGTGGGGTGGGGGAGGGGAGAAAGTGACTAATGGGCATGGAGGAGGGCACTTGTTGGGATGAGCACTGGGTGTTGTATGGAAAACAATCTGACAATAAATTATATTTAAAATAAAATAAAAAAGAGGCCTCATGCAAATGAAAAAAAACCAGATTGATTTTTTCCCCTAGATACACAGCAATACCTTTTTGTTGACTCTGATCCTGAATTTCTGTTAAAGGCAATGCCACAAAGGGAAATTTCAGGAGGATTTCTCAGAAGGATGGCTATGAGAGGAATGAACATGTCTTATTGGAGGTGGGCCTGTGCAGGTGTATGTGTGAGTACTGCGTGGGCCACTGAGCTGCACAGTCTGCCCTGGAAATTTGGCTGTTCTGGAAATGAAATGTAATGGACTTGATCATCACTTTGCACCTACTGTACTCTTGGCTCCATACTAGGTTCTTGGTACATTATGAGAGCTGGACACAGGTACATCAAAATCAAGGAACTGGGGATGTGTGTGTATCTGTATGTATTTGTGGGTGTGTATACATGTATGTGCGTATATGTGTGTGGGGCTGTTTGTGTGTATGGACATGCGTGTGTATGTCTAGCTGTATATATGCATGGGTATGCATGTGTGTTTGTGTGTATGTGTGGGCATGTATATATGTGTGTATCTAGGTATGAATGTGGGTATGTGTGGTATCTGTGTATGTGTTCCTGTGCATGTGTGTATGTGCATATGAGTGTGTTTGGAGATCGACATGTGTCTCAAAGGCCACCATTACAGCAGTAGGTGTCCCCATAGAAGATTTCAGCAGAAGACAGGAGTGTTATCGTGTGGGGCCCATAGGTGATAGAAAAGGTGTCCTGGTGGTTGCTGGGTCTCAGGAATCAGACAAAAGTGGGAGCACGGGACTCTCAGGGAGACAGCACTGGGCACTCGTGTTGGAGGAATGGTGAAATGGGCATCCAGAGCCTGAGCTCCTGAGAGTGACTTCAGCTTCCCCTTAGGGCATTGAAGTCACAAGATTATCTAGAAGATTAAACCAAATGAAAAACACACAGTGTTTTATAAAGTATAAAGTACTGTATAACGTGGTTATTAGTGAAATTAAAATGTGAGGCAGAGGATTAGAGGTTGAGGTAGGGTGGGAGGACAGAGGAATTGGGCTAAGCAAAGCATAGGATACAATCTGATTCTACATACAATCAAGCCCAGGGATTTGGTCTGTGTGGCCAGCCTGGCTGGCTAGTCAGAAAAGTACCAGCCCTGGAGGTACAGAGATGAGCCTGGCTTTGTGTGGGAAATAGAGAAAAAAAAAGAGAACTTCCATGCAACAGTCTCTGCAAGGGCCATGGGGAGGCTGAGGACAGGCCTTGAGGCCAAAATGGGGTGCAGATGATCCCACAGGGAAGGTTGTACTTCCACTAGGGCCCAGGCAAATTAGAGGGGGCACCAGGGCTGGGGATTGGGTAGCAGGAACAACCACATGGTATCTGTCAAGGATGTAGGTAAGCCTGAGCTCCCCTGAGCAGCCATGGGCTTCCTGTATTTCCAGCTTCTGCATACCTAGAGCCCAGCACAGCTCCTGGCTTAGTGTTCAGTGAGTGTTGCCAAATATTCACATCTGTCAGTGGGGCACAGAGATGAGCTCCGACTAGGGTTTGTCATTCAAGTTCCCTCGTCAGCATCTGATCATGATTCTTCTGCATCACCCCTTTCTGAAGGTGTGGGAGAAGTATCAGTCAAGCTGCCAGGCACTCACAAGAGGGAAAGGTTGTAGATGTGTCCTTGGAGGGCTGTGGTCTGATTCCTACTTTTCTAAGTCTCCATGATAGAAATGTCAAGTTGGCAAACAAAAATCAAAAATTACTGTTGCACTAATTCTTCAAAAAAGCAAACCCTCCAAACCCTGTCTGAAAAAAGATTGCTTGCTATGCCAATGTCTTTATTTATTTTTATTTCAGATAAAATGTTTCAAAAAAGTACATAGTTCAAATGATGATACTCAATTGAAAACAGAACAGATTATATTTATTTTAATACATACAAAATGAGTTATATTTCATTTGTGAGTCATTTTCTATTTCCTTCTCTTTCAGATAATTTATTTTTGACAATAATCTCCATTGGTATCTAGTGACATTGATATATCTGGTAAGATGAGTACACACACACACACACACACACACGCACTGCTCCCTAAGCAGTCAGCTGAAAGATTACAAATCAGTCAAAGATCTGAATGTATACCAAGATCTTGCAGCTTTATTTATCTTCCCTCTAGGGTTTGACAAGCCTCTTACTTGTTTTCTTACTTTTACTTGAGGCTCTGAAGCCTTGAGCCCCCACTGTTATGGGCATCATTTATACTGTATTTGAAATGACCACTGCTGTGTCTGTCTTGATGAGCTATTCTGAGGATACATGCTATAAAAATGGAGGCACGTGATCTGGGACTGCTCTTCAAAGAGGATGATGAATCTTTCTGATGTAAGTATGAATCTTTGAAGCCTCTCAAACAGACTAGTCAGTGAGAGCTTCCCAGAGCTTGTGAAACTGAAACTATGATAAAGTTCCTTATCAATGGAACACCCTTGATTAACTGATTTTCACTAAGGTGCTAATAATAACTGATATGGAAAGTGGCATTTCCCGAAAGAGAAACAGTCTTATTCATATTTCTGGACCCCACCCCCACTCCGAGAATACATTTCTACTGGTCAGCCTTTTTTTTTTTTTGAATTCTGAGAGAATACTGAAGTTTTAAGGAGTGGACTTTCTGGTCACCTTTAAGTCAGTCTGCACAGGCAGCCTCTTCCTGATCCTAAAGGAGAATCCAGGGAAAACAGTGAGATCCACAGGTTTTGCGGTGACCTTCAGCACACGTGTGGTGCTGGAGGCATTGTGCACCAACATGGTGTTTCCTCTGCTCAGAGCCTTGCCTATCTCTGTACCCTAGGACAACTTGCAGCATGCAAGCACCCATTTTCCTGGACTGTGGATTAGAAGTTCCTTGAAAGTTGGAGCTTTTCTTAACCATGTTTGGTTTCTCAGCGCCTACCTTAGGAACTGGAATATTGGTATTGATGAGAAAAGGTCAGTTGTGTGAAGGAGAGCTACTGAATGTTGTCTATGTCTGCCATATTCTGGACCTTCATCATCTCACCTGCACCTCAAGATGCATATGTGGGTGGGGACCATTAGCCCATTTCATACATGAGGAAACTAACAGCATCACTGCTGCCAGCTCTGCCACCCACTTGCCTGCTCGTAGCATTTAGAAATGTCTTAATTTTTTACATATGGAAATCTGAATGACTTTGGAAAAAAAATTCTCTGCCATGTGTGCCCTGGAGTTTCTCACAGATTATACTCATTTTACAAGTCAAAGCCAAGTCACATGCTTAAAGAGAGTTTAAATAATTGATCATGCCCATTTCTCAGTCGACTTGTCTCTGCTCCTCTGCCTGATTCCCTATCACCTTTTCTCACGCTGTACTCAGTGACATTAACCAGAGCTTTAAACTTCAAATCATTCAGTGTCAAGAGGCCCCAGAGCTATGAAATTCATCCCAAAATTTCTAGCAAGAGACAGAGGATTCCTTGAGCAGTGTGATGTGACAAATAGCCAGACTTTTCCTGACCATGAAGAAAGGAGGGAATCTGAGCCTGAGGTGGACATGTGTGCAGGGCAGAAAGGACGGCTCTCCAGGGTATGCAGATTCCAGAAAACATCCCCTGGGTACTGACTCTGGACTTGCAGCTGACTTCAGAGAGAGGGAGGGAAGGAGGGAGGGAGGGAGAGAGAGAAAGAGAAAGAGAGAGAGAGAGAGAGAGAATTTTAAGGATTTTCCACTGGTTTTTAAAGCTAGCCACATTCCATCAAGGAATGGGTTGATGAGTGCACTTTACCCTCCAGGCAGCCTTGACTCAGAGGCAGTGTAGCCCAATGCTTGACACCATTGTGATGTGAATCCTGGCCCTGTCATTTGTTAGCTATATTGCCTTGGACAAATTACATAACTTCTCTCATGTTCCACTAAAAATAATGGAATAACTTGCCTTCCTAGGTTGGTATAAACTAATGTTCAAGTTCTTTTTCATTCCAAATCTATGTGTCCTTGAGGAGGTTTTGTGCCTTTCTGGTAACATCCTCAATTTGCAAATATACTATAAAATGTGTGAGGGAATTTAACTAAATTTGTAAAAAAAATGTTAATCATTTATGGAAATTTAATCTGAAACCCTATGAATGAATGTACACTTAATAAACAGATGTTATACTCATAAAAACAAAAAATAATGAAAAGGATGGAATAGATACTTCTGTCCCATCTAGTTACACAGTAAGGTAGCACTGCTTCCTTCATGTAACCTTCTCAGTAAAGTCAATTCAACTGTAAAGAACTCATTGTTGTTTAAATTTGAATAAAGTCATGGAACACTTGTGAGAAATGCTTTCACTGACATAATCTCACATCATTGTCTCAACAACCCAGGTCTGGCCACTGAGGAGTTGCCTAAACTGGACACTGTGATATTTGGTCACATAGGAGGTCTAGTTATCAAGGAATGAAAAACATTCCTTTCAGTCTGTTTTAATCTGGCTCTAAAGGCATCCCCAAGGAATAAACCCATTGTTCAGTAACCTACATGTTAGCATCTTTCTTCCCCTTTGAACTTTAACCCAAGAACAGGTCTGACATAGGAAAAGATAAGGCTGAGTCCCCAGGGGTCACTGGGGGGTGACTACTGTCTGACAGGGATTTTGGTGGGAAGATTGAAAGCATCAGGGGGCGCCTGGGTGGCTCTGTCGGTTAAGTGTCCGACTTCAGCTCAGGTCATGATCTCATGGTTTGTGAGTTCAAGCCCTGTGTTGGGCTCTGTGATCACAGCTCAGAGCCTGGAGCCTGTTGCAGATTCTGTGTCTCCCTGTCTCTCGGTCCCTCCTCTGCTCATGCTCTGTCTCTCTCTGTCTCACAGTAATAAATAAATGTTAAAAAATTTAAAAAAGAATTGAAAGCATCAGAACCCTCCTCCTGGTATTATCAGTCACTGTTTATTACATGGCTCTGTGTTGTATCAAGCATTTAGAAACACTACCCAAATTGATTTTGACGTGAGCCTGCAATAAAGATGCTGTTGTCACATGTACCAGTGAAGAAAGGATGCCCAGAGAGGTTTTGGTCCCTTGGTCATTTGTTGGGTATGGCAGTAAGGTGGCAGAGATCTGTGTAGGCACAGCTATCTCCAGAACCTGGCTCCTTCTCTTTGTATTCCCTCTCCCTCCCACTGAGAGTGCTTACATGATTCCCACTGTTATGCCTCTGGCTTTTAATCCCTTGGGAATTAAATTGAGCTCAGAGGCCTCACTTCCTGGTTGGCCTGTACATCCAGGAAGGCCCAAAGACAGACTGTTATTGTAATGAGTGTGTGGCACCCTGAAAGTACCATTTTTGGGTGGAACTCATGCATGCATGTATGCCCAAGATGAGATATATGTATAACATATTACCCATTCTGAAACATATTCACCTCACCCCTGGACAGCCCTTGAGAGTTGATCAACCACTTACATGTGTATTTCACATTTGATCCCTACCACTGCTCCAGAAGATGGGCATTCTAGCCCCATGTCCAGACCAGGGAAGTGCCAGACCCAGGCGATCATGGTCCTTACTCACATCCCAGGGTGCAGGAGTGAAGGCCACACCCTGTTACACATTGCATCTTTGAACCAGATGCCAGGCTCTTTCCTCCCACCAGGTTTTTTTCTCCCGCCCTCAGTGTCCTGAGGGACAGAATGAACTTTCCAAGACCACAGAGTAAGGGGCAATGCCTGGGCTGAGGCCAAGTCTCTTGATGCTAGGTTGACTTTAAATTAAAAATTGGAAGGGTGCCTGGGTGACTCAGTCAGTTGAACCCAACTCTGGATTTCCACCCAGGTCATGATCTTGCTGTTTGTGAGTTTGAGCCCAGAGTTAGGCTCTGTGCTGGCAGCATGGCCTATTTGGGATTCTCTCTCTCTCTCTCTCTCTCTCTGTCTCTCTCTGTCTCTTTCTCCCTCTCTCTCTCTTACTCTCCCTGCTCATGTCCTCTCTCTCTCTCCCCCCCTCTCAAAATAAATAAATAAACTTTTAAAACACTGGAATACTGCTGGAAGGAAACTGACCAAGTTATCTTCCCAGTTTTGCTATAGTCTAGGATACACACACAGAAAGAGCAATGTGTGGGTAGTAGCCAGAAGAGGGCTGAGGATAGATATTCAGGACTCCCCAACCTCCATGCTCTGGCCATCTATTTAATGCTTCAGGGTCTCCATTTTCAAGGAGATGGTGGGGCTGTTGTGAGCAGCAATTGAGGTGACATATGTGAAGTGTCTAGTGGGGGGCCTAGGCCCAAGCAATTTCTCAGTAGGTTGCCTGTTACTGTCTCTGCCCTTACTTGCCCTGGACTCCCTCAAAGCCCCTTCCTGACATGAGCACATTCTTGGTTTGTTGTGCTTATGCATAGTTTTATGTAATTTTTCTATTTCACTGTAAGGACACACTGTGCTCATCTGAATTGTGCATGAGTGTTCTGTAACTCCCTGCAGCCATCCACTATCAGGGCATCTATTAGGGTGGTGACCTCCCAAGAGAGCTGAACAGCCCTTCTGAGGCCAGATTAGGAAGCTGAGAATATAGATATAGTTGTGGCCGTGTTGAGGTGGTACCAAGGTGGTCCCCGCACCTCCCAAAAGAGTTGGTACTCTATACCCTCATGAAGAATCATCACAGTGATGCCTACAGTAGGGTCATGCAAGTGCCTAATCGTTGCAACAGTCTGGCATGGTTGCTAAACACCTCTGGCAAGGATCCATATGTGTATTTATCCTCTGAACCTTTCTCAGTTCTTAATGCTTTAGTCCTTTGTTCTCTGTTTCCCTCTGAGATTTCCAGATGACTTGCTGATTAGATGGGTTCTCCTAGGCTCCACAGATCGTTAGTGATCCTGGAGGAAACTTTGCTTCCTGTCCTCCATCTTGTTTGACACGGCAGCTTGTGGGCACTGAATGGAAAACCATAATGGAGTGCATTTCTTATAGCTTGGGATGCTTTAGCAGGAGAAAGACTTCTTGTTGGTTTGTTTTTAGGTTACATTAGTCTTTCTTTTTATGATAGATATCTTTAATCTTTACCGGTAGCAAATAAAACCCTCTTGTTGGCAGTCACTATCCTCATGATAATCAGTTGTGCAAACATCCTATGACTTATGTCATTGTTTCTTTTTGTTTCCTTTTGATCCATTAAAAAAAAAAAATTCCCAAATGTAATTAGACCTCAGCTCTCCTGCATCCATTATTAAGTGAAATCTGTCACTTTCTGGATATTCACCTATAGCTCTTCCCTAGATGATCCCCAAATCCTTGGGTCTATTTCTAATCTCTCTTGAGATCCAGATGCCAGCTGCCCACATAACATCAATGTCACTGTCACTGGGCTCCAAACTAGCTTGCTTCTGGGACCAGCCATTCATCCAGAAAGGATTCCCTGCTGTGGATGAAGTTGCTGAGGCTCCTCCCACTATCCCTTCCCATGTCCAATAAGTTATCAATCCCAGGTTTATTTCTTCACAACCTCTTTTCCATCCCCAACTCATATTCTTACTTTACATCTAGATCATTGACATAGCCTAAGGGAGAATCATGAGTCATACAAGCTCTAACCACAGCTTTATCGGCTTGCTGCTGACCTTGTCCAGCCCTCTCACAGCTACCCTGAGGGTTATTTGAAAAATTCATTACTCTCATCATATTGTTTTCCTTGCAAACTTCTTTTGTGACTCCCTTTGGTGTATGGATTTAAAGTCCAAACCCTCCGCTGTGGTATTTGAAGTGTGTCACGATCTACTCCAAACTTCTCCATGGTATTGTTCAAAAATTTCATCCCCTCCAAAAGAATATTCCATTCTACCTTTCCTAACATGTCAACAGTTCTTCAGCTTTGCAGCTTTCCTTTATTCATCGGATAATTACTGGGCAAATGCTCTGTGCCCGGAACTGTGCTGGGTCTTGCTGGTGATCCCGCCTCATCCCCCTGAGAAACCCACTTATTCATGCTGTTTCTGCATCAGGGTGGCCTACCCTCTCCCTTGTGGTCCCCTTCTCTTGAAACTCTGCAGTGAGACAGGGTATGCCTGACCTGTGAAAAACATTTCCCAGGACATACTGAGCACTTTGAAGATTATTTTGCCCTTCAAACAAGGAATCTCATGTTTGGGAAATCCAAAGATGTCATCCAAACTTCGGAGGAATAGTTTTTGTGCAAAGATACACATTACCACCTTATTTACCAGCTTTATTAAAAATATTGAAAATATGGGAACAGTATAAATAATAGAAGACACAAAGAACATAATAACTTGGTATGTTAACAATGAAGAAGAATATTACACATCTTTTCAATTTCTAAATATAAGAGATTCTGATAATATGGGCAAATAAAGCCTATCATAAATTATTTGAGAAAATCATACTGAAACCACATATATGCGTGTATATATATATTTTTATATACTTATAAAATAAAATGTATATTTATTTTTATATGTTTATTTTATATACTTATATATTATTCATTTAACAAAATTATAACTGCTGAACACATAATTTAAAAATTATATATATCAAAGAAAGACTGAGAGTAAATATATCAAAATATTACTAGTGATTATCTCTAAAATGTGGATTATAGGTAATTTCTTTTCTTGCTTTTCTGGTGTCTTCCAAAAATTTCATTGGATATATATAACAAGCATGAATTATTTTCACAATGATTTTTAAAAAACTGTACTTGTAACTTTTAGCCAATTCTATGTGTGCTTTAGCACCCAGATAGAGCTCCATCCAGCCACACATCACTGTTAGGTTACCAAACAAATCTGTGTCCCTTCCTGTGAACTACAGTAACACTCATCACCTTTGTCACAAATTAGGCCTATCCTATGACATCATCTTCTTTATTTGTGTAGGTGATGACTTTCTCCCCAGTTAAATTGTGAATTCGGGGGGCAGGATATGCGGATGCAAACTGTGCCACTTTGGCATATCAATTATTTTGAGCTGAAGGTAATCAGTCCCAAGAGACTCAGGAAGAGGTTTTTGTGTGCATGCGTGTGTGTGTGTGTGTGTGCTCCTTACCTCCCCTTTAACTGCTTAAAATAATTTAGGTAGTGGGACTATATCAGGAAAAGAATTATTACCAGAAATAATTTTTTACATCAGATCAGTTTCTCTGCATAGCATGGAAAACAATTGTTTACCAAACATTTGCTCTCCCCATCTTCCTGTGAATTGTGATCTTTCCCTGGGAGTTCCAGAACCCTACCCCTTTCTCTCAGCTTAGGGTGACATATAAGCCTCAATTGCCTCACTTTTTGAAAACCTCATATCTTTGGAGCTCCTGTACATAGAAAATTCTATTTTTTTTTCTGTCAATATGTCTTATGTCAATTTAATTATTAGATCAGCCAAAGAATCTAGAAGTCAAGAAGGGGAAAGTTTTTCTCCCTTACATGAACAAGAAGGGGACATGGCTTACCCATCACTGTGCACCTTGAACACCTAGCCAACTGTCTTGTAGAAACAGTCTTGAGTTAATAAATTGTGTTAACGTTAAGACCCTATAGTATTAAAGAGCCATATGAGGGACGCTTGGGTGGCTCAATCAGCTGAGTGTCCAACTCTTGATTTTGGCTCTGGTCTCAATCCCAGGGTCTTGTGATCGATCCCGACTTCAGGCTCCACAATGAGTGCATAGCCTATCTAAGATTTTCTCTCTCCCCCTCCCCCCCACTTGTACACTCTCCCTCTCTCTCAAATAAAAATAATAAAAACTATAAAAAAAGAGCCACATGAATGGCAAGTCGCCCTTTAATTTGAAATTAATAAATGATAACAAAGCAAGCTCATATCAGGTACTTGTTTACATATACATTTTTGTATTTACAGATATATTCTAGGAAGGGAAGACTATAGAGGGACAGCATTGTTTAAGCACCTGCTGTGACAAGCATACTGATGACCACTTGATTTTTTGACTGTGTTGATTCTTCCCAACAGCCCTATAGAATAAGTCATTCTCTTCTCCTTTGAATAAGTGAGGAGATGCATGCTCAGAGGTGTAAGTCCATAGTTAGCAGGTGCCAGGGCTAGCTGGTTATTCAGGTTTGTCTGGCTCTATTTTTCACACAGTAACATTTAGTTGCAGCAGAGATTTCTAGATACAGTGGGCATTGTCTCCTACTCCTTCTCCTTGTCCAGCCAGGCTTCAGGCCACTTAAGAGGATGCTAAGAGTCAGGATGGGAAAACACAAGTCCCAGAGTGTACTAAGATCACATGTATTATTAACATTGTGGCTGTGGTTCTTTAAAATCATTGTTGAAAGCAAAGAAGACCATCCAAATGAGAGCTGAGTGTTTATTCAAGGCTTGCTACATAGCAAGGGAGTTAGCCACCTCCACTTGCATCTGGCAGAGACTCAATCAATGGCAGGCAGAGTGGGAATACTTTATAATGGAAACAGGGAAGGCTTCAGGTGTTGCCTGACTAGAGATTGCTGGCATGAAGAAGCTCAGGTGGACTAACCAAGAGAAGAGCATCCTATGGGATTTGTTGGTCATAAATTGAAGGCAGGAACAAAAATTAGGGAAGTTGTCAGCTATTAATCAAGTCCTGACTGCTCTGGACACTTACTGCAGAAGTTGTGTGTTAGAATTCTACTGTCAAATATGGTTTGGCCATTGTCCTTTGATGTATGCACTTTGTCATCACAAAACTCTATAGATTAATGAAAAAAACATAAATAGGTAGATGGATAAACAAAGACTTCTTTCAGAAGGTAGGGGATGAAATAGATCTTTAAACATACCACATTTGGGCTGAGTGGAGTCCGGGGCATATGTTTGAAAATGCAGAAATAATTTGTAGTTATTTGTTTATACCAAAAGTGTAGAAAACTTTGTGAATCTTGAATCTGATCATTTTGTAGGTGCCCTCACACTTGCAGAGAAAATTGGAAATGTGAGAGTCCAAACTTCTTGTTACTAGTTGCAGAAAATGTTTGTATTTATTTAAATAATATACCAAGTCTCAAAGATTTGGTTTTCCTGTTCTGTGATTAGAATGTCATGCAACAGAGCTGAAAAGGCATCCACTTTGAAACTAAACAGAGCTGTTTTTGAATCCTTACTTCAGAACATTTACCCACAGGATATTCAACAATTTAATTCATCTTCCTCAACAGAGATCAAAATGTCTACCTTCTGGGCTAATACTTGCAGAGATTAGCAGAAAAAAATACATAGGTATTTAGTGGAGAGCCAGTGCACTTGCTTTTTCATAGGTCCGAGATATCCAATGAGGTAAAATTCAAGAGAAAGTTGTATAATGGCTGCTGGTGCCCTTTTTCCCTGAGCAGGGTGAAATTCATTGTCCTAACCTTTCCTGAAAGGTGATAAATTCTGTGTATGTCACCTCTTTCTCCGACCCCATTCAATATGGCTCCCTGTTGCCAGTCCTCCAGCAGTGGCACAAAACTACTAAGATTGATTAAACACATTTATGTCACACAGGTGAACACTGAGTCTGCACGGATTCTGTCATTTGCCTTCCCAGAAGGAACCTTGGAAACCTTAAAGCTGTGGTTCCCATTAGTGTTGCTACAGTATGGAATCTCCCATCAGTTCAGGCTGCTATGACCAAATACCACAGACTGGGTGGCTTAAACAACAAACATTTGTTTTTCACATTTCTGGAGGCTGGGAGGTCCAAGATCAAGGTGTGGCAGACCCAGTGCCTAGCGAGAACCTGGTTCAATTTCAGATATGTCTGCTAGATGTGTCTTCACATGGAAGAGAAAAAGAGTGAGAGAGATAAAGAGAGAGAGAGAGAGGGCACCCTGGTGCATTGGTATATTTTTCTATTTTTATAAGAGCACCGGTCTCATTGTTATGGCCCTACCCTCATGACCTCATCTTAATCTAATTACCTCCCAAAGACTCCCTTCCTAAAACCATCACATTGGGAATTAAGGCTTCGACATTGATTTTTGTGGACACAAACCTTCACTTCATAGCAGAGCCCTGATGCTAGAGCAATTAAATCAGAATTCTGGAGGTAGAGCCCAGACATCTATATGTATCAACAGCCCCCAGGTGGTTCTAAGGTGCAGCCTGCAGAGAGAACCTCTTCTTTATATGATAGAAGAAATGATTCATTCCAGCATGTGCTCAAAAGGAAGCAGTGCAAAGCCAGAGAGGCAGCATGAATGGGTATATGAACCAGAAGACAGCACACCCAAGGAAAGTCTGCAGAAGCAGAGAATGCAGGGTGTACTGGGGGCAGGACATATAACAGATACTGTGGGAAAATTCTAGACAGAGGCTTTATTTCATTATCCCAGTCAACACTATGAGGCTTATCCAATGCTCATTCCCAGCTGAGACAGCTGAGACTAAAAGTTACTTGAGGCAGGTATGGTGGAGCCAGGACCTGAATTTAGCTCTGATTTCTAAAAGCACATAGTCTTGCTTCAGAAAAAAAGACAAAAAAAGAGAGAAATCAGTGAAACCAGCTAGTGGGTGAACTTGAACACTTCCCCACTCCACCCCAAAGGGAACTTTAATTTTCAGACAAACTAAATCCTAATTGGGCACCCCTGGATTGGTCTCCTCTCTGGAAAAATTCTTGATGCTGAGATTCATTTAGTGAAGGGAAGATAGCCCTGCCCTTGACCATTTCCTCTCCAGGAGATTCTGCCCTTTCTGGACAGAGTTCTCTGTCCCAAGTCGGTGGGAGTGAGTGGGGGGAATATTTTACTCTCCTGCTGTATGGAAGTATGGCCTGGGAAAACCATGAACAACAATTAGTTTGACTCTTCAGGTTAGAAATGAGGAAACTGAGCCCAGCAATTTGAGTGCCTTGTATAAGACCACCCAGGCAATATTGAAAAAAGTCAGTCTTAATATTTGGTTTCCAACTGACACTGTAATTTGAATGATTCCAAGGCAGTCATTCTAATATAACTGAGCCAACATCATTCTTTCTTTCAGTGTCAGGTCTTGCTTTGAGCCTGACAAGTGGTGCACATGCCTGGGTTGGGAGAGGGAGGAGCTAACTGGTACAGCAGGTGCAGCTTGTGTGAAGTCTGCCTCACTTCTACAATACTGTCCTAAAACACGTAACATAAAGAGAAGAACAGTTCTGGATTTTGTTTAACCTCTGTGTTCCTGCCAAAGCAAAGGTCTGGCAGGAGAATCAGTGTCTGGCAACTTCAAATAAGGGGTTTTGTTTTCTGCTTCATCAAGTGGTGATCAAGAAACACCCGTATATGGGGGGCAACGTAGGAAAATAAGAAGAGTATGGGCTTTGAAATCAGTCAGGGCTTAGTGTGACCCTTTGTTTTGTCATTTAAAAGTTCTGTGACTTCTCGCATATTACTTAATCTATTTGTTTTATTTTAACTTTTATCTGATGGGTAGTAGTTAAATAACATAAATCCTTGTAGAAACTAGGTGTTTACTAAATCGTTGTTCCCACTAAAACATATATCTTAGTATTGAGGGTGCTAAAGCTTCCATCGTAAAAACATTAACATTGCTTGTAGAGAAGAGATTGGAATTCACAGAAAAATGGATGAGAGTTTTTTTTTTAATAGACTTTACTTTTTTAGAACAGTTTTAGGTTTACTGCAAAACTGAGAGGAGGGTATAGAGATTTCCCATACACTCCCTACCCTCTCACACACATAGTTTCTTTCATTATTAATATATACTGAAAGAATTTTTACTGTATATTGTTTGTACCTCCTGAATTTTGAAACATGTGAATGTACTTCCTATTACAGTAATTATTTTAAACAAATAAAATAGAAGCAGAAAACAATTATCTACATCTTATTGGCTATCTTGGATAGGAAGAACTCACAGCATAAAAAAGGGGCTAATGTGTTTGGAATCTATATGTTCACATACTAAGCAAGCACTGTCAGTCTTCATTCCCATCCACCCGTGGTGCATTTAAAACTCCCAAATGACTCTGGATAGCAAGGGCCTGTGGGTATTTCTTCCATAGTGCCCCACTATGAGATGCACATTATTGAATGGATAGATTTCTCTGGCATTTTTAGAAATAATAATTTTTATTATGGAAGTTTAAGTATTCTCAAAAATTCAGTTCTAAAACAAGTGCTGTATGAAATATTTAAAAATGATTCTTCAAAAAAGAACTAGCTAGAAATATGGAAAATGCTTCAAGAAACCATTTCTCCCCTAGAGAGAGACACAGGGAGAGAGAGAGTGAGAGGGAGAGAGTGAGGGAGAAATAAAAAGAAAGAATAGCAGAGAATAAATTCAGAGAGGCAAAGAAGTGAACCTGCTTCTTCCTGTGGGAAGGAGTGATCTCAGCTTCTATTGTACTAGGGCTTTTATTGCACAGTATAGAAGACAAAGTCTGTGGTACTCAAGAGTGAGAAATTTGAGTGGAATATTTCTTCATAAAAATGAGACATTCAAATGAAATGGATGCAGCCATAGTGACTGAACTAAGAAACAAAAGCATCTTTCCCCATGCAGATATTTTTTTTAATTTTTATTTATTTTTTTAGCATTTCTGTGGTTTAAAGGTATACAAATTTCCTTTCCTGAAAATTTGATAGTAGAACCTAAAGCTCACAGGGATGTCAGTAAAGAATTAGAATCTTTGTGACTGAAATAAACAAAGAACTTAGTCTGATTTTATTCTATGTTGTTAGTTCTCCTGGCCCTAATAGAAACAAAATGAAATTCTCCCAGAAAGAAAGCAATTTAAACAGAGGCTCCAAAGAATTTACACAAATGATATATTAATAAACATGATGTTATAAAAATAAATATATAAAATAAAATAACCAAAGATATAAGAGAATAAAACACTATGAAGGAGTGTCAATAGAAACAACAAACAGAAGAATCAGACCCACAAACACCCCAGATGTTGGGATTATTTGATATAGAATACAAAATAAGTATATAAAGAATGTACTGAAAATATGTGTAAAGATTAGGAGACTATGAAATTGGCCAGAGAAGTGTGAACAGAATTATAGAAATTAAAAATTATAATAATTAAATAAAAAGTTATTTTTAAGTTAGATAGCAGATTAAGCACAAAAATAAATAAAACAGAAAATGGATTTGAAAAAATTTTACAGAACACAACACAGGCAAACAAAAAGATCAAAAAATTTTAATGGAATTTAAGAAACATGGATGACACAAGGTAAATCTCCAAAATAAGTCGATCTTACTAGGAACCCAGAAGGAGAAACTAAAGAGTGAGGGAAAGGGAAAGGGAAAGTAGAGATAAAGTTTGAGAAACTGCCAGAAATGATAAACGGGACCAAGAAACATCCCAAAGCAAGATGCATGAAAAATAAATTCATATCTATAATCAGTGAAATGCTATGTTCAACTTGGTGAGAATGTCAATACAGACCTGTACACAAAGCAATCATATCTTTCTGGAATGAAGGTAAGGTAAAAAAAGTTCTCAAAAAATGAAAACAAAAAACTTATAAAAAACTGAGTTTATACCAAACAAACGCTCACTAACTGAAATTCCAAATATGTAAAAGAAAGAAAGTGATAGCACAAGGAATATTTGAAATACAAGGGCAGGAAATGGATGTTAGAAATTTCTTAATAATTTTCTCTCTGAATCAAAACACAGAACGAAAACACAGGACAACTGTAGCATAATGGATAGGGAGAAAATGATATTTGCACTGTAGAAAAGGAAAGTAATGATATTATCTTTAGTAACTTTTTAAAAGTTTCTATTCTTTTGAAAGATATTCCTAGACAAGGTTAACATCACATAATTCACATAATTATGTGAATCATCACATGATTCTACAGAGTCAGTTATGGAAAGCACCAGTCACTCAATTCCTTCTCCTTCTTACACCCTTCCCAAAGCATATAATCTTGTAACTAATTATTTACTATTCTAGCTAATTATTTTGATAAATACAGCAATATATGATTGAACAGCAAGCTCATGGTTCTATTTTCTTTTATTTTTCCTTTTGTTTAAGATATTATGCATTAACTTCCTACTATAAAATATTATGATTTTAATATATTTCATCTAATTCCATAAATGGACATTCCTCATCCTCTTATCATCCCAGTATAGTTGTATTATATTTTTAATTACATTAACAATCAGAATTTAGAAAATTATAGCTATAGAAATGGCATACACAGTTGAGTATTATGGTATTCTATTATTTTCATTTCTTACAAATTATTGCTTTTCCTGGATTTGATAATTCTTATTTTCATTTAATTTCTTGGCTTCGGTATACTCAGCCCTAAGTCCACCTCAAGTTACCAATTGCCCACATTTTACTTCATCAAAGCATCAGCTGTTCTGGTTTCCATCTTTCTTCTTGAAGAAGTCTTATGATATTCCCCTATACGGTTTGGTTTTCTTTTAAGGTTATGAATAGCTGTTGCCCTAGAATCTCTCTTCACCATCATTCTGGGGATTCCTCTGATTCTTTTTTTCTTTTCTTTTCTTTTTTGTTTTTTGGACCTCTTGTATTTTCTGTCTCACATATCCCTCTATTTTGGCTTACTTTCTCATTCTGGAGCAGCACAATCTCCGTTAGCTTCCTGGAAAAGGATTATAACAGGTAAAATTTAGAATCTTTGTGGAATGGAATGCAAGGGTCTCAAGGGCAGAGGGGAATTACATGTTTTACATTGAATATTTTTCTACAGGTATACTGCATACTTTTGCTTATATTTATTCTTTTAATTTAAAAAAAGATATAGAACAGTACAAAAATACATTATCATACAACCTTGTGTCCACCACACAGAACTTTTAAAAAAGTTTTGTTATGCAAATTGTCTTTTTAAAAGGAATAAAATAGTAATTAGTATACATTAATTCACTCCCCTGTCTCAAACCTACTTACTTCTCTTCACTCTCATAAACTATTTGCTAAACACCTTTATAGTCTGTTATTTTACTCTTATTCTGTAACCAAAAGTAATATAAAATTGTTGTATATATTTGCTTAAATTTAGTCAAATGACATTATACTACTGTCCATATTCATAATTACATTGCTGAGATCTGCTCTATATTATTTATACAGTTGACCCTTGAACAACAAGAGGGCTAGGGGCATCAATCCTCATGCTGTCAAAAATCCATACATAACTTTTGACTCCTCCCAAATATAATGACTAATGTTGACCAGAAGTTTTACCAATAGCATAAATGGTTAATTAACACATATTTTGTGTGATATATGTATCAACTATCAACTATACATGTTGTTCAGGTCAACTTTATCTATATTTCATTCATTTACACTGATATATAACATATGTATACCATATGTATACTACCATATGGTATACATATATAACATATGTATACCATATGTATACCATATGTATATACCATTATATGTATATATATATTTATATATAGTATATTATATATAATTATTATATAATATAATATTATATATTATATATTTATATATTATATATTATATATTATTTATTATATTATATATTATTTATGAATAAAATATATTTTATATATTAAATTTTATATATTATTTATTATATTATATTATTATACAATATTATATATTGTATAAATATATATTATTTATTTATTTATCCCCCTATTGATGAACAGTTAGATCATTTAAATTCTTTATTTTTCTTTGCTTTATTTTGAATATGTTTTATTTACCTGTGTTTGTATTTACTAGTCTTGTCTTCTGCTGTGGTTTCTTTTTATTAAATCCATCCAATGAATTCTTAGTTTCAGATACTGTATTTTTGAGCTCCATAATATATATTTGATATTTATAGACTCAAATTCTCTATATATGCTTATTTTTAATCAATTTTGTCCATATTTTGCTCTATTTTCTTTAATATATTAATTATAATTATTTTGGAGGTTTTGCTAACTTTAATATCTGCATTATATCTAGGTCTGCTTCTATTCCAACCACTGATTTCCAATCATTTGCCTACTTAATCATAACCTAGTGTCTGGTATATTTTTTTATTATAGACCATTCACTGTGGATGATACATTTTAAAAGTTATGAATTATAGGATCTTCCTCCAAAAGGTGCTCATGTTTTTTGTTCTGAAAGCCAATTAAATCTTAATTTTGTTGAGATTTAGCTTGAGATTTTGTTGAGGTAGGCACATTTCAGTTTTTCCTGTATGTCTAATGGGTGTTCCTTGCTTCTACACTGTGGTGTTTCTGGACCCTCTTTTTCTGTTCACTCTATCTTCCCTGAACTCAACAAGACTAAGGTTCTCAGGACTACATAGTCTCTAAAATCTATGCATAGCTCTTCAGCCTCCAAGTAACTCTTCTCTGCTAAGCCTTCCAGATTACCACCATGGACATGGGCAGCTTATATTGTGGTTATGATTTCAATGGGAATTTTTGCCTGAATTG
Source organism: Panthera onca (assembly GCF_046562875.1). Taxonomy (NCBI): domain Eukaryota; kingdom Metazoa; phylum Chordata; class Mammalia; order Carnivora; family Felidae; genus Panthera; species Panthera onca. The sequence goes on from NC_138346.1 coordinate 111,942,784, forward strand.
TGGGAATCCCTGTCTGTGGTGCTCTCTCCTCTGATATCCTGTCCTCTATATCCTGACAGTTTCATCAGCTTGATACTTAGCTTTAATGACTTACAAAACAGATTGGGCTCTATTTCCTTATTCTCTGTTTAGAAAAAATTGCATCAAGAGAAAGATGAAAAAAGAGATTGTGTCCATTATGTCCAGCTGAATGTGGGATTCTTCTCATGTGCTTGCTTTCTTTCTCTCAAGGATAATACTCCTGGTTTAGTCATTGTCCAATGTCTACAGGTGTTGTATTATATATCTTAACCAGTTTTTATAATGGCTTTGAGAAGGAGAATTTGATATCAATGATTCCACCATAGCTATGACTAAATACTCTGTTGACTATTACAAATGGTACTGCTATAACATTCTTGTACATGTCTTTCAGTAAACATATGTGACACATACTTTGAGTATCCACAAGTAGTGTCTTTTCTGCCCATAAATATATATTCTCCCATGAGGTTGAGCTGCCTTCCTATATCCAGGAGCAGGAAATTTCTAGGGCATAGGTTTTACCTTTAGTTAGCATTAGTAGGTATTGCTATGCAGTTTTCCAAAGTAGTTGTTCTACATAAATTCGTTCCCGTAGCAGAAAGGGAGATTTCCAATTCCTCCATATCTTCAATATTATTTGGCATTGACATTTTATGACACATTTTAGTTATTTTATGAGTATGTATTTGTATCTTATTGTAGTTTTAATTTGTATTTCCTTGAAGACTAAAAATATTTAGCAATCTCATATGCCCATTAGACATTTATAAAATATCTGTTCAAAAGCTTTTTCCAATGTTTGTAAAAGGTTGTCTGACCCCTTCTTTTTGATTTGCAGTTCTTTTTATATCCTTTATTTTATAGATGTATTAGTGAGGAGTCTTCAAATATGGCTTCAATTTTTGCTTTTATAATGTTGTTTTAATAAATGGAAACTCTTAATTTTAATGTATTATTTATCAATCTTTTCCTTTGTGGCTAGGGATTTATTTTTCCTGTTTGAACAAATTTTGCTTCCTCCTTAAATATTCTCCTATATGTCCTTATAGGAAATGTATTTACCTACCATATACAGGTTTCTGACCAATCAGAAATGAACTTGTGTTCTTGATGTAAAATAGGTAAACATTTGTTGTTTCCTATTTGAATATTTGATTGGACCATTTGAAAGGACCATAATTCTACCTTATCTTGCATTACTACTTTTGTCATTAGACATGATTGTGTGGGAGAACATTTGGTTTTGTATTCTTGCTGTATGTGTAGGTTTGCTCTCTTCATCTACATGTTGCAATGGCACTAATACTGCACTGTTTTATTTTATTTTATTTTTTTTAATATATGAAATTTATTGTCAAATTGGTTTCCATACAACACCCAGTGCTCATCCCAAAAGGTGCCCTCCTCAATACCCATCACCCACCCTCCCCTCCCTCCCACCCCCCATCAACCCTCAGTTTGTTCTCAGTTTTTAACAGTCTCTTATGCTTTGGCTCTCTCCCACTCTAACCTCTTTTTTTTTTTTTTTCCTTCCCCTCCCCCATGGGCTTCTGTTACATTTCTCAGGATCCACGTAAGAGTGAAACCATATGGTATCTGTCTTTCTCTGTATGGCTTATTTCACTTAGCATCACACTCTCCAGTTCCATCCACGTTGCTACAAAAGGCCATATTTCATTTTTTCTCATTGCCACATAGTATTCCATTGTGTATATAAACCACAATTTCTTTATCCATTCATCAGTTGATGGACATTTAGGCTCTTTCCATAATTTGGCTATTGTTGAGAGTGCTGCTATAAACATTGGGGTACAAGTGCCCCTCTGCATCAGTACTCCTGTATCCCTTGGGTAAATTCCTAGCAGTGCTATTGCTGGGTCATAGGGTAGGTCTATTTTTAATTTTCTGAGGAACCTCCACACTGCTTTCCAGAGCGGCTGCACCAATTTGCATTCCCACCAACAGTGCAAGAGGGTTCCCGTTTCTCCACATCCTCTCCAGCATCTATAGTCTCCTGATTTGTTCATTTTGACCACTCTGACTGGCATGAGGTGGTATCTGAGTGTGGTTTTCATTTGTATTTCCCTGATAAGGAGCGACGTTGAGCATCTTTTCATGTGCCTGTTGGCCATCCGGATGTCTTCTTTAGAGAAGTGTCTATTCATGTTTTCTGCCCATTTGTTCACTGGATTCTTTGTTTGTCGGTTGTGGAGTTTGGTGAGCTCTTTTTAGATTTTGGATACTAGCCCTTTGTCCGATATGTCATTTGCAAATATTTTTTCCCATTCCGTTGGCTGCCTTTTAGTTTTGTTGGTTGTTTCCTTTGCTGTGCAGAAGTTTTTTATCTTCATAAGGTCCCAGTAATTCACTTTTGCTTTTAATTCCCTTGCCTTTGGGGATGTGCCGAGTAAGAGATTGCTACGGCTGAGGTCAGAGAGGTCTTTTCCTGCTTTCTCTTCTAAGGTATTGATGGTTTCCTGTCTCACATTCAGGTCCTTGATCCATTTTGAGTTTATTTTTGTGAATGGTGTGAGAAAGTGGTCTAGTTTCAACCTTCTGCATGTTACTGTCCAGTTCTCCCAGCACCATTTGTTAAAGAGACTGTCTTTTTTCCATTGGATGTTCTTTCCTGCTTTGTCAAAGATGAGTTGGCCATACGTTTGTGGGTCTAGTTCTGGGGTTTCTATTCTATTCCATTGGTCTATGTGTCTGTTTTTGTGCCAATACCATGCTGTCTTGATGATGACAGCTTTGTAGTAGAGGCTAAAGTCTGGGATTGTGATGCCTCCTGCTTTGTTCTTCTTCAAAATTACTTTGGCTATTTGGGGCCTGTTGTGGTTCCATATGAATTTTAGGATTGCTTGTTCTAGTTTCGAGAAGAATGCTGGTGCAATTTTGATTGGGATTGCATTGAATGTGTAGATAGCTTTGGGTAGTATTGACATTTTGACAATATTTATTCTTCCAATCCATGAGCAGGGAATGTCTTTCCATTTCTTTAAATCTTCTTCAATTACCTTCATAAGCTTTCTATAGTTTTCAGCATACAGATCTTGTACATCTTTGGTTAGATTTATTCCTAGGTATTTTATGCTTCTTGGTGCAATTGTGAATGGGATCAGTTTCTTTATTTGTCTTTCTGTTGCTTCATTGTTAGTGTATAAGAATGCAACTGATTTCTGTACATTGATTTTGTATCCTGCAACTTTGCTGAATTCATGTATCAGGTCTAGCAGACTTTTGGTGGAGTCTATCGGATTTTCCATGTATAATATCATGTCATCTGCAAAAAGCGAAAGCTTGACTTCATCTTTGCCAATTTGGATGCCTTTGATTTCCTTTTGTTGTCTGATTGCTGATGCTAGGACTTCCAGCACTGTGTTAAACAACAGTGGTGAGAGTAGGCATCCCTGTTGTGTTCCTGATCTCAGGGAAAAAGCTCTCAGTTTTTCCCCGTTGAGGATGATGTTAGCTGTGGGCTTTTCATAAATGGCTTTTATGATCTTTAAGTATGTTCCTTCTATCCCGACTTTCTCAAGGGTTTTTATTAAGAAAGGGTGCTGGATTTTGTCGAAGGCCTTTTCTGCATCGATTAACAGGATCATATGGTTCTTCTCTTTTTTTCTGTTAATGTGATGTATCACGTTGATTGATTTGTGAATGTTGAACCAACCCTGCAGCCCAGGAATGAATCCCATTTGATCATGGTGAATAATTTTTTTATATGCTGTTGAATTCAATTTGCTAGTATCTTATTGAGAATTCATCATGGATATTGGCCTGTAGTTCTCTTTTTTTACTGGGTCTCTGTCTGGTTTAGGAATCAAAGTAATCCTGGCTTCATAGAATGAGTCTGGAAGTTTTCCTTCCCTTTCTATTTCTTGGAATAGCTTGAGAAGGATAGGTATTATGTCTGCTTTAAATGTCTGGTAGAACTCCCCTGGGAAGCCATCTGGTCCTGGACTCTTATTTGTTGGGAGATTTTTGATAACCGATTCAATTTCTTCGCTGGTTATGGGTCTGTTCAAGCTTTCTATTTCCTCCTGATTGAGTTTTGGAAGAGTGTGGGTGTTTAGAAATTTGTCCATTTCTTCCAGGTTGTCCAATTTGCTGGCATATAATTTTTCATAGTATTCCCTGATAATTGTTTGTATCTCTGAGGGATTGGTTGTAATCATTCCATTTTCACTCATGATTTTATCTATTTGGGTCATCTCCCTTTTCTTTTTGAGAAGCCTGGCTAGAGGTTTGTCAATTTTGTTTATTTTTTCAAAAAACCAACTCTTGGTTTCGTTGATCTGCTCTACAGTTTTTTTAGATTCTATATTGTTTATTTCTGCTCTGATCTTTATTCTCTTCTTCTGCTGGGTTTCGGCTGCCTTTGCTGTTCTGCTTCTATTTCCTTTAGGTGTGCTGTTAGATTTTGTATTTGGGATTTTTCTTGTTTCTTGAGATAGGCCTGGATTGCAATGTATTTTCCTCTCAGGACTGCCTTCGCTGCATCCCAGAGCGTTTGGATTGTTGTATTTTCATTTTCGTTTGTTTCCACATATGTTTTAATTTCTTCTCTACTTGCCTGGTTGACCCACTCATTCGTTAGTAGGGTGTTCTTTAACCTCCATGCTTTTGGAGGTTTTCCAGACTTTTTCCTGTGGTTGATTTCAAGCTTCATAGCATTGTGGTCTGAAAGTATGCATGGTATAATTTCAATTCTTGTAAACTTATGAAGGGCTGTTTTGTGACCCAGTATATGATCTATCTTGGAGAATGTTCCATGTGCACTCGAGAAGAAAGTATATTCTGTTGCTTTGGGATGCAGAGTTCTAAATATATCTGTCAAGTCCATCTGATCCAATGTATCATTCAGAGCCCTTGTTTCTTTATTGACCGTGTGTCTAGATGATCTATCCATTTCTGTAAGTGCGGTGTTAAAGTCCCCTGCAATGACCACATTCTTATCCATAAGGTTGCTTATATTTATGAGTAATTGTTTTATACATTTGGGGGCTCCAGTATTTGGCGCATAGACATTTATAATTGTTAGCTCTTCCTGATGGATAGACCCTGTAATTATTATATAATGCCCTTCTTCATCTCTTGTTACAGCCTTTAATTTAAAGTCTAGTTTGGCTGATATAGGTATGGCTACTCCAGCTTTCTTTTGGCTTCCAGGAGCATGATAAATAGTTCTCCATCCCCTCACTCTCAATCTAAAGGTGTCCTCAGATCTAAAATGAGTCTCTTGTAGACAGCAAATAGATGGGTCTTGTTTTTTTATCCATTCTTGATACCCTATGTCTTTTGGTTGGTGCATTTAATATTTACACTCAGTGTTATTATAGAAAGATACGGGTTTAGAGTCATTGTGATGTCTGTATGTTTTATGCTTGTAGTGATGTCTCTGGTACTTTGTCTCACAGGATCCCCCTTAGGATCTCTTGTAGGGCTGGTTTCGTGGTGACAAATTCCTTCAGTTTTTGTTTGTTTGGGAAGACCTTTATCTCTCCTTCTATTCTAAATGACAGACTTGCTGGATAAAGGATTCTCGGCTGCATATTTTTTCTGTTTAGCACACTGAAGATACCGTGCCAATCCTTTCTGGCCTGCCAAGTTTCAAAAGAGAGATCAGTCATGAGTCTTATAGGTCTCCCTTTATATGTGAGGGCACGTTTATCCCTTGCTGCTTTCAGAATTTTCTCTTTATCCTTGTATTTTGCCAATTTCACTATGATACGTCGTGCAGAAGATTGATTCCAGTTACGTCTGAAGGGAGTTCTCTGTGCCTCTTGGATTTCAATGCCTTTTTCCTTCCCCAGGTCAGGGATGTTCTCAGCTATAATTTGTTCAAGTACCCCTTCAGCACCTTTCCCTCTCTCTTCCTCCTCTGGGATACCAATTATGCGTGTATTATTTCTTTTTAGTGTATCACTTAGTTCTCTAATTTTCCCCTCATATTCCTGGATTTTTTTATCTCTCTTTCTCTCAGCTTCCTCTTTTTCCATAACTTTATCTTCTAGTTCACCTATTCTCTCCTCTGCCTCTTCAATCCAAGCCGTCGTCGTTTCCATTTTGTTTTGCATTTCACTTAAAGCGCTTTTCAGCTCCTCGTGACTGTTCCTTAGTCCCTTGATCTCTGTAGCAAGAGATTCTCTGCTGTCCTCTATACTGTTTTCAAGCCCAGCGATTAATTTTATGACTATTATTCTAAATTCACTTTCTGTTATATTATTTAAATCCTTTTTGATCAGTTCATTAGCTGTTGTTATTTCCTGAAGATTCTTCTGAGGGGAATTCTTCCTTTTGGTCATTTTGGATAGTCCCTGGAGTGGTGAGGACCTGCAGGGCACTTCCTCTGTGCTGTGGTGTATAACTGGAGTTGGTGGGCGGGGCCGCAGTCTGACCTGATGTCTGCCCCCAGCCCATCGCTGGGGCCACAGTCAGACTGGTGTGTGCCTTCTCTTCCCCTCTCCTAGGGGCGGGATTCACTGTGGGGTGGTGTGGCCCATCTGGGCTACTTGCACACTGCCAGGCTTGTGGTGCTGTGGATCTGGCGTATTAGCTGGGGTGGGTAGGCAAGGTGCACGGGGGCAGGAGGGGCAGGCTTAGCTCACTTCTCCTTAGGTGATCCACTTCAGGAGGGGCCCTGTGGCAGCGAGGGAGTCAGATCCACTGCTGGAGGTTTTGCTCCGCAGGAGCACAGAGTTGGGTGTTTGCGCGGAGAGAGCAAGTTCCCTGGCAGGAACTGGTTCTCTTTCGGATTTTGGCTGGGGGATGGGCGGGAGAGATGGCACTGGTGAGCGCCTTTGTTCCCCACCAAACTGAGCTCTGTCGTCCAAGGGCTCAGCAGCTCTCCCTCCCTTTTTCCTCCAGCCTTCCCGCTTTCTGAGCAGAGCTGTTAACTTATGACCTCCCAGATGCTAAGTCGCGCTTGCTGTCGGAACACAGTCCGTCCGGCCCCTCTGCTTTTGCCAGCCAGACTCGGGGGCTCTGCTTGGCCTGCGAGCCGCCCCTCTGCCGCAGCTCCCTCCCACCAGTCCATGGAGCGCGCACCGCCTCGCCTTCCTTCCTACCCTCTTCCGTGGGCCTCTCGTCTGCGCTTGGCTCCGGAGACTCCGTTCTGCTAATCCTCTGTCGGTTTTCTGGGTTCTTTAGGCAGGTGTAGGTGGAATCTAACTGATCAGCAGGACGCGCGGTGAGCCCAGCGTCCTCCTACGCCGCCATCTTCCCTCTCTCTCCAATACTGCACTGTTTTAATTACTCTAAGTTACTAAAAGCTTTGAGACATAGTAGTGTAAGTCCTCTAAGCGTGTTCTTCTTGAGAACTGTATTTTCTCTTATTGTTATTTTTATTTTTGCATTTTCATATAAATTTTGAATCAGATGAGAGTTTGATTGGGATTGAATTTAGTCCATAAAATACTATGAATGAAAATTGACATCTTTTAACGGTCTTATAATATATTAACATGATAATATATTAACATGGGTTATTATTCCATTTATTTAGGTCTTCTTTGTTTTTATTTCATTGATATTTTTAGTTTTCTTTTCAGAGGTTTTACACATCTTTTATTAAATTTATTCCTAGGAACTTGATTTCTATGCTTTTATAAATGGCATCATGTTTTAAAATATCCTTTTTGAATTGCTTTTCAATGGCATATAGTATTGCAATGAAATGTTACATATTGACATTGTATCCAACATCTTTTTATTATAATCATAATAGATGATGCTATGTGCTAATAAGTACAAGAATGCTGCATAAGAAAGCACCCTAAAATTCAGTGGCAGCAGGTAAATTGGTGAAGCTCTGCATGAAGGTGTATGATTTACAATTATCTGGGATTACCCTGCTTTGGATGAGAATCCACAAGTTGTTTGGAACAACTCCAAATATCTCATTCTGGGGCACAAGCTGGATGGACAGACACTACCTATTATGTGCTTTTCTCGAGGAGGAGGAGGAGGATGAGGAGGAGGAGGAGGAAAGTTCTCAGAAGGCTGGATAAAAACACATGAAATCCTGAAAGCCTAAGCACACTTTCACTTATGCCCATATTCCATTGGCCAACGTAAGTTATATAGCTTTGTTCAACATCTGTGAGGCAGGCAGGTCTACTTCTTCCAGAAGGTGGGCAGAAGAAGCAAATATTTGCTAAATATGTCTAATTTATACAGGTGCTAAATTTGCTTCTTAGAATAATCTATATGCATATCTTTTTTGTATTGTCTGTATGCACAATTGTGTCATCTTTAAATAATGACATTTAGTTTTTTCCCTTTCAAAATCTTGTACCTTTTATGTGTCTTCCCTTATTATACTGTATAGAAATATATAATTGTTGAATAAAAGTGGACAACTTTGCGGGCGCCTGGGTGGCTCAGTCAGTTAAGCATCAGACTCTTGATTTTGGCTCAGGTCATGATCTCATGATTCGTGAGGTCGGTCCTGTGCCAATCTCTCTGTTGTCAGCATGGAGCCTGCTTCAGATCCTCTGTCCTCCTCTCTCTCTGCCCCGTCTCTGCTCATTCTCTCTCTCTCTCAAATAAACATTAAAAAAAAAAGAAGTGGACAACTTTGTCTTGTGCCTTATCTCAGAGGTAAATTTTTCAATATTTCACCCATAAGTATAACTTTTGTATTACATTTCTTGTTTTTCTTGTTAATTATGAAAGGGTGTTAAGTTTTATGAAATACACTTACTGTAGCCTTTACAATGATCATATATTTTTCTTGTTTTTCTATAAAAGTAATGAGCTACATTAATTATTTTCTTAATGTTAAAACCAAATCACATTTCTGGAATAAACCCTAACTTGATTATATTTTTATATACTATTACATTCAGCTTCTGCATATTTTGTTTAAAATTTTTGCATCTATGTTAATGAGAAAGTTAAATGAGAAATTCATCTATAATTTTCTTTCTTACGTCTTTGTCAGATTTTGACATCCAATTTTTGATGACTGCATAAATTGAATTTGGCTTCAAAAATCACCTCATAAAGTAATTCTTTTTTTTTCCATTTTCTCACAGACTTTGTGTAAAATTAATACGTTTTCCTTAAGTATTCAGAAGAATTTACCATTCAGCCATCTGTGTCTAAATTTTCTTCATGGAAAAAATTTTAAATTATTGATTTAATTTATTTAATGCATATAGAACTATTCACATTTTCTATGTCTTCTTGGCTACCATTGGTAAGCCTATTTTTAATGTGTTTCTCCATTTCATCTGAATTTTTAAAGTTTTGGTGCAAACTTTCTCATAATGCCTTCTAATTATTTTTTATGTCTACAGAATCTATAATGATGTTGTATTCATTCCTGATTTTGGTCATTGTATCTTCTCTTTTTTCTCTTTTACCTCTATGTCTGTGTCTTTCTCTTTGGAAATTTATCACTTTATTAGTCTTTGTAGAAATGCCTTTTTGCTTTGTTGTCTTTTTCCATTTGTTTTCCTTTTCATAATTTTCTCTTCTCATTTTGTTGCTTTCTTCCTTTCACTTTCTCTTTTCTTTTTATTTTTCTTCTGGCTTTTGAGATCATTGAGATGAGTACTTAGATCAGGTTTGTTAGGGCCTTGAGATCCTGGCTGTGTTAGTAGCCCTGAACTCTAATCTGTGGTTCTCTATCTCAGTGGGACTGCTAAAAGACAGAGAAACTTGCTCTCTGTGTGGTCTTTATGCCCCCTGAAAATTTGCAAATGCCCTAAGGGTAAAATAACATTGCAAATTTGAGGCCCTCATGTGTTTCCTTTCTCTTGGATTTGATTATTCAAACCCTGGGTATATTGGTAGCTTTAAAAGGAGGGTTTTTTGTTTGTTTTTTGTTTGTATTTTTCTACATTTTTTATTAAAATGAGGATTAATCTGAACAAGCTACTATGTCATAGTCAAAATGGAGAATCTTCTCCATCATCAGTGGGTAATGCCAAGCTTTAGTCTACTAAATGGAATTTTTAAAAGCCAGTTCACTATTCCAACAGCAGGATATAAGAACTCGCTTTGCTCTATAATGTCACCAATACTAGGTATTGCCAGACTTTTACTTTGCACAGATCTGGTGAGTGTAAAATGCAAGCTGATTGTAGTTTTACTATGCATGCATTTATCTGATCACTAAAGCAGTTGAGCATCTTTTCATGTTTATTGACCATTCAAATTTTGTTCAATTCTTATTCAAATTGTTTGCTCATTTTTCTGTTGGATTGCTTGTCTATTATTATTGATATATAGGAGTTCTTCCGCTTTTGATATTCATCGTGTATTTTTTATGGGTTGTAGATATTCTTTCCCTGTTTGTCTTTTCACTTTGTTTTTCTCCCCGTGGCGGACAGAGGTTTACCTTCATAGTATGTAAGATTTTTTGTTCTTTGTTTGCTTCACCATCTGCATATAATACCTCTTCAATTAAATGAACAAGAATACTTTCTAGTCCATTCCCTTGTCTTTAATTTTATATAAGATGACTCTTGTCAAGAGAGGCAATGCACTAGGATGTGATAAGGAAGCATAAAATGGCCTTTCTTGGTAGCCTACCACAAGCTGAGCACAGCTTTCAGTGTTCTGCAATCCCTACCTTAGTTAATTCTCATAACTTCGTGGCATAGGCATTGTTATATCCACTGATGAAAGAATTCCATTTCAGTTCTCCTGCTGACCAGTTAACTGCTCTTTGCTCTTTTCCCCAGAAAAGCATTCCCTCTTATTTTTGTCAAGAATTGACATTTCTAAGAGCATTTTCTTGTCATTTCAATAGTGGGAAAAATTTCCCAATCATAGAATTACTTGCATAAAAGCGAAACAACCCCCCAACAAATGTCTGTGTCCTCCCACCTCTGGATGATCTTAGTGATTGCCCAATGTGTGGCATAATCTGTGGAACTCCCCTGAGGCTGTGGCCAACAGTGTTTACATTCTTATTCCAGCATTTCTCCTGCAAGTTTGATTTCTTCTCCTTTAAAATCTTTATTCTTTTGCTTTAGAGCTCATTTTTAATATTTAGTCTATACTCATTTTACTTTATCATCTTTTGTGTATCTCTGTATATTTTAGATGATTATCCTCATTTCACTTCAAATGCTTTAAGCCCTATTTTCCTTCATAAAACTGTCCATTCTCACTACTGGTTCATCTTGGGTCTCACTCTGTTCCTCCTCACTCATGCCCACCTTCTTTCTTACCTACCATTTCCACCCATTGCCTTAAGGACTGACTGAGTCTTCCTTTCTGAGATTTTTCACGCTGATTGTTTGTATACTAATTACATTTTTCAAGTAGAGTCTCTGGTGTACCTAGGTCCTGTGTTCCTTCCAGGACTCAGAATCCTCCCTTGGTCTGTGCACCTGCAGTCTTCAGGTTCTCTGGGTTTCTGTCCATCTCCTCTCAGTTTCTCTATAGGCTCAGCTTCCCCTGCTCCAGCCCCACCAGTGGATAATGCTCTTTGACAGGCCTTGTTCCAAATGCTTGGCTGTCCTATCGGTATCCCCCAACACTCCCCTTTGATAGGTCTCGTTCCAAATGCTTGGTTGTCCTATTGATATCCCCCAACACTCCCCAGATAAAGATTCTACCCAAATCATGATCTCCAGCTGAAAGCATTTTCCTGAGCTTCAGACATGAATAACCAACTGAACCCAGTGGGACAATTTATACAAGAGATCTACACCCTGAATTGCTGTTTGTTTCATGACTTAGTATCTTGGTGGATAGTGGGTAAACCCAAACACAAGAATCAGCATTGAGTCTCACTTCGTACTGCTTCAATATGCTATTTCTAGGTTCCCTCACCTCACCTGCTATACCTCTCATCCTACGTTTTCCAGCTGGAGTGGAAAACACTGTGACCTGCCTAATTTGGAAAATCTCAGGCCTACATCAACCAACCAGCCAGAAGCAATGTTGGGTCAGACAGCAGCAAGATTCTACTACCTTGATTTTTAAAGATACAATTAGATTTAATAAGAATAGCTATGATCTTTTAAACATTTACTAAATAGTATCTGATGTACAAAACACTTCAGGTTCATTGTGTATTTTTTCATAATAATTTCACAAACTAACTATTTCAGGAGAATGGAAGCTTATAGAATTTGAATAACTCTCCTGGTGCCATATACTTAGTAAGAGAAAATCCCAGATTTGGATCTAAGTTAACCTGCTCCCTAAACCTATACTTTTCCACCATGGCACACACTTCACAGTTATGGGCAGTTTGCATGATTATAATTTATAATGCCATTGTTTCTGCTTTTGTGAGTGCCTGCAATGGAAAAGCAGAGCAGAGTGACAACTTTGGAATTGGTTTCCTTGACTCTAACTGCTTGGTTGAGTAACCATTTTCTTTTTCTTCTTTAACTTCACTGCAGTATGTAAAGCATGATAGTAATGCAACATCTTGTAGCTCAGTATTAAGCTTGGTTTTGTTTTGTTTTTCCTTCAAGGAGAAGTAAGGAGATGTGTTTTTTATATAAATTATAAAGTTAATTTTCAAAAACTGGAATAAAATAGAATCCTTTGTAACTTCAAACTTAATTTCCTGATTTGTACAGATAAGTAACATTGACAGTAGGTGGGAAATGATTATAGCCAATATTGTGTGATAGCTTAATAGCAACCCTATAAAGAATTCCTATTATCATAGATATTTTACTTATAATCTTAGTATCTAATGCACATGGTGGTTATTCTAAGTGCTTTGTGTATATTCACTCATTTTATACTAACAATATTTCCATGAGGTAGGTAATGTTAATATCCCTATTACAAATGAGGAAATTGAGGCACAAAGAATGTAAATGATTTGCTTAATGTCATTGAATTATTGGTAGTACAAGATGAGTGAATATATGCAAATTGCTTAGATTAGCCAACAACTAGGAAAGGAACACAAATATGGATGGCTTTATTACAGAATTTATATTCACATGCACTCACTAACTGTCTCCACTGCTTCTACTCTTGGTTCTGTCTAGGAACATGGGTATTAAAGTTCAAAGGGAAGAGACACTCATGTGTAATGACAAAGAGGCACATTAACACATAGTACTGTGATGCAGCTGGTGATGGGTCTTAAAAGAATGACCAAATTACTCTTGTGGCATTTATTGTTTCTGAGAGTCAAGGGGTCTAACAAACCTGCAGGCTGGGGCCACAGTAGAGTTCCTGGACCTCTTCCCCAGGGTCCATCCATAAACATGCCAGGTGCCTTGCTAGGTGTCCGGGATGTGTAAACACATATGTCCAGGCAAGTGAAACAGTTGCTGTTATTTAAAGAATAGATTAAAAGGGGAAATAGTCCAGCAAACACAAATGCAGCAAAGTGCTTTATGTGTTATATGATTATGGATGGGTCCAGTAAAGACTCAAGAAGTGGTCAATTTTCCCACGATTGAAGAAGCGCACAAGGAGGATTGGTAATCTGACATGCTGTAGGATAAATTTTGCCCCAAATTGATTGTTAAAGTCACTAGGTCTCCTGACTTGGAGTGTATGTTCCTTTGAGCCTGTGATTTGTAGCTATGTTGCCAGCACTATACAAAAAATTTCACTACCTTGGATTTAACCTCAGTTTAAAAGTCATGGAACCAGCATACTGCCCTATTCAGATCAAGAGTGGCCCTGTTATATCCACTTTGGTATTATTTGTCCTCTTGGCTATAGAAAGCTGTCAAAAGAGCTTCCCATGTGTTTCCAGCCAGAATGTCATATTCTCTCCCTCTACTTCCTTTATAATTCTGCTAACTCTAATCCTAAAGTGTGGCTGCTCAGACTGCTACACTCAGACTTTAGTGACCCACTTTAGTTTCTGTAATTACTCTCTATTCTATGAACCCTACCTTTGTGCAACCCAGTGTTTGTACCCTGCTACCTACCAAGTTATAGCCCAAATAGTATCTGCATCTAGCAAGACATAGACAAAAAATTGTCCTTTATTTTTTCTTTTTGATGTTAAAGCACATTTTTAAAAAGAGGTTTATTGAGATTCAACTCATAACAATTATCCATTTAAAGAATATAAATCATTTTTTAGTATACTCATAGAATTATATAACCATTGCCACAATCTAATTTTAGAACATTTCTGTCACACCAAAAATAAACCCCTCATTAGTGGTCAATCTTTAATTTTCATTTTGTTTATAAATTCATCAGTTGTTTGAATTTTTGGATTATTAATAATGTTATTTATGTCCAAGTTTTTGTGAGAACACATGTTTTTATTGCTCTTGGGGTATATATATCTAAGATTGGAAATGACCTTGTTTAACATTTTGGGAATTACTGAAATACTTTCTTTCCACAATGGCTTCATTATCGTACATCCCTTTAACAACAATGTGTGAGAGTTCTGACTTCTCCACATCCTTGCCATAATGTTTAATCTTATGTGTCAACTTTACTGGACCATTTACTTGGTAAAACATTATTTCAGAATGTGTCTGTGGGGATGTTTCCAGAAGATATTAACATTTGCATTGGTGAACTAAGTAAAGCAGATGTCTCTCCCCAATGTAAATGGGTATCATCCAATATACTGAGGACCTGACTAGTTTTTAAACCATTTAAAGTAACTATTTAAACCATTTAAAAAATGGAGAAAGGGCATATTTGTGCTCTCTTTCTGCTAGGGCTGAGACATTTTTCTCTTGCCCTCAGATGAGGGCACTCGTGGTTCTTGGGATTTTGGATTCAGATCAGGGCTTACATCATCATCCCTTTTGATTCTCAGATATTCAAACTCAAACAATTATACCACTGGCTTTTCTGGTCCTCCAGCTTGCAGACACCAGATTGTTTTTTCCTGTTGTGGACCATACTTTTTAATTTCATGTCTTGAATTTTTTTCTGTTGTTGAAAAGTGGAATTTCAAACAATATAATGTGACAACTCTGGAAATAATATTCTCCTCCCTCTCCAGAGTATGTTTTTGCTGCCGCTTGTTGTAGTGGCTGGTATTTGGTAAATGACTTCTGAATTAGTTCTCTATAGTCAGCATACCAGTTTCTACTAGTTAGATTACTACTACTTGTTTCTACTTGATTAGATCACTGATAATCTAATGATGGACAGAAATTTCCTTAAATTCCTAAAAGAAACACATCTCTTAGTCTTTCCCAGGAGGCTCTGTGTGTTTATTGGGGTATACTTTTGACACTCAGACAAGCAGTTTATAATCCTGCCTTAACTTTCACATCCTGTTTGTGCAGAACTTCAAGATCATCTAGAGGTAAGAGCTTAAGGAATTTTCAGGTCCTTCTTGAACAAATGCATGACTCTACATGTGCATTCTACATTTCCAGGCATTTGTTGAGGTTTTCAATGCCTTATGAACATCTCACACCTTAGTTTTTCCTTCTTGTTTGGGTTTTTGGTTAGTCTATTGTTTGCCTTGACTATTACCCATCATTTCGTTTAGGCATACTTTAAAAATACTTGACAGTAAATATTTAAAAAAAAATTGCCACTGTCCGTCATGAAAATGCTTTTAGCATTGGATGATCAATAAAAAAGCCTTTCAAGTCAGGTCTTCCAGGAAACCACTAGACAGATCAGGAAGAAAGAAAGACAGGAAGAATGGGAGGAAGGAAGGAAGGAAGAAAGGAAGGAAGGAAGGAAAAAAGGAAGAAGGAAAGAAAGAAAGAAGGAAAGAAAGAAAGAAAGAAAGGAAAGGAAAGAAAGAAGAAAGAAAGAAAGAAAGAAAGAAAAGAAAGAAAGAAAGAAAGAAAGAAGAAAGAAAGAAAGTTCTTTGAAAATAAAGTTTCTTCTGCTCCCTTAAGGCTACCACTGAGCTGGGAATGGGTGATAGGAATGGTGTACTTTAAAATGCTACCAAGATTCAGCAGGTTTTCTTGTCCTACTAGCGTTGCTATAAGTCTTTGATTGACTTCCAGAGCTCTGAAAATGTTTTTGATCATTTTCTCAACTTCTTAATTGCTTTCATGGAGGGCCAAATTTTCCAAGATTTTTAATCTTCCATTTTAAAACATTTTTTTTCGAATTTTGTATATTTAAGTGTTTATAAACTTTGCTACAGTTAACACTTGTATGTATATATGTCATTATCCTCATTATTTCCTATGAAAGACTTTTAAAACTGGAATAACTCGATTACAAGGTCAGCAATCATACTTTGAGAAACACTGCTGTAAAATTATACATTATATTGTATGTACATGTATATATGTATATCTGATCCCACTTCCTGGCACAGAGCTTCTAAAATCTTTGAAATTTCCTAAGCGATAAGAGTTCTGGGGAAATCTTTTGTTCTAATATTTGGTCTGTGACCCTGATTTTGAATGTCTTGGAATTTCCTGGGTGATAGGAGTTTTCTTCTCTTTCTTCCTCCTCCTCTCTTTCTTCTCCTCCTCTTCCACTTCTGCTTCTGCTCCTTCTGCTTCTTTTTAAATGAGGTGATTCTTGGTAGACTCCTGGGAAACTTCAGAATGGGAGCCAGTTTCCAGAAAGATCAAGCCATGGGTAGAAGCTTTGAACTTTCAGCCCCACCTCCTCAACCTCTAGGAAGGGAAGATGAATTGGAGATTGAGTTAATGATTGATTATGCTTATGGGATGAAACTTCCAAACAAATCCCAAAAGTACAGGGTTCAGGGAGCTTCTGAGCTGAACACGTGGAGATTCTGGAAGATTGGCATATTAAAGAGGGTACAGAAGCTCTACACTCCTTCCCATACCTCGTCCTGTGTATCTCTTTATCAGGCTATTCAGCTATGTCTTATATAGTATCGTGGAAACCTTCATTTATAGTTGGTCTGTCAGAATTACCAAGCATAGTTGGGACTTGTGACTGACTTGTGAACTAGGGATAGTTTAGTAGAACTAAGCCTTTAATTTGTGAGGTCTGATTATAATCTAGGCTAGATAGTGTCATAACTGAATTGAACTGTAGGATACCCACCTGGTGTCAGAGAATTGATTGATGTGGAAATAAGCCCACACAAATGGCATCAAAAACGTGTGTGAGCAGAGGAAAGCAGTGATTTTTTTTTCCTAGACAGCTGCCTTAAATTGACAAGTATGTTTGGGATTAGAAAGGAAAATGAACTGTACAATGAATATTTTCTAATTCTTCATTTTTTTTAGACATGAAATAATTTTGGCTTGGGACTTTGAACATCGAAAATCTTTATCCAAAATAATGTCATTATTATTTCTTGGAGGACCTTGTGGGAAGTTGGGTGCATCAGATACTGCAGGGACTGCAGTCCAGAGCTCATAATGCCCCAGTGGATTTGTGACCTGGTATTAATTGCCTTGAGCTTTAATTTTCTACAGGAATACAGAAAGAAGTTTTCCTTGCTCTAATGAAGTGTTAATTTTTAGAAAAATGAAATGCAGACCAAATTTTCCCCCTGGCTTGAGTTGAGTAAGATCATAGATAGCACAGATCTATCACAGATGAACTTTCAAAGGTTAGGGGAGTTAGGATGGCTGCTAATTTTATTAACAAAGCTCTACTGGCTGCTCTATGAATGCAAAAGTAGCCAAAATGTCCTTCCTGAAGCACTTTCCTCCAGCTCTGTGCTGAACACTAACAAAGTAAGACAAGCAGAGATTACTTAGCTAATTGACTGGAAGCTGAGAATAGCTAATCAGGCCAAATGATCCTTTATGGTCTAACCAGGGCATGAATAATTGGGGAAGTCTGTGTTGAATGATGATTATCTTGTAGTTCGTATATGTGGGTAATGGTAATAATGTTTAGGAAACTCTTCTAATGACAGAAAAAATTGCCTAAAAGAGTAATAAATAAACAACACGTAATTTCAAGAAGCAGTCAGAGACTCAGATCTTTAGGCTAAGCATTGCCTTTTCCAAATTTTATTTTTTTAATATGCAAATTCTTTGGGGAAATTACATATGAATTTCCTAGTATTTCGATATAAATTAAATGGGCTGCCTACTGTAAGAGCAGGCCCTTTGGAAAAAGACTGACCTAAACTTGTGTCCAGGCCCTTAATGTATGTGTGAAGTTGGTCAACTTTGTTATAAAAATCCCTGGATGAGCTCTGTAGTCAAGACTTCAAGATCCAGGGTGAGTGTACCTCCTATGCAGGCAACTACCCAGAGTGCTGGCCATCCATCACTTTTGTCCCTGTCCAGATCTATCACAGGTCACTGAGATCTCATACTTTCTTCCCCTCACTTTCCTACAGCCTCTGTTCACTCAGTATTTTTTTTTTAATTTTTATTTACTCTTGAAGGAGAGAGATAGAACGTGAGTAGGGGAGGGGCAGAGAGAGAGAGGGAGACACAGAATCCGAAGCAGGCTCCAGTCTCTGAGCTGTCAGCACAGAGCTTGATGCATGGCTCAAACTCACTATCTGTGAGATCATGACCAGAGTGAAGTTGGTTGCCCAACAGACTGAGCCACCCAGGTTCCCTGTTTACTCAGTCCTTTCAAGGGTGAAGCTCAGAGCTCTTTTCTAATAATGGGAATAAAATTCCAGATAACATGTCCTATCTGGCTATACCTGTGATGAGCTGTGGTGTAGGTGCAGCTGCAAAACCCAGTGGAAGCTAGATAAGATCAAGAAGTTGCTCTCAAAACCCTGCTTTGACATACTTCCCACCTGTAGGAAGTGGTATAGTGTATGGAGCAGATTAGAAACTGCTGAGTGGAATGATCTCAGAAGCTGAATTATAAGATAAATCTTGTGGTAGGGTAGAAACATGAAGGGCTTAAAACTTCCTAATTTTCTGGGTTACCTTGGGCAACATTTCCCCTCTGAACTAGAATTTTATTATATGTAAAAAAAATGTATAGGGTAATTTTTTAAGATTTCTTCTCATTGAACGGCCTAAGGTTCATTCTGACCTCTGATCAATATTGAATTGCCTCATAGTTGTGTTTTGGAGATGTTCCTCCATGATATTCTGTACTTCCTCAGCTTGATGTTCATTACAGAACTTGGCATCACATATCTGTAAGTTTCCCTAGTACAAGTTCTATGTGTGTTTTCTCCACCAGCACTGAGTAATTACTATGTTTTGATGTGCCTTGTACATACCAGTTCTTTGGACATTCCTGAGGTGAGGGAATGGATGAGTGAAAGTGGTTGCATATGTGGCCTTTAGTTGCTATGGGACTCAGAAGCTGATTTGACCCTATGCCTTCCTTAGCCATATCAGATGGGTGGGAACTGGCATCTTCAGTCATTTGAAGTTTTTCTAAATATTTTGTACTCAACAGGAGAATGCAATTTGATTTCCCCCCTACAAATAGATTATGAAAACTCTACTCATTGCCTAATTTGCTCCTACAGGGATAGGGTCCTCAAACCCCTCATATCTGGAGGATATGACAGGCATGTCAAGATCAGGTATTTGAGTCAAGTTCAAATCAGGATCATCCTGAGTGGGCCAGGAGGAAGGCAAAAGCCAAAGCCGTGGGAGTCCTGAGGGGAGGGATGGAAATAGGAAAGGAAAACCCACTGGGGAAATTTCAGGAGACAAGGTTGTTTTTTTTTTTTGTGCTGTTTACATTGCCCTGGTGCATTAGTGTTGGTCCACAGAGCAGGGCCAGCTGTGGCAAAAGGCTGCTTGATCCTTTTTGCTGTCTGCTCCCATTTTTCTGCCCTGGTCTTTCCCATTTTATCTTCCCTTAACTGTAGCCTCTTTCTAGTCCACCATGTCTTCTTCTCCAGATTTCCTACATTGATCTTCATCTGTAGTGTATATCAAATCAATTTCAGAAGTCCAAGTTTCAGATAAACTTTAAACAGTATTTCTTGGGGTGCCTGCATGGCTCAGTTGGTTGAGCATCCAACTTCAGCTCAGGTCATGATCTCACGATTTGTGTGTTCGAGCCCTACATCAGACTCTGTATTGACAGCTCAGAGCCTGGAGCCTACTTCAGATTCTGTGTCTCCCTGTCTCTCTGCACCGCCCCCCCCCCCACACTCTGTCTCTTTGTGTTTCTGTCTCACTGTCTCTCTCTCTCAAAAATAAATATTAAAAAAATAAAAAAACAGTATTTCTCAACTTTGACTGTACATAAGCATTGCCACCACAGCTTAAAAAAATATCCATCACTGAGCTGCAAGCCAGACCAACTGAATCTTAGTCCCTTAAAAGTAGACTATCAACATCAGGGTTGTTGGTTTCTGGGTTTCTTTTAGTTCACCATGTGTGTCTAATTTGCAACCTAAGCTGAGGACTGCTACCTTAGAAATCAGCAATTTTATGGGAGAACAGCTAGTTTTGCCTCATCATTGCTTGGACTTATTCTCTATTGCTTTCTGTGAATTTTACACCCACTTTCTGCTTCAGTTCCTATTAACTATACCATTTTTCTTCCTCTTCATTTGGTCATTACAAACATCAAGTGCCCTAAGAGACTGGGGATAAGATAGAAACATTTTGATGGGTACACTCGTCTTCACTTCATCCAGTATCCACCTCATCAACTGAACTCAAGGACAATGAGTCTCATGTCGCACTCAATGTTTTAAGAATTCTCTCCACCTTCTATAAATTATCAGCTTGCTTTTGCTTTGATTTTGCTTATAGTTATCTTCAAACTTTTGGTTGCTATATTAGTTTTCTATTACTTTTGTAACAAATTTTCACCACTATAGCAACTTAAAACAACACAAATTTATTATCTCACAGTTCTGTAGGTCAGGAGTTCAACATTGGTCTCACCAGGGCTCCATCCCTTTCTGAAGGCTCTAGGGGAGTACTGGTTTCCTTGATCATTTGTGTGGTTGATAGAATTCAGTCCTTGTGGTTATTGAACTGGGGCCTCCATATTCTTCATGGTTGTAAACTGAAGTCCATTCCAAGTTCTAGAAATCATCACCCATATTCCTTGGCTTGTGGCTCCTTTTTACATCTTCAAAGCCATCAATAGAAGGTTAAGTCCTTGTCATATGCCATCTTTCTGACAACAGCCAGAAAAGGCTCTCAGCTTTTTAAGACTCATGTGATTAGACTGGTCCCACTTGCATGATTCAGGATAATTTCCCCATCTTAAGGTCTGCAACTTCATCACATCTACGAAGTCTCTTTTGCCGTGTAAGGTAACACATTCCCAGGTTCTAAAGATTAGGGCATGGATATGTGTAAAGGGACATTATTTTGCCTACCGACTTCAATCTCTATTTCACTCTTTAACTTGTGAGAATTTGCATCTCACATGAATTTAATACCTAGGACAGGCTGAGCACTTAGGTTTTTAGTAAGGGCTTGTGTGGTACATGGATGGATATTGAGTGAGAATATTATCTCCAGTATTTGGGCTGAAGCTTTTGTAACAGATTTTGCTTGGTTTATCCTTCCTGCTATGATAGGTTAAGCATTCTGTTCTTATTTCAGATTTTGGGACCCCAGCCCCCACATACAGGCTTTCATCTAAGACTGGAATAACCACAACGAAGCCCTTTGGACAGAGACATCATGTTCCTGGCCTTTCCAAACCCAGAGTTGTCGAGGTCTAGGCCTCATGATCTGGGTGAGATGGACCATATGAAAAGGGAAAGTGATTCATGTGATTTATTCACTGTTCTCTTTGGCTTCTTTTCTAAATTATGAAATTAGCATTTCACAGCCCAAGGAACACAGAGTGTAGAAATCCATTGATAACACAATTTTCTTCTTAGATACATCGAGGGTGATGCTATGCAGAAAATTTAGTAGGCTATTTGATTCTGTAAATTATAGAGTGGTGGAATATGGCCCGATTTTGGCAGTTTGTCAAATGCAGGAATTTCAAGCACCCATGGTGGGGCAGCAGGTTTCTGAAAACTGTGGGAGGTCAAGGACAGTAAAGAAGCTGCTTTCCATGAGGATTTGTTTACAAGCTCTAAATAGAAATGATGCAACCTCCCCTAGGCTCCTCTTTCTTTCTCTTTATAATTCATTCCTCAACATATATTGATTTTTCCCTCCAGTCATTTGTTCACTTAACAAATATTTACTGAGAGTGTACTGAATGCCCAGCACTGAAGTTGCATCAGCAAGCCAACAATGATCCCTGCTCTTGTGGATTTTTCATTCTAAACACTGAATTTATTGGGGACCTTACCTGTGCTAGGTCCTAGTGGTGGAAGGAGACCCAGCCTTGCCTAACTGAGTTGACAGTGGTGGTGGACATGCGAGGAAATAGTATTGGTGAGGATGTCCAGCACCATGATGAATAGAACAGTAGAAGTGGACATCTTTGTTTTATCTCTGGTATTAGGACAAAAGTATTCAGTCTTTCATAATTATGATATTATCTATAGGTTTTCATAGGTAATCTTTTCCAGTTAAGGGAATGCATTACTATTCTTAATTTACTGAAAAACTTTTATCATAAAGAATGCTAAATTTGGTCAAATGTGTTTTTTTAATATGTTGATATGATTGTATGAATTTTCTGTTGAAATGGGGATTTTTTTTATTTCCTGGAATTTGAACAAACTTTTAGCATTTTGTTGAAGAGTTTTGCAACTGTTTATGAAAGTTACTATTTTATAGATTATTTTTTCTACTAATGTCTCTTCTTGATTTGGGCATTAAGGTAATTCTGTCTTCATAACATAATTTGAAAATTGTTCCCACATTTACTATTTTCTGGAAAAAGTATTTGTAGAAATTGTATTATAGCTTTCTGAGATATTTAATTGAATTCATCAGTGAAGATTTCTGGGTCAGAAATTTTCATTGTGAGAAAGACTTTTGTTATTATTTTTCAAAGACATAGGATTATTAAGGTTACTTAAGGTTATTTTTCCTTAAGTCATTTGTATCATTCAAAAAATTTGCCATGACATTTAAGTTTTCTCATTTATTGTAAATAAATTATCCTTTTAATGACATATGATTTGTAGTGGTGATATTTATTTCATTACTGCTATAGGTAATTTGTATCTTCTTTCTTGGCTTGATCAATACAATATTTATAGTTTATTTTTCTTTATAAAAAATCACCTGTTGATTTTATGAATTCTATTTTTTATTTTTAATTTACTCAATTTTACTTTTTTATCATTTCAATTTCCTTTATTTTGCTTATTTTTAGTTTAATTTTCCCTATAATTCAATTTCTTTGATTATTATAGATCTATACAAGATTAGGGTAGTTTCTCTTTTTTGAAGACTTGGTTCATTTCTTCTAAATTGTTAAATTCATGAGTATTATGTTGTTTGTAATATTCCCTTCATTATCTCATTAATGGCTGCAAGATCTATAGTGATATCTATTATTTTCCTCTTGCTACTAATGTGTTCTCTCTTCTTATTTTTGTCAATCATAGGCAATTATGCTATTTTTTGAAGAACCAGTTTTTGCTTTATAATTTTATGGATTTTCTTTATTGTATTTTATTTTTCATTTATTTCTCTTCTTACCTTTGTTATTTCTTTTCTTCCTTTAGATTCGCTTTGCTCTACATTTTCTGTTTTTTGATAGATCTTTTTTCATTTCTAAACTAAGCATTTAGTGGTATAAATTTCCCATTAGCCGCATTCTACAAATGAAATATGTTGTGCTTTTTAAAAAACTTTATTCAGTTCTATGTGTATTTAAAATTTCCTTTGAGACATCTCTGTATTAAAGAAAATTGCTCAGAATTATGTTCTTTAATCTCTATACTTTTAGAGATTTTCCTTTCTTTTTTTCTGTTTTGATTCCGTATGATTACATTATGGCGAGAAACATACTCTGTATGCTATCAGTTCTTCAAAAATTTTTAAGGTTGGTTTTATAGCACAGGATATGACCTATCTTGATGAATAATTACATAAGTGCTTTAAAAATGTATATTGTATTGTTGGGTAAAATGTTCTATATATGTCAGTTAGATACTGATGCTTGATTTTATTGTTCAGATCTTGTGTATCCAGTGACTTTATCAGCTTCTTAGGTGGAAGTGTTAAATCCCCAATTATAATTGTGAATTTTTTTATGTTTACTTTTAGCTTTGCCAGTTTTTGTTTATGTATTTTGAGGCTCTGCTCTTTGGGGAATAAACCAAATTTAGTATTATCATATCTTCCTGGTGGATTGATCCTTTTATCATTATATAACGCCTCCCTATTGTTCCTAGCAGTATTCTTTTTTTAAAAGTTTAACTTATCAAACATTAATATAACCCATTCTTGCTACTTTTGATTAATGTTTGAATAGTATGGCTTTTCTTATTGTTTTATTGTCAATCTGTGTCATTGAATGTGAAGTATTTTTTATAAGCAAATATAAGCTTATATTTCTTGTAGACTTCCTATAAGTTACCTGTGTATATGTGTGTGTATATATATATGTATATATATGTATATATATGTATATATATATATACACATTTCATGTAGATTTATTTACAATTCCATATTGATTTATTTATACTGCTTTCAATTTTATCTATTTAATAGGTTTTTGTACTGGTTGTTCTCTGTGTTATGTTGTGTATATACATATATATATTATAAATGTATAAATATATAATATATAATGTATTAAATATACAGTAGTAACCAGTGTATACATACACACACACAAACACACACACACACTTATTTCACCAATTTGGTAAGTTTTCTCTTCTTTTTCTGGAACTTTGACAATAGAAATGCTCAATCTTTTGTTATTGTTTCATATGTCACTTACAGTTTTTTCTTCCAATCTCTTTTCTCATTGTCATTCATATTGGGTGAGTTATATTCTTCTCTATTCAAGTTAACTAATTCTATCCTTTGTCATCTTTACTCTACTATTGAGATCATCCAGTGAGGTTTCTTTGTTTTTAATTCTCTTATTGCATTTTTCAGTTCTATAATTTCTATTTGATTCTTTTAAAAACAACCATTTCTTTCCTGTGGTTTATTTGCTTCAAAACAGTTTATAATTGAATGTTGAAGCAGTTTTATGATGGTTGCTTAAACCCTTTTTCAAATAATTCCAACATATGATTCCTCCTGATGGTGTCTTTCCTCATAGAGGTACAATCATGGTTCTTTTTCAGATTGGTAAATCTTTATTGTATTCTGGAAATTGTTTTCTATTAGAGAGCTATAAGATTTATTATTATTTTCACTTTATCAAGCATTCATTCTGTTTAGGTTTAGTGTACATATTTCCCCCTCCATTTATTGTCTCTGTTTCCAAAGGCAGTTTTATTCCCAGAGACTTTGCTGTGTTCTTTTAGTGGTATATTAGTTTTTATGGTACCATTAGGACTTCCACTGGTTTCTTGTGTGTGTGTGTGTGTGTGTTTATTTAGTTTTGAGGGAGAGAGAGAGAGAGACAGGGACAGAGAGCAGGGAGGGGCAGAGAGAGTGAGAGACACAGAATCCGAAGCAGGCTCCAGGATCAGCTGTCAGCTGATGTGAACCTCTAACCAAGGAACTCTGAGATCATGACCTGAGCCAAAGCTGAACGCTTAACCAACTGAACCACCCAGGCAGCCCGTGGACTCCCACTTGTTTCTATTGCTGCTGCCTGTGTGGGTGGGGGGAGATTCTACAGGCTGGACCACTGGTTGTATCTCAGTAGTGGAGGGGTGTGATGAGATCTCTCTAACTTGGTACCTGCTTGCCCAGGTGTCTCTGGGAGCAGAAGAAGACAGAGAGTATGGTCTCATAAGGCCAAAGATCCTTTGCTGTGGGTGGTTCCACCTGATTACCCTGATGTCTCTTAGTAGGGTATTAGTGCCTCTGACCAGTGGAAACAAAGAGATTTGCTGAACATAACTACCTGCTGTAGCTAAATGCCTCATAGTGACTCTGCCCACTGGCCTTGGTATCACTTGGTACAAAAGGGGACTATCAGGTCTATCAGTAAAGGAGAATGCTTCTGCTGGTTACTTATTCCCTATGGGGATTCCATTCCATTCCCCTTCCAAATAATTCCGGATTGTCAGTAAAGGAGAATGCTTATGCTGGTTACTTATTCCATTCCATTCCCCTTCCAAATAATTCTGGATTGCCTGATATTTTCAGGGGAAACTTCATTTGATCCATGAATGGAATGAACATATTTGTGTTGCCTTCTATTGATGGCTTAGTAATCAGGAAATGCCAGATCAGGGTAGCTATCCTGAGTGGATGTTCAGTGGATAAGACAAAATATCTTACCAGTATGGAGTTTATCCAGTCCTTAGGATACAGACCGGTTTGTCTTTCCCTTACACTCAGAGGTTGTTGGTTGCCCTTTGCATTACTTCATCTGAATTCATTAAACATTTGGGAATGTTTGGTTATTACCAATTATTATTACTTTAAATAGTTTCCTTTCCCATTCTCTCTTTTTGTACACCAGGAATTATAATTTTGTATATGTTAGTCCAATAGTTACTGGGGGGTTATTTTAAAATATTTTTTTGTGTTTTTTGAGTTTTTAACTCCAGTTAGTTAACATACAGTGTTATATTAGTTTTAGCTGTACACTATAGTGATTTAACACTTCCATACATCACACAGTGCTCATTAACATGTACTCCTTAATCATCATCACCTATTTAACTCATCCCCCTACCAATATTCCCTCTGATAACCATCAGTTTGTTCTGTATAATTAAGAGTCTGTTTCTTGGTTTGTCTCCCTCTCTCTCCTTCCCTCTCCCTCCCTCCCTCCCTCTCTCTCTCTTCTCTCTCTCTCTCTCTCTTTCTCTTCCCCCTCCTCTTTGCTGATTTGTTTTGTTTATTAAATTCCACTTATGAGTGAAATCATATGGTATTTGTCTTTCTGTGACTTACTTATTACACTTAGCATAATACTCTGTAGCTTCACCCATGTCGTTGCAAATAGCAAGATTTCATTATTTTTCATGTCTGACTAATATTTCATTATATATATATACCACTTCTTCTTTGTCCCTTCATCAGTGATAGGCACTTGGGCTGCTTCCATAATTTGACTATTATAGATAATGCTGCTATGAACATCAGTGTGTATGTATCCCTTTGAATTAGTATTTATATATTCTTTGGGTAAATACCTAAAAGTGCAACTGCTGGATCATAGGGTAGTTCTATTTTTAACTTTTTGAGGAACCTCCATACTGTCCCAGACAATTTTTAGATCTCTGTTTTCACCCTGTCTGCCTCTGGATTGCTTGTCTTCCTAGAACAGTGCAGTGCAGTTGGGGCTGTATCCCCAGATTGCATCTTCTGCCCTGGGGTTGCTGGCCCACCTTCTCTCCAGGAGTAGGGAAGTACCCTCAGAGCTCTATCCCAGCCAAGCCTGCCACCCTCTAAAACTCATCTTTGAGCCCTGCTGGTTGAAAAAACTCACAAAAATAAGTCCTTCTTGTTTTACCAGCCAGTGGATTTGGGGAAATGTTGTCCTTGCACATATCCCTGTGTGATCCACTCTATTTCGCCTTTCTCATTGACCAAATCTCCCTCCCTTCCTATGCACAAGTGATCTTTTTATTCCTCAAATCCCGCCTCCACACTTCCTACCTTTCTCAGTGTGGCTTATTCTTTCCCTGTATTTGTGCAGTTTGTTCTATCAGTCCTCAGGTTGATTTCTTGGTTTCAGAATGATTTGATAGTATCTAGCTGTGTTAAGGGATGAGGCAAGCCTAGGATCCTCCTACTCTGCCACCATCTTAACACCCCTCCCCATTTCAATGTATTTTTCATTTATTCTTTTATTTCCTGATTGACCCATTTATTGTTTAATGACATGTTATTTAACCTCCATATATTTGTGCTCTTTCCAGAATTTTTCTTGCAGTTGACTTTTAGTTCCATAGTGTTGTGGTCAGAAAAGATGCATGGTATGACATAGATCTTGAATTTGTTGAGGCTTATTTTGTGGGCTAATATGTGATCTCTTCTGGATAATGTCCCATGTGAACTTGAAAATAATGTGTATTCTGCTGCTTTAGGATGAAATGTTCTGAATATATGTGTTAAGTTTGGTCCAGTGTGTCATTTAAAACCATTCTTTCCTGGGGTGCCTGGGTGGCTCAGTCGGTTAAGCGGCCGACTTCGGCTCAGGTCATGATCTCGCTGTCCATGAGTTCGAGCCCTGCGTCGGGCTCTGTGCTGACAGCTCAGAGCCTGGAGCCTGTTTCAGATTCTGTGTCTTCCTCTCTCTGACCCTCCCCCGTTCATGCTCTGTCTCTCTCTGTCTCAAAAGTAAATAAACGTTAAAACCATTCTTTCCTTATTGATTTTCTGTTTACATGGTCTGTCCATTGATGCAAGTGGGGTGTTAAAGTTCCCTACTATTATTATATTAGTATCTGTTAATTCCTTTAAATTTGTTATTAACTGTTTTCTGTATTTGGATGCTTCTATATTGGATGGATATTTACAATTGTTACATCTTCTTGTTGGATTGTCCTTTTTATTATTATGTACTGTTCTTTTTTGTCTCTTGTTACACTCTTTGTTTTAAAGTCTATTTTGCCCAATATAAGTATTGCTACTCCAGCTTTCTTTGACATGAATTTTCATAATAGATGTTTCTCCATCCCCTCACTTTCAATTTGCATGTGTCTTTAGGTCTGAAATGAGTCTCTTGTAGGCAGCATATTGATGGGTCTTGTTTTTTCATCTATTCTATCACCCTAAGTCTTTGATTGGAATGTTTAGTCCATTTACAATTAAGTAATTATTGATAGATTTTTTTATTGTAATTTTATTATTTCTTTCGTGGTTGTTTCTGAAGATTTTTCTCTAATCCTTTCTTGTCATTCTTTTTCATGTTTTGCTGATTTTCTTTAGTGACATATTTGGATTTCTTTCTCTTTATTCTTTGTATGTTTATTGGTGGTTCTGAATATATGGCTACTATTGGGTTTTTATATAACCTCTCCTGCATATTGCAGTCTATATTGTTGATGGTCATTTAAGTTTGAACCCATTCTTTACTCCTCTCCTTCTCACTTTTTAGATAGATGTTGCTATATTTTATATCTTTTTATTCTGTGCATTTACTGATTTTTACAGGAATATTCATTTCTACTGCTTTTGTGTGCTTACCTTTATACTGTCACTTTTAGTCTCTCATTTCAACTCAAAGGATTCCTTTAATATTTCTTGCAGGGCTGGTTTAGTGTTCATGAAGTCCTTTAGTTTTTGTTTGTCTGGGAAACCTTTATTTCTTCTATTCTGATGCTAGCTTTGCTGGATAGAGTATTCTTGGCTTCAGGTTGTTCCCAGTCAGCACACTGAATATATCATGCCACTCCCTTCTGGCTCAGAATATTTTTATTGAAAAGTTCCCTGCTAGCCTTATGTGTTTTTCCCTTGTAAGATACTGACCTCTTTTGTCTTGTTGCTTTTTTTTTTTTCTTTATCACTATATTTTGCCTATTTACTTATAATATGTCTTGGTGTGGATCTGCTTTTGTTGATTTTTATGTGAGTTCTTTGTGCCTCCTGGGTCTGGATATCTGTTTTCTTCCCTAGATTAGGGAAGTTTCCAGCTATTATTTCTTCAAATGATTTTTTTTACCCCATTTTCTCTCTTTTCTTTTGGGACTCCTATAATACAAATGTATTCCTATACTCCTATAATACAAATACATTTGTGGAATTACTGAGTTTCCTGAGTCTATTATCATTTTGTGTAATTCTTTTCTCTCTCTTTTGTTCAGCTTGATTACTCCCCATTACTCTGTCTTCTAAGTCACTAATTCATTCCTCTGCTTTTTCCAGCCTCCTGTTCATTCCACCATGCATGCTTCTCATTTCATTTATTGTACCCTTTATCTCTGCAATGTTATTCCTTATCTCTGTGTTAAGTCTTTCATTCATATCTTCCATTCTTCTCATGTCCAATGATTATTCTTATGACTACTATTTTAAATTATCTTCAGTCATGTTACTTATATTTGTTTTCCTTAAATCTTTGGCCATGGCATTGCCCTGTTCTTTCATTTGAGATAAATTTCTCTGTCATCTCATTTGTGTAAATCACTGTGCCTGTTTCTCTATAATAGGAAAGTCAGCTACATTTTGGTTCTTGATGGTAATGGCTTTATGAAGAAGAGGTCCTGTAGTGCCTGCCATGTGGTGTCCTCTCTTTCCCAGGACCTAAGCTTCCAGGAATGTCTCTAATGTGTGCTGCATATGCTCTGCTTTTTTGTCCTGGTCTATTTATCCTTTAGGCCAGCCATCTGCAGACTCTCTTTGCCTATTGTGGGCAATATTTGGTACCTGGCCTTAATGTGGTGCATTTTAACTAGGTGTGCTCTGGTCTGTTTGTGAATTAAGACCTATCACCACTGCTGCCAGAACCAAGGCTCTGCAAAACCTTCTATGTTGGGAGACACAGTTTGAGCAGGGGTTTGGGCTGAGCTTCTGGGGTAGGAGGCCAGCCACATTGGGATTGAGGCAAGGGTTACATACAGTTCCACCAGAACATCGAAGAGGTGGGGCTTGGTGAACGCAAGTTAAATAGCAAGTGTCTGAGCTATGCTGGTTTCTACAGGTGCTCTCTACTTATTCTGAGGTATGAAGAAGTGAAATGATGCTGGCCAGTTCCTTTGTTCCTAACAGGATCTGTCCATGAATGCTGTCTCTTGGGATGTGCTCCAATATAAACAACTAACTTCCCCACTGTATGCCCCAGTCACTCTTCAAATTCCTATTTCCATGCTGTGTGCCCCTGGATTATTTGCCTGCCTTCTCCCCAAGAGCAACTCAATGCCCTTCAAGACTATCTCAGTCAAGCTCGCTGACCTTTAAAACTCCAGGCTTTAAGGCTGGGTGGTTGCCAGAAGTCACGACACTCAGCTACTCTTGCTTTCCAAGCCAATTTCTATGGGGATTTGTTTTCCCATTCTCTTTTGTGTGTTATTCTATGTCTCACCCTTCTCAGTGACCTCAGCTCCTTCCCCACTACAACAATCACAATCTGTTTCTCTCCTAACCCACATCTCTGCACTTCTTCAATGTGTCCTCTCCTCTCCTTTTAATTGTGGAGTTTGTTTTGCCAGTTTTCGGGTCAATTTCTGGGAATATTTAGATAATCTTATAGTTATATAGTTGTAATCCTGGGACGAGGTGAGTCTAGGGTTCTCCTGCTCTGCCACCATCTTCCAAACCCTCTATTTTGAAAATATTTTTTTAAATCACTTCTTTACATTATATAATTTCATTGTTGTATTTTGAAGTTTCTTTTTTGGTTTTTCATCTGTCATTTCCATTCTGCTTTAAATCCATACAGTGATTGTGTGTGTGTGTGTGTGTGTGTGTGTGTGTGGATATTCTGTATTATTCAGTTTGGGGATTATAATTTGTTTAATTTCTATATTTTCCTTGTGTCTGCTGAGATGTCTTGTCCTCATGCATTGTGGGGCTAATATATATATTTTTTTTTTCTTGAGACTGAATCACAATTATCTGGTTCTTTTTGTTTATTTGTTTTGTTTGTTTGTTGGTTGGTTTGTGTGTTTTAACTTAGAAGAGACTATATCAAGAAAATGAAGAGCCTATATCAAGAAAACAATAGAACTTTACTAATATATATGTGAAGAAATATTTTTCTGGAAGGGAGTATTCAATATTACATATATTTCAGGTTTCATTAAGTAATATTATATATCCATTTATTTTTTTATTGAGGTATAGTTGACTTACAATATTATGTTAATCTTAGGTGTACAACATAATTATTTGACATTTATATATATTACAAAATGATGATCATGATGTCTAAATCTCACCTGTCACCATACAAAATTGTTAGAATAATATTTAAATTATTTCCTATGCAGTACTTTATATCCCTGTGATATAATTTTTAGTACTAGGAGATAGTACCTCTTATTCCTTTTTACCTATTTCACCTTCTGCCCCCAACATCTCCCTACTCTAGTAACCAGCAGTTTCTTTTCTGTATCTAGAAGTCAATTTCTTTTTTTGTTTTGTTTTGTTTTGTTTTTTGTTTTGCTGTTTAGATTCCACATAAAAGTGGAAATATATGTTATTTGTCTTTCTCTGTCTGACTTATTTTACTGAGCTTAATACTATCTAGGCCAATTTATGTTCTCCCAAACGACAAGATTTTATTATTTTTTATGGTTAAATAATATTTCATTCTGTCTATATCTATATCTATATCTGTATGTATCTATCTCATCTATCTATAATCTATATATCTATCATCTATATCTATTTATCTATCATCTATTTATCTAATCATCTATTATCTATCATCTATCTATCATCTATCTATCTATCTATCTATCTATCTATCATCTATCTAATCTATCACCTATCTTCTTTATCCATTCATCTATCATATGACACATACATTGCTTCCATATCTTGTCTATTGTAAATAATGCTGCAATAAACATGCATAAATGTATATTTTTCAATTAGTGTTTTTGTTTTATTTAAATAAATACCCAGAAATGAAATTGCTAGACTATACGGTAGCTCTATTCTTAAATTTTTGAGGAACTTCCATAATATTTTCCACAGTGGCTGCATCAATTTACATTCCCACCAAAAGTGCATGAGGGTTCCCTTGTCTTTGCATTCTCACCAACTCCCTTTCTTTCTTTTTCCTTTTCTTTTCTTGTCATTCTGTCAGATGTGAGTTGATGTCTTATTGTGGTTTTGATTTGCATTTCCATGGGGATTAGTGATGCTGAGGATCTTTTCATGTTCTGTTGGCCATTCATGTGCCTTCATTGGAAAATTATCTATTCAAGTCCTCTGACAATTTTTAAATCAGATTTTTGTTTTTCTAGAGTTGTATGAATTCTTTATATATTTTGGATATTAACCTCCTATCAAACATATTACTTGCAAATATCTTCTCCCATTCAGTATGTTGCCTTTTCATTTTGTTGATATATATATATATCATATATATATATCATATATATATATTGCTATATATATGATGTGTATATATATATACATCATATATATATCATATATATATTGCTATATATATATGATGTATATATATATATATCATATATATATGTATTGCTAAGGCCTATGTCAAAGAGTTTACTGCCTATAGTTTTCTTTTAGGAGTTTTATGGTTTAAGGTCTTATATTTAGGCTTTTAATACATTTTGAGTTTATTTGTGTATATGATGTAAGAAAGTTATCCAGTTTTATTCTTTGCCACGTTGCTGTCAAATTTTCCCAGCACCATTTATTGAAGAGACTGTCTTTTCCCATTCTTGCCTCCTTTGTTCTAGATTAATTGACCATATGAGCTTGAATGTATCTCTGAATTTTCTATTATGTTCCATTTGTTTATATGGCTATTTTTGTGGCAATAGCATACTGTTTTGATTATGGTAATATTATATGAAATCTGGGGACATAACACCTACAGCTTTCTTCTTTTTTATCAAATTGATTTGGCTATCCTGGGTCTTTTGTATTTCCATACAAATTTTAAGACTATTTGTTCTAGTTCTGTAAAAACTGCTTTTGGTAATTTAGCAGTGATTGTATTTAATCTGTAAATTGTTTTGGTTAGTATGGACATTTTAACACTTTTTTTTTTCAAACTATGAACCTGGTATTTCTTTCCATTTATTTATGCCATCTTCAATTTCTTTCATCAATGTCTTGTTTTTACAGTATAGATATGTACCTTCCTTATATAATTAATTTGTAGATATTTTATTTGTTTTAATGGGATTTTAAATGATAATTATTTTCTTAATTTCTTTTTGTGTTGTTTTGTTATTAGTGTATTGAAATACAATGGATTTCTTTGCATTAATTTTGTATCCTGTAACTTTACTGAATTAATTTATTAGTTTTAATTTTTCTGATGGAGTATTTAGAGTTTTCTATTCATATATTATATTATCTGAAAATAGTGAAAGTTTTACTTATTTCTTACCAATTTGGGTGACTTTATTTATTTTTCTTGTCTGATTGGCATGCTTAATCTTCCAATACCATGTTGAATTAAAGTGGTGAGAATGAGTATTATTGTCTTATTCCTGATCTTACAGGGAAAGTTTTGCCTTTTCACCAATGAGTATGATGTCAGATGTGGGTTTGTCATATATGAACTTTATTATGTTGAGGTTATGTCCCCTCTATGCTCACTTTGCTAAGAGTTTTTATTATGAATCCATATTAAATTTTGTCAAATTTTTTTTTCTGTATCTTTTGAGATGATCATATAACTCTTATATTCATTTTGTAATGTGGTATATCATGTTTATTGATTTATGGATATTGAATCATCCCTGCATCCATGGACTAAAGGCCACTATTCTTTATGTATTTTCTGTTTGGATGATTTGTCCATTGATATAAGTGGGTGTTAACATCCACTACTGTTATTGTATTACTGTCAATTTCTCCTTTTATGTCTGATAATAAATATGTATTATATTTATGTATTTAGGTGCTCCCATGTTAGATGCATAGATATTTATAATTATTATATACTTTCATTGGGTTGAAATCTTTATCACTATGTATTATCTTTCTTTGTCTCTTGCTACAGACTTTGTTTTAAAGTGCATTTTGTTATATGTAAGTATTGCTACCCCAATTTTCTTTTCACTTTCATTTTCAGGGAATATATATATTTTTTATTCCTTCACTTTCAGTTAGTGTGTGTTTAGACAAGTGTTTATTTTTTTCTCCATCTAATCATCTTATGTCTTTTGATTGTGAAATCAAAAATTATTTATAGATAAGTAATCATTGCCATTTTGTTAATTGCTTTCTGATTTTTTTTTTTTTTTGGTAATCTCTTTTCCTTTCTTCTTCTCTTGCTCTAGTTCCTTGTGACCTGATGGTTTTCTTTAGTGTTATGTTTAGATTTTTTTCTCTTTATTTTTTGTTTCTCTGTTGTAAGTTTTGTTTTGTGGTTCCCATGAAGTTAATTTATGATGCACTATGTATATAGCAGTCTATATTAAGTTATGGTCACTTAAGTTTTAACACATTTTAAAACCAATACATTTTTATTCTCCTATTCACACTTTATGTGATATTTACATTTTTTCATTTTATGTGTTTCTTAACTAATTATTGCAGATATGATTGATTTTACTACTTTTGTCTTTAACCTTCATAGTGGCTTAATAAGCTACTAGGTCTCTAGGTGGGGTGAAACCAAAGCAATACCTTTGTGTGGTGCCACAAAAGGATGAGGAAACTGGTTGTTCACCCTGATTCCATTTCCTGGTGAGGGAAACTCTTTCTAATTGGGGATTTGTTCTCCATGCTGAACAATGTCAGCATGTTGGGGGGTGGGGAGGGGTGTAATGCAGACAAAATGAAGTTGTTATTCCTTCTTTTTTTGTGTATAGTTACTCATATATATCTTTATATCTATATCTATATCTATCTATGTATTATCTATCTATCTGTATATTTGTTTGTTTCACTGTGTTGCTAAAATTTGTGAAGTGGACTCCAGAAAATTTATAAGCTAACTGTTCATGGATAGCTATCTGTTGTCAGTCGTTGTCAGGGGATGGAGGCTGTGACCTCCTAGTCTGCCATTTTGGTATGGCCACATTGCCTTCATCCCTAAATAGATACTTGGGCTGCTTCCACATTTTGGGTATTATGAATAATGCCTCTAGGAACACAGAGGTACCAATATCTCTTTGAGACCCTGTCTTCAGTTCTTTTGAGTATATATAACCATGGTGGGATTCTTGGGTCACATGGTAATTCTATTTTTAATTTTTTTGAGAAACAGCCATACTCTTCTGCATAGCACCTGTACCAATTTACATTTCCACCAACAATGCTCATGTGTTCCAAGTTGTCCACATCTCCATATTTTCACCAACATATATTTTGTTGTTGTTGTTGCTACTGTTATTGTTTTGTTTTTTATATTAGCCATCCTAAGAGATATGCCGTGACATCTCATTGTAGTTTTAATTTGTATTTCCCTAATAATTATGATATTGAACGTCTTTTCATGTGATTATTTGTATATCTTCTTTGGAGAAATTTATATGCAAGTCCATGACCATTTTTGAATGGAGATGTTTGAAATATTTTGTTGTTGAGTTTTAAGAGTTCTCTCTAGAATTTTAACCTCTCATCAGATATATGGTTTATGAATATTTCTCCCATTCTGTGCATCACCTTTTTATTCTGTTGAGAGTGGTTTTTGATGAAAATATTTAAAATTTTACATAAAGTCCAATTTATCCATTTTATCTTTTGTTGTCTGTACCTTTAGTATCATTAGCAAAAAATTATTGCCAAACCCAAAATCATGAAGTTTTTCCTTTATGTTTTCTTCTAACATTTTTATAGTTTTAAGTCTAAGATTCAGGGTTTTGACCCATTTTCCGTTAATTTCTTATGTAACATTAGGTAGTAGTCCACTTTCATTTTTTACATGTGGATATAAAGTTTCCCAGCATGATTTGTTGAAAAGACTGGCCATTCACCATCAAATTGTCTTGGTGGCCTTGTAAAAAGTCACTTGACCGCGTATGCAAGGGTTTATTTCTGCACTCTCTGCTCTATTCCATTGATCTATATGTCTGTTTTTATGCTGGTACCACACTATTTTTATTACTTTAGCTTTGCTGTAAGTTTGAAAAAAAGGAAGTATGATTTCTTTAGGTTTGTTTTTGTTTCTCAAGATTGTTTTGCCTATTTGGAATGACTTGAAATTCCACATGAATTTTAAGATGAGTTTTCTTATTTCTGTAAAAACAAATCATAGAGATATTGATAATTATTACATTAAATCTGTACGTCATTTTGTGTATATTGATATTTTAATATTAAGTCTTCTTATCTGTGAATATAGGATGTTTTTGCATTTATTTATATATATTTTTAATATCTTTCTGCAGTGTTTTGTAGTGGTCATTGCACAAGAATTTCATCTCCTTGATTAAATCCTTAAGTATTTTGTTCTTTTTATTGCTATTATAGAAGGAATTGTTTTATTAATTTAATTTTGGAAACATTCATTGTTAGTGTAGAGAGATTAAGCTGATTTTCATGTGTTAATTTTGTATTCAGCTACATTGATGAATTAACTTATCAGTTCTAAAAGGTTTTTTTTGTGTGTGTGTGTGGAACATTATGATTTTCTACTATAAATTATATTATCTGTGAACAGAAATAATTTTACTCTTTCGCTCCTATTTGGATG
The DNA here is from genome assembly GCF_046562875.1 of Panthera onca. Lineage (NCBI taxonomy): Eukaryota > Metazoa > Chordata > Mammalia > Carnivora > Felidae > Panthera > Panthera onca. The sequence goes on from NC_138346.1 coordinate 111,979,861, forward strand.
CCTTTTATTTATTTTTCTTGGCTGGTGGCTCTGGCTAGGACTTAGTGTGTTAAATAGAAATGGTGAATTTGAGCATACTTGATTTGTTTTTATATGAAAAGCTTTCAGTCTTTCACTTTTGAAGATGATGTTCACTGTGGATTTTTCATTTATGTCTTTCAGTTTCTTTCTACTCCCAGTTTGTTGAGTTTTTTTTATCATGAAAGGGTGTTGAATTTTGTCAAAAGCTTTTTCTGCATCAACTGATGTGATCATTTGTTTTTAAATTTCATTTTCTTGATGTGGTGTTTTACAGCGATCAATTTTCCTGTGTTGTATCATGCCTGAATTGTAGGAATTAATCCCACTTGCTTATGGCATTTAATCATTCTAATATGCTGCTGAATTCAGTTTTGTAGAATTTTGTTGAGGACTTTTGAATTAATGTTTATAAAGGGTATTGGTCTGTAGTTTCTGTTACCTGTTGTGTCTTTCATGGCTTTGATATCAGTGTAATACTGGTCTCTAAATGAGTCAGATAATGTTTTCTTTTATTTTTTAAAGAAAAGTTTTATGAGCACTGGGTGTTGTATGAAAACCAATTTGACAATAAATTTCATATACTTAAAAAAATAATAAAATAAAATAATAAAATAAAATAATATAAAGTTTTAAAAGGAGTTGTGGTAGCTCTTCACATGTTTAATAAAACTTACCAGTGAAGCCATTGTTTCCAAATCTTCATTAGGTTTTTCATCACTGACTCAATTTGTACTATTAATATACAACTGTTTATTTTTCCTTTGATTCTGCAAATTTTGCTTCATGTTTTTATTTCATATTATTAAGTGCGTAAATGTTTACGCTGTAATGGCTGTATATTCTTGCTCTACTGAAATTTTTATTGTAATATACTCTTTCTTTGTCTCGTGTTTTTTTTTTTTAATTTAAAGTCCATGTAGTTGGATTTTAGTATAGCCACTGTGCTCTCTTCTGGTTACTATTTGCATGAAATATTTCTTCATTCCTTAAAATTTACTCTGGATTTCTTTGGCTCTAACATGAGTTTCTTTTAGATAACATATTTTATACAACAGTTAAATCAAGTGTTTTATTGATTCTACAACTTCTGTCTTTTTATTGGATAATTTAATTTATTTAAAGTTAAAGTGATTATTGATAAGGAGGGACTGCTGTCATTTTGCTATTTGTTTTCTGTATATCTTATAGCTTTTCTCCTTGCATGTTTTGTATAACTGTCACCTTTCGTGTTTTGTGATTAAAAATTATTTTTGCATATTTATCTAGTTATTTTCCATGTAGTTACCATGGGGATTATATTTAACATTCTAAAGTTATAACACTCTATTTTGAATTTTTTACCAGTTTGACTTCAATAACATAAAAAAGATCTTCTCTTTTAAAAGCTTGATTCACATTCCTTCGGTTGTTGATGTAACAAAATTACATGTTTATCAATTGCCTGTCCCTAAACATAAACTAATAATTTTAAAAATGCATTAGTCTCTTAAATCATATAGAAAACAAAATGTGGAGTTACAAATAAAATAATAATGCTAGCTTTTAAACTAACATATTATAAAAATGTTTTTATCTTTTATTTTATTAATTTTTAATATTTAATGTAGTTTTAATGAGTTATAAACAGGGATATTCTTATGTACTTCTACACATATGTTTACAAACAATTATATTTTAATGAAAGATGTTACTTGAAAGATGGATTATATGTAGTGCCATTTCAATGAATTAAACATATGGCAATTTCCATATGATTCTACATGTAAGTTTATGAAAACTTTATATATATATATATATATATATGTATATATATATATATATGTATATATATATATATATTTTTTTTTTACTTTAAGTGTTTATTTTAATTCAAGTTAGTTAACACAAAGTGTTATATTATATCACCCAGTGCTCACCATAAGTGCATTCCTTAATCCCCATCACCTATTTCACCCATTCCCTCATCCACCTCCCTGCTGGTAACCATCAGTTTGTTCTGTACAGTTAAGGGTCTGTTTCTTGCTTTGACTCTCTCTCTCTAATATTTTTCATTTTGCTTGGTTGTTTTGTTTCTTAAATTTCACATATAAGTGAAATACAATGGTATTTGTCTTTCTCTGACTTATTTTTCTTAGCATTATACTCTCTAGCTCTATCCATGTCATTGCAAATGGTAAGATTTCATTCTCTTTATGGCTGAATAATATCCATATATATACCACATCTTCTTTTTCTTTATCTATTCATCAATTGATGGACAATAAGATTGCTTCCACATTGGAAATCCATAGACCCCTTCACTAGAGATTATACAGTCAATGCATAAGATATTTTGTGTCAATTACATTGGGACTGAGAAACAAGGAAAGGATACAGAGACATTTTATTTCATACCAAGTCCTGGGAAATTGAGGAGGTGATGCGGTAAAAGGGATGATTTCCCTTTTATGGTTATCAACATTCTTGAGAAGAGGCCAAGCTCTTAAAACCAAAACAAAGACTTTTCTTCTGTTTCTTTTTCATCAACCCAACTCAGTAAGTTTGTCCTTACTAAGGAGTTATGGATGCTTTTCTGGAGAACTCCATTGCATCTATGGTAAAAGCAAGCTTGTTTCATAACTATAATCACTATGCAGAGTATGCCATGAGGCTCTTTCTTCTCTCAATATGATGCAGTCTTGTGCAGAAAACACAGGCCAACCAGGTCTTTTCCTGAGTAGGTACAGTAACACACTGATATTGTTGGAGAATTCCTGAATACGCTCCTCTATCTTTCTTTTCCTCTACTATTCTTCAACTCCACTCTTTCTCCCTCTTTTTCCATAATTATATTCTTCCCATTTCCTTTCTCCTCTATCTCCAACTAGTTTAATTAATTGTTCTTAATATAAGACGTTTACTCTGTCCTGGAGTGTGTTATACATCGCAAGAGATAGTACATAGATTATAATGATATTTTATTATATTTAACACTTGAGACTTCAAAATGCTTATACACCTCACTGAACTTCTACCCAGTAAGGTGAGTATTTATACTAACTTTAATAGATCAGACTCAAGGCATGAGCTGTTCCTAGAGGTAATTTATAAAACGAGTTGATGACCAAGCTATTAACTAAATTCATGTCTTTTAGTTAAAAAAATTGATGCTTATTCAACCATATTCAATAACCACTGTTATTATCACTATAACAATTTTATTATATTTGTCAAATTTGGTATATTTATCAATCATATTAAAGTTTATAAAGTACTTTCACATTTTCTCAAAATTGTTTCTATTCTCATTGCATTGTTTTAATTAACACCCTATTCAGCTTATTATCCAGGTCACCCTAACAATGTATCTCAACACTCTTCAGTTTTGGGTATGTGCACACGCACACACACACTCACACACACACACACACACACACACATGCATTATCCTCCTAAATAACAGACTATTCCCAAGTCTGTGTACTAAAAGAGACTGGAAACAAGAACACCACAGTAACAGTGAGCAGCCTGAGCAGCTTTAGCAACCAGCTTGGTTTTTAAACAACACCACAGCCTAAGAGAAATCAGAGCTGTTGGATGAAACGGTTCATTAAACGTATGGGGCATAGAGAGTGCAAGGAGAATTTGAGACACCCTGTGTAAAAAGCAAAGAAATATTCAAAGGCCAAAGGGTACATGGCAAAAGGACAAAGGAACCAGATTAAAGAGGCTCCAACTTTCTAACGTTGAGTCAATTTGAAAATTAATTTACAAAAAAAACTATAAAGAAGATTATAACACATTGATTGAGTTAAAAAAAATCAATTTAATCTATAATAATAAAAAAAATAAGGGGCACCTATGTGGTTCAATCAGTTGAACATCAAATTCTTGATTTCCTCTCAGATCCCAGGGTCATGGATAGAGCCTTGCTTTAGGCTACTTGAGATCCTGTCTCTCCCTCTGCCCCTCTTTCCTACTTATGCTCTCTCCCTCTCTCTAAAATAATAAAATAAAATAAACAAATAAATAAATAAAACAAATTGCCGCCATTGCAAATTCTTGTTACACTAATTAATAGCTATTAAAATTAGTAGTTAAAAGTAAAATAACAAGCATTTATTCCTATTTTTGAAGGAACTATAGTTTACTCTCAGCTGATGTGGCAAAGTTCTTCCTTAGAGAAACATGCTGCTAATATAGATAAAATGATAAAATTTTAAAGTCATCAGTTTTAACATCCATCTAGGATCATAAATAGGACCTAAAACCATTTGGTGAGGAGAATTATTCTGGGATGATGAGTATGTAAGGAACACTAGGAATTCGTCTTCCCCATCTAGACAATTACACCAGCAAAATCTTTCTGATATAAGTATTTTTAAACTCTGGAATGTGTTGAAAGCTTGCAACTTCCAGAGGAAGGCTTGGATGATAAATTTTCATTTATGTCAATTACAACTCTTAACACAGTAGCAGTTGCCCACCCTCCATGTCCATCCCCAGGGCAAGCTGCTGTGCACATGTTCCTGTAATAAATAGCCTTCTCACAGCTTGCAAAAGCCAGGATGGGTGAAGAATACCCTGTGTTCCAAATATCAAGGATCTGTGCTCTGATCACTGCTTCCTCTCATCACAGAACTGCAGACAAAATGGTAGGAAGACCTTGTTACAACTCTCCCCCTGTTACAAGACCCTCCTCAGGCTGAAATGACTTCTAGGGGTTTAAAGGGCTGGTGGACTTTCTTCCCTTCTCTTATTAAAAAAAAAACAACTTTTCTTCCTTTGGTTGCCAGCCATTAAAGACTAGGACATTCAAAGTAACTGAATATATGGGGGAAAGTATCACATATGCCCAGGGAAAGCCACAAGCTCAGAAAAGTTCTGATGTTTTGTTTACATCTCATACTGATCCTCAGTGCAGAGACAACCTAAAACAATAAATAAATAAATAAATAAATAAATAAAAATAGTAAAACAACAGACCCTGGGAGACAGAGATTATTTTATTTCCACAGTTACACATTATTAGGTTCAAATGTCCAGTGTTCAACAAAAGAAATAGCAAGGTATACCAAAAAATAGGAAAAATATAGTCCATTCAAAAGGAAAGAAATCAGTAGAAACTTCCTGAGAAAGGTCTGATGGAAAACCTATTAGACAAACTATGTTAAAGATGCTCAAAAACTAAAGAAATATGTGGAGAAAGTCAAGAAATCACGTGTGAAAAATGGAAATGTTAATTAAGAGATAGAAGGCCTGAAAATGAACCAAAAAGAAATGTTGTAGTTTAAGGGGAAAATAACTGAAAATAAAGATTTCCTAGTGAAATTCGAAGGAGAAGGTAAATAGGCAGGAGAAAGAATCATAGAACAAATTCAGATAGAATAGTAGAAATTAGCAAGTCTTAGGAGTAGAAAGAAGAAAAGATTGAAGAAACTTGAACAGAGAACTGTGAGACAGCAACAAGAGATCAACATATGCATTGTGAGAACTTCAAAGGGAGAAGAGAGAAAAAGAAGTAGAAAATATTTAAAGAAAAAATTGCTGAAAACTTCTCAAATTTGATGAAATACATAAACATAAACCCCCAAGAAGTCCAACTAATTCCAAGTGAGATGAAATTAGAGACCCATAACAAGACAAATTATAATCAAACTTTCAAGAGCTGAAGACAGAGACAATCTTTAAAACAGCATTAGAGAAGTAATGTGTTACATACACAGGATCCTCAATAAGAAAGTTATCAGATTCTTCATCAGGAACTTTGGAAAACAGAAAGCAGTTCAAAGTACTAAAAGAAAAAAAAAACTGTCAATTGAGAATCATTTCTTCAGCAAAATTATCCTTCAACAGTGAGGAAAATTATGACATTCTCAGATAAAAGCTGAGAGATTTAATTATGACTAGAATTACTCCACAAGAAATATTCAACAGAGTCTTGTGTGGTTAAATTAAAGGATTTTAGGCAGTAACTCAAGCTATATGAGGAAATAAGTATCTCAATAAAGATGAATACATGGGCAATTATAAAAACTAGTATTATTTTAACAAGGGTTTTTGATTTTAATTTTCAGTTTCTACATGATTTAAAATTCTACTGTCTAAATACAGTTAGTCTAATACAATTAGTCTAAAATTTATTATTATTACACTTTGGCTCATAAGTCAACATTTAGTTTTCTACATAATTTAGAAAACTAGTTCATTTAAAAGGATTATTAGCTTATATTTTTATCACACAATGAATAAAGATGTAATTTTGTAACATCAACAATTGTAGAGGTGAATACAGAGCTATAAAAGAGCAGATTTCTGTGAAGTTAAGCTAGTATAAAGTCAAGTTAGAGTATTACAACTTTAGGATGTTAAATGTAATTTCCATGGTAACCACAAAGGAATAACTATAGAATATACACAAAAGAAAATGAGAAAGTAATTTAAATGATTCACTTCAAAAATCAACTATATACAAAAGAAGACAGTAATGCAAGAAATGAGTGACAAAAAAGACATATAGAAAACAAATAACTAAATAACAGAAGTAATCACTTTAACTTTAAATGAATTAAACCCTCCAATCAAAGATGAAATTGGCAGAATGGGTAAAAAATAACTCAACTATATGTGATTTATTTAGATATTGTGTATCTAAAGACAAATAGATTTAAAGTGTAAGGGTGGAAAAAGATATCATATGCAAATAATAACCAGCAGAAACAGTGGTGAATGTACTAATATGAAACAAAATAAGCTTTAAATTTTAAAATTTTATAGGAGACAAAAAAAGACATTACATAAATGTTTAATAAATGTTTCAATAAAGAAAAAAAGATTTACAGTTATAAACATCTACATGCCTAATAACATACCATCAAAACATATGAAGCAAAATTGACGTAATCAAAGGGAGAAATGAACAGTCCTACAATGATAGTTAGAAATTTCAACACTCCACTCTCAATAATGAATAGAACAATCTGAGAATAAGAAAAAAAAATGAGTGCTTAATTAACATATTTAGCAGATATTCAGAACATTCTACCCTAAAACAACAGCATACACATTCTTCTCAAGAGCACATGGGACATTTTCCAGGAGAGATTATATGTTAGGCCACAATTAAAAATCAATATATTTACAAAGATATATATTATACAAAGTATCTTCTCCTGCCACAATGGGATGAGGATAGAGATCAAAGTCATTAAAAAAAATAAAATTTGGGGCACCTGCGTGGCTCAGTCGGTTAAGTGTCCAACTTCAGCTCAGGTCATGATCTCGTGGTCCGTGAGTTTGAGCCCCAAGTCAGGCTCTGTGCTGACAGCTCAGAGCCTGGAGCCTGTTTCAGGTTCTGCATCTCCCTCTCTCTCTGACCCTCCCCCATTCATGCTCTGTCTCTCTCTGTCTCAAAAATAAATAAACATTAAAAAAATTAAAAATAAATAAATAAAATTAGAAGGTTCACAAATTTGTTGAAATTAAACAACAAACCCTTAAACAATCAATAGGTCAAAGAAGACATTAGAAGAAAAATTACAAAGAAGAAATGACCAGTATTTAGAAATACCTAGAGATGAACAACAAATAAAACACAACACAGCAAAACTTATGAAACACAGCAAAAGGAGTGCAAAGGGGGAATTTTCCATGTACAAACACATACATGAAAAAACAAGAAATATTCAATCAACTTAAATTTAAAGAACTAGAAAAAGAAAAACAAACTAAATGCAAATTTAGCAGAAGGTAAGAGATAGTAAAGATTGGAGCAGAGAGATATCAAATAGAAAAATAGAAAAATGATAGAGAAAATCAATGAAACTAAAATTGGGTTCTTTGAAAAGATCAGCAAATTGACAAACCTCTAGTTAGATGAGTTTAGGACAAAGATAAGATTCAAGTTACTAAAATATGAAATTAAAGAGTGTAAATCACTATTTATTCTACAGAAATAAAATGAATTATGATAAAATAAAACGAACACTGTACACCAATTTATTAGATAACTTAAATAATGAAAAAAATCCTAGAAACCTAAACTTATGAAGATTTGATCATAAAGAAATAGAAAACCTGAATATACCTATTACTAATAAAGAGATAAAGTCAGTTATCAAAAAATTCCCAACAACGAAAATCACTGAACCTGATGGTTTCACTGGTGAATTCTCCCAAACATTTAAAGAATAACCAATACAGATATTTATTAACCTTTAAAAAAAATGATGAGGAAGTTACACTTCCTAACTCATTCTTTAGACCAGTATTACCCTGCTATTAAGGCCAAACACACTGCAAGAAACAAAACCACATTGATGAACACTGGTATAAAAGTTATCAGCAAAATATTAGAAAACTGAGTTAAGCAACATATTTAAAAGGATATTACACCATGATGTGTGGTGATCTATGGGATTTATTCTTGGAATGAGGATGGCTCAACATATAAAAACTGGTTAATGTAATATACCACATCAACAGAATGAGAAAAAAACAAAACAAAACACTCATACAGAAAGGCATATCACAAAATTCCACACAGTTTCATAATAAAAACTCAACAAACTAGAACTAGAAGGAAACTGCCTTAATGTAATAAAAGTCATATATGAAAACCCACAGCAAACATCATACTCAATGGTGAAAGACTGAATACTCTCCCCTAATGATCAGGAACAAGGCAAGAATGACTACTTTCACCATTTATGTTCAAAGTAGTACTGGAAGTTGAAGCCACTTCAACCAGGCAAGAAAAGAAATAAAAGTTATCCAAATTGGAATGGAAAAAGTAAAATTATTTATGTTTGCAGATAAGTGATTTATACATGTAAACCCCTAAAGATTCCACAAAACAACTGTTAGAAATACTAAATTATTCAGCAATGTAGCAAGACACAAGGTCAGGACATAAAAATCAGTTTATCTTTTATACCTACCAATATATGATCTGAAAAGAAAGCTAAGAAAAATAATTTCACTTACAATAGTATATAAAAGAATAAAATACTCGACATTTAACTTAACAAAGGCAGTGAAAGACTTTAAAATGAAAATTATAAAACGTTGTTGAAATAAATTAAACATAAAAGGAAATAAATAAATATACCCCATGCTTACGACTGAAAGACTTAATATTGTTAAGATATCAATACTACCTAAAGAGACCTACAGGTTCAATATAGTCTCTACCAAAATTATAAAGACAATTTTTTGCAGAAATAGAAAAACCCATCTTCAAATCCATACAGAATCTCAAGGAATTCCAGAGTCAAAACAATCTTGAAAAAGAAAACCAAACCTAAGGAATTCATACTTCCTTTTTTCAAAACTTACTACAAAGCTAACGTGATAAAAATAGTGTGGTACTGGCATAAAAACAGGCATATAGATCAATGGAATAGAGAGTGCAGAAATAAACCCTTGTACATATCAACAAGTGAATTTTGACAATGTCACCAACACCATTTGATGGTGAATGGCCAGTCTTTTCAACAAATGGTGCTGGGAAACTGTATACCCATGAATGAAGCTGGACTACTATCTAATGTTACATAAGAAGTCAAAATGGGTCAAACTCTAAATGTTAACTTAAAACAATAAAAATGTTAAAAAAAATCTTCATGACATTGGGTTTGACAATAATTTCTTGATAGGCACAGGCACAAAAGATAAAGAAAAAAAAAGATAAAGTAAAAAAAAAAGATAAAGTAAAAAAAAAATTTAAGGTAATTAATAAAATTCTGCATCAAAAACTCCTATCAACAGAATAAAGATGATGCACAGAGTGGGTGAAAACTTTTGCAAATCATACATCTGATAGGAGATTACAATCCAGGATATAAAGAAAACTCCTAAAACTAAAAAACAACAAAAACTAAACAACCCAATTCAAAAATAAGAAAAAATTTGTAGATATTTCTCCAAAGAAGATATACAAATGGCCAATAATCAATGAACATATGGTCATCATTAATAATTATAAAAATGTAAATCAAAACTACAGGGAGGTACTATGTCATGCCTGTTAGATTGGCTAACATAAAATAATAAATAAATAACAAGTATTGGTGAGGTTATGGAGAAATTGTAACCCATGTCCACTGTCGGTAGAAATGTAAAATGATACAGCTGCTATGAAAAACATGGTAATTTCCCAAAAAATGAAAAATAGAATTACCATGTGACCAATAATTCCACTCATTGATATATACTCAAAAGAGTTGCAAATAGGGTTTCACAGAGATATTTGTACATCCGTGTTTATGGCAGCCTTATTTACAATAGGTAAAACATTAAAATATCCTAGAAGTCCACTGATGGATGAATGGATAAGCAAAATATGGTGTATACATGCAATGGTTTTATTAAAAAGCCAAGGCCCTTAATAAAAAGGAAGTGAGGTAATTATTGCATATTAAATGAGATTAGAGAGACATGACAACAGAAGGCAATGCACAAACCTTGACTAGATCCTGGTTTGAAAGTAAACTACTTTTTTTTTTCCATTTGGAAAATGGAAGAAATTTGGAAAAAGAGTTAGTTTTAACTTATATTGGATAATTGTTTTTAAGGTATAATAATGGTATTTGGCTTAATAAGTGAATGCCTTTATTTTCAGGAAGTGCCTAATGAAGTATTTAGGAAAGAAGTGTCATAATATCTTCAACTTATACACACATGTGCACACACACACATCACCACTGCACATGAGCCCTTGAACATTCTAGATCCACATCAGGCTATATTATTTCCTGATTTCTACATATACCATACTTTAGGATCTAACCCTTTGTACATACCCTTCTATGTATATGAAACGCTGAAGGTGGCCTTATATTTTGGGAAGATGCTCAATTATTTTTGAAGACACTGCCAATTCCTCTCCTGTGAAGTTAGTCCTGCGTTCCCCCAGTGAATGTTGGTTACACCTTCCTCTGTGATCCCAAGATACACTGAACATATTTCTGTTGTAAGATTTACTTCACTTAAAATTTTTCCTACCAGCCAACTCCTGCAAAACAAGGACCATGTCCTATCTACCTTTGCAGTTTGGGTTTTTGCAGAGATCTCTGCCTGGTCATTGTAAGATGGTAAAATGAATCAATGAGTAAATACATTTCAAAATTAGAGCTCTGAATGCTCCATGATAATATATAGCAGTTTGATAGTAAAAACTCAAACTCTTGGTTCCTGCCAGTTGTGGCTGATGCAAACAATGTGTTTAACACATGTTGCCATCTTCCAGACATAGAACATATACATTTCCTAGTCTTACTGTAGTTATGCTAGGATTATCTAACTGGGCTGAAGTGATAGAAGCCCCTTCTAGGCCTGGTTCTTATAAAGATCTTCCATGATTCTTAGCCCTTTTATGTTTTTAGCACAGTGATCTTGGAGGCCATGTTTCACATGGAATAGTTTCAAGACAGGGGATATCATACTTCAGACTGGCTTGAATAAGAAATAAACTTTTATACTATTGAGTCACTGAGACTTGCAGGGTGGTTTGTTACTGCAGTATTGTATATTTTATCCCGATTACTAACTACCCTGTAGGGTTCCTTTTAATGCAGTCATTAGAAGACATTATTTAACACTATCTGCCAAAATGAGGAAGTGCAAATAGCTTCTTATCTGGAGAGTTGCAGGATTGGTGAGTTTAGGAAAAAGAAACTGATATAGACAAGACAACGGTATTTCATTAGGATTGGAGAGGGTGATACAGAATGTGGAAGTTGGAAGCTGCTGAAAACAAATTTTGTGGTCATGGTGATCAGTCTTCTACTCAGCTTCCCTCCTCATTCTCCTTTCCATTTCACCCATTTGGTGTACTGAATATTTTCTGGTAATAAATGTGGAGTGTTCTAGGCATAGCACACAAGATCAGGAAAGAGAGAGAGAGAGAGAGAGAGAGAGAGAGAGAGAGGTGCTTTCTTTGTCCCTGCAGGACTCTTTAGATGACAATCAGCAGTATTTGCCAGAAAACTCAGTGACTCCTCACTGCTTTCCATGTTGCCAAATCAAAGGACTGAACAAACACAAAGTGAAAGAAACATTTATAGGAAATGAGGGTAATACAAGTTAATGCATATGATTTTTTGAAAGAAGTGTAATTACCCTTTCTATTAAGCAAAATAAAATATGTTTTATATGAGACAAAATCTAAATGGAGCTAGAATTCCCACTCCCTGCCTATGTAATGATATATTTGCAGTTACCATAAAAATGAAATATTTAGAAATTAACAAAGATTAAGTAAATTGTTGGTGAATGAAAAGAATCAGGTATCTCACTGCTGAGTGAGAAATTAGAAATAAGGAGAGAAGGCTAGAAAGACCCATATGATTAGAGTTGAAGACAATATGAAGTCATGCTCAGCTTAATATAGAGATGGTTACATAGAGAAATACATATAGATATATGTATACACACAGGTTAGTATACACACATGTATTTCCTGGTTCTGTCAGCTAAAGGAGCCTAGAAGTAATCAGACACTAGTAGCAAAGAATATACCTTATGCTAAAATGTTGCTTTTTATTTTATTTTATTTTTAATTTTTTTTAACATTTATTTATTTTTGAGACAGAGAGAGACAGAGCATGAATGGGGGAGGGTCAGAGAGAGAGGGAGACACAGAATTTGAAACAGGCTCCAGGCTCTGAGCTGTCAGCACAGAGCCCGATGCGGGGCTCGAACCCACGGACCGTGAGATCATGACCTGAGCCGAAGTCGGATGCTTAACCGACCGAGCCACCCAGGCGCCCCTAAAATATTGCTTTTTAATACCATTTTCCAACATGTACCTTTTATTTGCAGTTTTTGTTTTACTGTACTAATCAGGTGTTACAGACTGAATGTTTGTGTACCCCCACCAAATTCATATATTGAAGCTCTGACCTCTAGTATGGCTTTGTTTATAAATGGGCCCTTAATTAAGGCTACACAATTAAGGTCAACTGGGGCCCTAATTCAATAGGAATATGTATTCTTACAAGAACAGACACCGAAGAGCTTCCTAGCTCTGTCTCTGCCGTGGGAGGACACAGTTGAGAAGGTGCCATCCACGAGCCGGGAAGAGGGTTTTCACTAGAACCCCACTCTGATCTTAGACTTCCAGTCCCCAGAACTGTGAAAAGGAATAAATGTTTATTATTTAAGCCACCCAGTCTGTTGTATTTTTATAGTATTTTTTTTAGCCCATAGACTAATCTATAAGAAATTTTGGTATGATATTGAGTAGGAGCAGCAAGAGGAAAGAAGGATATCCCTGTTTTGCTCATGTTCTTAGGGGGAAATATTCCACTTTCTTACCAATAAGTATGAGGTTAGCTTTAGGGTTTTTTTGTTTGTTTCAGGGGTGGGGGAGGGAGCTTACTCTTTTTTACTTTTTTATAGATATTCCTAACCAAATGATAGAGTTTCCCTCGATTCCTAATATGTTGAGAGTTCTTACCATGAATGGGTTTTAGCTTATATCAAATGGTTTTCTGCATTAATTGATATGTTCATATGAGTTTTATTCTCTAGTCTGTTGATGAGGCGGATTAGTTTGATTTTTCAAACATTGAAATACCCGTGCATACCTGGAATAGATACCACTTGGTCATGGTGTATATTTATTTTTATACTTTTTTCTACTTTTTAAAAATATTGTCAGCTAATGTTTTTTTTTTGAGGAATATTGTCTAACTTGTTGAGGATGTTCATAAGAGATACTGGTCTGCACTTTTGCTGTCTTGAAATGTCTTTATCTTGTTTTGGAATTAGGGTAACACTTGTCTCACAAATGAGTTACAGGGTGTTCTTTCTACTTACATTTTGTGAAAGACATTGGATAAAACTGGAATTAATTCTTTCTTAAATATTAAGCAGTGAAAACATCTGGGCCCAGTACTTTCTTTTTTGAAACTTTATCAGCTATTGATGAAATTTCTTAAATGGACATAGGTCTTTAACAATTATCTATTTTTCCCAGGAAGATTTTACATAACTGGTATATTTAATCTAATGTATCAAATTTGTGGGTATAATTTTTCTTGTAGTTTTCTTTATTAGCCTTTTACTTTTCATGGGATGAGTAGTGATGATCTCTCATTCATTTTTAATATGGAAATTTGTATCATACTCTATTTTTTTTGGTTAGCCTGGCTATTAGTAATTAAGTTTATTGATCTTCTCTAAGAACTAGCATTTGACATCATCAATTTTCCCTATTGTTTTCAAATCCACTTATTTATGCTTTAATTTTTTTCTCCTTTTGCTTTAAGCATAAATTTCTCTACTTTCCTAAGATAAAAGCTTATTATTATTGGTATTCCATCTTTCTTCTTTTATAATATATGCATTTACGCTATAATTTCCATATAAGCACTGCATTTGCTTCAATAACTACAAATTTTGATAATTGTATTTTCATTTTCATTTAGTTCACAATATATTTTAAATTTATCTTGATACTTTGTCTTCCTTCCATGTGTTAAATTATAAGATACTATTTACTTTACAAGTATTTAGGGATGTTGTGGCTATCTTTTTGTTACTGAGTCCAGTTTAATTCCACTGTAATGTGAGAACATTTTGTATTAATTCTATCCTTTAAGATGTCTTATGGTGCATTTTAGGAAGCACAATGTGGTCTGTCTTGGTGGTATTTCGTGTGAGCTTGAGAAACGTGTGTATTCTGCTGCTGCTGGATGGATTTTTCTATAAATGCCATTAGATCAAGTTGATTGATAGTGCCTTTTAGGTCAACTATTTCCCTACTGATTTTCTGCCTGTTGGATCTATCAATTACTGAAAGAGGGGTGTTGAGGACTCCAACTATAATAGTGGATTTTTCTATTTCACACTGTGGTTTTATAAGTTTTGTCTCATACATTTTGATGTGTTATTGTTAGGTACATCCACATTAAGGATTATTTTATATTTGTGCAGAAGTGACTCTGTTACCTTAACCTACATAATGCCTTTCCTAATGCCTGATATATTTGCCCATTCTGAAGTCTGTTTTGTGTGAAATTGTAAGAGCTACTTTGATTCTATTAGTATTAGCATTGTATATGTTTCTCTATTCCTTTATTTTAATATATTTGAATTGTTATATTTAATCTGGGTTTCTTGTCAACATATAGTTATGTCATTTTTTAGTCCACTCTAAGTGATTATTGGTAAATGGATTAATATCAACCTATTGTTTACAACTTTTTTCTATTTGTTTCATTTGTTCTTTGTTTACATTTTTTATGTCCTCCCTCCTTTTTACCTACATTGCTTTTTCGATTGACTCTTTTATATCATCCCATTTCACCTCCCACTTAGCATACCAATTACACTTATTTTTAACTAGTAGTTTCTCCAGATTTTCAAGTAACATACTTTCCATGTAGTATAGTTATCTTATAACAGAGTATTCTTGATTTCTTTGCTACATCCTTATGGTACTGTTGTTTTTCTATATACTTATCTATATGCTATAAATACCTAATATATCATTACTGTTATTACTTTAGCCAGTTATCTTTTAGATCAATTAAAAATAAGATTAAGATTTTATCTCACTTGCATTTATTCCTTCTCTGACACTATTCTTTTTGTTATATAGATATTAGTTTCTGACTATATGATTTTTCTTCTTCTTGAAGAATGTTTAATATTTCATGCAGAACATGTCTGCTGGCAATAAATTAAATTATATTTGTTTTTCTGTGAAAGTGTTTATTTCCCTTTCACTTTTGAAGGGTAATTTTGATGAATACAGAATTATTGGTGGGGAAGTTGTTGTTTTTCAACAATTGAAATATTTTACTCTATTCTTTTCTTGTTTGAATGGTTTCTGACAAGAAGCTTACTATAATTCTTTTCCTTATTGCTCTGTAGGTAAGGTGTGAACCCCCTCCTCCCCACTTCTCTAGCTACCTAGGTATAGGTGCTCTTTGGAACTTACTCTTCCTGGTACTTCTCTGAGGTTCTTGGTTATCTGATTGG
Source organism: Panthera onca (assembly GCF_046562875.1). NCBI lineage: Eukaryota > Metazoa > Chordata > Mammalia > Carnivora > Felidae > Panthera > Panthera onca. The sequence goes on from NC_138346.1 coordinate 111,995,851, forward strand.
ATGCCATTAATTTTGGGAACTTCTTGGCCTTTTTTATTTTGAATCTTTCTAATGCTATGTTCTCTCTACTTCTGGCATTCAAATTACACCTATGTTCCACATTTTGAAATTGCCATGCAGCTCTCAAATATGCTCTTCTATTTGTTGTTTGTTTTGTTTTGGTTCTTTTTACCTCTCTTCATATTTTATTCTGGCAAGTTTCTTTTGCCATATCTTTTAGCTCATGGATTTTTTTTTGATTGTGCCCAATTTCATAATAAGCCCATGAAAAACATTCTTTATTTATTTGGACATGTTTTTATTTTGAATATTTTATTTTAATTCTTTGTTAGAATTTTCACCTTTCACTTACATTATCCACCCTTTCTTGCATGTTGTCGACTTTTTCCACTGGACACTTTTTCTTATGAATGATGTGTATTTTAAATTCCCTATTTGAGAAGGAACCTGGGAAGATGGCAGAGTAGGAGGACGCTGGGCTCACCGCGCGTCCTGCCGATCACTTAGATTCCACCTACACCTGCCTAAATAACCCAAAAACCGCCAGAGGATTAGCAGAACGGAGTCTCCGGAGCCAAGCGCAGATGAGAGGCCCACGGAAGAGGGTAGGAAGGGAGGCGAGGCGGTGCGCGCTCCACGGACTGGCGGGAGGGAGCCGGGGCGGAGGGGCGGCTCGCCGGCCAAGCAGAGCCCCCGAGTCTGGCTGGCAAAAGCGGAGGGGCCGGACGGACTGTGTTCCGACAGCAAGCGCGACTTAGCGTCTGGGAGGTCATAAGTTAACAGCTCTGCTCGGAAAGCGGGAAGGCTGGAGGACAAAGGGAGGGAGAGCTGCTGAGCCACCAGATGACAGAGCTCAGTTTGGTGGGGAACAAAGGCGCTCACCAGCGCCATCTCCCTCGCCCATCCCCCAGCCAAATCGCAAAGGGAACCAGTTCCTGCCAGGGAACTTGCTCCCTCCCTGCAAACACCCAACTCTGTGCTTCTGCGGAGCCAAACCTCTGGCAGCGGATCTGACTCCCTCCCGCTGCCACAGGGCCCCTCCTGAAGTGGATCACCTAAGGAGAAGCGAGCTAAGCCTGCCCCTCCTGCCCACGTGCACCTTGCCTACCCACCCCAGCTAATAGGCCAGATCCCCAGCACCACAAGCCTGGCAGTGTGCAAGTAGCCCAGACAGGCCACGCCACCCCACAGTGAATCCCGCCCCTAGGAGAGGGGAAGAGAAGAAACACACCAGTCTGACTGTGGCCCCAGCGGTGGGCTGGGGGCAGACATCAGGTCGGACTGCGGCCCCGCCCACCAACTCCAGTTATACACCACAGCACAGGGGAAGTGCCCTGCAGGTCCTCACCACTCCAGGGACTATCCAAAATGACCAAATGGAAGAATTCCCCTCAGAAGAATCTCCAGGAAATAACAACAGCTAATGAACTGATCAAAAAGGATTTAAATAATATAACAGAAAGTGAATTTAGAGTAACAGTCATAAAATTAATCGCTGGGCTTGAAAACAGTATAGAGGACAGCAGAGAATCCCTTGCCACAGAGATCAAGGGACTAAGGAACAGTCACGAGGAGCTGAAAAGCGCTTTAAACGAAATGCAAAACAAAATGGAAACGACGACAGCTCGGATTGAAGAGGCAGAGGAGAGAATAGGTGAACTAGAAGATAAAGTTATGGAAAAAGAGGAAGCTGAGAGAAAGAGAGATAAAAAATCCAGGAGTATAAGGGAAAAATTAGAGAACTAAGTGATACACTAAAAAGAAATAATATACGCATAATTGGTATCCCAGAGGAGGAAGAGAGAGGGAAAGGTGCTGAAGGGGTACTTGAAGAAATTATAGCGGAGAACTTCCCTGAACTGGGGAAGGAAAAAGGCATTGAAATCCAAGAGGCACAGAGAACTCCCTTCAGACGTAACTTGAATCGATCTTCTGCACGACATATCATAGTGAAACTGGCAAAATACAAGGATAAAGAGAAAATTCTGAAAGCAGCAAGGGATAAACGTGCCCTCACATATAAAGAGAGACCTATAAGACTCGTGACTAATCTCTCTTTTGAAAATTGGCAGGCCAGAAAGGCTTGGCATGGTATCTTCAGTGTGCTAAACAGAAAAAATATGCAGCCGAGAATCCTTTATCCAGCAAGTCTGTCATTTAGAATAGAAGGAGAGACAAAGGTCTTCCCAAACAAAGAAAAACTGAAGGAATTTGTCACCACTAAACCAGCCCTACAAGAGATCCCAAGGGGGATCCTGTGAGACAAAGTACCAGAGACATCACTACAAGCATAAAACATACAGACATCACAATGACTCTAAACCCATATCTTTCTATAATAACACTGAATGTAAATGGATTAAATGTGCCAACCAAAAGACATAGGGTATCAGAATGGATAAAAAAACAAGACCCATCTATTTGCTGTCTACAAGACTCATTTTAGACCTGAGGACACCTTTAGATTGAGAGTGAGGGGATGGAGAACTATTTATCATGCTACTGGAAGCCAAAAGAAAGCTGGAGTAGCCACACTTATATCAGACAAACTAGACTTTAAATTAAAGGCTGTAACAAGAGATGAACAAGGACATTATATAATAATTACAGGGTCTATCCATCAGGAAGAGCTAACAATTATAAATGTCTATGCGCCGAATACCAGAGCCCCCAAATATATAAAACAATTACTCATAAACATAAGCAACCTTATTGATAAGAATGTGGTCATTGCAGGGGACTTTAACACTCCACTTGCAGAAATGGATAGATCATCTAGACACATGGTCAATAAAGAAACAAGGGCCCTGAATGATACATTGGATCAGATGGACTTGACAGATATATTTAGAACTCTGCATCCCAAAGCAACAGAATATACTTTCTTCTCAAGTGCACATGGAACATTCTCCAAGATAGATCATATACTGGGTCACAAAACAGCCCTTCATAAGTTTACAAGAATTGAAATTATACCATGCATACTTTCAGACCACAATGCTATGAAGCTTGAAATCAACCACAGGAAAAAGTCTGGAAAACCTCCAAAAGCATGGAGGTTAAAGAACACCCTAGTAAAGAATGAGTGGGTCAACCAGGCAATTAGAGAAGAAATTAAAAAATATATGGAAACAAACGAAAATGAAAATACAACAATCCAAACGCTTTGGGACTCAGCGAAGGCAGTCCTGAGAGGAAAATACATTGCAATCCAGGCCTATCTCCAGAAACAAGAAAAATCCCCAATACAAAATCTAACAGCACACATAAAGGAAATAGAAGCAGAACAGCAAAGGCAGCCTAAACCCAGCAGAAGAAGAGAAATAATAAAGATGAGAGCAGAAATAAACAATATAGAATCTAAAAAAAAACTGTAGAGCAGATCAACGAAACCAAGAGTTGATTTTTTGAAAAAATAAACAAAATTGACAAACCTCTAGCCAGGCTTCTCAAAAAGAAAAGGGAGATGACCCAAATAGATAAAATCATGAATGAAAATGGAATTATTACAACAAATCCCTCAGAGATACAAACAATTATCAGGGAATACTATGAAAAATTATATGCCAACAAACTGGACAACGTGGAAGAAATGGACAAATTCCTAAACACCCACACTCTTCCAAAACTCAATCAGGAGGAAATAGAAAGCTTGAACAGACCCATAACCAGGGAAGAAATTGAATCGGTTATCAAAAATCTCCCAACAAATAAGAGTCCAGGACCAGATGGCTTCCCAGGGGAGTTCTACCAGACATTTAAAGCAGACATAATACCTATCCTTCTCAAGCTATTCCAAGAAATAGAAAGGGAAGGAAAACTTCCAGACTGATTCTATGAAGCCGGTATTACTTTGGTTCCTAAACCAGACAGAGACCCAGTAAAAAAAGAGAACTACAGGCCAATAACCCTGATGAATATGGATGCAAAAATTCTCAATAAGACACTAACAAATTGAATTCAACGGCATATAAAAAGAATTGTTCACCATGATCAAGTGGGATTCATTCCTGAGCTGCAGGGCTGGTTCAACATTCGCAAATCAATCAACGTGATACATCACATTAATAAAAAAAAAAGAGAAGAACCATATGATCCTGTCAATTGATGCAGAAAAGGCCTTTCACAAAATCCAGCACCCCTTCTTAATAAAAACCCTTGAGAAAGTCGGGATAGAAGGAACATACTTAAAGATCATAAAAGCCATTTATGAAAAGCCCACAGCTAACATCATCCTCAATGGGGAAAAACTGAGAGCTTTTTCCCTGAGATCAGGAACACGACAGGGATGCCCACTCTCACCGCTGTTGTTTAACATAGTGCTGGAAGTTCTAGCATCAGCAATCAGACAACAAAAGGAAGTCAAAGGCATCAAAATTGGCAAAGATGAAGTCAAGCTTTCACTTTTTGCAGATGACATGATATTATACATGGAAAATCCGATAGACTCCACCAAAAGTCTGCTAGAACTGATACATGAATTCAGCAAAGTTGCAGGATACAAAATCAATGTACAGAAATCAGTTGCATTCTTATACACTAACAATGAAGCAACAGAAAGACAAATAAAGAAACTGATCCCATTCACAACTGCACCAAGAAGCATAAAATACCTAGGAATAAATCTAACCAAAGATGTACAAGATCTGTATGCTGAAAACTATAGAAAGCTTATGCAGGTAATTGAAGAAGATATAAAGAAATGGAAAGACATTCCCTGCTCATGGATTGGAAGAATAAATGTTGTCAAAATGTCAATACTACCCAAAGCTATCTACACATTCAATGCAATCCAAATCAAAATTGCACCAGCATTCTTCTCGAAACTAGAACAAGCAATCCTAAAATTCATATGGAACCACAAAAGGCCCCAAATAGCCAAAGTAATTTTGAAGAAGAACAAAGCAGGAGGCATCACAATCCCAGACTTTAGCCTCTACTACAAAGCTGTCATCATCAAGACAGCATGGTATTGGCACAAAAACAGACACATAGACCAATGGAATAGAATAGAAACCCCAGAACTAGACCCACAAACGTATGGCCAACTCATCTTTGACAAAGCAGGAAAGAATATCCAATGGAAAAAAGACAGTCTCTTTAACAAATGGTGCTGGGAGAACTGGACAGCAACATGCAGAAGGTTGAAACTAGACCACTTTCTCACACCATTCACAAAAATAAACTCAAAATGGATAAAGGACCTGAATGTGAGACAGGAAACCATCAAAACCTTAGAGGAGAAAGCAGGAAAAGACCTCTCTGACCTCAGCCGTAGCTATCTCTTACTCGACACATCCCCAAAGGCAAGGGAATTAAAAGCAAAAATGAATTACTGGGACCTTATGAAGATAAAAAGCTTCTGCACAGCAAAGGAAACAACCAACAAAACTAAAAGGCAACCAACGGAATGGGAAAAGATATTTGCAAATGACATATCGCACAAAGGGCTAGTATCCAAAATCTATAAAGAGCTCACCAAACTCCACACCCGACAAACAAAGAACCCATTGAAGAAATGGGCAGAAAACATGAATAGACACTTCTCTAAAGAAGACATCCAGATGGCCAACAGGCACATGAAAAGATGTTCAACGTCGCTCCTCATCAGGGAAATACAAATCAAAAACCACACTCAGATATCACCTCACGCCAGTCAGAGTGGCCAAAATGAACAAATCAGGAGACTATAGATGCTGGAGAGGATGTGGAGAAATGGGAACCCTCTTGCACTGTTGGTGGGAATGCAAATTGGTGCAGCCGCTCTGGAAAACAGTGTGGAGGTTCCTCAGAAAATTAAAAATAGACCTACCCTATGACCCAGCAATAGCACTGCTAGGAATTTACCCAAGGGATACAGGAGTACTGATGCAGAGGGGCACTTGTACCCCAATGTTTATTGCAGCAGTCTCAACAATAGCCAAATTATGGAAAGAGCCTAAATGTCCATCAACTGATGAATGGATAAAGAAATTGTGGTTTATATACACAATGGAATACTACGTGACAATGAGAAAGAATGAAATATGGCCTTTTGTAGCAACATGGATGGAACTGGAGAGTGTGATGCTAAGTGAAATAAGCCATACAGAGAAAGACAGATACCATATGGTTTCACTCTTATGTGGATCCTGAGAAACTTAACAGAAACCCATGGGGGAGGGGAAGGAAAAAAATAAAGAGGTTAGAGTGGGAGAGAGCCAAAGCATAGGAGACTGTTAAAAACTGAGAAAAAACTGAGGTTTGATGGTGGGTGGGAGGGAGGGGAGGGTGGGTGATGGGCATTGAGGAAGGCACCTTTTGGGATGAGCACTGGGTGTTGTATGGAAACCAATTTGACAATAAATTTCATATATTGGAAAAAAAATAAATAAAATCCGTATTTGATAATTCCAACACATGTATCACAGCTGAGTTTCGTTCTGATGCTTCCTTTGTGTCTTCAGTTTGTGTATTTTCTTTTCTTTTGGCATGCCTTGTAATGATGTGTTGAAAGCTGGATATGTTGCATCAGGTACTAGAAACTGAGGTAAATAGGACTTTACTGTGAGGATTGATGTTAATCTGACCAGGAGTCAGGCTAGGCTTCGTCTTTACTATAGCTATTAGTGTCAGAGGCTGCAAAGTCCTCTATTTTTTTAATTGTCTCCTATTTTGACTTTGGGCTTTCCTACGTATTCTTCTTCATGGCAAGTCTGCATCTGGTCATTCTTTCAGCTGTATCTGTTATTATATTAGAGCCCAGTTAGTGTGAGAGAAATATATGAAGGAAGGGAAACATTCTATAATCATGATTAAATATCAATCTATTATTGGGTTTGGCTAGGAGTGTTCAGAAGTTTTCTCCAGCTTATTTCTTTCTCTGAGGTGAAACTGGGAAGTAGAAGGGACTGAAGTGAAAGCAAAACTCTTTCTCCAGCTAGGATAATGCTCTGGCAAAGCCATTTCCCCTGGATGGCCGGTCTTTGTAATGGAGAATGTTCTGGGTGTACTCAACAAGGCTTTTCTTTTTAAGTTTTTATTTAAATTCCAGTTAGTTAACATACAGTGTAATATTATTTTCTGGTGAAGAAACACCTGGTGCTCATCACAACAAGTGTACTCCTTAATCTTCATCACCTATTTAACCCATCACCCCAACCTCCCTTCTGGTAACCATTAGTTTGTTCTGGATAGTTGAGTCTGTTCCTTGGTTTGCCTCTCTCTTTTTCCTCCCTATGGTCATTTGTTTTGTTGCCATTAGGAGTAAAGTTATCTTTCTCTGACTGACTTATTTCATTTAGCATAATACTCTTTAGCTCCATCCACGTCACTGCAAATGGCAAGATCTCATTCTTTTATGGCTGAGTAATATTCCATTGTGTATGTATACCACTTCTTCTTTGGTCTGTCTTCATGTATTCATCCGTTGATGGATATTTTGGCTTTTTTCCCTAGGACATTTCCTCCCTCTCCCCCTTGTCAGAATGAGGTGGCTTTCTTCCGCTGAGCTTCACTGTGAGAACTTGGTGGAGTGCTGAGGGTAAAACCATGAAAGTATTGGAATCTTCCTAAGTATATAGGCCCAGGAGTTTGTCATTTTCAAGTTAGCCCATACTTAGCCTTCAGGTATTTATCAAAATTTTAATTAACAATTTTTTTTAAGTTTATTTATTTTTGAGAGACAGAGAGCGACAGAGCACAAGTGGGGGAGGGGCAGAGATAGAAGGAGACACAGAATCAGAAGCAGGCTCCAGGCTCTGAGCTGTCAGCACAGAACGCGATGTGGGGCTCAAACTCACAAACCATGAGATCATGACCTGAGCTGAATTCGGACACTTAACTGACTGAGCCAACTAGGCACCCCTATCAAAATTGCAATTTAAATGTTTCTGCCACTTTATGACTCCAGTGGCTTCTTTTGCTCCTGGCTGTTAAGCAATGTTTGGCTGTCATTCTCTGAATTTTCCCATCTCAAGACTTTATGGTCAATGTTTGCCTTATAACCTTAGTTTTCTGATGAGTGCAGGGAAAGTCATGAATGCTGTTTGCTCAGACTTTTCTTGACATAAAGATGAGAGAGATAACTTCTAAGAAATTTGTATATCAGATACGAAACTGAAAAACAAAAAAAGACATTTTAAAATCATTTTTAGAAATGTTTTTAAAATTAGCTAAATACAAATAAGAGCCATAGACATTCACATCAGCCAGACCTATTTTCTTAAGTGTCTTTAGTTTAAGAAAGAGAGCATGTACATACACACACAAATGAGCAGTGGAGGGGCAGAGACAGAGGGGAGAAAATATCAAGCAAGTTCCATGTTGTCAGCACTGAGCCCAACCACGGGCTCTATCTCATGAACCATGAGATCATGACCTTAGCTGAAATCAAGAGTTGGACGCTAAATTGACTGAGCCACCCAGTCAATTTACCCATTTTTAATTATATTATTTACTTTTTAGGTGTTAAGTTGTATAAGTTATTAAGATGTTTTGGATACTGACCATTTATTGCCTATGTCATTTGCAAATATCTTCTCCCATTCATTAGCTTGCCTTTTAGTTTTGTTGATTATTTCCTTAGCTGTGCAGAAGCTTTTTATTTTGACGTAGTCTCCATAGTTTATTTTTGCTTTTGTTTCTCTTGACTCAACAGACAGATCTAGAAAAAGGGCTGCTATGGCCAATGTTGAAGAAGATACTGGCTTTGTTCTCTTCTAGGATTTTTATGGTTTCAGGTCTCCTATTTAGGTCTTCAATCCATTTTGAATTTTTTTTTTTGTTATATTGTAAAAGAAAGTGGTCCACTTTCATTCTTTTGCATGTTGCTGTCCACTTTCCCAATACCATTTGCTGAAGAGACTGCCCTTTACCCATTGGATATTTTTCCTGCCTTGTTGAAGATTAATTGACCATATAGTTATGGGTTCATGTCTGGGTTTTCTATTCTGTTCCATTGATCTGTGTGACTATTTCTGTGCCAGTAACATACTGCTTTCATCACTACAGCTTTGTAATATAACTTGACATCTGGAATTGTGATGCCTACAGCTTTACTTCTCTCTTTAAAAATTCCTTTGGCTATTTCAGGTCTTTAATGGTTCCACACAAATTTTAGAATTTCTTGTTCTAGTTTTGTGGAAAATGTTGGTGTTTTGGAAGGGATTACATTAAATGTTTAGACTGCTACATTGCTTTGGGTAGTATAGACATTTTAACAATATTTGTTCTTCTAATCCATGAGCATTAAATGTCTTTCCATTTCTCTGTGTCTTCTTCAATTTCTCTTATGAGTTATTATGAGTTCTTTATAGTTTTCAGAGTACAAGTCCTTTACCTCTTTGGTTAGGTTTATGCCTATATATCTTATGGTTTTTGAGGCAATTGTAAATGGATTGTTTTCTTAATTTCTCTTTCTCTTGCCTCATTTTTGGTGTTTGGAAATGCAACAGATTTCTATATATTGATTTTGTATCTTGCAACTTTACTGAATTCATTTATCAGGTCTAGCAGTGTTTTTTTTGTTTTGTTTTTTTTTTTTGTGGTGTCTTTTTGGTTTTCTATATAGTATCATGTCATCTGCAAATAGTGAATGTTTTACTTCTTTCCTGCCATTTTGTATGCCTTTTGTTTCTTTTTGTTGTCTGATTGCTATGGCTAGGATTTCCAGCACTATATTCAATAATAGTGGTGACAGTGGACATTCATTTCTGTTCCTGATAATGTTCACTGGTTTTCATATATGATTTTTATTATGTTGAGGTATGTTCCCTGTAAACATACTTTGTCAAGGATTTTTATCATGAATGGATGTTGTACTGTGTCAAATGCTTTTTCTGTGTGTATTGAGATGATCATATGGTTCTTATCCTTTCTCTTGTTCATGCGATGTATCATGGTGATGGATTTGGGAATATTGAACCACCATGGCAACCCAGGAATAATTACCATTTGATTGTGGTGAATAATTTTTGTTGTTGTTGTTGTGTAATGTTGAAATCTGTGTGCTAGTATTTTGTTGAGGATTTTTTCATCTATCTTCATCAGGGATGCTGGCCTGTAGTTCTTTTTTTTTTTTTTTTAGTGGCCTCAGAATGAATTCGGGGTTTCCTTCCTTTTCTATTTTTTAGAATAGTTTGAGACGAACATGTATTAACTCTTCCTTGTTTTGTAGAATATCATGTGAAATTATCTGGTCCTGGAATCTTGTTTTTTGGGAGCTTTTTTTGGTTACTGATTCTATTTCTTTTCTGGTTATCAGTTTGTTCAGATTTTTTATTTCTTCCTGTTTCAGTTTCAGAAGTATGTTTCTAGGCATTTATCCAATCTTTCTACATTGTCCAAATTGTTGGTATATAATATTTAAATAATATTCTCTTATAATTGTTCGTACTTCTTTGGTGTTGGTTGTTATTTCACCTCTTTTATTTGTGAATTTACTTCTCTGAGTCCTTTCTCTTTTTTTTTTCTTGAGAAGTCTTGCTAGAGATTTATCAATTTCATTGATTTTTTTCAAAGAACCAGCTCCTGTTTTCATTGATCTGTTCTCTTGTTTTGTTTGTTTCTTTGTTTTACTTTTTTTTAATGTTTTTATTTATTTTTGAGATAGATACAGAGCACGAGCAGGGAAGGGGCAGAGGGATAGGGAGACACAGAATCTGAAACAGGCTCCAGGCTGAGCTGTCAGCACAGAGCCCGACGCGGGGCTTGAACTCACGGACTGTGAGATCATGACCTGAGCTGAAGTCGGACGCTTAACCGACTGAGCCACCCAGGTACCCCTTTGTTTTACTTTTTATATCATTTATTTATACTCTAATTATTATTTCCTTTCTCCTAGTGCTTTGAGGTTTTATTTGCTGTTCTTTTCCTAGCTCCTTTAGGTGTAAGGTTAGGTAGTTTATTTGAGATTTTTCTTGCTTTTTGATGTAGACTTATCATCCCTCTTAGAAGCATTTTTGTTGCATCCCAAAGATTTTGCATTTGTTTTGTTTTCTTTTTCATTTATTTCCATGCACTTTTTCATTTCTCCTTATTTCCTTGTTGACCCAACCATTGTTTAATGGCATGTTATTTAACATCCATGTATTTGTGTTCTTTCTGTATAGCAGTCTATATTTTTGATGGTTGTTTTGCACCCATTGTTTACGTCTATCCTCCCCAGGTTTTAGGTATATTAAATATCCATGAGTTCCATGACTTATTTTTATAGGACTTTTTTTTACTGCTTTTGTGTTTACTACATTTATACACTTTCTCAACTTTCAGACATAGCTTTTTCTCTATATTTAGTTTTAGAGTTTGTTCTGCCAGTCTTTGGATTGCTCTCCAGTTTAATTACTCGGATATGGATGATCTAGTTGTAAACATGGACGGGGTGAGTTCAAGTTCTTCCTACTCCACTGTCTTCCTCTGCATCAATTTCAGCACCTTAAATATATCATCCTATTTCCTTCTAACTTCCATGGTTTTTGTTGAAAAACCAGCTCTAAATTTTATTATGGATACCTTGTACCTGAGGAACTGCTTTTCTGCTGCTGTTTTGTGGTTTTTGTTTTGTTTTGTTTTTTGTCTCTGTCATCTGACAATTTGATTAGAATGCATTTTTTTGGTGTGGATTAACATCTCAGAGTTTGTTGAGATCTTTGATTTGTAGATTTATGTTTTCATGGAAATTGGGAAATGTTTGGACATTTATTCTATGTTATTTTTATTAGAAAATGTAGCCCATTTACATTTAAAGTAATTATTGGTAGATATGAATTTATTGCCATTTTGTTAATTGTTGTTTTTGTAGTTTATCTGTATTCTTTTCTTTTTTAAATATGAAATTTATTGTCAGATTTGTTTCCATACAACACCAAGTGCTCATCCCAACAGGTGCCCTCCTCAATGCCCATCACCCACTTTCCCCTCCCTTCCACCCACCATCAACCCTAAGAGTCTTATGGTTTTCCTCCCTCCCTCTCTAACTTTTTTTTCCTTCCCTTCTTCATAGCCTTCTGTTAAGTTTCTCAGGATCCACATAAGTGTGAAAACATATAGTATCTGTCTTTCTCTGTACGACTTATTTCAATTAGCATAACACTCTCCAGTTCCATCCACATTGCTACAAAAGGCCATATTGCATTCTTTCTCATTGTCACGTAGTATTCCATTGTGTATATAAACCACAATTTCTTTATCCATTCATCAGTTGATGTACATTTAGGCTCTTTCTATAATTTGGCTATTGTTGAAAGTGCTGCTATAAGCATTGGGGTACATGTACCATCTCTTGCTTATGGCTTGATAATTTTGAAGTGTTATGTTTAGATTCTTTTCTCATTATCTTTTGTATATCTGTTGTAGGTTTTTGCTTTGTGGTTACTATGAAGTTTACATATAACTATCGCTGTATGTATTAGATTATTTTAAGTTAGTAGCAACTTAAATTTGAATGCATTCTAAAAGCTCTATATTTTACTCCCTCCCATATTTTATGTTTGTTATGTCATATTTTATATATTCCTTTTTATGTATTTTACTTTATGTTTTCCTTAAATAATTATTGCACCTATGTTTTATTTTACTACTTTTGTTCATGAACAAACCTCTTGAAAGGAGTATCTTAGATCTTCACAGCCCCTAGGTTTCCTGGATATATGCTTCATTGGTTTTCAAATCCAGACATTTTGCAGGCTATGTCTCTCTTGACATATCCCAAATGTTAGGGTGCCTGATGTGTGGCACAAACCTCTCACTCTTAAGGGAAAAGCTTGGGGCCAGTGAAGTTCCCTTCTGTTGTGTGACACCACACAAGGATAGGGTTTTTGTTTACACCATGCCTCTGCTTCTCCTATCCATCTCAATGTGACCCTATAATCCCTTGTTGTAGAGAAAGCTGTTCGGCTCTTTTATTAGCAGGATTTTTTTTTCAATTTGTAGCCATAGATTTTGTATGTACATAGGAGGAGATGAGTTCAGTGTCTTCCTTGGCTGTCATCTTGAATTACCACCCTCCTTTCTCTTGTGTTATTTACCTTTTCCTCTTTCAACTTTATATGATTTTTTTTTTCTGATTGGTCTAGATTATTATTAAATTTTTATCTATATTTTAAGAATTAAGCACAAATTTTTTGTTCAAGGGGTAATGTTTTATTCAACTTTTTTTTTTTTTAATTTTTTTTTTTAACGTTTATTCATTTTTGAGACAGAGAGAGACAGAGCATGAACAGGGGAGGAGCAGAGAGAGAGGGAGACACAGAATCTGAAACAGGCTCCAGGCTCTGAGCTGTCAGCACAGAGCCCGACGTGGGGCTCGAACTCACGGACGGTGAGATCATGACCTGAGCCGAAGTCGGACGCTTAACTGACCAAGCCACCCAGGCGCCCCTGTTTTATTCAACTTTGATTGCTGTTAGTCTGCCTTTCTTCTTTGTCCCTATTTCTGGTATTTGTGTTTGGTATATACTGGAGGATCTTGATATATCCTTTATTTTTTCATCTCTCTGTTCTGTGTTCTGATGAGTTGAGAGTCATTCATAGTTTCTTTAATGTGTCCAAGTTAGATGTTATTTTATCCATTAATATTTTAATAGCTATATTTTTCAATATAGGATTTATTAATTGCTTTTACTTTTTTATCAGTTGATAGACTATTTACTGATGACATTTGCTATTGTGATTATTTTTATTATTATTACTTTTTTTAGACAGAAGGAATGTTAAGCAGGCTCCACACTCAGCATGGAGCTTGACACGAGGCTCAACACCATGACCCAGGGAGCATGACCTGAGCATGAAATCAAGAGTTGGACACTCAACTGAGTGAGCTACTCAGACGCCCCTATCATTGTGATTATTAAAATGGTGTTTGTTTTTTTGTTAAAATTAGAAAATATGAAAAGTATAAGGAAGAAAATTAAATACATTAGGAATCCTACTCCCCATATACTCCTGATTTCATTTGACTTACGTTTTCCTGTCTTGGTTCTCCATATATGTGTGCAAATATTTGGAAATACTATCTATTATTATTATTATTATTATTATTATATTTGGAAATAATACATTTTGTTTGTATTTTATCTTAATTTAAGTAATAATTTCCTGCATTTATTGACAACTCACACATCCTCAAGCTGTATACCCTGATTTTGTTCTTCCTTTGTCTCATGCATTTTTGGTTAATTACTACTTTAACATCTGGAAATATATTATTGCTGCCACCCAGAATCTCCAAAGAAGAGGAAAGACTACTAGTTATTGAACATCTAATATTCTAAAAGAAATGTACTAAGAGCTTTATTTAAATTACACTCAGAAAAGCTCTTCCTGACATCCATTATTTTAGACTTTTTCTTCCTGGATAAAGAGTGGTAGGTAGGAGCAACCTCAGTTTTTCTGTGCTTCCTGAGATATATCTTCTGGGAATCACTGGTTATTCCTATGCAAGAATTTTGGTCTTTTCCCCATATTTCTGCATTAAAATTTTTTCCAAGTCTCTGTGCTTCTGGGTACCAGGGTTTTTCATGGCTTACCCCATAGGGACAGCTCCGTTGTACCTGGTTAATGAGATGAACAATGTACACAAATGTAATCACTTTCTTCAACAGGACATCCACATGACTCTGTGGAATGGGAGCTGGCCAGGGGAAATCTCCTTGGGGTGTGGGCAAAAGGCTGCCTCTGCAAGGGCAGGATATAGCACAGACAAGTCTAGAGCAGGATTTAAATGAAAACAAAGGATTTTTGTTTTTCTCCCCCCAAAGGTCCATGGAGGATCCTCTTCCATATATTTTTTTGTGCTATTTCAAGTGCAGGGTCATAGCTTTGAATCCACGACCACTGACAGTGTACTTGTATTATTCTTCCCTCTTAAGATCTGGGCAGCATGCTTGTCTGGTGCAATTATCTGATTGGTCAAGGGCTGGTCATCTCACTGGGGAAAACACAAATCTGTAGGTAACAGAGGTCACCTGTGGAACAATGAGGGAAGTAAAGCATTTACAAATGTTATTTATCAGAGAGGAAAAGTTACATTTATTTATTTTGAAAAAAGAGTTATACAGGCAGCATAAAAGGCAAAAGTAAAAAAAAAGAAAATTTACTTTTCTAATATTGGTCAATTCGAGTCAATTTATGCATGCAATAATTATTGATGGCCTCCTGCAGCCCTAACCTAATTGGTGTGGGCAATACTAATACTAAAATCCTCATCTGGCTGCTTTAAACCTTAATTTTCCAAAATGAGCTCTTAAGTCCAGCATAGAAAGCATGGCTCACAAATTGAAAGGTTCCCCTTTATATTTTGCTTCCTTGGATGCCACACATTAGTCAATGGTGATTCTTCAAGCCACAACCCTCCTCTCCTCCATCCAGACCATTTGCAAAAGTGGCTTGGGAACAACATAAACTAGGGCATTCTGACTTTTTGGGGAAGTAAGTTGCCATTTTATTTTATATTATTTTTTAAATATGAAATTTATTGTCAAATTGGTTTCCATATGACACCCAGTGCTCATTCCAAAAGGTGCCCTCCTCAACGCCCATCACTCACCCTCCCCTCCCTCCCACCCCCCAACAAACCTCAGTTTGTTCTCAGTTTTTAAGAGTCTCTTATGCTTTGGCTCTTTCCTAATCTAACCTCATTTTTTTTCTTCTTCCCCTCCCCCATGGACTTCTGTTAAGTTTCTCAGGATCCACATAAAAGTGAAAACACATGGTATCTGTCTTTCACTGTATGACTTATTTCACTTAGCATAACACTCTCCAATTCCATCCACGTTGCTACAAAAGGCCATATTTCATTCTTTCTCATTGACAACTAGTATTCCATTGTGTATATAAACCAGAATTTCCGTGTCCATTCACTAGTTGATGGACATTTAGGCTCTTTCCATAATTTGGCTATTGTTGAAAGTGCTGCTGTAACATTGGGGTACAAGTGCCCCTAGTATCAGCACTCCTGTATCACTGGGGTAAATTCCTAGCAGTGCTATTGCTGGGCACATAGAGTAGATCTATTTTTAATTTTTTGAGGAACCTCCATACTGTTTTCCAGAGCGGCTGCACCAGTTTGCATTCCCACCAACAGTGCAAGAGGGTTCCCGTTTCTCCACATCCTCTCCAGCATCTGTAGTCTCCTGTCTTGTTCATTTTGGCCACTCTGACTGGCGTGAGGTGATATCTGAGTGTGGTTTTGATTTGTATTTCCCTGATGAGGAGTGACGTTGAGTGTCTTTTCATGTGCCTGTTGGCCATCCGGATGTCTTCTCTAGAGAAGTGTCTATTCATGTTTTCTGCCCATTTGTTCACTGGGTTCTTTGTTTGTCGGGTGTGGAGTTTGGTGAGCTCTTTATAGATTTTGGATACTAGCCCTTTGTCCGATATGTCATTTGCAAATGCCTTTTCCCATTCTGTTGGTTGCCTTTCCCATTCTGTTGGTTGCCTTTCCCATTCTGTTGGTTGCCTTTCAGTTTTGTTGATTGTTTCCTTTGCTGTGCAGAAGCTTTTTATCTTCATGAGGTCCCAATAGTTCATTTTTGCTTTTAATTCCCTTGCCTTTGGGGATGTGTCAAGTAAGAAATTGCTGCGGCTGAGGTCAGAGAGGTCTTTTCCTGCTTTCTCCTCTAGGATTTTGATGGTTTCCTGTCTCACATTTAGGTCCTTTACCCATTTTGAGTTTGTTTTTGTGAATGGTGTAAGAAAGTGTTCTAGTTTCATCCTTCTGCATGGTGCTGTCCAGTTCTCCTAGCACCATTTGTTAAAGAGACTGTCTTTTTTCCACTGGATATTCTTTCCTGCTTTGTCAAAGATTAGTTGGCCATACTTTTGTGGGTCTAGTTCTGGGGTTGCCATTCTACTCCATTGGTCTATGTGTCTGTTTTTGTGACAATACCATGCTGTCTTGATGATGACAGCTTTGTAGTAGAGGCTAAAGTCTGGGATTGTGATGCCTCCTGCTTTGGTCTTCTTCTTCAAAATTACTTTGGCTATTTGGGGCCTTTTGTGGTTCCATACAAATTTTAGGATTGCTTGTTCTAGCTTCGAGAAGAATGCTGGTGCAATTTTAATTGGGATTGCATTGAATGTGTAGATAGCTTTGGGAAGCATTGACATTTTAACAATATTAATTCTTCCAACCCATGAGCATGGAATGTTTTTCCATTTCTTTATATATTCTTCAATTTCCTTCCTAAGCTTTCTATAGTTTTCAGCATACAGATCTTTTACATATTTGGTTAGGTTTATTCCTAGATATTTTATGCTTCTTGGTGCAATTGTGAATGGCATCAGTTTCTTTATTTGCCTTTCTGTTGCTTCATTATTAGTGTATAAGGATGCAACTGATTTCTGTACATTGATTTTGTATCCTGCAACCTTGCCTAATTCATGTATCATTCTATCAGACTTTTGATGGAGTCTATCGGATTTTCCATGTATAATATCATGTCATCTGCAAAAAGTGAAAGCTTGACTTCATCTTTGCCAACATTGATGCCTTTGATTTCCTTTTCTTGTCTGATTGCTGATGCTAGCACTTCCAGCACTATGTTAAACAACAGCGGTGAGAGTGGGCATCCCTGTCGTGTTCCTGATCTCAGGGAAAAAGCTCTCAGTTTTTCCCCATTGAGGATGATGTTAGCTGTGGGATATTCATAAATGGCATTTATGATCTTTAAGTATGTTCCTTCAATCCCGACTTTCTCAAGGGTTTTATTATGAAACGATGCTGAATTTTGTCAAATGCTTTTTCTGCATCGATTGAGAGGATCATATGGTTCTTATCTTTTATTTTATTAATATGATGTATCACGTTGATTGATTTGCAAATGTTGAACCAGCCCTGCAGCCCAGGAATGAATCCCACTTGATCATGGTGAATAATTCTTTTTATATGCTGTTGAATTCGATTTGCTAGTATCTCATTGAGAATTTTTGCATCCATATTCATCCGGGATATTGGCCTGTAGTTCTCTTTTTTTAATGGGTCTCTGTCTGGTTTAGGAATCAAAGTAATCCTGGCTTCATAGAATGAGTCTGGAAGTTTTCCTTCCCTTTCTATTTTTTGGAATAGCTTGAGAAGGATAGGTATTATCTCTGCTTTAAACGTCTGGTAGAATTCCCCTGGGAAGCCATCTGGTCTTGGACTCTTATTTGTTGGGAGACTTTTGATAACTGATTCAATTTCTTCGCTGGTTATGGGTCTGTTCAAGCTTTCTATTTCTTCGTGTTTGAGTTTTGGAAGTGTGTGAGTGGTTAGGAATTTGTCCATTTCTTCCAGGTTGTCCAGTTTGTTGGCATATAATTTTTCATAGTATTCCCTGATAATTGCTTGTATCTCTGAGGGATTGGTTGTGATAATTCCATTTTCATTCATGATTTTATCTATTTGGGTCATCTCCCTTTTCTTTTTGAGAAGCCTGGCTAGAGGTTTGTCAATTTTGTTTATTTTTTCAAAAAAACCAACTCTTGGTTTCATTGATCTGCTCTACCATTTTTTTAGATTCTATATTGTTTATTTCTGCTCTCATCTTTATTATTTCCCTTCTTCTGCTGGATTTGGGGTGTATTTGTTGTTCTGCTTCTATTTCCTTTAGGTGTGCTGTTAGATTTTGTATTTGTGATTTTTCTTGTTTCTTGAGATAGGCCTGGATTGCAATGTATTTTCCTCTCAGGACTGCCTTCACTGCATCCCAAAGCATTTGGATTGTTGTATTTTCATTTTCATTTGTTTCCATATATTTATTAATTTCTTCTCTAATTGCCTGGTTGACCCATTCATTCTTTAGTAGGGTGTTCTTTAACCTCCATGCTTTTGGAGGTTTTCCAGACTTTTTCCTGTGGTTGATTTCAAGCTTCATCCCATTGTGGTCTGAAAGTATGCATGGTATGATCTCAATTCTTGTCTACTTATGAAAGGCTGTTTTGTGACCAGCATGTGATCTATCTTGGAGAAGTTTCCATGTGCACTCGAGAAGAAAGTATATTCTGTTGCTTTGGGATGCAGAGTTCTAAATATATCTGTCAAGTCCATCTGATCCAATGTATCATTCAGGGCCCTTGTTTCTTTATTGATCCTGTGTCTAGATCCTTTATTGATCCTGTGTCTTAACTATCCATTGTTGTAAGAGGAGTATTAAAGTCCCCTGCAATTACCACATTCTTATCAGTAAGGTTGCTTATGTTTATGAGTAATTGTTTTATATATTTGGGGGCTTCCATATTCAGTGCATAGATATTTATAATTGTTAGCTCTTCTTGATGGATAGACCCTGTAATTTTTATATAATGCCCTTCTTCATCTCTTGTTACAGCCTTTAATTGAAAGTCTAGTTTGTCTGATATAAGTATGACTACTCCAGATTTCTTTTTACTTACAGTAGCATGATAGATAGTTCTCCATCCCCTCACTTTCAATTTGAAGGTGTCCTCAAGTCTGAAGTGAGTGACTTATAGACAGCAAATAGGTGGTTCTTGTTTTTTTTATTCATTCTGATACCCTATGTCTTTTGGTTGGAGCATTTAATCCATTTACATTCAGTGTTATTATTGAAAGATACGGGTTTAGAGTCATTGTGATGTCTGTAGGTTTCATGCTTGTAGTGATGTCTCTGGTACTTTGTCTCACAGGATTCCCCTTAGGATCTCTTGTAGGGCTGGTTTAGTGGTGACGAATTCCTTCAGTTTTTGTTTGGGAAGACCTTTATATCTCCTTCTATTCTATATGACAGACTTGCTGGATAAAGTATTCTCGGCTGCATTTTTTTTTTTCTGTTCATCACATTGAAGATTTCCTGCCATTCCTTTCTGGCCTGCCAAGTTTCAGTAGATAGAACTGTCACTAGTCTTATTGGTTTCCCTTTATATGTTAGAGCACGTTTATCCCTAGCTGCTTTCAGAATTTTCTCTTTATCCTTGTATTTTGCCAGTTTCACTATGATATGTCATGCAGATCAATTCAAGTTACGTCTGAAGGGAGTTCTCTGTGCCTCTTGGATTTCAATGCCTTTATCCTTCCCCAGATCAGGGAAGTTCTCAGCTGTGATTTGTTCAAGTACACCTTCAGCCCCTTTCTCTCTCTCTTCCTCCTCTGGAATCCCAATTATGAGTATATTATTTCATTTAATTATGTCACTTATTTCTCTAATTCTCCCTTCATCCTCCTGGATTTTTTTATCTCTCTTTTTTTCAGCTTCTTCTTTTTCCATAGTTTTATCTTCTAATTCACCTATTCTCTCTTCTCCCTCTTCAATCCAAGCTGTGGTCACCTCCATTTTATTTTGCAGCTCATTTATAGCATTTTTTAACTCCTCCTGACTGTTTCTTAGTCTCTTGATCTCTGTAGCAATAGTTGCTGTCCTGTATACTTTTTTCAAGCCCAGCGATTAATTTTATGACTATTATTTGAAATTCATGTTCTGTTACATTGCTTAAATCGTTTTTGATCAATTCATTAGCGGTTGCTACTTCCTGGAGTTTCTTTTGAGGAGAATTCTTTCATTTCGTTATTTTGTATAGTCCCTGGAGTGGTGCCGAACTGCTGGGCTCTTCCCCTGTGCTGTCTGGATTAACATGTGTTGGTGGGTGGGGCCACAGTCAGACCTGATGTCTGCCCCCAGCCCACTGCTGTGGCCACAGTCAGACTGGTGAGTACCTTATCTTCCCCTCTCCCAGGGGCAGGACTCACTGTGGAGTGTTGTGACCCCTGTCTGGGCCACTTGCACACTGCCAGGCTTGTGGTGCTGCTTCTATAGGATCTGCGTATTAGCCGGGATGGATCCTCAAGGTGTACAGGGGTGGGAGGGGCAGGCTCAGCCCTCTTTGCCTTCAGTGGTCCGCTTCAGGAGGGGCCCTGTGGCACCAAGAAGGAGGCAGACGCCTCAGAGGGATGGATCCACAGAAGCACAGCATTGGGTGTTTGAGTGGTGCAAGCAAGTTCTGAGACAGGAACTAGTTCCCTTAGGGATTTTGGCTGGGGGATGGGCGAGGGACATGGTGCTGGCCAGTGCCTTTGTTCCCCACCGAGGTGAGCTCTGTCTTCCGGGGCTCAACAACTCTCCCTCCTGTTGTCCTCTAGCCCTCCTGCTCTCTGAGCAGAGATTGACTTATAACATTCCAGATGTTAAGTTCCATTGGCTGTCAGAACTCACGGAGTCCAGTCCCTCTGCTTTTGCAAACCAGACTTGGGGGCTCTGCCTTACCCAGTGGGCTGCCCCTCCACAGCCCTGGCTCCCTCCTGCCAGTCCGTGTAGCGCACACCGCCTCCCCGCCCTTCCTACCCTCTTCTGTGGGCCTCTTGTCTATGCTTGGCTTTGGAGAGTCCATTCTGCTACTCTTCTGGAGGTTTTCTGGGTTATTTAGGCAGATGTGGGTGGAATCTAAGTGATCAGCAGGATGCAGTGAGCCCTGCGTCCTCCTATGCCACCATCTTCCTCCAGTCCTCTCTTAGTTGCCATTTTAATTCCCAGTTTCTACTGTAAATATTGGGATTTCAATATCTACCTTGAGAGCCAAACATAGAGCAGGGCTTGACTCATGATATCCATTATTTATTTACTATTACTATTATTTAGTTGCAAAATTCAACCTTTATTCCACTTTGTGAAGCATGTCTTCCCAGACTCTGTGATCCCTAATTATCTCAATCAGTCAGAAAATGGAACCCTCATAAAAAGTCTGATTGTCCTAATAATTGCAGAGTGCTTTATTTGGAGCTCTGAGTGAGAGAACATGGTGGGGACACAGTGTCCATCTTCAGTCTGTTTGGGAAGATGAGCCAGATATAAGCGGTGCACAAACCATACAAGATCCCACCATAGTCAGTACAGAGCAAGTGGCCTGGAAGCCGGACATTGCAGATGAAAGGGCAGGAAGAGGGTGCTGCACTGCTAGCTCCTATAAAGTTATTCAGTGGCCCCCCCAAACTCTTCTGAGTTTCTCTATTTTCTTCTGCATTTTATGTTTCAGAGGAGACGCCTAAGGCCAATTAAATTTGAATGTATTTGTGACTTGTTCATCTCTGGATGCTCATAAAATTTTTACCTTCATAATTGCAATTCAAAAGTGCATCTTTTTTGATTTCTCTACTCTGGCTCCCCTGCAACCCATTCTTAAATATTAGACAAGTGGATCTCATTAAAATGTAAATTGTATTGCTACCTGTCTGTTTAGAAACTTGTGATTTTTCTTCCATGGCATTTAGAATAGAACTTGTATTCCTCTCCATGTCTGGTAGGATGGCATGCACTTTGGTTTCCGATGGCCTTTTTTGATCTCCTTTATTGCCATCCCTGCCAACTTATTTTCTCTGACTTATGCCAACATGATCTCCACCAGGGTGTTCTGCTGGTTCTTTGTCACCATGAAGTCCAGCTCTACCTGTCCCTCTGTCTAGAAATCTCAACCCAACGATGCTTGCCAGGCCTGGTCCAGCTCCAAACCACCTTTTCAGAGACATCTTTCCAGAATCTTCTTCAGCCCTATTGCTAGCCCTCTTTATTGCTTATTCTCCCCCTCTCACCAATAATCAGCACTTATAGTCAACCTCTATATACTGGAACTGGTGAGCTGAATTTTTTTTTTGAAGCATCTATTCTAAATGATCATGACCTTCACTCTGATTGGTTATGGTTATGTTGCACTTAATGATAAATATTTATATTATTACCCTAAGTTACCACTAACTGTAATTATCTTGTTCTTTTAATTGCTTGTTTCCGGTCTTTCTCCATTTCCAGTGAGGCCCATGATAACAGGACTCATGGACAGACACAATATCTAGAGTGTGCTGGGCATGGGCAACACTCACTCAGTATCTGTCTGGATGAATGGATGACTTCTTCCAGGAGCAATGTAATTATAGGCCATATGACCAATATTATATCTTAGCAAAGACATTTTAATCAGTCATGTTCCTATTTGTCACTTCTGTTATTCCTATGAACTGCACATTTCTTATGTTGAGTCTCCCTTTTCAGTTCTTAACATCTAGCATCTTATGTGTCATTATTTTTAACCTGTTTGTCTCTTCTTCTCCTTATGGAAATTACTTTCAAGTTTTGTTCTTGACATTATTTTACTTTTTCACAATGTCAGTTATGTACTCTTCTGCTTCTAAAGTATCTTTTAATGCTACTATTCAATGTTTAGTTTCCTTGAACTCTTCTACTATCCCTCTTAATTTCCTTTCCTATTCAGCTACTTATCTTATTCAGCCACTTATCTTCTAGCTACATTTTCAAAGAAGCTATTTGCTTCCATCCTGTTGAGGACACCAAATGATAGTGTGTAAACTTTTTATTTCTCACAATGAATCATTTTAGGATGTGCCTTCATGTAGTTTCTTTTTCATGCTCTTTGGGCTTATTGATCTTCTTGGATCTGTGAGTTGATAGATTTAATCAAATTTGGAAAAATTTCAGGCATTCTTTCTTCAAATATATTTCTTCCTCCCTCCCATCACACATTACATACCTTCTTTCTTTCATTGACTCCAATTCTTTGTATATTAGGCTGCTTGAAACTGTTCCTCAGTTCACTAACATCCTTTTTTTCATTTACAAAATTTTTTTCTATTTAATTTTGCAATTTCTGGTACTCTTTATGCTCAATAGTCTGTGTGTGTGTGTGTGTGTGTGTGTGTGTGTGCCATATTTAGTGCTGTTAATCTCATCCAGTCTATTTTTCATTTAAAACATCGTAATTTTAAACTCAGGAAGTATCTGCTCTCCATTCATGTGTTGTTAGTACCCACTTTCTCAGAGCTGGGGGTGGAGGAAAATTTATGCACATGGCTATCAGTATAATTTCTAGTTTCTAGAAGACATTTATATGGTGCTTTTCTTCTGGATGTAGGTGTAATCTTTTCTTAATTCCATGCCCTGTTTCTCTAAACTCATGGAAAATGTAAAATCTCTGCAGTGCATTGCCACACCCACGGACCACAGATAGAGGCTACACCTCCCAGGATGCAGTGACCCAGAACCCCACCCTTGCCCATTGTCTTCCAGAAGCTCTAGTCCATATTTAGAGTCCTTAATGGATTCTCCCTTGGGATGGGGCTAAGGAAAAGACCAATTTTCAGTTGTAGTTTCTACATTATTCTTGCTCTTGAAATATCATGCAGAGGAAGTTAGGAGAGGCAAGGTCAATAATGCACATGTCATTCTAAACAGAAAAAAAGTCAGTCTCTTTTTTTCTTTCCAAGATTTTTTTTTAAATCTCAGGGATAAGAGGGGCACGTGGGTGGCTCAGTCGGTTGGGTGTCTGACTTCAGTTCAGGTCATGATCTCACGGTCCATGAGTTCAAGTCCCACGTCAGGCTCTGTGCTGATAGTTCAGAGCCTGGGACCTACTTCAGATTCTGTGTCTCCCTCTCTCTTCCCCTGCTCCTTTCTGTCTCTCTCTGCCAAAAATAAAATAAACTTAAATTTAAAAAAAATCTCAGGCATAAGATACTCCTATTTTTATGTCTTTTGACTTTTTGGCTACTGTATTTTCCCTTATTACGATTTCTTGAAATATTAATTTATACTGATACATTCTCCTTTTTTTCCTCGCATATACTCTTCAACCCACTGAAATAGGCTTTCCGAAGGGGTCTGTGGCCTTCTGTTTGTTAATATGTGTCACATCCTCTCCTTTTTCTTTAGCCTGCTTACTTTCATTCCATGGACTCCCTGGAGCTTGTTCCTCATTTCCTTTTAACTTTCTTGATCCCCCTGTTGCACATTCCTCTGCTGGCTGAGCTTTAGCACTCATCCCCCAAAGATCACTCCTTAGTCTCCATTTCTGCACCTCTACACTTTCACTTTGGAGAGAACACCCAAACACCATCACCTTTCTGTAGGTAACTCTTCTACATTGAACTCTTCCTCACCCACTTGCAGTTGCTTACCCTTCCCTGAGTCTCTTCTCCCTCCTGGGCTCACAGTGAGACACTTTTTCAGCCCTCTAGTGGTTAGATGGAACCACGTGACTAGTTCTGGCCAAAATAATGTGAGCAAAAGTGACATAGTTCACTATTGGGCCAAATTATGTAAAATCCAAGCTTTTAAATATCAACTTTACAATATAAATAGTATTAAATATATAAGACATTATGAAGATTACACAGAGTTCTCATATATTCCATACCTAGTTTCCCTTATTACTAACATTTTTCATTAGTATGGTACCTTTGTCACAGTTAATAAATCAATACTGACACATTATTATTAACTAAAGTCCATAGTTGGGGTACCTGGGGGGCTCAGTCGGTTGGGCATCTGTCTTCAGCTCAGGTCATGATCTCGCAGTTTGTGAGTTCGGGCCCGTGTTGGACTCTGTGCTGACAGTTCGGAGCCTGCAGCCTGCTTCAAATTCTGTGTCCCCCTCTCTCTCTTCCCCTCCCCTGCTCATACTCTGTCTCTCTCTGTCTCTCAAATATAAATAAATGTTAAAAAATTTTTAAAATAAATAAAGTCCATAGTTTATTCAGGTTTTTTAGTTTTTACCTAATGTCTTTTTTTCTACTTCAAGAACTCATCCAAGATAAAATGTTAGATTTAATCATATGTTTCCTCAGCTTTCATTTGGCTCTGACAATTTCTCAGACTTTCCTTTATTTTTCAATAACCTTGGCATTTTTGAGAAATACCAGTAATACATTTTGTAGAAGGTCCCTCAGTTAGGGTTTATGTGATGATTTTTTCATGATTGGACCAGGATAGTGTGTTTTGTAGAAGAGGGTCATTATCATCATGTCATATATCAAGAGTACTTGCTATCAGCATGGCTCATCACTGTTGATGTTGGTCTTGGTCACTTCATTGAGGTGGTGTCTGTCAAGTTTCTACTGTAAAGATCTTCTTTCCCTTTATTTCCATGCTGTAACCTATGGTAAGAGGTCAGTATGTGTAGCCCACATAGAGAGTTACTCTTCACCTCTTTGAGGGCACACAGTCCTGTATTTTCCATGTTTTATTTTTCCCTGTTGCCATGGGAAATAAATAAAATTTTGTTACATGTTGATATTGAGGTTTGTTATTGCAGCAAATTTAATCAGTCTTGATTAATACATTCACTTTTCCATCTGCCTGGATGGTTGTCCCAATGGTACCTCAAACTCACAACACATCTGAAACCAATTTTGCCAAACCTTCCAGAATCTCTCCCAAACTTCTTTTTTTTTAGATTAAATAAATCAGTTTTTTCTAAATGTTTAGATTCAGAAGCCCACAGAAAATAGGCCAGAATTTATAAAATAACTTCATGAATAATACATTTGTTTCGTTCATATTATGCATTAGTTGGAATTTTTAGTTGTAACAAGAAATAGTAAATTACTATACAGAATTAAGAAGAAAAGAAAAGCTGGATAGCTCTTCACAAAATCATTGAGAAAGATGAAGAACCAGCCTTGTTAGGGAAGCAGGAAATTAGGTGGGCTGGAGAGCAGTGAACCAACTTAGGTTCACTTAGGCCTGAACCAACTTAGGCTCTGATGGATTCTCCATATTACTGTCTCAGTTCTTCTAGACTTCCTCATTCCTGCAAACTTCAAAGACCCAGGTGGGGCAATAACAGGGCCAAACCTAAGTCACATGCCCACACTCAGTTTCTAGGGGACAGCCTGAGGAAATATCTGACTCTGCCTTCAGCCAAGAGTAACACATTTAGGTCTCCAAATTATAGAGAAGAATATAGGAAAAAGCACACATCTGTACAATCCTCACTTAACTGCTAATGTCCTAAGGAATGAGAAGCTGTATGGCAGCCCAAAGCTATGTAGATACTGGCAGACATGATCTGAGATCTTGGGAGTCCAAAATTAAAATCTGTTTATTTTAACCTTGGTACTCTTCCTAGAATTCTTTCCTTCCTTTTCCTCCTCAGTCACAAAGCTCTGTTTATGGTTCTTCTTACTTTCTATCTAAGCAAATACAACAGACTTCTATGTAGTTCTAAAAACTTCAATCATTCTCTAATGACACAGATAATAGTGTTAAAGCACCACCGAATATCTCTAAAGTTCACAGTTCTGACCCCATCCTCCACTCCTCTTCATCTTAATCACTTCACTTTTTAGTCATACTCAAACTTGTTCTTTCTCAAATTGCAGTTCCTTACACTGGACAGTGCTCATGGAGGATTTTGTTAGAAATACAGATTCATAACTAACTCCTTATCTGGATCAGAATATCTGACAAGGAAGCCTGAGCCCTGCAAAGACAGCAGCATCTCAGATGATCCTTACTGAAGTTGGTGAATCTGGACCTAGTTTCTAGTCATACTCAAACCTTCCCTGTCACTGAAGTGTGCCTTGAGCTTTTATATCTCTAAACATATTTGCTGCCACCTTGGCCCAGGACACAGAGAGAAATGTATGCTTCATCTTCCCCTGTCTTTGACTTGAAGTCACACCCATCCTTGTGAGCATACTCTCCATGACACCTCCCCAGTGAAGCCTGCCATGCCCAGGTGAACTGCCACTCTCTTCCAAAATTCCAAAAGCTCTTATTTACTGTAATCAAGTGGTCCTTCTGCCCCCCCCCCCCGCTTGCTGCTTTTAATCTCCATGAGGAGAGAAACCTTTTATTATTTGTCCGAGTAGCCTTCCTACATAATGATTGCTCCAAATGTTTTTGTTGGGTTGAATTGTATTAAAGTAGCCAATGATGAAAACTAAGGATGAATGAGGAAAGGTCTCCATGCCCGAGTGAAGTACAGTCCCTGCTTATTGATCCCAGCTCTTCCAAGAGCTCCAAGAAGTTAAATCACACAGCTGCATTTCACAGAGGATGTGAAGCCTGTAGTGCTATCAGATCCTCTCCTATGTTACCAGGAAAACACACCCAAACCACACTCATATATATACACCATGAGGCATAAAAGGACCCCCTGGACATGTTGTCACTCCTGGCTTTGATTAACTACTTCACTTATGTGCATCTGAAAAGATTCTTATTTTAGGATTGCATTTGCCATGTCTCCACTCCTCCTGCTCTATAAATAACCTGCCAGGCAGCACTTCTGCATCAAAAGCCAGCCCACTGCAGTCACTTCCAGCATGCTTCACCCTACACCTCAAATGACAGCACAGATTTGCCACGGCCTCCTTTCATGAAGTGGAGCCCACAAAGCTGAGTGGAAAACCAAGCTCAGAGGCACCCATCAGTGATGGAGCCCATAAAACAGAAACATAGAAGTTTCCCAAATTGGCCAAGCAAAATGCTACCACACTTGGCATGAAAAAAGGAGTGCCAGAAATTCTCTTTTCAGTGTTGATTACACGATGCCATGGTCTGCAATAAATATACAAGGAGAAAAGGCCAATTCTGGGCCTGAGAAATCCACCAAGAAACACTCAACATGGAGGAAATACAGGCTTTGAAGGCAGATAAGTTGAGAAGCTGTGTTGCTTTGAGCGAGTGACTTAACTTCTCTAATCTTCAGTTCCTCATTTATAAGTGTAGAAAATGTTGCCTTAATGGGCATTATGAGATTTTTAATGTTTAATATTTATTTTTATTACTACTTCACAGATGAAGGCAGCAGTTTTCTGGTTTTGATTTGAAAATATCTGGCAAGGATCTGAGAACCTGAAAGGAGGACTATTAGGCAGCCTCCAACTTCAAACACCTTTATATCCTTGTTTCCTCCTTTTCCACAGATCCTCTTTTGTCTTCTAGAAATGATGAAAAAGTTGCTGCAATCACACATTTCAATTAAGGGTATTATTGGCAATATGCCAACATACAGACATCATTCCAGGCCTTAAATATGAGAAGAAGAAGGGCATAAGGGGTGTTAATATAAGGAAAGGAGTGGTAATGATTTCCAGGCATTGGGCTGGGCACATTAAGTGGCTATAGATGTGTGTGGCTCATATAACAATCCTGAAAGCTATTTTTTATCACTTTATTTTCCAAATGAAGGCACTGCAGCACATGATCCCTTATGGTCACATTGTTAATAAGCATTTTTTATGGGTGTGTGCAAAGTGTACATGTATAAAAATCATGACTAACTGAAGAATAAGGTTGAAAGATGTGACAACTATACTGGTGCTGAGACGCTGAGATGCTTTCAGTAATGTTGCTGACAATATGTCCTTCTGGATTCTGAGGGGCAGAGAAATACCCCTCAGAACTGGCACAGAACAGAGTTCAGAAGGCACCCATGATGAGGGCTGACCTGAGATGGCCTAAGGCAGGTGCATATGGAGATGGGAACTTGATGGGGCAGAGGGTGGAAATGATGTGGTTATACAGCCCCTCCCTTCCTTCCATGGGTTCCCTGGAAGCAAAGTCTGAGACTGGGTTAGATGTGGTTTATTTGGGAAGTGACCTCAGGAAGGGAGAGTGAGATGCAGGAAGAAAAAGGAGATAGGATGTGTTAGTGAGGTGGCTGCTGAGGGCTGAAGGAATGATTTTAAAAGAATGCTTCCTGGGGCATCTGGGTGGCTCAGTCAGTTGAGCGTCTGACTTTGGCTCTGGTCATGATCTCACAGTTTGTGGGTTCGAGCCCCACATCAGGATCTGTGCTGACCTCTTGCTCAGAGACTGGAGCCTGCTTCAGATTCTGTTTCTCCTTCTCTCTCTGCCCCTCCCCCGCTCACGCTTTTTCTCATTCTGTTTCTCAAAATTAAATAAATGTAAAAAAAAAATTAAAAATAAAAAGAATGCCTCCTGGAATCCACCCCCTTGGAAGTAAGGACAGAAAGCACTAATCACTGGCCTGGCTCTCACTAAGTGAATGTAACCCACAGGCACCTTCCTCTGGACTCACTTCTCGCCTATCCAGAGAACCCCTAAATCTTGGGAAGATCCTGGATGAAAAAGTTAAGAAGACATAATTCAAGAAGTGAGTTTGAGCTCCCTGGGAACCATCTACTGTAGCTGTGTCTGAAGTCAGTGAAGCTCTAAGTGATATGACAGGGGCACCAGAGTGCCTGGTGGGTGAACAGAAAAGTTAGCAAACCTTAAATAATGAAGATCAGCCTTCCATGCACTCCTATGGGGATACCTATCACACCCAGCACAGTACCTGGCAAGTCACTGACATTTGATAAATTGCTGTTGAACAAAATCCTGTTGATGTCTCCCAGATTGTCATGTAGAAAAAAAGTGCAAAATATCCTTTATGATCCCCAAAGACAGAAGTAGGACAAATGAATTGCCGTTCCATGAGCCAAATTTTCTCACCAGGAAGTGGTTCAATGAAATAGTGAGTCCCATCTTTGCTAGGGAAGGGACTCAAGCTGTGGCAGTGTAACAGTCTGACAAGGGTATTATAGGATAGTTTCCTGCAAAGAGAAAGGGGAAAGAGATGATTTCTCAGGTCCTTCTTCCTATAAATATCTTAATTTTATGTGAGCCAAAAGAACAAAATCCTACAATGAAAGGCAAATAATGAAATCAATAATGGCTGGATATACACAGGAACAGCTGGTAAGCAAGCTCTGGTGATACAATAGCCATGACAGATTATGAGTTCCATTTTTGAATTAGCAATATTGCTCTCAGCTGAGGACTCTGCAGCTTTCTCCTACATGGAGAGGAATATGAGCATGCTACTGTTTCCAACATGATAATGAAGATGGAAAGAAAGAAGGAAAGGAAATGAGGCTCCTGTATATGCACATGTCACAGCTTTGGGGGAGCCTCTAGGATTTTGCATGACCTAATACTTCTGCCTTAGCTTCGTCATCATGCTAACTACAACTCCTTCCATAGTCTGCTTAAGTGTTATCCTTGGATGACCATATTATTCCCAGGGCTCCCTTTGTTCATTATGTGCTGCTGGAAAGTCACTACACACATGCAATGTAGCTCAGACCACATTACAAAATACAGTAAATTTCCTGATTCCCTAACTCACTCATTTGTGAGCTTCCACAGATCAGAGACACAACTTTGTTTTTTCCCTATATGTTCACAGGGCTTAAAAAGCCATAGAAATCACTAAATACTTGTAGAATAAATGGAATAGGTAAACACCCCCATTAAACTTCATGGCCATTGAACAAACTGAGCAAGACAGGCATTCATCCCATTATATTCAGACAGGAAGTTCTGATTCAGAGGCCAAGCTGAGAGCTTGATCCATTAGTATTTCTTCCAGAGTTCTTTCCCTAAAAGAGGTCCACCCAGGTCCTGTGGCTCTTCTATTGAGCTGGTTACCATTTGTTATCATCAGAAATTGTCTGGAGCATCTTTCAGTGTCCTCATAGGCAATCAACTCACAGAAAAGGCAAGAAGAGGGGAAGAGACTTTCCCTGATTATAGTAATCTCAGAAGCCTGGTAGGTTTACACATCCCATTCTGGGCAGAAACTGTTTCTCACCAGGTCAGCTCATGGAATGTGGCATGCACTGTCCATTGAGGACAGCCGACTTTCATCTGACAGAAACAGATACATCATAGGGCAATGGAGGCCAGGAATCTGGTAGCTGCACCAAAGGCCTTACTAAGCATTCCTGTGTCCTGCAGAGAAGCACCTGAGCTGTGTGTGGCTCCCGTTGTTCCAGGCCAATGAGGAGAAAAATCCTCTAGTCTGCACCATATCAAGGGTATGTCATGGGCAGCAAGGGTCTAGGTATGTCTTCCTTGATAAGCCTGGATTCTGTCTTGGAGTCCACTTGGGCACTACTGGAAATTTGATTTAAAGTTGATATAGTATGCTACTGGGCACAGAGTATTCAGAAACTGTTTCTTCACAACTTAGGCAACCTAAAGTAGGAGAGGAGATGTGGTTTCACACTTACAGTGATCAAGGTAAACCACCTTTTAACTCCTACTACAGACATATTGTTAACATTGTTAGGACCTGTTTTCTCATCAGTAAAGTGAGGATAAGAATATTTAAATAAAAGAGCCATCCATAAGAATTAGAAATAATACACCAATGTCTATCACACAGTAGATGCTAACTGAATGATAAATCCTGCTGTTACTTGGATATAGGACATAAACTTCAGTGGGAGTTTAGCTGAAGTGTTCTAGTGGCACATAAACATACATGAATTACAGTGTAGAAATGATGCTTTGGGACGTTTGCCTCTAGCCTAGAAGAGTAACAGGAGCCAGAGTTATCTTTCCATCAGAAACAACAGCAACAAATGCACCAAATATACTAAGTAACCATGTTTAAGGCATAAGACACTAAGCAGAAAAGGACAAAGGCCCATAGCAAATGCAAAACCATGAGATGAGCCCTACAATTGCTCTAGCTTACTGCCTTGAGAGAGTTTCCTGGTGTCAGGAGAAAAAGGAGGAGCAGAGAAAGAATAAGAAGGTCTCCCTGAGTTGATGAGATAGTGCTGTGAGTCCAGGGGAACCAAGGCAGCTGGAGTTCATGGGACAGCATACCACAGAAGAGAGAGCCACACAGAAAGAGAGCCATAGATATCTTTGGAAGGTTCCACTTGATTATTCAGCAGAGTACTGAATAATTTTCATGTGAGGAAACTAGTCAAAAACAGTGAAAGAACCACCCACAAAAATGAGAGGATACAATGCCAACAAATACCTGGGGATAATGTCTGTCCCTCAGGCCAAATTAGAAGAGGCATAATTCACAGGACAATGAGTAGAGAACTCAGAAAGATACTGTCTTAGTGGTAAGGAATCATGAACCCCAGACAGAGCACTGCTCCAGTTCTAATGATTGTTTTAATTTTTTAAATGTTTTATTCTGGTAGAAAGAAAACAAGCAGGGGAGAGGGACAGAGAGAGTGAGAAACTTAAGTAGGCTCCACTCTGAGCATGGATTGCATGACCCAGGGATTGTGACCTGAGCTGAAATCAAGAGTCGGAGGCTCAACTGACTGAGCCACAAGATGTCCCTGTAGCAACTCTTAACAGAAAAGAAAGAACCAAAGTAACTTACACACACATACACCACCAACAACACTATCACCACCATATTTTATATGAATAAAATAAATATTCAGCAACCCAAAATGTAAAATCTACAATATCTTGGATCCAATAAAATATTATCCAGGATATAAACAATTGAGTAAATACAAATCTATAATAATGACTTAGAAAATCAACCAAGCAAAACTGACCTAGAATTGATATGGATATTAGAATTAACAGACAAGTTTGCCAAGCAGTTATCTTAACTGTATTTCGTATGATAAAATGTTACATAGAACTATGAAAGATATTACAAATACCCAAATTAAATTTATAGAGTTTATAACTACAATGCTTAAAATGAAAACTAGACTGTATGAGATTAATATCATTAAATATGGCAGAAAAATAAGATTGATAAACATGAAGAAATAGTAGTAGAAACTGCAAAATGAAACAGAAACAAAATTCTAGAATATAAAAGGTGTAAGTGAATGGAGGGATAGCTGCAAGCAGCCTAATGTAATGGAGTTGGATCCACTGAAAGAGAAAAGGTACATGATGTGTGACTGGCAAAAAGGAGGGGTAAAAATATTTGAAGGGAGAATGACTGAAAAATTTCCAAATTTGATTAAATTTATCAACCTACATATCTAAGATCAATATACCACAAGAAAATAAAAACTAAACTTCATGAATGTACATCATAATTGATTGCTCATAACCAACAGTAGAAAAATAAAAGCCTTAAAAGCAGCTGCAGCAGGAGACAAACAACTGCAGAGAAAAAAAGTAATTATAATAATAAGGTTAGAATCAGATTTCACTTTGTGAGCAATGCAATCAAGAAGACATATCTTTATTTTAATTTTTTTTTCTTTTTCAAAAATTTTTTTAATTCCAGTTAGTTAATGTACAGTGTAACTTTAACTTTAGGAATAGAATTTAGTGATTTTGCACTTATATATAACGTCCAGTGCTCATCACAAGTGTCGACCTTAATCCTCACCACCTATTTCACTCATCTTCCCCACACCCCTCCCCTCTGGTAATCATCAGTGTATTCTCTGTAGCTAAAAATCTGTGTTCTGGGTTGCTTATTTCTTTTTTTCCCTCTACATTCTTCTGCTTTGTTTCTTAAATTCCACATATGAGTGATATTCCACACATGATATGGTATTTGTCTTTCTCTGACTTGTTTTGCTTAGCGTAATACACTCTAGTCCCACCCACGTCATTGCAAATGGCAAGAATTCATTATTTTCGTGGATGAGTAATATTCCACTGTGTGTGTATACACACACACACACACACACACACACACACACCACATGTTCCTTATCAATTCATCTGTCGATGGATATTTGGGCTCTTTCCATAATTTGACTATTGTGGATAATGCTGCTATAAACATCAGGGTGCAGGTATCCCTTCAAATCAGTATCCTTTGTATAAATACCTTGTAGTGCCATTGCTAGATCATAAGGTAGTTCTATTTTTAACTTTTTGAGGAACCTCCATACTGTTTTCGAGAGTGGCTCCACTACTTTGCATTCCCACCAACAGTGTAAGAGCGTTCCTTTTTCTCTGCATCCGCACCAACACATGCTGTTTCCTGTGTTGTTAATTTTAGCCATTCTGACTTGTGTGAGGTGATATCTCATTGTAGTTTTAATTTGTATTTCCCTGATGATCAGTGATGAGCATCTTTTCATGTGTGTGTTAGTCATATGTATGTCTTGTTTGGAAAAAATATCTATTCCTGTCTACTGCCCATTTTTTAATGGGATTATTTTTTGGGGGGTGTTGAGTTTGAAAAGTTCTTTATATATTTTGAATACTAACTCTTTATCAGATATGTCATTTGAAAATATCTTCCCCCATTCTGAAGGTTGACTTTTAGTTTTTTTAATTGTTTCCTTTGTTGTTCAGGAGCTTTTTATCTTGATGAAGTCCCAGTAGTTAATTTTTGCTTTTGTTTCCCTTGCCTCAGGAGAGGAATCTAGTAAGAAGTTGCTACAGTTGATGTCAAAGAAGATACTGCCTCTGTTATCCTCTAGGATTTTGATGGTTTCCTGTCTCATGTTTAGGTCTTTAATCCATTTTGGATTTATCTTTTGTTTATGTTGTGAGAAAGTGTTCCAGTTTCATTATTCTGCATGTTGCTGTCCAGTTTTCACATTACCATCTGTTGAAGAGACTGTCTTTTTTCCACTGGCTATTCTTTCCTGCTTTGCTGAAGATTAGTTGACCATTTAGTTGTGGGTTCATTTATGAATTTTCTGTTCTTTTCCATTGATCTGTGTGTCTGTTTTTGTGCCAGTACCATAAGGTCTTGATCACTACAGTTTTATAATATAACTTTAAGCCTGGAATTGTGATGCCTCCAGCTTTTCTTTTCTTTTTCAAGATTTATTTTGCTATTCATGTCTTTTGTGGTTCCATACAAATTTTAGGATTGTTTGTTCTAGAAGATATATCTTTAAAGAATTACATATCTAGTAAATATATCCTATAAAAACTAAGGTAAAATAAAATATTTTTCAGATACATGAAACCAAAAAGTATCCATTACCAACAGATGCTACACAAGAAATGTTCAAATAAGCCTTTTAGGTAGAGGGAAACATGCTAGAAGACAGCATAGCTCTCTGCACAAAAATTAACAACACTGAAAATAGTAAGTACATGGGTAAATGAATGAGATTCTCTTCCTGTTTTTAAAATCTCTTTAAAAGATAAAACAGAAATAATAACCATGTATTTTGGGGGGGTTAATAGCATATGTAAAAGTAAAATGTATCACAAAAATAGCACAAAGTCCAGGTGGGAGAAATGAAAGTACATTATTGATTACCACACATGAAATGTTACAATATCACTTAAAGGTAGATTGTGATGAAGTGAAGATTTATGCTATAATCCCTAAAGCAACTGTTAAAGTAACAAAACAAGACATTATAGCTGATGAGACAACAAACAAGATAATATGGAATCATAAAAATACTAAATCTAAATGAAGGCAGAAAAAGAAGGAAAAGTGAATCAAAAAACAACAAAAAATAAAAATAGAAGATACAAAAATAAAAAAAATAGCAGCATGCTAGATTTCAAGTTAGGCATATCAACAATTGCATTAAATGGAAATGCCAACTACCCCAATTAAAAGGCATAGATGGGAAGATTGAAATAAAAAGTGCAAGACCCCACCATGTGCTACTTGTGGCTGACAGAAATAAGTTAAAAGTAAATACATGGACTAAGATATGATATGCTGATACCAAAGGGGAGAAATAAGGAATAGCTCACTCCCAGTTTTGTATTCAGATTCTTCAACCTGCTTCTATGGTGAAATGCTGCCCAGAACGTCAGGTCCAATTTCATGCTTCAAGTCCCTCCTGAAAGAAAAGATTTGCCCAAGAAAGCCAATCCCAGGGCTGAGACTCTGCTCATACTCCTCTTGCCCTACCTTCCTACCCTTAGACCTGCCCTTTTTCAAGCTTTGTTGTAGTTGCCCCTACAATGATTTCTATAGGTTCACACCTGTCTAAAGGATGCCAGCCTGCATCTGCCAAAACTCACCTTGATGTCTTACCCCATGCTAGGACCTCCAGGTCCCCAGTTTGATCTTGCCATCATCACCAATTCACAATGGATCTCCATGCCAGGGCTTCATCTGCATTCATTATACAACGCCCACTCCCTCTGTAATCAGGGAGCCAATAGCTATGTTATTCCCAGGTTCTGCTGATTTGCAAGTTTCCATGTACTATACCCATTCTCTGACCTAGTCCTGACTCATGTCACTTCTTGGAGTTAGTAGCTTGTGTTCATCTCTAAACCCTGGGACCTGCTAATCTCTGCTTGGACACATTGCTATCTTTTTGAGGGTACCAGATATGCTTCACCATAGTCACATACAAAGTAAAGCCCTATTACTGTGTAGCCAAATAAAGGAATATAAAAATTCCAGTCCTGAGTTCTAATATTGAACTGTGATAGAAGATGAGGTAATTTATTATGGCTACTGCCCCACGGCTTGTAAAAATATTCTCTCTTTAGGTGTGTTTCTGCTACTGTGGGTCTCTGAGATACATGCAGGCAGAAAAGATAGTAAGCCCCCAGGGAAAGAATTCATCAAAAGAGAAATATCCATATTGAAGGAAAGTGCAGGAAACTGACTCCCTTGTGTAGGAGAAAATTAACATGTAAATACAGAGTCTCATATATGAGCAATTTATCCCCCTGGGTAGTATAATCTGAATGCCACAGGTGAGGACCAAAATAAGGCACAATAAGGTAGACAGCTCAAACCTACTTGAGGGATAAGAGTGTGTAGGAATTACCAGCTGGTGTCAGATGCTGGAATTGCCCTGACTTTTCATGTTATCCCGAGGGATTTGTTTGTGGACTTCCAAGTAGGCCCTTTTGTACATGGAGGAAGTTTCTCCCATCCTGAAACTAGTGTTTTCGTGCTGGTAGGTACAAATAGAGCAAGTTCTGGTGCTTGTCATGTGTCTAAGTCACTTGGGAGCTTACTGAACATACAGATCCCAAGAATCAGAATCTTCATAGATGGTGTCAAGGAAGACTTACTTTTCACACTACCCCTCCCCCCTACCACCACCACCAAGTAGGTTTGATAATCACCAGCTTGGTTTAGATTAGAGTTGGGAGCCACTGGGCTGATGTTATTTAAGCCAAACTCACTATTTCCTGCTAGTCTAGCTGGGGTCTGGAGATAGCTCTAATAATGAAGTGTTTGATCATTTTTTTCTTACATGCAGACAGTTGAGGTAAAATGTCTACATGGAGGAAGAATGTGGTAGAGTTGAAGAAATGGTGCCACTCATCAGCAGCAGCATCAAGGTTATTGTTACCAAAGGTCATCTCTTATAAGTGTCCTTTGGTCCTAGAAACAAGGCCATGAGCTGACAACACCTGGACAGACACAACCCAGGATGCCAATAAAAAGTTTCCATAGGAAAATCTGGTTTATGACATGGAATGGCATTATGAGACAAGAATCTAGCAGGGCAAAAAAAATTCCCAGTGTCAGAGGCAGGCAAAAAGTATGCATTTGAATTAATTCATTCACACATTGTCTCCTCATCTGTCCATCCACTCATCCATTGAAACATTATTCACTCTTTCAAGGATTCAACCAACACAAGTCACTACAATTTGCTTGGTGGTAAGGAGCACAGTTAAGTAAACACTGGGGTCTGCCTTCAGTGAATGGATGGTCTTATGTAGAATGTTGAGCAAAAGTCAGGCACCATCCTACATTTCCCCTTGGCCACGCAAATGTACATTCTTTCCTGAAGGATCCATATGCAGGCCTGAGGATCCTTCAAAGCCAAACAGTTGGGCAGCTGCCACCAATTGTTGGAGTTGTGAGGCAAAGTGGAATTGACTTCAATACTTAGTTTAGAGGAAAGAAGAAGGGGAAATTAACATTATTGGACATTATAGCCATTAGGCACATATTATTTCATTTAATCCTCAAAACCATCCATAATAATTCATTTTACTATCCCTATTTAACTGGCAAAGGAAGTAAGATTTGAGAGAGTATGTTATTTAGCCAGAATCACTTATTTAGGTTGAAACTGGGTTTGAACCAGGTGTGTCTAGAACACCAGGGTGTGGGTCCCCTTTATCAGGCCAAACTGCACTCAGGTATATATGTCCAAAGCTGGCAAAACAGAGCTACATGAATGTGACAGAATACTGCCATGCCAAGATGGCGTGTGGGTGGGAGAGCCTGTAGTGTTGTGTATATGATGAAAACAGGGATGGGGATCTGGTCAGTGAATCTGCAGAAACTTCTTCCCTCCTGCCCCAGGTGTGGGGGCAAGAGCTTCTCTCCTCATACTGCAGGATGGAAAGGAATAGATTATAGTTAAGGGTGAACTTTGGGCCAGAAAAGGAGTTCAACTGAAGTGAAGCTTATGTACAGATAGAAGTAACTAGAAACATCAAATATATGCAAGTCACTTTCCTGTACAAATAATATATGGCCTAGTTTTTGAACTGTCTTGATTTTCTAGGCCACTATAGTAAAGTATTAGCCAAGATGTATATGAAGCTTTAGCACATAGATCCCCAGGATTAAAACAAGGGCATTGGTTAGAATGAGAGTAATCTCAATGGAAAAGTGTAGAAAATCATGGACTCTGCCAGGAGCTTCCACACAAGCATGTGCTGAGCTGGTGGCAGATGGAGAACCCGGGAGCCTGGCAATATTTTTCACATTCTATGTGAATAATCTGGCAGTGAGGAGGCACAGCTGGTCTGGGATAGGTGGCAACTTTAATTTTTCTTTCTCTAACTCCAAGATTTAGAGTTCTCTGGAAAGTTAGAGGTGTCTTGGTTGACTACACTCTATAAACAGTGTAGTATGGTACCTGTCAATTCTCCAGAAGCAAAAGAAATGGGAAGTTCATCATGTGGGTTCATTACTATTTTACTTTGTAAACCTCATAGCTTTGGAAAATTTTCATCTTGGGAAAAATGTAGAATAATATTTTCATGAGACTTTTCCCTTTGGCTAAAATCCAACTGAGCAAATAGTGGGTTTCCATTTTGTTGCAAGATTTTTAGATAGATTAGCTTCCTGAATTTTCACAAAAATCCTGTTTAGGATTTATTATTCAAATCGAAGTGCTTATCCTCACCCCCACTCAAACAAAAAGCTGAACAAACAGAAATCTGGAAAAATCAAGAAAAGTCAGCTTTCTTTGTAAAGAAAGACTTTATCCAAAGGTAGATTTCAGGTTTTGGAGAAAAGTGTGTATTCTGGAGGCAGAAAAATTATTTGTTCTTTGTGAGTTCTGTTTAGACCCTCTTTCCCACTTGACTCCTCATACTTTCACTTACTGGAAAGTCCCTTCAGACTTCAGTCTTGGCTTAGAATTCATGAAATCACTACACAGGCCCAGGTTAAAGAGGTGACTGTTAGAACGTTAGGAGGCCTAGATCCCCTCTGGTGGGCAGGACCCTCAGGAAAGATGGCAATGTGGTAGTAGTACAGAGACCATCAGAGGACTATTGTATATACATGGTGGGGGTGAAATATGTTGTATGGGGAGGTCTGGTGACCATAAAGTTGGGAACGCTGAAATTATAGCAGAAGAAGTTCCCCTTCCTTTGCCAAATATTTAGTATAAAACTTGCTACATAATGGATGAATATAATAGATCAATCATCACTTATAACATCAATATGTTATAAGTACATGGATGATAAATGAATGAATGAATAAATTTATCTGTATTTTCTATCTCACCCCCTGCCTTCTCTAAGCACATTTCTTGTTATTTTCCCTGTTTGTTTTCAGGGAAACTCAAGGGTGTGAGTTTGAGTTTTGGTATCCATCTTGGAGCAACTTCAGAAAGACCTCCCTATAAACTGACCCCCTTTTCTGAAGTTTATTATTTTATTTTGGAAAAAGGGAGACAGAGGGAGAGGGGAGGGGAGAGAAAGAGAAAGTGGGGTAGGGACAGAGAGAGAGAGAGAATCCCAAACAGACTCTACACTTTTATCATGGAGCCCAATGAGGAACTGTGATATCATGATCTGGGCTGAAATTGTTGAAATCAAGAATCAGGTGCTTAACCAAATAAGTCACCCAGATACCCCTCAATTTATCCCTTAAAAACTTACTCCAACTGATCTCAATTTTCAAGTTGTGTTTGAATGCCCCGTGATATACAATTCTCTGGAAAAAATGAATGCCTCAACTTGAAACATCTACACTGAGGTTCTTTATTCTTTTTATCTTTACATAGCCAGAAAGTTAAATTCCTAATATCAATAATTTTGTCCCTAGCATACACCAGCTTGAGTGTTGATATGCATTCCAATGGAGACCCAGCTGTGTGAAGAGCTATGAGGACATGCTGGACTCTGTGAACTTCTTTTAAGTGCCTAGTACTTCATTTATGATGCCTGCTGCTCTATTAATATTTAAGTGGTGGGTATTCTGTCCAAGGTTAAAAATCCTTCTTTAAGACTTTTGTTTGTACCAAGGTGGAGTAACTGGAATTGGACTTATTTTCCTTCTTGAAACATCTTTTAAAAATACAGGAAAACTATATGGAACAATTACTCTCAAGACAATGGGCAATAAGGCATTGAAGGACAGTGATTCCTGAGAAATGGTGGTGGTGGTTATACAATAACAACAACGCCAGCGCTAAGGTTATCCCAGATTACCACCTGGAGAAAGAGTTTGGCCCACAGTGCAAAGACAGAGAACCAAGAAGAAATTGGTTGTCTCCCTGATTCAACAGAACTGAGAGTCAAGAGAAGGTAAGGCAGCCTAAGTTCACAGGGCAGAGTACCAAAGAGGAGATGCACAGAGAGAAGCATAGAGATCTACAAAGGCTACCTTCCAGTGTTAACCTGAATAATGATCAGCGAATGCCTGCATATGAGGAAACTATCCAAGGCCTGAGGAAGAACTATCTGAAAAAATCAGGGGGAAGAGTGCCTGGAGCTTAAATAGGGTCCAATACAGTGTTTGTTCTCAAAAGCTAGGGTAGGAAAATCTTGTGACTAATGGTATCTCAGAGTACAACGAAGGTTCTTTTCTCAATAGTGATAAAAACTGGGTGTAGACAACACTCTATGGGAACTAAAAACAAGCCATAAAATAATCAAACTGTTTCCAGTCAACTTAACTGTGTCCTGGGAAAGGTTGGGGGGAGAAAATTCAAGAGTATTTATAGGTATGCAAAACTATTCAGTACCCAAAATGTCAAAATTTACAATGTTTGACATCCAATAAAAAATTCTAGGAATGCAAAGAAGCAGAAAATCACACCCCATAATGGGGGGGGGGATCAAAATTGACTTAGTGTTTTTGGTTCCTGCACAAGACTGATTAAACACATTTCTCCCTACTTCTTTCTCAAGAACACTGAAAACACTGGGCATTATAGATATAAATATCAAAAGGCTTAAAAGTTGAGAGAAGGAGACAAACTGGCTAGAGGACTCAGGAACCAAAGCATGATAAAGTAGTGAGTTGTTTGGGTATTCTTTTTGCTCTGTATATTACAGATTATGTGCTGAGGAAATTCATCTGAGAAATGCCAATGGGCACAAACAAAAATGGCCCACCCATCAGGGTGGTGTCTAAAAAGTCATGTAGGAAGCTGGGACTGACAACTCTGACTGATAGCAATAAGGGCAATCACTCCACCGTGGTATCAGTGTATGCCAAATGGAAAGCAATAACAAGGCACTTTCTCCCAGAAAGTGTGATACCAGCAGAGACCTAGTGGGGAAACAGAACACCTACCTCTGTCTGGCTGTAATAAGGTGCATCTCTCCCCACCAAAGTTTAGAGTAGGCAGAGTGAAAAACCTGGTATTTTACCCCCCACCTTAGCAGGACCCAGGTAGTGACCTCTTCTTCATTAATGTGGCATCAAAAGATGGCTAAATGGATTTAAATAAGATCAAGAGTTTCATATTATCCAAAGTCAACAGGATACAATTGAAATCACTTATAATATAAATAACCAGGAAAATCTCAACTTGCGTGATAAAAGACAATCAACAGATCCAAATACCAAGATGACAGAGATGTTGAAATTGTCTGACAAAAAGTTTGAAACAGTCATCCTAAAAATGCTTTAGCAAACAATTATGAACATTCTAGGAACAAATGAAATAGAGTCTCAGAAAAGAAAAAAAAGATATAAAGGAGAACAAAAAGAAAATTTTAGCATTTAAAAATACAATAGTCGCAACAAAAAACTTGGTAGGTGACTTCAGCAGGAAAGTGGTGATGACACAGAATCAGGGAATTTGAAGAAAGAAAAGCAGAAATTACAACCTGAACAAAAGAAGGAAAATAGTTAAAAAATTAACAGAACCTCAAATACCTGTGAGATTGTGACAAAAGATCTAATATTTCTATGATCAGGTCCACAGAAGGAGGAAGAAGAGGGGAAAGAGTGTGGAGCCAAAAATAAATACAGAGAAATAATGATTGCAAAATTTCCAAATTTGGCAAAAGATATTAACCTACTTGTTCAAAAATATAAATAAAACTAAAACAGTGTAAACCTAAAGATATCCATGTCAGCAAACATCTAGTCAAATGTCTGAAAACTAAACACATACACACACACACAAACACACACACACATAATGCATTTAAGCAACAAGAAAAAAAAATGAATGACACTCAGTTTCTCATCAGAAACCTGTGGAGACCAGATGGAGGTGGCACATGGTTTTTTTTGTTTTTTGTTTTTTTGTTTGTTTTTTTAAAGCACTGAAAGAAAAAAAAAACTGTCCAGAATTTTTAAAAGTTTGTTTATTTATTATTCATTCATTCATTCATTCATTCAGAGGGGGGAGGACAGTGGTAGTGGGTGAAGGTTAAAGAATGAGGGAGAGAGAATCCAAAGCAGGCTCTGCACTGTCAACACAGCCCCAATAGTGATCAAGCTCATGAACCTGAGCTGAAATCAAGAGTTGAATGCTTAACTAACTGTGCCACCGAGATGCCCCCCACCCCAGAATTATTTTCAATTTCTGAATTCTCCTTCAAGAATAAAGGGAAACTCAAGAAATTTAAAAACAGAAAAAAACATAAAATTAATCAATTATACAAAAAGTTGACTCTTTGGAGAATGAATAAAATTGAAAATCTCTCATGTGTGTGTGTGTGTGTGTGTGTGTGTGTATGCGTGTGTGTTAAAGAGAGAAAGGCTGTGGGGGGGGAAGGGAAGGAGGAAGCAATGAGGAGAGAAAACATACACATTACCACATTACCAGTAAAAGGAATGACACAGGGGGTATCAAAACAAACT
Source organism: Panthera onca (assembly GCF_046562875.1). NCBI lineage: Eukaryota > Metazoa > Chordata > Mammalia > Carnivora > Felidae > Panthera > Panthera onca. The sequence continues at coordinate 112,039,501 of NC_138346.1, forward strand.
CTGCAGCCATTAAGAGAATAATAAGAATAGACTATAAAAATTCTTCATATATTAATATGTAATGTACACAACATGGAACAATTGCTAAAAAGCACAAATTACCAGAACATACGCACTTTGAAAGAGATAATGTGATTATTCCCATAGCTTAAAGAAAGTTGAATTCGTCGCTCCTTATCAGGGAAATACAAATCAAAACCACACTCAGATATCACCTCACGCCAATCAGAGTGGCCAAAATGAACAAATCAGGAGACTATAGATGCTGGAGAGGATGTGGAGAAACGGGAACCCTCTTGCACTGTTGGTGGGAATGCAAATTGGTGCAGCCGCTCTGGAAAGCAGTGTGGAGGTTCCTCAGAAAATTAAAAATGGACCTACCCTATGACCCAGCAATAGCACTGCTAGGAATTTACCCAAGGGATACAGGAGTACTGATGCATAGGGGCACTTGTACCCCAATGTTTATAGCAGCACTCTCAACAATAGCCAAATTATGGAAAGAGCCTAAATGTCCATCAACGGATGAATGGATAAAGAAATTGTGGTTTATATACACAATGGAATACTACGTGGCAATGAGAAAGAGTGAAATATGGCCTTTTGTAGCAACGTGGATGGAACTGGAGAGTGTGATGCTAAGTTTAATAAGCCATACAGAGAAAGACAGATACCATATGGTTTCACTCTTATGTGGATCCTGAGAAACGTAACAGAAACCCATGGGGGAGGGGAAGGAAAAAAAAGAAAAAAAAGAGGTTAGAGTGGGAGAGAGCCAAAGCATAAGAGACTGTTAAAAACTGAGAACAAACTGAGGGTTGATGGGGGGTGGGAGGGAGGGGAGGGTGGGTAATGGGTATTGAGGAGGGCACCTTTTGGGATGAGCACTGGGTGTTGTATGGAAACCAATTTGACAATAAATTTCATATATTGAAAAAAAAAAGAAAGTTGAATTTGTAATTTATTTATTTTTTATTTAATTTTTAACATGTTATTTTTTTAAGTTTTTAAAAAAGTTTTTATTTATATTCCAATTACTTAACATACAGTGTGTTATTAGTCAGGTATACAATATAGTTGAGTCAACACTTCCATACAATGCCCTGTGCTCATCACAACAAATGAGCCCCTTAATCCCCATTACCTATTTAATCCATCACCCCACCTACTTCCACTTTGGTAACCATCAGTTATTTCTCTATAGGTAAGAGTTCTTGTGGTTTCCCAGTCCCTATCTCTTCTTTTCCTTATGCTTGTTTATTCCACATATGTGTGAAATCATGTGATATTTGTTTTTCTGACTATTTTGCTTAGTATAATACTTTCTAGCTTCATCCACGTCATTACAAATGGCAAATACAATTCTTTTTCTATGGCTGAGTAACATTCCGTTACATATAGACCATTTCTTTTTTTATCCATTCATCAGTTGATGTATGTTTGGGCTCTTTCCATAATTTGGCTATTGTGGATAATGCTGCTATAAACATTAGGGTTCATGTATCCTTTCAAATTAGTGTTTTTGTATGCTTTGGGTGAAACCTAGTAGTACAATTGCTGGATCATTGGGTAGTTTTATGTTTAATTTTTTGAGGAACCTCCATAATGTTTTCCAGAATGGCTCCTCCAGTTTGATTTCTACCAACAGTGCAAGAGGGTTCCCTTTTCTCCACATTCTCACTAAGACCTGTCGTTTCATGGGTTGTTGAATTTAGCCATTCTGACAGGTGTGAAATTGTATTTCATCACAATTTTTTTTTGTCCACTATACTATTCTATTGTTTCTTTCTTTCTTTCTTTCTTTGAGGTTTTATTTTTTTTTTTTAGTTTTTTTAATTAAATAATTTATTTTTATTTACATCCAAGTTAGTTAGCATATAGTGCAACAATGATTTCAAGAGTAGATTCCTTAATGCCCCTTACCCATTTAGACCATCCCCCCTCCCGTAACCCCTCCAGAAACCCTCTGTTTGTTCTCTATATTTAAGAGTCTCTTGTTTCGTACTCTTCCTTGTTTTTATGTTATTTTTGCTTCTCTTCCCTTATGGTTATCTGTTTTGTATCTTAAATTCCTCATATAAGTGAAATCGTATGATATTTGTCTTTCTCTGACTTACTAATTTTGTTTAGCATAATACTTTCCAGTTCCATCCATGTAGTTGCAAATGGGAAGATTTCATTCTTTTTGATCGCCTGGCAATGCTCCATTGTGTGTGTGGTGTGTATATATATATATATACCTTCTTTATCCCTTCATCCATTGAGGGACATTTGGACTTTTTCCATACTTTGGCCATTGTCAATAGTGCTGCTATAAACATGGGGGTACATGTGCCCTTTCAAAATAGCATACCTGTATCCCTTGGATAAAAGCCTAGTAGTGCAATTGCTGGATCATAGGATAGTTCTGTTTTTAATTTTTTGAGTAACCTCCATACTGTTTTCCAGAGTGCACCAGTTTTCATTCTGGCCAGCAGTGCAAAAGAGATCCTCTTTCTCAGCATTCTCTCCAACACCTGTTGTTGTCTGAGGTATTAACGTAAGCCATCCTGACAGGTGTGAGGTGGTATCTCATTGTGGTTTTGATTTGTATTTCCCTGATAATGAGTGATGTTAAGCATTTGTTTATATATCTGTTAGCCATCTGGATGTATTCTTTGGAAAATTATCTATGCATGCCTTTTGCTCATTTCTTTTCTGGATTGTTCATTTTTGAGGTGTTGAATTTGATAAGTTCTTTATAGATTTTGGATACTAACCTTTTATCTGATATATCATTTGCAAATATCTTCTCTCATTCTGTCAGTTGCTTTTTAGTTTTGCTGATTGTTTCCTTTGCTGTGCAGAAGTTTTTTTATCTTCATGAGGTCCCAATAGTTCATTTTTGCTTTTCTTTCCCTTGCCTCTGGAAATGTGTTGAGTAAGAAGTTGCTGCAGCTGAGGTCAAAGAGGTTGTTGCCCGCTTTCTCCTCCAGGATTTTGATGGCTTCCTGTCTTATGTTTAGGTCTTTCATCCATTTTAAGTTTTTTTTTTCTTTGTGTGTGTGTGTGTGTGTGTGTGTGTGTGTGTGTGTGTGTGTGTTTGTATGTGTCTGTGTGTCTGTGTGTCTGCGTGTGTGTCTGTGTGGGGTGTAAGAAAGTGGTCCAGGTTCATTTTTCTGCATGTCACTGTCCAGTTTTCCCAGCACAATTTGCTGAGAAGACTGTCTTGGATATCCTTTCCTGCTTTGTCAAAGATTAGTTTACCATATGTTTGTGAGTCTATTTCTGGGCTCTCTATTCTGTTCCATTGATCTGAGTGTCTGTTTTTCTGTCAGTACCATACTGTATTGATGATTACAGCTTTGTAATATATCTTGAAGTCTGGGATTGTGATGCCTCCAGCTTCGGTTTTCTTTTTCAAGATTTCTTTGGCTATTCAGGGTATTTTCTGGTTCAGTAGAAATTTTAGGATTGTTCTAGCGCTGTGAAGAATGCTGGTGATATTTTGATAGGGATTGCATTGAATATGTAGATTGCTTTGGGTAGTATTGACATTTTAAAAATGTTTGTTCTTCCAATCCAGGAGCATGGAATGTTTTCCCAGTTTTTTTGTGTATTCTTCAATTTCTTTCATAAGCTTTCTAGTTTTCAGTATATAGATTTTCACTTTTGTTAGGTTTATTCCTAGGTACTTTATGGTTTTTGGTGCAATTGTAAATGCGATCAATTCCTTGATTTCTCTTTCTGTTGCTTCATTATTGTTGTATGGGAATGCAACTGATGTCTGCACATTGATTTTATATCCTGCGACTTTGCTGAATTCATGGATCAGTTCTAGCAGTTATTTTGTGGAATCTTTTGCATTTCCATATAGAGTATCATGTTGTCTGTGAAGAGTGAAACTTGCAGATTTGGACGCCTTTTATTCCTTTGTGTTGTCTGCTGCTAAGGCTAAGACTTCCATACTATGTCAAATAACAGTGGCGAGAGTGGACATCCCTGTCTTGTTTCTGACCTTAGGGGGTAAGCTCTCAGTTTTTCCTCATTGAGGATGATATTAGCAGTGGGTCTTTCATATATGGCTTTTATGATCTTGTGGTATGATCTTTCTATTCCTACTTTCTTGAGGGTTTTTATTAAGAAAGCATGCTGTATTTTGTCAAATGTTTTCTCTGCATTTGGATCTGGTTGGCTAGTATCTTTTTGAGGATTTTTGCAACCATGTTCATTAGGGAAATTGGTCTGTAGTTCTCCTTCTTAGTGGGGTCTTTGTCTGGTTTTGGAACAAATGTAATACTGGCTTCATAGTATGAGTTAGGACATTTTCCTTCCGTTTGCAATTTTTGGAACAGTTGCAAAAGAATAGGTGTTAACTCTTCTTTAAGTGTTTGGTAGAATTCCCCTGGAAAGCCATCTGGCCCTCGACTCTGGTTTTTTAGGAGATTTTTGATTACTAATTTGATTTCTTTCCTGTTAATGGGTCTGTTCAAATTTTCTATTTCTTCATGTTTCAGTTTGGTAGTTCATATGTTTCTAGGAATTTGACCATTTCTTCCAGATGGCCCATTTTATTTGTGTATAATTGCTCATAATATTCTTTTATTATTGTTTGTATTTCTGCTGTGTTTGTTGTGACCTTTCCTCTTTCATTATTGATTTTATTTATTTGGGTCCTTTCCTTTTTTTATTTTTGATCAAACTGGCTAGGGGTTTATCAATTTTGTTAATTCTTTCAAAGAACCAGCTCCTGGTTTCATTGAAATGCTCCACTGCTTTTTGTTTGTTTGTTTGTTTGCTTGGTTGGTTGGTTGGTTTTGATAGCATTGATTTCTGCTCTAATCTTTATTATTTCCTGTCTTCTGCTGTTTTGGGTTTTATTTGCTGCTCTTTTTCCAGCTCTTTAAGGTGTAAGCTTAGGTTGTGTATCTGAGACCTTTCTTCCTGCTTTAGGAAGACCTGGATTGCCATAGGCTTCCCTCTTATGACTGCCTTTGCTGCATCCCAGAGCTTTTGGGATGTGTTGTTATCATTTTCATTGGCTTCCATGTACTTTTGAATTTCCTCTTTAACTTCTTGGTTAGCCCATTTATTCTTTAGTAGGATATTCTTTAGACTCCAAGTATTTGTTATCCTTCCACAAACCTGATCTGTCTTCCCTTGTAGGTTAAGGACTTTATTTCCCTTGCTGCTTTCATGATTCTTTCCTTTTCTGAGTGTTTGTGAATTTTACTATGATATGATTTGTTGATATTCAGTTTTTGTTGAATCTAATGGGAGTTCTCTGTGCTTCCTGGATTTTGATGTCTGTGTCTTTCCCCAGGTTAGGAAAGTTTTCCACTATGATTTGCTCACATAAAACTTTTACCCCTTTTTCTGTCTCTTCATTTTATGGGGCCCCTGTGATTCTGATATTATTTTTTTAATGAGTCACTGAGTTCTCTAATTCTTAAATTATGCTCTTTTGCCTTAGTGTCCTTCTTTTTTTCTGTTTCATTATCTCCTTAAGTTTGTCCTCTCTGTTGCTGATTTGCTGCTTTGCTTCATTCATCCTTGCCTCTGTGGCATCCAATTGAGATTGCAGCTCAGTTATAAAATTTTTAATTTCATTCTGACTAGCTTTTACTTCTTTTATCTCCACAGAAAGGGATTCTAATCTATTTTCAACCCCAGATAGTATTCTTATTATCATAATTCTAAATTCTGGTTTAGACATCTTGCTTGTATCTGTGTTTATTAAGTCCCTGGCTCTAATTCCTTTCTGTTCTTTCTTTTGGAGTGAATTCCTTTATTTCATCATTTTGACGAAAGAAAATGAATTTATAAAGTAAAAAATTAAAAGTTAAAAACAAAAAAATCAAATAAAGAAGACTATATCCTAGGTGTGTTTTGGTCTGGTTGCTGAAGGAAGCTTGATAGATTATAGAAAAAAAAGGAAAGATAAGAAAAGAAAACAGAAAGAAAAAAAAGGAAAACCTTTGAAAACTTGAAAAAATGAATACAATAAAATATAATAAGATGAAATGAAAGTAAAATGGAATTTTAAAAATTTACCAAAAAGTAAAAATATAGTAGAAAAAATTAAAGAAATTAAAATTAAAGTAGAAAAAAAATCTTTTCTCCAGAAATGGAAAATAAAAATAAAGTTTTTCTCTTTCTGTATTCAAGAATAAGAAAAGAAAAAGAAAAAAAATTGAACAGATGGACCAGTGAACAGAATGTAATATGATTGAAATTACATCCGGTTTCCTATAAAGTCAAACTATGAAGCACTTTATAGTCTATTAACTAAGCAGGAGGAGAGAGTTGTGGTGTTCCTCAAGAACATGTTTGGCCCAGTTGGGCGGGGTTCAGTGTAGCAGTCCATTCTCCACTAGATGGTGTTGCTTAACTTACTGGAGTGGATTGTTTTGGCTCATGGAGGCATGTATACATATGTGCAGGAAGGGTGAAAATGGCATCACCCAGCTACCCAGTCTCTAGTATCAGAACTCTGTGCTGTCCCTGACCGACAATCAAGCACCCCTCCTTTGTCTCTGGCTTCCATCCACTCCCCGCTTCTATACTGTCCATGATCAAGCCATCATGTTGCCAGGCAGCACATCCCTCCTGAGTTTTATCTCAGATGGGCGGTGTTTCCCAATCCCTCGCTTCTGAGGGACTGTGGTTTTGACCTGCTCTGACTCTCTGAGGGAGGACCTCGCTGAACAATGGCCAAGTGCCAGCCCACCCCCAGGAATGTTCTGAGACTATGCTGCTGCCAATGCCCAGAGACTCTAGCTGGATACCAGCCCACCCCAGAAAAAGTTTGTGCTATTATGTAGCAGCAGTGTTTTAGGGATTGTGGTAAATCACAACACACATCTGGTGCCAAGCTTCACCTTTAATGTTCTTGTTCCAACACCAGAAAATGTGGTTGTTCTCTAGGGTTCACTGGGACCTTTGCCTGTGGGGAGGTCAAACAGCCTCTACCAATGTCCTTGCACTAAGGAACAGCCATTCCCTGTGTGGCCCAAGGACCCCTGAGACCTCACACTCTGCTCCTGGAGATTCACCCTTTCCAGAAGAGCACCACCAGGTATTGAACTGAAGAATTTCAGACTCTTGCATTCCCCCCGGTTTATAGAGTCTTAATGGAATTTAGACCCTCTCCTTTCTCCCTTTTTTGTTCAGTCCCTTGTGGCTGTTTCCAGTCTTCCTCTTTCTCTCCACCTGCTTTTGGGGGGGGTGCTTTTCCAATACTCTCCCCCTGTATCCAAACTCTCTCTGCAAGCAAAAATAGCTCCCTGCCCTCCATGGCTTCTCTCTCTCTCCCAGTTCACCTCTCCTGGCCATGTACCTGCTGAGCTCTGTGGTTCAGGTTGTACAGATTGCTGTGTTAATCATCAAATCAGTTTTCTAGGTATGCAAGATGGTTTAGTGTTGATCTGGCTGCATTTCAGAGATGAGAGATGTGAACTTCCATGCTGTTCCACCATCTTGGCCCCTCCCCTATCTCATTGCAGCTTTGATTTGTATGTACCTCATGATGAGTTATGGTAACCATCTTTTCATGTGTCTGCTAGCCATCTTATTTGGAGAAATGACTATTCATGCCTTCTGTTCATTTTTAACTTGGATTGTTCATTTTGGGGTGTGTTGAGTTTGATAAGTTCTTTATATATTTCAGATACCAACCCTTTATCAGATACGTCATTTGCAAATATCTTCTCCCATTTCAAAGGTTGCCTGTTAGTTTTGTTGATTGTTTCCTTTCTTCTTCAGAAGGTTTTCATTTTGATTAAATCCCAGTAGTTTATTTTTTGCTTTTGTTTCCTTTGCCTCAGGAGACATATCTACAAAGAAGTTGCTATGGCCAATGTCAAAGCAATAACTGCCTGTCTACTCTTCTAGATTTTAACGGTTTCCAATCTCACATTTAGGACTTCAATCTATTTTGAATTTATTTTTGTGTAGGTTGTAAGAAATTGGTCTAGTTTCATTATTTTGCATGTAGATGTCTAGTTTTTCCAGCACCATTTGTTCTTTTCCCATTGGGTATTCTTCCCTGCTTTGTTGAAGACTAATTGTATAGTTGTGGGTTCATTTCTGGATTTTCTATTCTGTTCTATTGATCTTTGTGTCTCTTTTTGTGCCTGTACCATACAGTCTTGATCACTACAGATTTGTAATATAAATTGAAGTCTGGAATGGTGACGCCTCTTCTAGCATTGCTTTTCTTTTCCAAGATTGCTTTGGTTATTTGGTGTCTTTTGTGGTTCCACTCAAATTTTAGGGCTGTTTGTTCCACCTCTGCAAAAAATGCTGGTCCTATTTCAATAAGCATTATATTAAATGTGGAGATTGCTTTATGTATTATAGACATTTTAACAATATTTGTTCTTCCAATCCATGAGAATGGGATATTTTTCACTTTTTGTGTCATCTTCAATTTATGTGTTCAATTTCAATAATCAGTGTTTTATAGTTTTCAGAGTAGAGGTGATTCACCTCTTTGGTGACGTTTTCCTAGATATCTCATTATCTTTGGTGCAATAGTAAATGGGATTGTTTTCTTAACTTCTTTTTCTATTGCTGCATTTTTAGTATACAGAAATGCAACAGATTTCTATATATTGACTTTTTTTATCTTGTTGATAAATTCAACTGGTTGAATTTCTACCAGTTTTTTGTGGAATCTTTTGAGTTATATATAGCATACACGTATCAGAAGGATTAACATAAAAAAATAATGACAACACAAAGTTCTAAAATGTGTTCTTTCAGTTTTACATTGTTGTTTGGAATGTAAAATGTGCAGACACTCTGGAAAACAGTTTGGCACTTTCTTGAACAACTAAATACACAACTATTAACACAGAAATTACCTTCTTAAATATTTATCCCAGAGAAATTAAAATGTATATTCACACAAAAGCCTGTGCATGAATATTTTCAACAGTTTTATTATTAATCCCCCAAAAAACTAGAATGAGCCCAGATGTCCTTTGATAGGCAAATAAGCAATCTTTCCTACATACATATAATGGAATAGTCAGAAATTAAAAGGACAAAATATTGACACATGCAATAACTTGAATTTCAAGGGAATTATTATAGAGGAAAAAAAGCCAATCTCAACATGTTTCATACTGCATTATTCCATTTATATAACATTATTGAATAAAAAATACAAAAACAGAGACTAGAATAGTGGTCCCTAGTGTAACTAAGTGAAAATGAGCAGGAGGGAAGTGAGTGTGGTTGTGAAAAGACAATGCGAGTGATACTTGGAGTGGTAAAGATGTTCCATAACTTGAGTGTATCTATGTCTAGATTATGATTGTCATAATGTGTGATAGTTTTGCAAAATGCTACCATTGAAGGAAGCTAAGTAAAGTGTACACAAGAAGTAACTGTATTATTTTTCACAAGTGCATATGAATCTACAATTATCTTAAAATAAAGGATTTATTTAAAAATTTGAATGGAAGGAAAAGTATAAAATTGTGGGCCAGAGTGAGTTTTTATCGTATACAAATTGGAAAGAAAAGAAAAACAACATTAACCAAGATGTTAGGAAATTCCCATATGGAATATAGACTTATGAGAAATAAATCTAACTATATTGGAAATGTGATACAATCTCACTCAAGGATTTGGGGGAAAAAGGACTTAACCTAAGTAACTTTGGAAAATTTTATTTTGACTGGCCACACAACGTTTAAAGACAAAATGAACTTACATAAACACTGTATTCTAGTTGGTAAATGTTTCTCATACCAGTATAGGTTAGCAATTCTGAAACTACATTACATGTATACTAGAGTTAAAAAAGAATTCAATAAATTATAGATAATGGGAACCAAATATTTATGTTTGGAAAAATATAAATAAGCAAAGCTGGGAAGGTTAGAATGAATCCTTTGGTGCTTGATTATAGTCAGGGATATTAGTATTAACTCATATCAATGTGCATAACTAGATATAGAAATATATGTATATATATATACACATATATATATGCATATACATAGTGTGCATATATGTTTCCTAGCTCTGTACACTAAGAGGGCCTCAAAGCAATAACACCTTGGTAACAATGGAGCACTCTTGGGACCCATATCTTGATTTAAGTTCCATGTTCTAATAAAAGGAATTAAAGCTTCCTGGAGTAATGAACCACACTATGGCTGGGACATAAAAAATACAAAATGAGTCTGGAGCATCTAATGCCAAAAAATAATGATGTGCTTTAAGAAAAAGAGAAATGGGTGGTAATGTGAAAGAGTTCCAAAGACTAAATTTGAAATAATATATGCAACAAAAATAATGTTTCACTGGATTATAACTTGAAGTAGAAAAGAAATATATGTGAGTGAGTCCATGTTAATTTAAATAAATTATTGAATATATAAACTGGGAATAGGAACAAATCTTCCTTACAGAAGGATGAAAAGTAATACATGTACAAAGAATCAGAGAAGTAGAAAATCACCATTAGAACAATAGTAACTGATGCAGGCAATATCTACTAATGAATCCTGAAATTAGAAAGCTAGATATTAAGGAAAAACGGATATTTGCAGAGCTTCAAATTATTAAAAATATATTTATTAATTACTTCAGTGGTCTTATCATATATCTGCAAATTATTTGATATGCTTGCCTCCAAGAAATGAAGCTCTTCTTGAGCGTGGACTGGTCTTAATGACTTGTTTAAAATAAATGAAGCATGGAAGGAGAAAAGTAGTAGCTTTACAGTGAAGAAAACTGACAGATAACACCTTAGCCAAGTGATCAAGGTTAACATCACAAGTAACAAGTCATGTTACTATCACATATCTCTTCATGTAATGAGGTGTGTAGAGCACTTCACCTCTGTAGTATTCTTTCCTAAATCTATAACCCCAGTCTACACAAGAGAAAATATCAGAAACACACAAATTAAAACACATACTATACAATACCTGACACTTCAAATGTGCCAAGATCACAAAAATGCAAAGACTGAGAAACAGCCACAGATAGGAGACTGAGGGTACATGGTGATTAAATACAATGTCTTGTCCTGAATTAGATCTTGAAATATCTGTTGTTTTTATTTTGTAAATTGGACTTTACCAAAATAAAAACTTCTTATCCTGGAAAGATAAGTTGGAAAAGACAAACCACAGAGTAGGAGAAAATATGATTCTCAATACATACATTTTACAAAGAACATATACCTAGAATATATTGAAAATTTTTGAGCTCAATGATAAGATAAAACATTAATTCTTCCAGTTGTTTTTATTTAAAAAAAGTATTCTATGCCTCCTTCAGAAAGATATTTTTCTGGATAAACACTTCTTGATTGAAAAAGTGTTCTATTTTTATTCTTAGTTTTGGGGAGTTTTGTTTCTCTGTTTTTGGTAAGTACTACAAAGCTGTTGCTTCTCTGTTTTCTAGATTACATTATTTTCAGTGAGAAATCTCTGTCATCTTTATCTTAGTTCCACTTTTCACTGCACACACAAGGTGTGTGTTATTTTTATCTGGCTGCTTTAATACTTTTTTTCTTTATCACTTGCTTTAAGGTATTTGATTATGATTTGCTTTGGTGCACTTTTTTTTCATGTTTCTTATGCTTGTGACATTAAGACTGTGAATGCATAGATTTATAGTTTGCATTAACTTATAAATTTTAGTCATCATTTCTTCACATATTTTTCTGCCCCTGCTATCCTCCTTGTTAATTCTAATTACATATATTTCGCCTCTTGGAATATTCCCACAGTTCACTGATAGTCTGCACTTTCAATTTATTTTTCTTTCTATGTTTCATTTTGTATAATTTTGATTGTTATACCTTCAAGTTCATTAATCATTTCTCTGCAATATCTAGCCTGCTGTTAATTTCATCCAGTGTCTGTTTCATTTCACACATCATTATTTTTATCACTAGTTTGACTTCAGCCTTTTTTTTTATAGATTCCATGTCTCTAACTAGCATTTGTCTGTAGTTTATTGAGTATATGGACTACACTTATAACAATTGATTTAATGTCCCTTTCTAATGAATTCTGTGATTGTTATTCTTAGATCAGTCATTTTTCTCTGCCATTTTGAAACTTTATTTTTAAATTATTTTATATTTGCAAAAAGTTACATTTATAATAAAGAAGTCCCATAAACTCTTCACCCAGTTTTCCCCAATATTATGCAACTCCCATAACATGCATAACTTACATATATAATATACATTTTACATATCTATAGCATAATATCAAGACCCAAAATGTGGGATTGATGCAATGCTATTTTGTCATATACGTAGATTCCTATGAGAACAATAACAAAGTATGGAACAGATGAGTTTCCTTTGTTGTCCTTATATAATTGTATCTCCCCTATTTCTTCCACCACATCTACCCTTAGAAATCCCTAATTTGTTCTTCATCTCTATAACACTGTAATTTTGAGAAAGGAATAATATGGTATGTGACCTTTTGAGACTGACTTTTGACTCACAACAAAAATTCCCTTGAGATTCATCCAAGTTGTTGCATAAATCAACATTGTGTTCATTCTCATTGCTGAGAAATATTCCATGGTATATATTCATCAATTTTTAAAAATCAGTTACCTGTTGAGGGACACTTTGGTTGTTTCTAGTTTGAGCAATTAAAAATAAACTTTCTATGAACATTTGTGTATAGGTTGTTGTGGTAATATGTTTTTGTCTCTGAGATAAATGCTTGGAGAACAATCACAGGGTTTTATGATAGCTGCATGTTTAGTTGTTTAAGAAACCACAAAAAATGGTTTCCAGAGTGGCTGTGCAGTTTATATTACCACAAGCAGTGTATGAATGATCTAACCTTTCTGAACCCTCTTCAGTGTTTGGTGTTGTCAGTATTTTTTAAGTCAGCAATTCTGACAGGTATATAGAGATATCTCATTGTGATTTTAATTTACGTTTTCCCAATCACCTAACAATGTTGAACATATTTTCATGTGTTCACTTGCCATATGTAAATCCTTTTTTTTTTTTTTTTTATTTATTTTTGGGACAGAGAGAGACAGAGCATGAACGGGGGAGGGGCAGAGAGAGAGGGAGACACAGAATCGGAAACAGGCTCCAGGCTCCGAGCCATCAGCTCAGAGCCTGACGCGGGGCTCGAACTCACAGACCGCGAGATCGTGACCTGGATGAAGTCGGACGCTTAACCGACTGCGCCACCCAGGCGCCCCTGTAAATCCTTTTTGAGGAAATGCCTCTTCATGTTGTTTGCCCATTTTGTAATTAGATTTTTACTATTTACTTTTGAGAGCTCCTTATATATTCCACTTCTTTGTCAAATAAAATATTTTCAAATGTTTTCTCCAAGAATGTAGTTTGTCTTTTTTATCCTTTATTGGTCTTTCACAGAGCACAAATTCTCAACATTGGTTAAACCCAATTAATTATTTTTTTCTTTTATGAATCATGCATTTGGCATTATGCTTAATTTTTTTTTAATTTTTTTTTTATTTTTGAGAGACAGAGAGAGAGAGAGCATGAGCAGTGGAGGGGCAGAGACAGAGGGAGACTCAGGATCCAAAGCAGACTCCAGGCTCTTGAGCTGTCAGCACAGAGCCCAACACAGGTCTCGAACCCACGGACCATGAGATCATCACCTAAGCTAAAGTTGTACGCTTAACCGACTGAGCCACCCAGGGACCCCTGGCATCATGTTTAAGAATTGTTAACCAAGTCCTAGGATTCAGATTTCTTCCCTCTATTTTCTTCTAAAAGTTTTATATTTTCATATTTTATACTTGAAAATATGGCCTATTTGGGGTTAATTTTTGTATTGTTTAAGATTCCTTTTATCTTTTGCCTCTGGGCTTCACATCTTTCTCTCTGCATTTTATTTTGTATAGTTTTTATTGGTATAGTCTTTATCCAGCACCATTTGTTGAAAAGGTTATTCTTCTTTTATTAGATTGCTCTCACACCTTTGTCAAAAATCAATTGCCTATAGTAGTGTGAGTTGATTTCTGAGTTTTCTGTTCTGTTTCACTGGTGTCTACAACTATCTCTCCACAAATACCATGCAGTCTTGATAGTATAGAAATATATCTCTTGAAATTAAGTATGCTGATTTCTCCTATTTTATTCTTCTCTTTCAAAATTATTTATTTAGTTTAGTTCCTTAGCTCTTGAAAATACATTTTAGTATAATCTTACCTATATCCATCAAAATGACAAAAAAAAGTTACTTGGGTTTTGATAGAATTTTCATTAAATCTGCATATCAATTTTGAGAATATTGCCTTGTTTTCTATGTTGAATCCTCCAATTCATGAAAACGATGTATATCTCCATTTATTTAGCTCCTCTTAGATAATACAGATTTCAATATATAAATCCCACAAGTATTTGTTAGATTTATACCTATTTCATTTTATTATTTGTTTTAAATATTATTGTATTTTTAAATTTCATTTTCTATACATTAATAGCTAGTGTACAGAAATCTAGTTTTTTTTTAGTGTTTTTAAGATTTCTTGAGATTTCCTACATAGACTCTTGTGTTATCTACAAAGAAAGACAGTTTTATGTCTTCCATTATGATTCTTGTGAAGTTTATTTCCTTGACTTCCTTTATTTTACTGTCTGAAACTTCTAATACTTGGATAAATAATATTGGGTGAATACAGAGATCCTTACCTTCTTTCTAGTCTTATGGGAAAGCATTTAGTCTTTCACCATTGAATATGATTCTAGCTGAAGGTTTTTGTAGTTGTACTTTATCAAGTTAAGGATGTTTCCCTCATTTCGTATTTTTGTGCTGTTTAATTTTTCATTGGCATCGGTATTAAGAAAAATGTTTCAGGAGCTTGGGAAGATGGAAGAGTAGGTAGACTCTGAGCTCACCGTGTTCCACATTTACTAGATATCATCCATATCCAATCTCAATAAACTGGAGAATGAGCCAAAGACTGGCAGAACAAACTCCATCACTAAATATAGAGAAGCAGCTGAGTCTGATAGGTTAGGAAGGTCAGAAAGGTGGAAGGAGGCTGCCCACAGGAGGGAAGGAACTGTGCATGTGAAAAGGGCAGTGAAACAGGCCCATGCACCAGGGAGCTCACACAGGGGAGGCTATTTGGCTTTAAAAACCAGAGAAGCTGAATTCCATTGGTTTGTAAAACCAGTCAGACTTATAGTCTGGAGCTTTAAAAGCCAGCTGACTCAGCACTGGGCAAGCCAGGAGGGTGAATGATAGCTGGGGACTTCCTCTTATAGAGACAGCAGCCTGCTTAGAAAAGCAACATAAAAATGACAGTTTACAAATCATGGGAGGGGGCGGGGCAAATGGGACACACATCTGTTAATACTCAGTTCAGATAGTGTTGGGGAACTTCAAAAATGAGGGAGCTGACAGGTGCCTTTTTCCTCCCTTGCCTTTGGCATAAACACAGAACCACCTATGGGAGGTGGGGCTGCACAGACACTTGTAGATGTGGCCCGGGACTCGGGGCAAATTTTTTTTTAAACTGTGTGCATGCCCTGCTCAGTCACCGTTGCACAGCTGTCACCATATTCTCTACCCAGCCATACATCCCCCAGCCATCCTTAAGCACCATGCCCAACCTTGTTCCCCAGCCACGCTGATGTGCAGCACCTAGTCACCACCACTGTGGGGGATCCAGCATAAGACTAGTGGCCCAATGCAAGGTTTTCTAACACTACCACCTTGTTTCCAAGTTCTCCAGCAAACATGGCCACTTACAGCTGACCTACCTGGATCCTAAGACCTAGAACAGCCCACAACAATCAGAAAGCCAGTGAATATTGAACTGAGAGGACAAGTGACATATACAAACCAGCAGGGCACAAGCAACACACAGAGAATACGCTCCTTAAGTGCCAGTTTCTGGTAAACATGGGACACTAAGCTGCAGGGTATACTAGTAATTCTTCTTCATAAACAAGCTACTTTCAAGGGGCAGAAGACACATCTGACTTTCTTACAACACAGAAACAGACACAGGGAGGCATACAAAATGAGGAGACAGAGAAATTTATACCAAATAGAAGAACAGAATAAGGCCACAGCCAGAGAGCTAAGCAAAACCGATATAAGTAACATGCCTGTTACTTATATGGAGATGGAGAATTTAAAGCATGGGGAATTTAAAGCATTATCATAAGGATATTCACTGGACTTGAGAAAAGATTGGAAGACATCACTGAGACTCTTAACACAGAGATAAAGAATAACATTGCAGAGATAAAGAGCTCAATAAATAAACAAGAAACATGCTGGATGGAATGAAGAGCAAGATGGAAGAAGTAGAGGAATGAATTAGTGACCTAGAAGACAGAGTAATGAAAAGTAGTCAAACTGACAAAAAGAGAATTACACAGAATTAGAATAGACTTAGGAACTCAGCGACTCCATCAGACATAATCATATTTATATTATAAAAGTCCCAGAAAAAGAAGAAGAAGAAGAAGAAGAAGAAGAAGAAGAAGAAGAAGAAAGAAAGAAAGAAGAAAGGGGAAGAAGAAGAATGAGGAAGAAGAAGAAAGGGGAAGAAGAATAATGGAAAGGGGACAGAAAATTTATTTGAAGAAATAAAACTTCCCTAATCTGGGGAAGGAAACAGATATCCAGATCTAGGAGGCACAGAGAACTCACATCAAAGTGAACAAAAGCAGTCCCATACCAAGACGTATTGTAATTAAATTTGCAAAATATAGTAATAAAGGAAAAATCTTAAAAGCAGCAAAAAAAAAAAAAAAAAAAAAGAAAAAAAGAAAAAGAAAAGAAAAGAAAAGAAAAAAAAGAAAAGAAAAAAAAAATCAGTAACTTACAAAGGAAAACACATTAGGGTACCAGGAGATTTTTCAACATAAAGTTTGCAAACCAGAAAGCAGTGGCATGGTATATTCAAAATGTGGAAAAGGAAAAATCTGCAGCCAAGAACACTCTATACTACAAGGCTATCATTCAGAATAGAAGGAGAGATAAAGAGTTTTTCAGGCCCCCAAAACAAAAACAAACAAAACAAAACAAAACAAAACTAAACAAAAAACCTAAAGGAGTTTGTGACCACTAAACCAGCCCTAAAAGAAATATTAAGGGTACTCTGAGTGGAAAGAAAGACAAAACGTGACCTAATAAAGGTAGGAAACACAAAAGTAGTAAAAATTAATTTTTCTGTAAAAAATATGTCAAGGAACTCACAAAAAAGGATACAAAATATAATAAAATATAAAATGCGAGGAGGAGAAAAGAATAGGTTCAAACTTAAACAACCATCAACTTAAAATACAGAAGAGGTTATATACAAACATAATGGTAATCATATATCAAAAACCATTAACAAACATACAAATAATAAAAAGAAATAAATCGAAATATATCACTAATGGGGTGCCTGGGTGTCTCAGTCAGTTAAGCATCTGACTTTGGCTCAGGTTATGATCTCTAGTTTGTGAGTTAGAGCCCCGCATCAGGCTTTGTGCTAACAGCTCAGAGCCTGGAGCCTGCTTCAGATTCTGTGTCTCCCTGTCTCTGTCCCTTCCCTGCTCATGCTCTCTCTCAAAGAATAAATAAACATTAAAAACATTAAAAAAAACAAATATATTACTAAAGAAAATCAGCAAACCATGAATGAGAGTATGACAAGAAAGAATCAGACCACAAAACAAATTATAAATGCCAATAAATATATATCTATCGATAATTACTTTGACTGTAAATAGACTGAATGCTCCAATAAAAAGACAAAGGACGACAAAAAAAAAAACCCATCTATATGTTACCAACAAGACTTATTTTGGACCTAAAGACACTGGCAGATTGAAAGTGAGAGGTTGGAGACACATCTATCATGCAAATGGATGTCAAGAGAAAGCTAAATTAGTAATACTTATATTGGACAAAAAACACTTTAAAACAAAAATTGCAGAGGTGCCTGGGTGGCTCAGTCGGTTAAGTGTCCGACTTCAGCTCAGGTCATGATCTCATGGTTTGTGGATTTGAGCCCTATATCAGGGTCTGTGCTGACAACTCAGAGCCTGGAGCCTGCTTTGGATATTGATTCTCCCTCTGTCTCTGCCCCTCCACTGCTCATGCTCTCTCAAAAATAAATAAATGTTAACAAAGTTTTAAAAATTAAAAAAAGAATACACAAAGATACACAAAAATTAAAAAAAAGAATACACAAAGGTTAAACATCCAACTCTTTGTTTCAGCTCAGATCATGATCTCACAGTTCGTGGGTTTGAGCCTTGCATCGGGGTCTGCCCTGATAGCTTGGAATTATTTCTCTCTCTTGTCTCTGTCTCTTTCTGCACCTCCCTTGCTCTCTCTCTCTCTCTCTCAAAAAATAAACGTTCGAAAAAATAAAAATTAAACAAAGACTGTAATGAGAAATAAGGACACTGCATAATAATTAAGGAGACAATCCAATAAGAAGATATAAGAATTTAAATATTTATGCACCCAACATCATAGCACCCAAATACACAAAGAATGTTAATAAAAAATTTAAAGGAAATAATTAATAATAATAAAATGAAAATAGGAAACATTAACACCCCATTTACATCAATGGACATCTAAACAGAATATTCAAAAGAAAAAAAATGGCTTTGAATAACATACTGGAATAGATAGATTTAACACATATATTCAGAACATTTTCATCCTAAAAAAGCAGACATATTTCTTTTAGGGTGACATGGGACATTCTCCAGAATAGATCACATATTATCCCACAAAACAAACGTCAAGAAATTCAAGATCAAAATCATACCATGCATCTTTTCTGATCGCATTGCTATGAAACTAGAAGTAAAACATGAGAAAAAATCTGGAGAGGACACAAATACATGGAGGTTAAATTATATGCTAAATATAAATAATGAGTGGGTCAACTAGGAAATAAACAAACAAAAATGGAAATAAAAAAAAGTACACAGAGAAAAATTAAAATGAAAACATATTGATCCAAAACCTTTGGGATGCAACAAAAGCAATTCTAAGAGGAAAGTATATGGTAAAGTATAACTGCTTCAAGAAGCAAAAAATGTGAAATAAACAGTATAATCTTACCTAAAGGAGCTAGAAAAAGAACAAGAAACAAAACTTACAACCAGAAGAAGGAAAATAATATTAGAGCTAAAACAAAAATGTTACAGAGGGGTGCCTGAGTGGCTCAGTCGGTTAAGGATCTGACTTCAGCTTAGGGCATGATCTCATGGTTTGTGAGTTTGAGCCCTCCATCAGGCTCTGTGCTGACAACTCAGAGCCTGGAGCCCGCTTCAGATTCTGTGTCTCCTCTCTCCCTCTGCCACTTGCACTCTGTCTCATGCATTGTCTCAAAAATAAATATAAAAAAAATAATACAGAAACTTAAAAAAAAAGATCAATGAAATGAGGAATTGTTTCTTTGAAAACTTCAATAAACTTGATAAACATCTAGCCGACATGTCAACAGAAAAAAAAGACTCAAATAAATAAAATCAGATATAAAAAAAGAGAAACAATAACTAATGCCACAGATACAAATAAGTATAAAAGAATATTATGAAAAACTATATACCAACAAATTGGACTACCTAGAAGTAATGGATAAATTCCTAGAAACATAAACTACCAAAAGTGAAACAGGGAGAATAAAAAATTTTAACAGATTTATAACAAGCAAAGAAATTGAATTGATAAACAAAAAACTCCCAACAAACAATCTGGTCTAGGACCAAATGGCTTGACAGGTGAATTCTACCAAACATTAAAAGAACAGTTAATACCTATTCTTTTCAGACTTTGTATTCCAAAGTATTCTTTGTATTCCAAAAAATACAAAAGGAAGGAAAATCCAAATTCATTCTGAGGCCAGCATTACCCTGATGCCAAAACCAGACAAAGACTCCACTAAAAAAGAGAACTACAGGCCAATACCTCTGATAAACATGGATGCAAAAATTTTCAACCAAACACTAGCAAATTAAATCCAACACTACATTAAAAGAATCATTCACCATGATCAAGTGAGATTTATTCCTGGGTTGTAAGCGTGGTTCAATATTCCCAAATCCATCAACATGATACATCACATCAACATGATACATCACATCAACAAGAGATGAGAAAAATCATATGATTCTTTAATAGACACAGGAAAAGCATTTAACAAAGTTTTTTTTGATGAAAAAAAAAACTTGAACAAAGTAGGTTTAGAGAGAACATACCTCGACATAATAAAGTACTTATATGAAAAACCTACAGATAATATCCTAGATAGAAAGAAACTGAGAGACTTCCCCTTGAGATCAGGAACAAGAAAAGGATGTTCACTGTCACCAATTTTATTCATCATAGTACTGGAAGTCCCAGCCTCTGCAATCAGACAAAAGGAATCCAATGTAGCAAGGAAGAATTAAAAGTTTCACCATTTGCAGATGACTATATATATATATATATATATATATATATATATATATATGATTCCACCAAAAAAACCTGGTAGAAATGATAAATTCAACCAGTTGAATATATCAACAAGATAAAAAAAAATCAATGTACAGAAATCTGTTGCATTTCTGTATACCAAAAATTCAGCAATAGAAAGAGAAGTTAAGAAAACAATCCCATTTACTATTGCACCCAAAATAATGAGATACCTAGGAATACCTCACCAAAGACGTGAAGCACCTCTACTCTGAAAACAATAAAACACTGATCATTGAAATTGAACACAGAAATTGAAGATGACACAAAGAAGTGAAAAATATCCCATTCCCATGGATTGGAAGAACAAATATTGTGAAAATGTCTATACTACATAAAGCAATCTCCACATTTAATATAATCCTTATCAAAATACGACCAGCATTTTTTGCAGAGGTGGAACAAACAACCCTAAAATTTGAATATGATTTCACTCATATGTGTAATTTAAGAAACAAAACAGATGAACATAGGGGGAAAAAAAGAGAGGCAAACCAGAAAACAGCTTTTAACTATAGAGAACAAACTGAGGGCTACTGGAGAGGAGGTAGGCAGGGGAATGGGTTAGACAGGTGATGGGTATTATAGAGGGCACTTGTGGTGAATACCAACTGTTGATTACACCTGAAACTAATATTGCACTCTAAATTAACCAGCTGGACTCTAAATAAAACTTGGGGGGAGAAAAGGTTTTATTTTGATGAGATTTATTTTCTTTTCTTTTATGTATCTTGCTTTCATTGCCAATTCAAAAAAACTCCTAGCCTTAGATCTTAAATATTTTATCCTATTTTTCTTTAATGTTACATAGTTTTTATATATTAAGTCTAATATCTAACTGATTTCATTTTTGTAGAGGTTTGAGACCTAGGTCTAGGTTTTGTTTTGTTTTGTTTTGTTTTGCCAATGGATAACCAATTGCCCCAACACCTTGTGTTGAAATGACTATCTTTCCTTCATTGAATTCCTTTATATATATTTATATATATATTTATATATATTCAATATTCAATATTTATATATTGAATTCCTTTATATATATTCCTCTATATATATTTGTGGAAAAATTTGGATGTATTTATGAGCTGTATCCTGTTTCACTGACCTGTGTGTATAGCTTCCCTCAATAACACACCAACTCGATTTCTGAAGCTATGTAGGTGCTGAAATTGGTAGACCAATTCCTCCCATTTTATTCTTCTTTCACAGTTATTTTTAGCTATTCTGGATCTTTTTTCTTTCCATAAACATTTTAGAAAAACCTAAACTTTGTCATCAAGAAATCATTTGTGATTTTGATAAGAATTGTTAGAAAAATCAATACATTTTCTATGCTGGCTTCCAATTCATATTTATCTTCATTTATTTAGATGTTCTATAATTTCTTTCCTTAGTTGTTATGGTTTCCAGCATGTAAGTCCTGCACATGACTTGTTAGATATACACTCAATATTTCATTTGTGTTAGATTTTCAGATTTATAATTTTATTGCTGTTGTATTTTTAATTTCATTGCCATGCATAATTTGATAGCATATAGAAATACAATTGATTTTTCTATATTAGTCTTTATTAATCTTATATCCTATGAGTGCTGAAACACTAGTTTTAGGAAGGTTTTGTTTTTGCTTCTTTTGTTTTGTTTCTTTGTAGCTTCTCATGATTTTCTAAAAAGACAATGTGTCATCTAAAAATAGAGACAGCTTTATTTCTCATTTTGGGGTATTTTTAAAATGCATAGCATCATATGTCCAGCCTCATGATACCATTCAGAATAGTTCCATCACCCTAAAGATTTCTTTGCATAGTTCCCTTTTAGTCAACCTCTTTCCTTTCTCTAATCCATGGCAACCACTGATGTTTCCCATCCCTTATTGTTTTGTCTTTTTTTCAGAATGTCATAAAAATGTAATCCCAATATGTAGCCTTTAGGTATGATTTTTTTTTCACTTAGAAAATTCAGTAATGTTCATGCATAGTATTCTATAAATCATTAGCTTGTCCCTTTTAGTTATTCAGTATTATTCTACTTAATGAAGGTAACACAGTTTCTCTGTTCACCTTTTGGAGGACATCTTGGTTATTTCCAGTTTCTGGAAATTATAAATTAAACTGTTATAAATATTTGTGGACTGGTTTTTGTATAAATATACATTTTTAATTCACCTGGGCAAATACCAAGGAAAGTAATTTCTGAGCTATGTGGTAACTATGTTTAAGCTCATAAGAATCTGTCAATAATTTTTCCATAGTAATTGTCCCATTTCACATTCTTGTCAAAAATTAACAGGTGTTCCTGTTTTTCTGCAACCTTACCAGAATTTGGTATTGTCTGTTTGGTTTTCTTCCATTGAGATTAATAATATATTTGTAGTGGTATCCCATCATGATTTTAGTTTTCTGGGAGTTTTCAATTTTGATAAATTACATTCTGTCATTCTTTTTCTTTTTAGGTTTGTATTTTGGGGATCCAACTTAAGAAAACTTGGCCTGACCCATGGGCCTAAAGATTTTCTCTGACATTTTCTCCTGGAAGTTAATAGTTTAAGCTTTCAGGTTATATTTAAGAGCCTTAAAAAGTAATTATTGTATATGTTACAAGTGTAGTTTTTTTTTAATAGGGGTACCCCAGATCGCAAGCACCACTTTTCTGAAAAGACTATTCTCTTTCCATTTAATTACTTTAATTTTAAACTCTTGTTAAAAATCATTCATGGTCCACTGAGCTTTGTCTATCTTTGTGTAAAAGTAACACTGTCTTTATAGTAAGTCTTGAGTTAAAAAAATATATATATAGTAAGTCTTGAGATTAAATGTATATTATATACAAATATAAATATATAAATATAAATATATATAGTAAGTCGAGATTATATATATATATATATATATATATATATATATATATATATAATAAGTCTTGAGATTAAATTTAACTTTTTTAAAGACAGTTTTAGACATGCTAAGACATTTGAATTTCCTTTTAAGTTCTGGAACAGCTTGTCAATTTCTACAGAAAGCCTCCTGGAATTTTGATAGGGATTGCAACATTGAATACATATGCTGACTATAGACATTTTTGCATGTAGTGCCAGTTTTTAGATAACACCATTGAGTCCTTCATCATTAAATAAAGTATTAGTTAAAGGTTTTCTGAAGATGCTCCTCATCAACTTGTGAAAGTGTTTTCTATTCTGAGTATTCTGAAAGTTTCCATCACGAATTGGCGTTGAAAATTTTTAATTTTTTGCATCTGTTGAGTTATGGATTTTCTTTTTATTCTACTAATACAGTTAATTGCAATGATTTATTTTCAGATGTTAAACCGACCTTGCATTCCTTGGATAAACACAAGTTGGTCATTATATGTCATGAATTTCATTTGCTAATTTTTAAAAGTATTTTCATGTATACAAGAGATATTGGTGTTTGGTCATCTTATCTTCAAATGTTTTTGTTTTGGTCATCAGGATAATAATGTCCTCATAAAATAAATCAGCAAGGATTTTCTCTTTTCTTGTATTTCTAAAAAGACATTATTTCTTCTTTAAAAGTTTGGTATAACTCATAGGTGAAGTCATCTGAGCAAATTTTTTTCTTAGTGAAAATATTTGTAATTACAATTTTCTTTTTAAAATACATCTATTCAGGGGTGCCTGGGTGGCTCAGTTAGTTCAGCATCAGACTTTGGCTCAGGTCATGATCTCAAGGTTTGTGAGTTCCAGTCCCGCATCAGGCTTTCTGCTGTCAGAGCAGATACTGCTTTGGATCCTCTGTCTCCCTCTCACTCTCTGCCCCTTCATTGCTCACACCAGCTCTCTCTCTCTCAAAAGTAAATATTTAACAAAATTAAAAACTAAAATACATATATTAAGATTTTCTGTTTCATATTTTTGTAAGTAATATTTTTCTAGGTATTTGACCACTTCATCTATATTGTCAAATTTATCAGCATAAAGTTATTGATAACATTTACTTATTATCCTTTTAATGCCTGAGGAATATATAGTGATGTTCTTTTTTGATTCCTGATATAGTTATTTTTATCTTTTTTCACTTTTCCTTGATGTCTAGCTATAAGTTTATTTATTTTATTTATATTTTAAAGGAAATATTTTTTAGTGTCATTGATTTTCACTATAGTTTGTCTGTTTCCTTATTAATTTCTACTTTTGTTTTTATTATTTCCTTTCCTTTATTTGCATTTCATTTGCTATTTTTATTTATTTATTTATTTATTTATTTTAATGCTTATTTATTTCTGAGACAGAGAGAGACAGAGAATGAGTGGGGGAGGGACAGAGAGAGAAGAAGACACAGAATCAGAAGTAGGCTCCAGGCTCTGAGCTGTCAGCACAGAGCCCGATGTAGGGCTCGAACTCACAAGCCGTGATATCATGACCTGAGCCAAAGTCAGTCGCTCAACCTACTGAACCACCCTCTAAATTATTAAGCTAGAAGCTTAGGTTCTTGCCTTTATACCATTTTTCATTTCTCACATAGGCACTTAAAGCTAGACATTTACCACTGAGTTCTGACTGACCTGAATTTTAATTTTGATATGCTTTCATTTTCAGTCATTTTAAAATTTCTTTTAATTTTCCCTTGTAACTTTTTCTTTGTTCCTTGAATTTTTTAGAAATATTTTAGAAATATGGTACTGAATTTCCAAGTATTTGACAATTTTACATATATGTTTCTGTTATTGACTTCAATTTAACATCGGTATGGCCAGAATGTTCCTTGCATGATTTTCTTTTTTAATGTATATCGGGACTTGCTTTAAATTTCAGGACATGATCTGTCTTGGTGAATGGTTCAATAACAAACAAATTTAGTTATTCTCTAAAAAAGATGTGTTCTTCTACCATTTTAAGGATATTCTATAAATGTCAAGTAGACTAGTTTAGTAGGCATTGTTATTCAAGTCTTTTATCTCCTTTTCAACTTTCTGGCTACCTATTCTACTAATTCCTAAAAATGTAGTGTTAACATTTCTTGCTATAGTGTTCTATGTCTACTTAAAGTTGTATCAGGTTTTGCTTCATGTGTCTCTAAACTTTGCCATTTGGCGCTTACACATTGTAA
Organism: Panthera onca; assembly: GCF_046562875.1. Lineage (NCBI taxonomy): Eukaryota > Metazoa > Chordata > Mammalia > Carnivora > Felidae > Panthera > Panthera onca. Next base: position 112,065,044 of record NC_138346.1, read on the forward strand.
GTGGTTATGTCTTCTTAATGAATTGGCCATTTTTTTCATAAAATCTTCCTCTTTTTCCTGGTAATGTTCTTTATTTAGAAGTCTTCTTTCTTTGACATTAATATTATAGGCCCTTCACAGTTCTTAGGATTAGTCTTTGCCTACTGTATCTGGTTTCATTCTTTTATTTAGCTCATATGTATATTTAAATATAATATTTTATACTAAAATAGCTGATCTTGTCCTATTAAACAGTCTGATAATCTGACATTAATTGCAATATTTTGACAATTTACATTAAATGCGGTCATTACTATCTTGATATTTGTTTTCTATATCTGCTTTTTGTTCTATCTCTCTCTTTCCCTTCCTGTTTTGCATTGAACAAGTTTTGCTATTCCTTACTATCTATACTGGTGACTTATTAGCTTATGCACTTTGTTTATTAATTTGTTTTAATGTAGCTGACCAAGGATTTATAATATCATCTTAAATTTATCAAAATTTTCTCTCAAATAATAGACCCATTTGTATATAAAAATATATCCCCTTTTCTGAACTTTCTGAGTTGTCAAATTTTTATTTCTATATGTGGTATATGTCTAGCAAAATGTTATGATTATTTTTGCTTTAAGCAGACAATTATATATTTTTAATAAAACTTAGAAGACGTTTGTCCTTTATATCTTTTATATTTACATGCATATGTCTTTTCAATGTACATATTTAGAATTTATGACACTTTATATTGTTTCTTAAGATTCTAATTTCTTTTTGGTATGTTTCTTCAGTCTGTAAACCTTCTTTAATGTTTCTTTTTTTTTAATATATGAAATTTATTGTCAAATTGGTTTCCATACAACACCCAGTGCTCATCCCAAAAGGTGCCCTCCTCAATACCCATCACTGACCCTCCCCTCCCTCCCACCCCCCATCAAACCTCAGTTTGTTCTCAGTTTTTAAGAGTCTCTTATGCTTTGGCTCTCTCCCACTCTAACCTCTTTTTTTTTTCCTTCCCCTCCCCCATGGGTTTCTGTTAAGTTTCTCAGGATCCACATAAGAGTGAAAACATATGGTATCTGTCTTTCTCTGTATGGCTTATTTCACTTAGCATCACACTCTCCAGTTCCATCCACGTTGCTACAAAAAGCCATATTTCGTTCTTTCTCATTGCCATGTAGTACTCCATTGTGTATATAAACCACAATTTCTTTATCCATTCATCAGTTGATGGACATTTAGGCTCTTTCCATAATTTGGCTATTGTTGAGAGTGCTGCTATAAACATTGGGGTACAAGTGCCCCTCTGCATCAGTACTCCTGTATCCCTTGGGTAAATTCCTAGCAGTGCTATTGCTGGGTCATAGGGTAGGTCTATTTTTAATTTTCTGAGGAAACTCCACACTGTTTTCCAGAGCGGCTGCACCAGTTTGCATTCCCACCAACAGTGCGAGAGGGTTCCCATTTCTCCACATCCTCTCCAGCATCTATGGTCTCCTGATTTGTTCATTTTGGCCACTCTGGCTGGCGTGAGTTGATATCTGAGTGTGGTTTTGATTTGTATTTCCCTGATGAGGAGCAACGTTGAGCATCTTCTCATGTGCCTGTTGGCCATCCAGATGTCTTCTTTAGAGAAGTGTCTATCCATGTTTTCTGCCCATTTCTTCAATGAGTTATTTGTTTTTCAGGTGTGGAGTTTGGTGAGCTCCTTATAGATTTTGGATACTAGCCCTTTGTCTGATATGTCATTTGCAAATATCTTTTCCCATTCCGTTGGTTGCCTTTTAGTTTTGTTGGTTGTTTCCTTTGCTGTGCAGAAGCTTTTTACCTTCATGAGGTCCCAGTAGTTCATTTTTGCTTTTAATTCCCTTGCCTTTGGGGATGTGTCAAGTAAGAAATTGCTATGGCTGAGGTCAGAGAGGTCTTTTCCTGCTTTCTCCTCTAAGGTATTGATGGTTTCCTGTCTCACATTCAGGTCCTTTATCCATTTTGAGTTTATTTTTGTGAATGGTGTGAGAAAGTGGTCTAGTTTCAACCTTCTGCATGTTGCTGTCCAGTTCTCCCACCACCAGTTGTTAAAGAGACTGTCTTTTTTCCATTGGATGTTCTTTCCTGCTTTGTCAAAGATGAGTTGGCCATACGTTTGTGGGTCTAGTTCTGGGGTTTCTATTCTATTCCATTGGTCTATGTGTCTGTTTTTGTGCCAATACCATGCTGTCTTGATAATGACAGCTTTGTAGTAGAGGCTAAAGTCTGGGATTGTGATGCCTCCTGCTTTGGTCTTCTTCTTCAAAATTACTCTGGCTATTTGGGGCCTTTTGTGGTTCCATACAAATTTTAGGATTGCTTGTTCTAGTTTTGAGAAGAATGCTGGTGCAATTTTGATTGGGATTGCATTGAATGTGTAGATATCTTTGGGTAGTATTGACATTTTGACAATATTTATTCTTCCAATCCATGAGCAAGGAATGTTTTCCTTTTTTTTATATCTTCTTCAATTTCCTTCATAAGCTTTCTATAGTTTTCAGCATACAGATCTTGTACATCTTTGGTTAGATTTATTCCTAGGTATTTTATGCTTCTTGGTGCAATTGAGAATGGGATCAGTTTCTTTATTTGTCTTTCTGTTGCTTCATTGTTAGTGTATAAGAATGCAACTGATTTCTGTACATTGATTTTGTATCCTGCAACTTTGCTAAATTCATGTATCAGTTCTAGCAGACTTCTGGTGGAGTCTATCAGATTTTCCATGTATAATATCATGTCATCTGCAAAAAGTGAAAGCTTAACTTCATCTTTGCCAATTTTGATGCCTTTGATTTCCTTTTGTTGTCTGATTGCTGATGCTAGCACTTCCAACACTATGTTAAACAACAGCGGTGAAAGTGGGCATCCCTGTCGTGTTCCTGATCTCAGGGATAAAGCTCTCAGTTTTTCCCCATTGAGGATGATGTTAGCTATGGGCTTTTCATAAATGGCTTTTATGATCTTTAAGTATGTTCCTTCTATCCCGACCTTCTCGAGGGTTTTTATTAAGAAGTGTTGCTGAATTTTGTCAAAGGCCTTTTCTGCATCGATTGACAGGATCATATGGTTCTTACCTTTTTTTTTATTAATGTGATGTATCACGTTGATTGATTTGCGAATGTTGAACCAGCCCTGCAGCCCAGGAATGAATCCCACTTGATCATGGTGAATAATTCTTTTTATATGCTGTTGAATTCGATTTGCTAGTATCTTATTGAGAATTTTTGCATCCATATTCATCAGAGATATTGGCCTGTAGTTCTCTTTTTTTACTGGGTCTCTGTCTGGTTTAGGAATCAAAGTAATCCTGGCTTCACAGAATGAGTCTGGAAGTTTTCCTTCCCTTTCTATTTTTTCGAATAGCTTGAGAAGGATAGCTATTATCTCTGTTTTAAACGTCTGGTAGAACTCCCCTGGGAAGCCATCTGGTCCTGGACTCTTATTTGTTGGGAGACTTTTGATGACTGATTCAATTTCTTCGCTGGTTATGGGTCTGTTCAAGCTTTCTATTTCCTCCTGATTGAGTTTTGGAAGGGTGTGGGTGTTTAGGAATTTGTCCATTTCTTCCAGGTTGTCCAGTTTGTTGGCATATAATTTTTCATAGTATCCCTAAATAATTGCTTGTATCTCTGAGGGATTGGTTGTAATCATTCCATTTTCATTCATGATTTTATCTATTTGGGTCATCTCCCTTTTCTTTTTGAGAAGCCTGGCTAGAGGTTTGTCAATTTTGTTTATTTTTTCAAAAAAAACAACTCTTGTTTTCATTGATCTGCTCTACCGTTTTTTTAGATTCTATATTGTTTATTTCTGCTCTGATCTTTATTATTTCTCTTCTTCTGCTGGGTTTTGGCTGCCTTTGCTGTTCTGCTTCTATTTCCTTTAGGTGTGCTGTTAGATTTTGTATTGGGGATTTTTCTTGTTTCTTGAGATAGACCTGGATTGCAATGTATTTTCCTCTCAGGACTGCCTTCGCTGCATCCCAAAGCATTTGGATTGTTGTATTTTCATTTTCATTTGTTTCCATATATTTATTAATTTCTTCTCTAGTTGCCTGGTTGACCCATTCATTCTTTAGTAGGGTGTTCTTTAACCTCCATGCTTTGGGAGGTTTTCCAGACTTTTTCTTGTGGTTGATTTCAAGCTTCATCCCATTGTCGTCTGAAAGTATGCATGGTATGATCTCAATTCTTGTCTACTTATGAAAGGCTGTTTTGTGACCAGCATGTGATCTATCTGGGAGAAGTTTCCATGTGTACTCGAGAAGAAAGTACATTCCGTTGCTTTGGGATGCAGAGTTCTAAATATATCTGTCAAGTCCATCTGATCCAATGTATCATTCAGGGCCCTTGTTTCTTTATTGACCGTGTGTCTAGATGATCTATCCATTTCTGTGAGTGGAGTGTTAAAGTCCTCTACAATTACCACATTCTTATCAATAAGGTTGCTTATGTTTGTAATTGTTTTATATATTTGGGGGCTCCTGTATTCAGCGCATAGATATTTATAGTTGTTAGCTCTTCCTGATGGATAGACTCTGTGATTATTATATAATGCCCTTCTTCATCTCTTGTTACAGCCTTTAATTTAAAGTCTAGTTTGTCTGATATAAGTATGGCTACTCCAGCTTTCTTTTGACTTCCAGGAGCATGATAAATAGTTCTCCATCCCCTCACTGTCAATCTGAAGGTGTCCTCAGGTCTAAAATGAGTCTCTTGTAGACAGCAAATAGATGGGTCTTGTTTTTTTTATCCATTCTGATACTCTATGTCTTTTGGTTGGAGCATTTAGTCCATTTACATTCAGTGTTATTATAGAAAGATATGGGTTTAGAGTCCCTGTGATGTCTGTAGGTTTCATGCTTGTAGCACTGTCTCTGGTTTGTCTCACAGGATCCCCCTTAGGATCTCTTGTAGGGCTGGTTTAATGGTGACAAATTCCTTCAGTTTTTGTTTGTTTGGGAACACCTTTATCTCTCCTTCTATTCTAAATGACAGACTTGCTGGATAAAGGAATCTCGGCTGCATATTTTTTCTGTTCCTCACATTGGAGATCTCCTGCCATTCCTTTCTGGCCTGCCCAGTTTCAGTAGAGAGATCAGTCACGAGTCTTATAGGTCTCCCTTTATATGTTACAGCACGTTTATCTCTAGCTGCTTTCAGAATTTTCTCTTTATCCTTGTATTTTGCCAGTTTCACTATGGTATGTCATGCAGAAGATCGATTCCAGTTACATCTGAAGGGAGTTCTCTGTGCCTCTTGGATTTCAATGCCTTTTTCCTTCCCCAGTTCAGGGAAGTTCTCAGCTATTATTTCTTCAAGTACACCTTCAGCACCTTTCCCTCTCTCTTACTCCTCTGGAATACCAATTATGCATAAATTATTTCTCTTTAGTGCATCACTTAGTTCTCTAATTTTCCCTTCATCCTCCTGGATTTTTTTTATCTCTCTTTTTCTCAGCTTCTTCTTTTTCCATAATTTTATCTTCTAGTTCACCTATTCTCTCCTCTGCCTCTTCAATCCGAGCCGTAGTTGTCTCCATTTTATTTTGCAACTCGTTGATAGTATTTTTTAGCTCCTCCTGGCTGTTCCTTAGTCCCTTGATCTCTGTAGCAAGAGATTCTCTGCTGTCCTTTATACTGTTTTCAAGCCCAGAGATTAATTTTATGACTATTATTCTAAATTCACTTTCTGTTATATTGTTTAAATCATTTTTGATCAGTTCGTTAGCTGTTGTTATTTCCTGGACGTTTTTCTGAGGGGAATTCTTCCGTTTCGTCATTTTCGATAGTCCCTGGAGTGGTGAGGGACTGTGGGCACATCCCCTGTGCTGTCTTGAATAACTAGCGTTGGTGGATGGGGTCACAGTCAGACCTGATGTCTGCCCCCAGCCCACCGCTGGGGCCACAGTCAGACTGGTGTGTGCCTTCTCTTCCCCTCTCCTAGGGGCGGGATTCACTGTGGGGTGGCATGGCTCATCTGGGCTACTTGCACACTGCCAGGCTTGTGGTGCTGGAGATCTGGCATATTAGCTGGGGTGGATCGGTAAGGTGCATGGGGGCAGGAGTGGCAGGCTCAGCTAGGTTTTCCTTTGGAGGTCCGCTTCGGGAGGGGCCCTGTGGCACTGGGAGGGAGTCAGACCCGCCAGAGGGATGGATCCTCAGAAGCCCAGCGTTGGGTGTTTCCTCTGCGGTGCAAGCAAGTTCCGTGTCAGGAACTGGTTCCCTTTGGGATTTTGGCTGGGGGATGGGCGAGGGAGATGACCCTGGCAAGCACCTCTTTTCATCACCAAGCTGAGCTCTGTCATCAGGGGCTCAACAACTCTCCTTCCCGTTGTCCTCCAGCCCTCCCGTTCTCTGAGCAGAGCTGTTAGCTTATAACCTTCCAGATGTCAAGTCCTGCTTGCTGTCAGAACACACTCTGTCCAGCCCCTCCTCTTTTGCAAGCCAGACTCGGGGGCTCTGCTTGGCCGGTGGGCCGCCCCTCCACCCCGACTCCCTCTGGCCAGTCCGTGTAGCGCGCACCGCCTCTCCACCCTTCTTACCCTCTTCTGTGGGCCTCTCATCTGCGCTTGGCTCCGGAGACTCCATTCTGCTAGTCTTCTGGCGGTTTTCTGGGTTATTTAGGCAGGTGTAGGTGGAATCTAAGTGATCAGCAGGACACACGGTGAGCCCAGCGTCCTCCTATGCTGCCATCTTCCCAGGATCCCTTAATCATACTTCTTAAGATGAATAGTGTTGGACTTTTTAGTTTAGCCATGCCAATTTTAGAATATGTCTTCAACTGGGAGAATTAACTTCATTTATGGTTACTGTGAAAACTAAAATGTTTGGTTTTTTATCAGTTGTTTTACATTTTCGATAACATATTTGATAACATAATTTTGTCATTTCCTTCTGAGATTTAGAATAGATATATCTTTTTCTTAATATTAGTCATGACTATCATTAAGGTTTCAAAGTTATTTTTGATTACGATTCTATAATTATCAAGGACAAAAATAAAATACTTTTTTGTCTCCCAATGTAAGACAGGATATTTACCAGAATTTTATGCACCCAAATTTCTTTCTAGTTTGTGGTCTTTATTGATATAATGTAGGATGTAAGCCTCAAACTGCTACTATTAATTTTTCTTACACTTAATTTCTGCTTTTCCAAGAATAATGTTTTGCCTTTGCATTTCATAGCAACAATATCTGCCTTGATGATTCAGAATTAACTTATTTATTTATTTATTTATTATTCAGTTCGAGTTTATCTTCAGATAACTTTTTCAAAAAGAGACCTGGGAGTATAATTTTGACCTCCTGCATATCTGACAGCTTCTTTCTTTCTTTCTTTCTTTCTTTCTTTCTTTCTCTTCCTTTTTTCTTTTATTTTCTTAATGCTTATTTATTTATTAATTTATTAAATACAAAATAATAGGTTTTAATTTAAAAATTTTTCATCATACCAAGGGGCACCTGAGTGGCTCCATCGGTTAAGCGTCTGACTTTGGCTCAGGTCATGATCTCATGGTCTGTGGGTTCAAGCCCCGCATCAGGCTCTGTGCTGACAGCTCAGAGCCTGGAGCCTGCTTTGGTTTCTGTGTCTCCTTCTCTCTCTCTCTTCCCCTCCCTGGCTCACACTCTGTCTCTCTTTCTCAAAAATAAGTAACATTAAAAAAATTAAAAATTATTCATCATACCAAGAACCAGGAAGATTTCAAAATGAATGGAAAACTACAATTGATTGATGTCAATGCCAAGATAACAAAAAGATTAGAATTTTCTAACAAGAGAAAGACAAATATGTTTTCACTGATATGTGGAACTTTAAAAACTTAACAGAAGACCATGGGGGAAGGGAGGGGAAAAAGTAGTTTCAAACAGAGAGGGAGGCAAACCATAAGAGATTCTTAAATACAGAGATCAACTGATGGTTGATGGAGGGCGGGTAGGGGAGAGGAGGAAATGGGTGATGGGCATTGAGGAGGGCACTTGGGGTGAGCATTGGGTGTTGTATGTAAGCAATGAATCACAGAAGTCTACCCCCAAAACCAGGAGCACACTGTATACACTGTATGTTAGCCAACTTGACAATAAATTATACTAAAAAATATTTTTATGAAAACATTTATATGCTTATTTATTTTTGAGAGAGTGAGACATTTTAGGAGCTGCACTGTTTTGGTCATTTATCAGTTCTTAAATTTGAAGTGATTTAGCCAGTTTGACAACCAAGTTATGTGGTTTGCCCCATCTTTTCTCTTGTTTACTTCAATGCTTTCAAATATCTTCCCATTGCTAGAGTCAAGGACAGAGTTGGTATGCACTGCTCCTGGCCCAAATCCAGGATGTCTTGGAAATGGCCCTATGAGATTGAGAGATTTTTTATTGGACTAATGGCCTTGTTTTCTGAATCAGTAGAAGACATGTAAAGCTGCATGCCCAGCATACAGACAATTCAGAACCTCCTTATCTCAGCCTACAGATTTTATTTGATACTCTTTTTCCAAGAAGCAATGTACCATGACTGCTCATCCCCTACTCTTTCACTTGGTAAATGGGGTGGACACCTCAGACTAAGTAATCAAAGAGAGGTATTGTTGGAGAAGTGAATAAAGTATGCCAAAGTGTACTCATGGCTGATGGGGCAAAAAAAAAACCTCCGGTCTCTAGCTTAGAAACCCTTCCTCCAGGTTCTTCTTCCTTTGTTTGCTGCGTGCGTCAAAACCCCCACAGATATGGAAGCTGATGACTATAAATTACCCTCCCCACTTGCATTCAGCGCTCAGATCTTTGGAGAAATGGTCTCCTCTGAGCCCACTGGTGTTAAATAAATCTCCAATCCATCAAGATGTCCAAGTGCCATTTGGTTTTTCCGCCAACATTCCAGGCTGATTTCATAACATATTTGGTTCCCTGACCGGAAACCCAACTGTGCTGACCCATTGTTCCCACTGGTTTGGGAGAATGGAATGAGGGATTGCAAGGGAGAGGGTGTGCCCTGCCTGAATTTCAGCAGTCTCCTGCTCAGTTGCCTCAGGCTGGCCTCCACTCCACCATTCCTGCCGGATTTGAGGAGACTTGGCAGGCAAGGACCTGGACCTGAGTAGGAACCGGTAAGGCCCAATCTAGTCAGGCCCACTCTTAAGAGTGGAAGGGGGACCTGATCACTCCCCGAGACTTCAGAAGTCTCACAGGTAGGAATTCTATGGGAAGGAATGTAATAACCTCTGGTGTGTATGTGAGTGTGAATGTGCTACTCACTCTAGCTTGCCTGACAAGTTCAATTCTGTGGCTCCACAAGTGGGTGCCTTTGGGGTCCCCAGGGGCCCACGGAGTCTGAGTGGGCCTGTCTGCGATTCAATGGTGGATGGCACATGGTCTGTGGTGGCATCAATGGTTTCTGATCATGGGTCACAGGGCTGGGACCACTGTGGCTGAGTGTCACCTGGTTTCCTTCGGGACACAGCCAGACGGGCATCTGGCTGGTCTCCTCATTGGAAGGGGTGCCCCTGTCCCTCTGTCTTTGTGATTCCACCTCACAGGAGCATTGTGAGGTCAGGTCGGAGCAAGGAGGGGGTTTTGGGGATACTATACAATTGGGATAGCCTCTGGCACATTGGAGATCTTTTGTGAGTTGGAAAGGCCCACTTTTGGTGTGTGTGGGGCCATCTGGGGGAACCTTGGATATCTTGATGCATCTGGTATGTTGTCTCCAGACCCAGGTCACCCTGTTCAATTCCCATACATCGACTCCTGGCTTGGAATTGCCAGAAATCCTCCACCTTGGGTGCAATTCATCCATAGTAAGCAGAACCAGGCAAAGGTTTTAGCCACTTTATCTGGAAACTCACCCAGGGAGCCAAAGAAGCAATCCATTGCTCCCCTAGTGTTCTGCCTCCTCATGACTCATTAGGCTCCTTCTCCCTCCCTCTTCTAAGCTTGAAACTCCTCCCCCGTCTGTCTCGCTGCTGCCACAGATGCCTCCACCTCCACCGCCACAGCCCATTTCTCCTCCCCTTCTGGACCTGGAGAACCCTCCCTCATAAGAGCCTGCGGCCAGATTGCTCCCTCAGCCAGCACAGGCGCTCTCCAGATGCCGGTCCACATCCACTGGTACCAAGAGGCTCTCTGAGGGATCAGAGCAGAGGCTGAGAAGGCCATAAACATGTCCAGGAGCAAGAGGATCCCCCCCCCCCCGGGATTATTGTAAGAGATTATGCAAGGTTTACACACTGTTTGCTCCAGAGGCACTAAAGAGCCACCACTAAAGGACAGGGAAGGTCTAGCCGCCCAAAATGGGGAGACTCAGAACCTCCTTAGCAAGGGGTCAATGAACCTACTGCAAGGGGAAAGGACATTAAAAAGAATAAGTGTCCCAACCAGGGAAAGTCCCAAAAACCCAGCCGATATCAGGGGGAACCTCAAGAAGGGTACCTTATTGGCCTAGCCAAGATAGAATCAGACTAAAAGGGGACACTGACTCTCCCTGTTCCTGTGCCTAATAAATGTGAGGGATTCTTCTCATTTCCAAGGTTAATGGCTATAATTGGAGCCAATTATGGTTAGTCTACCTCAGGACAGGGACTTTAAGGAATATTCCCAAACAGTTGCTGCTTCTGCCTTGCCCTCCCCTTCATGTTTCTGCACCAACTTGGGTGTGGTCCTATACAATCCTCAGTGTCTCAGGCACCATTGGTTCCTCCTCTCACCCTCCAAGTCAAGGAGCAAAGTGCACCCCCCCTTGGACCACCCATTTCAGATACCTCCACTGGTGCCCCAAATGAAAATTGACAATGGAGAGAAATTGATTGACTTTTAGGTGGACACAGGTGAAACATATTTGATGTTTAAACTAATTTAAGTTTAGTGGACGTGTCTTTTTTTTTTAATTTTATTTATTTTTGGGACAGAGAGAGACAGAGCATGAACAGGGGAGGGGCAGAGAGAGAGGGAGACACAGAATCGGAAACAGGCTCCAGGCTCCGAGCCATCAGCCCAGAGCCTGACGCGGGGCTCGAACTCACAGACCACGAGATCGTGACCTGGCTGAAGTCAGACGCTTAACCGACTGCGCCACCCAGGCGCCCCGAGTGGACGTGTCTTTAAAGTTATCGGCAAAGGTCAAATAAACTCATGTTATCTCTGTTGAAATTTGTTAATGATAGTTAATTTTGTCTGTAATTGTTAAGAAAACTTTCAAGGTCTTGGTAACCTGAAACTTTCCAAATGGGATGGAATGCTAAAGCTTTGATTATTGAACATAGGTTTGTGTTTTTAACTTCTTATTGCTGAGAAATTAAGGTTATTCAGACCTATTAGGTACTAAGCAAAAATTAAGTACTAAGCAAAACATGCTTTGTACTTAATTGGTTCATGAATTTACCATCTAAAAAGTTCTGATGTAAACATCTCTTAGTTGGCTACTAAGTACTCAATTGGAGACTAAGGTTTCCTAAGAGTTAAAATTCTGCTAAGTGTACTTAAGACTGATGAAAATAAAGAAAGCAACCCTGTATGTAGGAAAGTAGGAGGTATATAAGAAAGACATAAGGAATGGAAATACAGTTTTGTTGAGGGTAGAAGAAAGTAATTTTTTTTTTTCTCCTAAATGAGACTGGTTATTTGAAAAGAAATGGCTTTGGGACAAAATTTGAAAGCAAAAGAAAGTTGTAGAAGGTTGAGATGAATGGAATTTTTAAAAATACACTGACATAAGGTTGAAATTCTGCTCTTCTCTCTGCTCAAATGACAAAGTTTTCTTGAACTGTTGATCTGCTCTTGATAAGACAATGCAAACAAAGGTCTATCCTCTGGGAAAATCAAAGTTTTATATTTCATCTTTATCAGGTCTTTGACCACTTAGTTAAAATTTCTGAATGTTAAAGAAGCTAGGTTTTGATAACAACTATATAATGCTATACATTCACCTTTGGGATCTTTTATTGACACTTTGGTTGAATAAATAAAATTTTAAGATGTGTAATGATATGTAATCCTATTTAGGATGTACTTATGACTTCCTGGGGTTTTAACAAACTTCTCAGGATTTAAATGGTAAATGAAGTCTTATTGATCAATTAGGCCCTTTTATTTGGGATGCTAAGTTACTTGGAAAAGCACTGTCTTACAATGGTAAACCTTAAGTTGTATTGCACAGGTAAATGTTGTAACTGCCCACATATATGCAATTCCTAAAGTTTTAATGTTCTGATATAAGGTCATCATTTAGTATTCTGATTAAATGAAATGTTATATGTCACAGAGATAACAGAATTTCTTTGTCAATTGCATCATAATGAACTCTCATCAGATCTTTAACGATGTCTATTTCTGAGATTTTTGTCATTTATAATCGTTCTTATTCTCTCAAAAAACATGTTTCTCCTTCAAGGAGATTTACAAAAAGGACTTTGAGGACAAATACAGATATTCAACATCTTTAGGATTAATACTAAAATGGGTAAGAATTTCCAGAACTACAAAGCTTCATTCAAATTGAACAAGAATTAGGAACATGGGATTAAATGAACTGAGGAAGATTATAGTTTGTGATTCTTGTTGAAAATATTGCTGGTTCTCTAATTTTTCCTCTTCCAGATTAAGGAAACTTTCTCTTAAGATATCTATGATATAAAAAAAGTCATAAAGTATTCATTTGTAAACTGAAGCATGTATCTTTTCTCTGTACATAATTCCCCTGAAATTCAAAAACTCTCAATGAGTGTTCTTTCTTTCATGGCAATTACAATTGTTTGCATAAGTTTAATAAGAATCTGTTCACCTTGTAACAGGTCACCATTGGAAATACTGGTTATTTTACCAAGGCTTTGACTGGAATGTCATTTTTAAGAATGACATTCATAAACTCAGATATGACCAGACAGCTTTAAGGAACTAGGGTTGGCTTTATAAAACATGGAACCATAAAGCCCCTTGGAAATGTTGGCCTGGTGCTTTGCTTACAGAGTTCCCAGCAGCCTCACCCGGTGAGTAAAGAAGGTCACTTCCTGGCGGGTGCAGGAACCTCAGGATATCTTGGGGACCTCATGAAGAGGAATTCACCGAATTCTACAGGTATCTCAGGCCTGTGTGATGGCAACTATTTGGTTTGGCTTCTGACCTGGAGAGGCTACTAAAATTCAACCTGGAGATTCCTTATAAAAGTTCCAGCAAAGTAAACTTTAAAAGATCCTCATGATCAATCACTATTCTTGCTTAGTTTATGTAACCAATTAAGCCAGATTTGTTAAGACTGGATTTGTTCTACAAATGCATTGGTCTCAATTTGGGTATCTCTGGAAATGAGGGGCTTTAGAGAGAACAACTATGTTTCAACAATGCACCGTTATGGATGTTAAATTCTAGTTATGATTATCTTTAAATGTTTGTTGTTTGCTTAAACTGGACAACTTGAGGTAAACTTCAGAAAAATTGTCACAGTGTTTCATGTATAGGCAATCTTCTGTGCTTGTTATTCTATGGGGATAATAAGACCCCATGGGCATATGATTACTTAAACAACTGAAAAACAGGATGGATCTCTATGCATACCATATCTTCCCTAAACCTGATCTGACAGTTACCAGAAACCCACCCTTTTCGAAGACTTGGAGGTGGACTTTACAGATATGCAACCAAATAGAGGATTCAGTTTCAGGTATCACCCTATGGGTCCATCACTCCAGAGTTAAGAAGACCAACTTTGAGGAACCCTCAACCTGATGAAGTGATCCAGATCCAGTCACCCACTTAAGCTGACCCTCAAAAAGACACTGGCCCCTGAGATCTCCATCCCTGCTCCAGCCACACCCTGGAAGCTGGCTGGCCTGCACATGGAAGAAGCTTGAGGAATCAACACGTGGACTGAGCACAGGGGTTTGGATGCAACTTTGCCAGCCCTTGCCCCTTACTGGTGTCATAGCCCTGATATTACTTCTTACTATTGGGCTGATAGAGACTGCACCAACAAGCTGGACATGGGACAAAAGATGCATGCTGGGTGTCACATACCTCCTCTGGATGGGAGGATTATTAAGTATTGACTGTATATTATGATAACCTCTCTCACCCTTACAACTGCTGCTTATCCACTTTGCCCCCAGGATTGTTATATGACAATAAGGGGGTCAAGGGCATCCAGCGCCTTCACCTCCCTCCACAAGGATTGCTACAAGGGAAAAACACCCACTCTCTGTCAGTCACCCAGTGCCCCAAGGACTGAGTATTGGACCATAGAGATAACCCAAAATGTCAGGCACCTATGTCACAACAAGGGCCTGCAGAGAAGGAAGCAAGCTTGCTACACTTACCTTCCTCAATGGGGGATCTTGAACAGGGGAATGGTACAAGACAGGGCCCTTCAAAAGGTTATAAAGGATATCCTGGACAGGGTAATACAAGCCATAAAGGCGACCACTCCCCAGGCAGCTTACCAGGGTTTGAACCTTTCAGCCCTCAATCAGATGCTTACCAATTCCCCACTCCAGCATTTGGACAACACTACTCTACAAATCCTCCATAAAATAGCTAATCACACCCAAACCTGCTGGATGTGCTTGCCCTTCAGCCAGAGGGCTTACTTAGCCACTCCTATCCCTTTGACCTGGGAAGCTCCTGAAAATCTCAAATCCAACACCTCTGTCTTAATTGGACCCCTGAACACTGGGATCTCTCTCACAAATGCCAACAATTTAATCTGTATGGTCCCTGAAGGTATGAATGGTACCTCTCTATGTGGAAGAAATATAACCTTAAAGTGGAATACAACCCATGTTTAACCCCTGAGGTGTTCTATCTGTGTTCTAATTTGGCCTACCGATGCTTAGAGGCCAACTGGACTCAGCTATGTTATTCTGTCTTTCTAACCCTAGAGATATCCATATACACTGAAGATCAGTTCTTAACAGCCTTTAGCCCCAAGTCCTGGGCTAAATAGGCAATCCTGCTACCCATTCTGAGAGGACCAGGAATTACGACTGGAATTACGAATAAGAACTGGAATAGGGAGCATAGGTTCATCATAGGACTATACCATAGACTATATCAAGAGCTAAATGAAGACATGGAACAGGTGACAGATTCTCTGGTAACCTTATAAAGCCAAATAAACTCTCTGGCAAGAGTGACTCTCCAAAATAAGCAAGCCCTTGACCTCCTCACTTCAGAAAAAGGAGGGGCTTGCATCTTTCTGGGTGAGGAATGTTGCTATTTCGTAAACCAGTCAGGAATAGTTACAACTAAGGTTAAGAATTCAACGTACAACAGAAAAGTATCAATCAATGGAAAGGATAGGATCTCATGGATTGGGCCTCCTGGCTTCCTGCCCTGGTGGGGCCCCTCCTCTCCAAAATTTAATTATATCCATCAGCCCCTGTATACTGAATGCCATGGTACGTTTTATTGAAAACACTGTTGCTCCCCAAACTGCAGCACATATCTTGGCCTTCCACAAGCACCAACCTGTAAAACTAAAAGGTGATGCCTACTAAAAGTTTTTTAAAAGGCATCAAAGGGGGAATGTTGGAGAAGTGAATAAAGTACTCCAAAGATGGCGGATGGGGCTAAAACAAACTCTGGTCTCTAACTTAGAGACCTCTCCTCCAGGTTCTTCTTCCTTTGTTTGCTGTGCACTTGAAAACCTGCACAGATATGGAAGCTGACAACTATAAATTACCCTTCCCATTTGCATTCGGTGCTCAGATCTTTGGAGAAATGGTCTCCTTTGAGCCTGCCAGTGTTAAATAAATCTCTGATCCACCAAGATCTCTGAGTGCCACTTGGTTTTTCTTCCAGTGTTCCAGCCTGGTTCCATAACAATGTAAGTAACAGTAGAGTGTGGGATTGGTTAATGAAGGAGTGATAAGGATTGGAGCCATTCTTTGTGTGATATAAAATGCAGCACCTGTTCAGCAGGGACAATAACTCGATTTTGCTATATAAACAAATCCTGCACATCTTAGCCAAGTGTCAGGAATGGCATTCGTCTTCCTGCAGAAGGTGAGCCATGTGTTTCCCTGTGAGGACACTTGGCTCAGTTCCATCGGTCCTAGGTGAGATAACTCACAGATTGGGAAGTGGTTAGTTTTCAGTATTGTGAGGTGTTGTTTTCTGGATCCCTGTGCTTCCCCAACATGTGAGTATAACATTAATGTCCACCTTGTGATATTGTTAATGCCCTTCAGCTGAGTAGGGTTGGCTTTCTCCTCTGGTTAAGGCTGGAACACATCTCTCTCCAGACAAACCAGAGAAATATCAGGAAGCTTTCAGTACCTTGATCTGGACGGTACCTGCTTTCTGACTCAAGCAAATCCAGGTGAGGTGCTCAGCAAGTTGCCTTCTGAAATTTCTCTTCTCACAGTCCCTCTGTCTTAATTCTCCCTCAGCTTTTATCTGTGCTGGTCTCTTTCATCCTGCTCAAAGGAACATTGAATCTAAGGTTCTGGTTTCACTAATTTCTTGTCCCTCATCAACCTTTCTCTGGGTGAGGTCAGGTATGTCCATTACTTCTACATCACTTATAGACTGACAACCCCAAACATAATCTCTAGCCCAAGCCTCTGACCCAAACATCCAGATCCTGACATTAGGCTTTTGATAGACTACCTGGACATCTAATGGGTGGACCCTAATGTCCTGTGTCTTCTGGGTATATCCACCTGGACATCTCATGGGCACCCACGTGTCCCATATAAACTGTTTCCTTCCTACAGTTTACTTTTCCTATAATACCTAACTTATAAAGAAATTTTTATAATTACATTAAATAATGCATGAGAAACTCCTTTGTAACTCTAATTGAGTATACAGATAATTGTTTATACCAGCCACCTAGTTTCACCAGGTAGCAGTCTCTGAGTCTTCTCAGACTCACCCATCCTTGTAGCTTCCAAATGCATGTCATGAGTATTTGGAATTGAAAGGACCTCTGAATTCTTACCTTATCTTCTCCACCCTGCACTAAAATTGCCCTAGTTGGGCTTCCTCATCTCTCAGGTAAGCTAAGGTAAAAGTCAGATAAGAGTTCTCCTGACCCTGACACACTGCATTGTGCCTCTGAGCATCACACCATATCCTCTTCAGGCTTTAATATGCAGCTGGTCCCATGGTCTTTGTGTTAAAGGCCCAGCTCCACTCTTGGGTACAGAGTCCATTAATAGACCCTCTGTCCTGCTCTCTGAATGTGGGCAAAAGTGGCAAACGGTGGGCACAGTGCCAAAGTCTGCAGAACACACAGCTCCAGTGATTGAGGTAGGCAGGCAATACTCTAGGAAGTGCATATGAGGCCTCCCACCACTCTGATTCCCTTAAAGGAGCAGAACTTGAGAAAAGAAAGAGCCTTTGGGTAATTTTCAAATCAAAGTTTAATTCCTTATACCCATTCACCTTTAGAAATGAAGAACATAAAGCATACATTTGATAATGCTCTGATTTTGCCTGGGACATTTAAAATGTAAAAATGAATGCCTTTATTGATTTTTCTTCACCACAAAATAAGCCATAAAACACAAATAAATCAACCTTTCCACGTGGAGCTCATTTTCAGTGGGAAAACATGCTGGCTGACAGAACTCATCAATTATAGGTCCCTGTTGGGCTCCAAGTTATTTCTGAGCTTAAGTAGAACTTATGGGCTGAGGGCTCTGATTCTGTGATAGCCTTTCTTCAATTGTGATTCCATCCTCTGAACTCTGTTTAAGCAGTAGGTCAGTCATAAATAATAGCCCCTCCTGATGCTGCTGCAGCCCTGGAAGCTGACACTCCCAGGGGATTCTGGAGAAGCAGACTTGTGTTCTGGATCAGAGAATGAAGGAAAATGTGAGTCGATGTTATTATGGTCTTCATGATGCAGAACACTGGACAGCTGAGAAAATATGTATACATGACTATCCTGGGCCTAGATCTGATTAATTCCTTTTTTTTCTATGCATACATCCTCTACTTTTGCCCAATTAAACAATTATCCATTCTGTACCAGATAAGTGTCCATCAAAGAAGCAAAAATAATGACATGCAATGTAGAATGAGGAATTTGTTATAAGGAGGAGAACTGGTGGGGTAGTCTGAGGAGGTTACTGCTTTTGCATCAGGTATTGAGCCTAAGGCTACCCACTTATGTGTCAGCCAGGCAGGGCAGTGGTGGAAAAACAAGAAACTGGGTATAGACAAGGTCAAGGGTTAAAGACAACTAAATCAGGAAGAACACACTGGAATACATGTCTGACTATACCACCTCCAATCTTAATGCCATAGGTCACATGCAGGAAAAACTGTCTCCCTTTGCCATGGAGTTGTCCCTTCAGCTTGAAGAAGCTGAAGGAAGAGGCCCACTAGAAACCGGATGTGTAATATGGGTCTCAATGCTGCCCCATGCCAACCAGGTGAGCCAGGAGTTGAGTGACAGCATACATGAACTACACACCCAGCCCCTATCTATAGAGCATAAAAATATGGCAGCAAAATATCCCTTGAGGCCAATTATAACTGGAAATCACACTGGAAATAAAACCTGGGAGATGAATTTCCAGCTTAGTTAAGTTGTGGTAGACCACCGCCACCACACATGACCGAGGTTCTCAAATTCTCCTTGTACCTTTATATTTCTATGTCTCTGCTTATGCCTGGAATGCTTAGCAATAGTCATTAAAGTGATATGAATTAACAAAAAAATGCCCTTGGCCACCCTCATATTGTCTGTGGTTTGAAATCTGCCTCAGACTGATCACACACTCCCTCTCTTGAATAATCTGCTCAGGAACCCTGACCCTGCTGATTACCTGCTACCTATAGCCTATGCACTGGGAAACCTAGAGATGCTCTGGGCCTAGAGATAGATGCATATCAGTGCATGCCCAACAGGAAAAGAGAATCAGTCTGAGTTCTGAAGCTCCTGTAACCAGAGGCAAGGCAACCCAGAGATTTTCAAAGCATGGAATTGCCTCCACTGCTAGCCTGAAGGAAGAAAGAAGGAAGCATGCTGCCAGTGCCCAGTGGTCAGCGTCACCTCAAGAGCTGAAGCTACTTCTGCTGAAGGCACCTCCCAGTCAAGGTAGACAGCAGACACGCTCTCTTGTCTTCCTTTCCCTGACTCTTTCTTCACCATGGGCCACCCACCCTGATAGAGATAAATCAGGGGAGAAGTACAACAGATCAAAAGGCAGGCAGGTCTTGGGTCAGCACTTTTGCTTGCCTCTGCATTCCACTCTGTGCTAAATGCAGCACTAGTGGGATCCATCAGAGGTGCCATGGCTCCTGCTCTCAAGAAGCTTGAAGGTGTGAGATACAGTTTTTAAGAGAGGAGGCACAGGAAAGGAAACATACAGAGATGGCTTTTCAGCCTAGAGGAAGACAGGGGCAGGGTACCCCTGAGCCCAGACTTTGATATCAGCCTGAGAAAACTTTAAGCCACCCCCAATATCAAGAGAGCTGACCTACGAATGCACCATAGACATTCACTTATTCAACTAATACTTCATTGAGCAGCTACTATGCATCAAGCGTCTTGTTCTTTAGAATTATCCGTCTCAGGTATATTATTGTGCCTTGGCTATTATTGTGTTGGAAGTCCCTAAGACCATCCCCAGGCCCCATAATTTGCTTAAATTTATAGGACTGAGAAACCCTATGGTTATTCATGGTTATTTTTATTATTTTCTTTATTTTTATTATTTAGAGTGAAGGAAACAAGTTAAAATCCACAAAGAGGAAATGTACATGGGCAAATTCCAGAAGAAACCAAACCCAAGGTTCTAAGCTTTTCTCAGTGGAATTGCATAGGAACATACTTAGTTATCCCAGCAATGATATGTGACCATATATGTGAAGTATTCCCAAGCAGGGAAACTGTCAAAGTGGTCAAGGGATAGTCCTGAATAGGCCTTTCTTTAGGATGTGCAGGGCTGAACAGCCTATGCCTTGTTGAGCTACGTCGTTGCTGCATACTCAGGTATTTCCATTTTGATCCAATTCTCACCTGAGCTCTGGTTGTTGCTACATCTCCCTGTGCTGGTCCACCCCTGATGGACTTAAGGTTTGCATTTAGGTCTCCTCACTACAATCACTGAATTATGAGTCTCAATGTCCAGTATGGTACCTTCCCTTTTAGGGACATTGCTTTGGATTGGGATCCATTTATTTATTCATTCAGTCACTATCAACTAAGCACATAGGATGTATCAAGAATTGTAAATTGTAAATACACTGGTTACAATAGTAAACATAATAAACCTCAATATCACCCTAGCAGAGAGTATTGTTTGGTAAAGAAGCACATGTGAATTGGGAAATATAATTGCTAGTGTACTGGATTGAATACTGTAACCCCAATATTCATGTCTACTCAGAACCTGAGAATAGAACCTTATTTGGAAATAGAGTCTTTGCAGATATAAGCAAGTTAAGATTTAGTCGTACTGGATTAGAGTGGGTCCTAACCCAATGACTGGTGTCCTTATAAGAAAAAGGAAGTTTGGACACAAAGACATACACATAGGGAAAACAATGTGAGGACACAATGGAGAACACCATGTGATGATGGAGGCAAAGATTGGAGTGATGTGTCTATAAGGCAAGAAATGCATCAGCTACCAGAACTTGGAAGATACAAGAAAGAATCCTCTCCTCCCTAGATTTTTCAGAAGGAGAATGGTCCAATCAACACCTTGATTTTGGACTTTAAGCCTCCAGAAATGTTAGAATAGATTTCTGTTGTTCCAAGCCACCAAGTTTGTGGTATTTTGTTACAGGAGCCCTTGGGAATGAATACTAATGGCATAGAGTTAAAAACAAGACAGGACACTGGGACACTATAGGAGAAATGCTGAACATACAGATCAGGGGCCAGAAATAAACTTCATAGGGAGTGACAACTTCCATAAAGAAGGTTACTGTTGTGAAGGTTGTAAAGAAAAGTGTACATGGAGATAATCCCAGGCATAAGAAAGAGTGTGTGTAAAGAAATGATTGAAGGTGAGAGAGAAGGTGGGTCATTACTGGAATTGAAAGAAAAGAGGGAGAATTATATCTTGAAGTGTGAAACAAGTAGGTGTGAAGCAAGGTTGGCAAGTCTGGAACCTTATGTGGGCAGTGCACATATCCCATGTAAGTGGTCTAGAAGTGGCACGTCTGCATGTCTAGTTTCCTTCTGGACCTCAGAATCAGCAGTCAATCTTCTGACAGATTTGTATCACTGTTTATCTATGATTCACATTTCATCCCAGGGTCAGGGTGAGAAAGGACTTGGGAAGTCAGAATATTCTATAAGAAAATGCTGTAACTTTGGTATTTGTTTACAACATTAGTGCCTTGTTCAGTAGGCAACATTGTAGTGTTTTCAGGCTGTCACCAGGCCCTATGTCACTGAGCATAACTCAACATCATCAATTCAGCTGAGAACTGTTAATAACAGGTGGAAGAGCCTACCTTTTTTCTAATTGAACAATGTCAAACTGTTTCAAGAAAGGAAATCTATAGTGCTGTTCATGAACCCATCTCTCACTTTTCATTTCTCTTCACATGTTATCAATTTAGATTTGTATTAGAGTTTATGATTTGCTAATTCTAGCATGGTATTACTTTTGAACATTGCTTTAAACAAACACATCATCACAAGTGAGTCTTACTATTTAGGATTTTTAATTGAAAAACAAACATACAAGTCAAAAAATGCTTGAGTTACTACTGTGATTCAATTGGGAAATCATGAAAAAGGATCAAATGAGTCCCTATAGAGCCAATTTGTTTCCACTTCTCTACTACCTAGTGTGATTGTTGTCAGAGATATTGATTATGTTTTCTAGAGAAAACATGGGAGCCAGACATGTGCCAGGATGCAGCAACGCAGCACTGGGATGCTCATGGGAGTGGTGGCACAGCATATGCCCACAGGGAGACATTGTAGTGGAGCTCAAACAGCATTTCCTCATGGGTAGAGAGGTTTGGGGGTGAATTTTGGCCTAAGGACTTATTTATGGGAATAAGCAAGAGGAACCCATGGAAAAGAAACAATAATATCCCCCTCATAGTAAATACTACAAAAATTTACATACATATTATATACATATAACATATTTATTTACATATATATATATATATATATATATATAGCATATATATGCTTATACTGCACAATGTGTTTACATACATGTATTCATACTGAGATAATATGCATATAAATTATACATATGTAAATGCATATGTATACATGTATAAATTTACATGTATATGTAAATTTGTTTAGACTTCTGCTCTGAAGGGATATTATTATTTCCTTTCATGGTTTCTTCTTGGTTATCTCATAAGTAAGTCTGAGAGGAGTATATTTGGAAGAATGCCTGGAATTCAAACCCAGTTTTTTCTTTGCAATTTTGTTTTCTTTTCACTATATGGTCATGTCTCACTCTTTAAAATATTTGTGTCCCCCTTTTAAATCATTTTTTGATCACTGGCAGAGAAACTAAAGATATTTTAGGAATGATTCCAGGTCAAGAATAAAGCCTGTGAGGCTTTGTGGACAGCAGACATCAGAGGGGTTCACTTGGCTTCTCCTTAAGCCTCGATTTCCTCCTTTATAACTTGAACATCCATGGTGGGAATTATAGATAGTGGTGTCTACATTACCACATGTCACATAGTAGGTGCTCTAAAAATAAGGGTGTCTGTAGAATTACACTCTGTAAGGAGACACCTGCACTCTACACTACCACACCACACAGAACCTCGTTTCAGAGGGGACACAAGTTGCCCATTCAGTTAATCACATATGTGCTTATTCTGAAAGCATTTTATTAAACACTTTTGCTTGGCCCTGTGGGAGGTAGGGTGACACCAGGAAGAATGTAACATGACATGGCCCGACATTCAAGAAGTTCAGATTTGGGAAAGGAGAAAGATAAGAAATGTTATAAATAAATGTGTTAAGTTTATAAGATAGAAATAACGATATGTACTGAGTATTCTGTGAACAAAAAGATTTATATCCATTTGCTGTAAGTAAATTAACTCCTTTTCTTTTATTTCAAAGCCGAATTTTAATGAGACCTACTTAGAAAAGCATAGGGCTTGGGTATTTAATTATGTACTATTTGCTCTGCTACAGAATGTCTTTCTGCATAGGAAATAAGCTCACATATGATTAGTAAATAAGAAAAGATGTCAGTATAAACAGAGTTGCTTTAGTTCACATGTGATTTTCCTGAGCCCTTAATTGTTTTGTACCATCAACTAATAGCAGTTGAGCCTTAAGGACATTCAGAAATGTGGGTGTAGCCAGCTGGGGGTGGGGAGGAACACATGCTTACAGACTAGCCACCTGAAGTACCCCTTCTAGCTGGCTTTGGCCCTGTGCTTTGTCTTAGTTTTGCACGTAGTGCTCTCAGAATCTAACACAGGAGCCAGTGTCACCCACCTCTGGATGGCTTCACAGTGTACAAAACCAGCAGCGCTTTGCCATCGGAATCTCCTGATAATGAGGATATCACTTTGCCTTTATTTCCATTACTCCACAGCCTTTACTGTTCCTTATACCTGCTTCTATCAATGTGCTCTTTTCAGGTTAAGTTTTAATTGACTGTAGTTCTTCTTTTCATTAGAGAGTTAATGTATCTTTATTTTTTTCTAGTCAATATCTGCTTTTATTAAACGTTAGAAATTAAATGAAGGTTTTAAAATAAATAAATCAAAGAAAATATTTCCTGTATAACACCCCCCAATCTCCCCCCCTCTGGATGGTGTGCTAATTGGACGCTTTCCAAAAGGGGGGATAGAATGTTTCTTAACATCCAATTCTTTTTTTTTTTTCAATATATGAAATGTATTGTCAAATTGGTTTCCATACAACACCCAGTGCTCATCCCAAAAGGTGCCCTCCTCAATACCCATCACCCACCCTCCCTCCCTCCCACCCCCCATCAACCCTCAGTTTGTTAATATTTTTAAAAGGAGGTTAGTGTTTTAATTCAGACTGATGTTATTTTTTGTAGGTCTGCTTAAAAATAGCATAGGTTTTCAGTGGTTTGGCTGAATACATCTTCCCCTCTACATGTGTGATTTTGCAGAATGAAGGTTTTTAGAAATTATGCAGTATGATATAGAAAACTTGTATTTTCCACCATTCTCAATAGTATGGGGCATTGTGGTGTCTAGAAGCAGTAGTGCTAGTATTAGGAGGCCTGTATTCCTTACTAGCTTCGTCCTTATTGGCTCAGGAAATTCTGACCCACAGCTGGCTGTACACTTTTCCCACCATCTGCCTTTTCATTCTCACCTAACGTGGATTTTCATATCCTTTGTGACCTCAGACTGAAAATTGGGTGTTATTTCTTGTTCTGGTTCTTTCTTCCACAGAGATGCTATTTATCATGTGCTTGCTTTGCTGGTCAGATTTTAACCCAAAAGACAATGATGTCACACATCTTCCAGGCCAAGCCTATGGGATTTAAACCCTAGCTGAAGTGCTGCTGGTTTCTTCTCTTACCCTATTTTCAAGGAATTAGAAAATATTATAGCACAATAACAATTTCTTTCTTTCTTTCTTTCTTTCTTTCTTTCTTTCTCTCCTTCTTTCCTTCTTTCCTTCCTTCTTCTTTTCTTTCTCTTCTTCTTAAATTTGGTTTAAAGTGATCTAAAGTTGGTAGTGCCCCATGGGTCTGGGAGAAGTTAATGATACAAATCTTCTTTAGAAGAATCTATGGGGGAAAAATCAGCCTTTAAAGAATAGCCACAATAAAAAAAAATAAATTAAAAAAAATGTAAGGCAGATATCATATGATTTCACTCAGATGTAGAATTTAAGAAACAAACAGATAGGGGAAGAAAGGAAAAAATAAGATAAAAACAGAGACAGAGAGAGATAAACCATAAGAGACTTAAATTGTTTTTTTTAATGTTTATTTTTGAGAGAGAAAGAGGGAGACACAGAGCATGAGTGGAGAGGGGCAGAGAAAGAGGGAGAAACAGAATCAGAAGCAGGCTCTAAGCTCCAAGCTGTCAGCCCAGAGCTGGACACAGGGTTCAAACTCACAGACCATGAGATCATTACCTGAGCCAAAGTAAGACACTTAACACACTGAGCTACCCAGGTGCCCCAATGTAAGAGACTCTTAACAAACTGAGGGTTGCTGGAAGGAAGGTAGGTGGGGAAATGGGCTAAGCGGGTGGTGGGCATTGAGGATGGGACTTACTGGGTTGAGCATTGGGTGTTATATGTAAGTGATGGATCACTGGGTTTTACTCTTGAAACCAATGCTACATGGTATGTTAACTAACTTGAATTTAAATAAATAAATTTTTTAAAAAAATATTGTTTGGGGATGAGTAGTTTATTAAAAGACACCATACTAAATAAATAAATATAAATACAAAAAAGATAAAATAATTATCTAGTTTGTGTAATGGTGTAGTAATGTTGTATGGTGACAGATGGTAAATACTGTTGTAGTGAGCATTGTGTAATGAATAGAATTTTTGAATCACAATGTTATTCATATGAAACTGACATAACATCATATGTCAACTATACTTCAATAATAAAAATAACAAATAAACTATTTAAAACCAAATACACATAAAAGTATTATGTAATATAAAATTTCAATAAAAACTGATAAAAAATTAAAAGAAAAAAGGTACATGGCAAAATAAGCAAAAACAATGGGCAAAGGTATCAGAAATGAGAGAATTCAGAAATTGCAATAAACAAAGATAATATTTAAAAGTAGGTTTCATAAACTTTTAAAAATAAATGTAGTGGAAGATTAAAAATATCAATAAAAATAAGAAAATATAAAAATAAGCTAGCATATATGAAAAGAAAACAAAATAGAAATTGAGGAAATAAATGAATCATTTTGAAAAGAATCAATGGAAATGTTCAACAACATTAGAAATAAAGAGTTATTTAGCAAACTGGAATTGGAATGTGAAGAATCATGCAAAATAATGCACAGAGAGACCAATAAATAGAGAAACTGAAATAGAATTTAGGAGAAATGGTTGCAATGTAATATATGTCTAGAAATATATATTCTAGAAAGAATGAATGAAAAAGAAAATAAATATCCAGCAGAATACATTTGTCATCATATTGAATATATGATTCCAACATCTTCTGACTTCCCTTACTGTTGTTGAGTGTCTAATTTCCACCAGTTTGAGGTAATCTGCTTTCCTCTCTGCCTCCTGTAAAATCTTCAGTGTTTTGCCTACAGATTTAGCATAATGTATGTAGGAATTATTTTGTATTCTGCTGCTTAATAAGACTACCAAATCTGCTGTGTTTCATACATTTCTCAGATGAAAACAAATTTTAGTCTATTTAAATATTTTCACCATCATTCTCCTCCTTTCTTTCTAGAATTCCCATTAAACATATATATTGGCTACACTGAATGCATTATATTTAAAATGGCAAAAGTCAAATTCAAAGAGCAATTGATCCTGAGAAACTTAACAAAAGACCATGGGGGAGGGGAAGGGGGGAAAAAGTTATAGAGAGGGAAGGAGGAAAACCATAAGAGACTCTTAAAAACTGAGAATCAATTCATAAACTGAGGGTTGATGGGGAGTGGGAGGGAGGGGAAAGTGGGTGATGGGCATTGAGGAGGGCACCTGTTGGGATGAGCACTGGGTGTTGTACAGAAACCAATTTGACAATAAATTTCATATTAAAAATAATAAAATAAAATAAAAATATAATAAATAAAAAAATGAAAGCAGTAGGAGAAAAGCTGCTCTCACATACAAGAAAACCCATTCCCCCATCCACCCATAAGACTATAGGCAGATTTTTCAATAGAAATTGTGCAGGCCAGAAGAAATGAGATAACATGTTCAAAATATTAAAAGAATAACACTATCAATAAAGAATAACATACTGGAAAATCTGTTCTTTAGAAATAAAGATGAGATCAAGATTTTCCTAAATAAAAAAGTCGAGTTTGTCACAACTAGATTCGCCTCATAAGAAGTGCTAAGGGCATTCTTCACATGACAATAAAAGGATATTGCCATGCCTGGGTGTCTCAGTTGGTTAAGTTTCCAACTCTTGATTTTGGCTCAGATCATGATCTTATGGTTCATGGTATTGAGCCCCACGTTGGGGCAGCACAGAGACTGTTTTAGATTCTGCTTCCCTCTCTGCCCTTCCCCCACTCATATTCTCTCTGTCTCTGTCTCTCTCCTCTCTCCTCTCTCTCTCTTAAAATAAGTAAACATTGGGGCGCCTGAGTGGCTCAGTCGGTTGAGCGTCCGACTTCAGCTCAGGTCACGATCTCGCGGTCCGTGAGTTCGAGCCCCGCATCGGGCTCTGGGCTGATGGCTCAGAGCCTGGAGCCTGCTTCGGATTCTGTGTCTCCCTCTCTCTCTGCCCCTCCCTCATTCATGCTCTGTCTCTCTCTGTCTCAAAAATAAATAAACGTTAAAAAAAATTAAAAAAAATAAGTAAACATTAAAAAAAGAAAATAAAAGGATGCTGGTTAATATCATAAAGACATATAATGTATGTGTAAAATTCACAGGTAATGATAAATATGAAGTCATTAAAATGATGCCTCATAATTTACTTACAACTCTAGTTGAAAACTTTTTTAAAAAGCATCTTCTTTATTCATCAGTTGATGGAAACTTGGGCTACTTCCATAATTTGATTATTGTAGATAATGCTGCTATAAACATTGGGGAGTCTATATCCCTTTGAATTAATATTTTGGCATTCTTTGGGTAAATACCTAGTAGTGCCATTGGTTGATCATATTTTTAACTTTTTTGAGGAAACACCATACTGTTTTCCAGAGTGGCTGCACCAGTTTACATTCCTACCACGACTGTAAGAGGGTTCTCCTTTCTCACCAGTACCTGTTGTTTTCTGTGTTGTTTATTTCAGCCATTCTGACAAGTGTGAGGTGATATATCATTGTATTTTGATTTTCATTTCCCTGATGATGAGTGATATTGAGCATCTTTTCATGTGTCTTTTGGCCATCTGTATGCCTTCTTTGGACAAAATGTCTATTCATGTCTCTTCTGTCCATTTTTTAATTGGATTGTTCTTTTTTGGGGGGTGTTGAGTTTGGTAAGTTCTTCATATATTTTGGATACTAACCCTTTATCTGATATGTCATTTGCAAATATCTTCTCTCATTCAGTAGGTTGCCTTTTAGTTTTGCTGTGTTTCCTTCACTATGCAGAAGCTTTTTATTTTGATGCAGTCCCAAAAGTTTATTTTTCCTTTTGTTTCTCTTGACATAGGAGACATATCCAGAAAGAATTTGCTATGGCCCATGTCAAAGAAGTTACTGCCTGTATTATCTTCTAGGATTTTTATTGTTTTCTGTCTCAAATTTAGATCTTTAATCCATTTTGAAATTGTTTTTGTACATGGTGTATGACAGTGGTCCAGTTTCATTCTTTTGCATGAGGCACTTTTGCACTTTTCCCAAAACCATTTGTTGAAGATACTGTACTTTTCCCACTAGATATTCTTCCCTACTTTGTCAAAGATTAATTGATCATATAGTTGTGGTTTCATTTCTAGGTTTTCTATTCTGTTCTATTGATCTATGTGTCTATTTGTGTGCTGGTAGCATACTGTTTTGATTACTACAGCTTTGTAATATAACTTTAAGTCTGGAATTGTGATGATTCCAGCTTTTCTTTCTCAAGGTGGTTTTGTCTATTTAGGGTCTTTGGTTGTTCCATATGAATTTTAGAACTATTTGCTCTGTGAAAAATGCTGTTGGTATTTTGATCAGGATTACATTAAATGTGTAGATTTGCTGTGGGACAGAACTCGAGAGTATTATGCTAAGTGAAATAAATAAGGTAGAGAAAGACAAATACCATATGACTTCACTCATATGTGGAATTTAAGAAACAATAAATTAGCAAGGGAAAAAAAGAAAGAGAAGCAAACCAAAAAATAGACTCATAACTATAGAGAAAAAATGGATGATTACCAGATGGGAGGTGGTGGTGATGGGATGGGTTAAATAAGTAATGGGGATCAAGGAAGGCACTTGTTGTGATAAGCACTGGATTATGTATGGAAGTGTTGAATCACTATATTATACACCTGAAAAATAATACTAACTATATATTAAGTATTAATATATTAATTATTAAAATATATTAAGTATATTAAGTATTAACTATATATTAAGTATATTAAGTATTAACTATATATTATATTTTATATTATACTATATTATATATTATATAATATATAACTATATATATAACTATATATATAATATTATATTTTATATTATATTATATTATATTATATTATATTATATATTAACTATATATTAAGTAACTGGAATTAAATAAAAATTTAAAACTAAATTAATAACTTCCTAGAAACATGTAATCTTCCAACTCTAAATCAAGAAGAGATAGGGGCACCTGGGTGGCTGAGTGGATTGGGTATCTGACTCCTGACTTTTCCTTAGGTCATAATCTCATGGTTCATGAGTTCAAGCTCTGAATGAGGCTCTGGACTGAGAGTGCAGAACTTTCTTGGGATTCTCCCCCTCTCCCTCTCTCTCTGCCCATCCCTACTCACACTCTCTCAAATAAATAAATAAACTTTATTAAAAATAAAAAGAAATATAAAATCTGAACAGACTGATTACTACAAAGAAACATTGAATCAATACCCCAAGACTTCCCAACAAACAAAAGTCCAGGACCAGATAGATTCACAGGTGAATTCTAGGAAAAATTTAAAGAGTTAACACCTAGTCTTTTCAAACTATTCAAAAAATATATAAACAGGAGAAATGCTTCCAAATACATTCTACAAGGCTAACATTGTCCTGATACGAAGACCAAAGACAGCACCCCACCCCCAAAAAAAAGGAAAAGAAAGAAAGAAAATTACAGACCAATATCCCTAATGAACATTAATTAAAAAATCCTCAACCAAGTATTAGCAAACAGAATTTAATAATACAAAAAAAGATCATTCACCACAATTGAGTGGGATTTATTCCAGGGATACAAGGATTCAATATCTGCAAATCCATCAGTGGGATACACCATATTAAGAAAATGAAGGAGGGGCACCTGGGTGGCTCAGTTGGTTAAGCGTCCGA
The DNA here is from genome assembly GCF_046562875.1 of Panthera onca. Lineage (NCBI taxonomy): Eukaryota > Metazoa > Chordata > Mammalia > Carnivora > Felidae > Panthera > Panthera onca. Next base: position 112,095,127 of record NC_138346.1, read on the forward strand.
CTTCAGCTCAGGTCACGATCTCATGGTCCGTGAGTTCGAGCCCTGCGTCAGGCTCTGGGCTGACGGCTCAAAGCCTGGAGCCTGTTTCCGATTCTGTGTCTCCCTCTCTCTCTGCCCCTCCCCTGTTCATGCTCTGTCTCTCTCTCTCTGTCTCAAAAATAAATAAACTTAAAAAAAAAAAAAAAGAAAAGAAAATGAAGGATACAGACCATACAGTCATCAGAATAGAGGAAGAATAATTATTTGACAAATATATCTGTTCATGATATAATTCTCAATGAAGTGGATTGAGAAGGAAGATACCTCAAAATAATAAAGACCATATGTGAGTAACCCACAGCTAACATCATACTCAATGGCGACAAACTAAAGGATTTTACTAAAATAAGGAAGAAGACAAAGATGTTCACTTTCAAAACTTTTATTTAACATAGTACTGGAAGTGCTAGTCAAAACAATCAGACAAGAAAAGGAAATCAATGATATCCAAATTGATTAAAAAAAAAAAAAAGAAAAGAAGAAAACCGTCCGTATTTCTATATGACATGATAGTAGAGAAACCTTAAAGACTAAAAAATAATTATTAGAAATAACAAATAAACTTAATAAAGTTGTAATAAAACAAATTTCATATACAGAAATCTGTTGCATTTTTAAATAATAATAACAAACCAGCAGAAAGAGTAATTTTTTAAAAATCTCGTTTAAAATTGCATCAAAAAGAATAAAATGCCTAGTAATAAATTTAACCAAGGGGATGAAAAACCTGTGCTCTGAAAACTATAAGATATTAATGAAAGAAATTGAAAATGATACAAACAAATGCATACAAATCCATGGTTATGTATTGTGAAAATTAATATGCTTAAAATGTTCTACTCCCCAAAGCAATCTATAGTTTTAATGAAATTTCTACCAAAATATCAGTGTCACTGTTGCAAAACTAGAATAAATAATCCTAAAATTTTTATGGAATCACAAAGACCCCAGTAGCCAAAGCAATCTTGAGAAAGAAGAATAGAGATGACAGTATCACAATTCCAGACTTTAAGCCACCTTACAAATCTATAGTAATCAAAACAACATGGTGTTGCCACAAAAATGGACACATAAATCAATAGAGCAGGATTTAGAGTTCAAAATAAAGCCATACTTATATGGTCAATTCATCTATAACAAAAATGGAAAGAATATAAAATGGGAAAAAGTCTCTTCAATAAATTGTGTTGGGAAAACAGGACAGTTATAGGTGAAAAAACAAAACTGAACCTCTTTCTTTTTTTATTGTTTTATTGTTTATTTTTGAGAGACAGAGCATGAGTGGGGGAGGGGCAGAGAGAGAAAGAGGCACAGAATTCCAAGCAGGCTCCAGGGTCTGAGCTGTCAGTACAGAGCCCAACACAGGGCTCTACCCAACGAGCCGTGAGATCATAACTTGAGCCAAAGTCAGATGCTTAACTGACTGAGCCATCCAGGTGCCCCCAAACTGAAACACTTTCTTATGCCATATACAAAAATAAACTCAAAATTGCTAAAGGACCTAAATTTAAGACCTGAAACCATGAAACTCCTAAAAGGAACAGGCAGTAATTTATTGGACATTGGTCTTAGCAACATTTCATGGAATTATCTCCTCAGGTGAAAGAAACAAAAGCAATATTAAACATTTGGGACTACATCAAACTATAAAGCTTGTGAACAGTGAAAGAAACTATCAACAAAACAAACAAGCAACTACTCAATGGAAAAAGATATTGGCAAATGATGTAACTAATAAGGGGTTAATATCCAAAATACATAAAGAATTCATACAACTCAACACCAAAAACAAAGAAACAGGGGTGCCTGAGTGGCTCAGTCAGTTAAACATCAGATTTCAGCTCAGATCATGGCCTTATGGTTCATAGGTTCAAGCCCCACGTCAGGCTCTGTGCTGATAGCTCAGATCCTGGAGCCTGCTTTGGATTCTGTGTCTCCCTGTCTCTCTGCCCCTCTCCTGCTCACACTCTCAAAAATAAATCATTCTCTCTCAAAAATAAATAAACATTTAAAAAATATGAAACAAACAATCCAGTTAAAAAACAGTCAGAAGACCTGATAGACAGTTTTTCCAAAGAAAACATACAGATGGCCAACAGACACATGGAAAAATGCTCAACATCAGTAATCATTAGGTAATGCAAATCAAAGTCATAGTGAGATATCACATTATACCAGTTAGAATGGCTATTATCTAAAAGACAAGAAGAGATAGCAATTGCTATTAAGGATGCATAAACAAGAGAACCCCTGTACACTGTTGGCTTAAATTTAAATTGACATAGCCCCCATGAAAAACACTATGGGGCTTCATCAAAAACTAAAAATAAAAAAAAAAAAAACAACATATGACAGAGAAATTACATTTCTGGGTGTAAGTTTGAAGTAATTGTGATCATTATCTCAAAGAGATATCTGCACCATGTTCATTACAACACTATTTGCAATAACCAAAACATGGGAACAACCCAAGTGTCTATTAATGAATAAATAGATGTTACACACACACACACACACACACACACACACACACACACACACACTGGGTTATTCCATAGCCATAGAAGAGATGGAAATCCTGTCATTTAGGATAATGTGGATAAACATTTAGGGCACTATGTTAAGTGAAATAAGTCAGAGAAAGACAAATACTGCATGATGTCACTGTGTGTGGAATCTAAAACAAATAAACAAACATAGATACAGCCATAGATACAGAGAACAAAACAGCCATGGATACCGAGAACAACAGATTGATGGTTGCCAGAGGCAAAAGATAGGGTATGGGAAAAATGAATGAAGGGGGTCATAACATAAAAATTTTCAGTCATAAAATAAATAAGTCATGTGACTGTAATGTGGAGCACAGTGACAAGTGTTAACAATACTGTATTACATATTTGAAAGTTGTTAAGAGAACAGATCTTAAAAGTTATCACAAGAAAAAATGTGAGGTGATGCATGTTATATAAATTTAATGCACTAATAATTTTACAACATATAAATATATCAAATTATTTTGTACACCTAAAATGTATATGATATTATGTGTCAATTATATCTCAATCAAACTGGAAAATAAATAAGTAAAATTAATGAAATTCATATCTAAATCCTTCTTAAAATTTTAAAAAGTTTGATATGATAAGCATTTCTGCATCTTATACATCTCTCAAATAAAGACTGCTTAGTCTTTTAAAATTTTGGGGTCATTTATAGAAATTGATCACTTACTTAAAAGAAACCTTCAAAAATATGTATAAGATTGGTAACTTGCTGTATAGACTGATTGCATTAATAAAATGTCCAGTACTTTATCTCTTCCCCTATCCTATGTCATTCCTCTTAGAGGTGAACTCCAGTTCACTCACGTTTTAATCTGGACTGAGATTGTGCCTTGCTTTTGTGTGTTTCCATGTTCTCTTTTGCCCACTGCCATCAACATGGGAACTTTCCAAAAGATGTGGTCTGGAGTTGAGTCAGGCTAGTCATCCAAATAAAGGTCATTCTAAATAAAATAACCAGCTATCCTCCAGAATCATGAGAAATCCCAGTCAAGACACATGAACTAAATAAAAGCTTATTATGATAAGCCACTTAGTTTTGTAAAGGTTGATTATACAACAAAAGTCAGCCACTTAATTTTGTAAAGTTTGATTTTGTGATAGATAACTCCCATGCATAATAAGCATGCTTTCAGGTCAAAATGAATATGTCAGAAGTACATATTAAAAGTAGCTTTAAAATCCCATACATTTGGAATTGAGACATACATTTAAAGAACTCATAAGTCAGATAAAAGTGATCATAAAAATTATAAATATTTAGACATAAATTTTAGAAAACATTATGTTTTAAATCTTGTGGGATTTAGTTAAAGAAATTATTTTAACCTTAAATGTTTATAGTGTAAATTTGAAAAAAAAGTAACAGTAAAATAAATGTCTAGTTTAAAACTTAGAAAGATAACAAATAAAGATAAAAATTACATGGAAGGAAGCAAATATAATTAATAGAGCATAAGTTTATAAAAAGAAAACACAATAGAATCAACAGGCAAAAGTATGTTCTTTGAAAACAATCAGAAAAATCATTAAACTCATAGTGAATTTGACCAAGGAAAAAGAGAGCAGAACACATAAATGATAATAGTAATAAAAAAGAGGAAATCAGGATAAACAGTAAATATGTAACAAAGGTAATAAAATGATATTTAAAAAAATTTCATATCATTATATATAACATTTAACATAGATGAAATTGACAACTTTCCAGAATTATGTTACTTATCAAAATTGACACAAGATGCAAAAAACTCACTAAAAATATATATAACCAGTAGATATACTAATTTTTCCAATGAAAATATATTAAAAAACTTAAATAAACATAATTGATCATCAATGTATAAAAAAGGGAATACATCAAGTTACAAAATATCCCAAAAATGCAATTTTAGCTTTCATTAACAAATCAATTAATGTAATATATTATATTATCAGATTGGAAATTGATTATATCATAACCTCTAGTTTACAAAAACACAAACAATTTTAATAATATTTATTATTTTTATTTTTATTTATTTATTTATTTATTTATTTTTTTATTTTTTAATATATGAAATTTACTGTCAAATTGGTTTCCATACAACACCCAGTGCTCATCCCAAAAGGTGCCCTCCTCAATACCCGTCACCCACCCTGCCCTCCCTCCCACCCCCCATCAACCTTCAGTTTGTTCTCAGTTTTTAACAGTCTCTAATGCTTTGGCTCTCTCCCACTCTAACCTCTTTTTTTTTTTTTTTTTTTTCCTTCCCCTCCCCCATGGGTTTCTGTTATGTTTCTCAGGATCCACATAAGAGTGAAACCATATGGTATCTGTCTTCCTCTGTATGGCTTATTTCACTTACCATCACACTCTCCAGTTCCATCCATGTTGCTACAAAAGGCCATATTTCATTTTTTCTCATTGCCACGTAGTATTCCATTGTGTATATAAACCACAATTTCTTTATCCATTCATCAGTTGATGGACATTTAGGCTCTTTCCATAATTTGGCTATTGTTGAGAGTGCCGCTATAAACATTGGGGTACAGGTGCCCCTATGCATCAGTACTCCTGTATCCCTTGGATAAATTCCTAGCAGTGCTATTGCTGGGTCATAGGGTAGGTCTATTTTTAATTTTCTGAGGAACCTCCACACTGCTTTCCAGAGCGGCTGCACCAATTTGCATTCCCACCAACAGTGCAAGAGGGTTCCTGTTTCTCCACATCCTCTCCAGCATCTATAGTCTCCTGATTTGTTCATTTTGGCCACTCTGACTGGCGTGAGGTGGTATCTGAGTGTGGTTTGATTTGTATTTCCCTGATAAGGAGCGACGTTGAACATCTTTTCATGTGCCTGTTGGCCATCCGGATGTCTTCTTTAGAGAAGTGTCTATTCATGTTTTCTGCCCATTTCTTCACTGGGTTATTTGTTTTTCGGGTGTGGAGTTTGATGAGCTCTTTATAGATTTTGGATACTAGCCCTTTGTCCGATGTGTCATTTGCAAATATCTTTTCCCATTCCGTTGGTTGCCTTTTAGTTTTGTTGGTTGTTTCCTTTGCTGTGCAGAAGCTTTTTATCTTCATAAGGTCCCAGTAATTCACTTTTGCTTTTAATTCCCTTGCCTTTGGGGATGTGCCGAGTAAGAGATTGCTACGGCTGAGGTCAGAGAGGTCTTTTCCTGCTTTCTCCTCTAAGGTTTTGATGGTTTCCTGTCTCACATTCAGGTCCTTTATCCATTTTGAGTTTATTTTTGTGAATGGTGTGAGAAAGTGGTCTAGTTTCAACCTTCTGCATGTTGCTGTCCAGTTCTCCCAGCACCATTTGTTAAAGAGACTGTCTTTTTTCCATTGGATGTTCTTTCCTGCTTTGTCAAAGATGAGTTGGCCATACGTTTGTGGGTCTAGTTCTGGGGTTTCTATTCTATTCCATTGGTCTATGTGTCTGTTTTTATGCCAATACCATGCTGTCTTGATGATGACAGCTTTGTAGTAGAGGCTAAAGTCTGGGATTGTGATGCCTCCTGCTTTGGTCTTCTTCTTCAAAATTACTTTGGCTATTCGGGGCCTTTTGTGGTTCCATATGAATTTTAGGATTGCTTGTTCTAGTTTCGAGAAGAATGCTGGTGCAATTTTGATTGGGATTGCATTGAATGTGTAGATAGCTTTGGGTAGTATTGACATTTTGACAATATTTATTCTTCCAATCCATGAGCAGGGAATGTCTTTCCATTTCTTTATATCTTCTTCAATTACCTGCATAAGCTTTCTATAGTTTTCAGCATACAGATCTTTTACATCTTTGGTTAGATTTATTCCTAGGTATTTTATGCTTCTTGGTGCAATTGTGAATGGGATCAGTTTCTTCATTTGTCTTTGTGTTGCTTCATTGTTAGTGTATAAGAATGCAACTGATTTCTGCACATTGATTTTGTATCCTGCAACTTTGCTGAATTCATGTATCAGTTCTAGCAGACTTTTGGTGGAGTCTATCGGATTTTCCATGTATAATATCATGTCATCTGCAAAAAGCGAAAGCTTGACTTCATCTTTGCCAATTTTGATGCCTTTGATTTCCTTTTGTTGTCTGATTGCTGATGCTAGAACTTCCAGCACTATATTAAACAGCAGCGGTGACAGTGGGCATCCCTGTCGTGTTCCTGATCTCAGGGAAAAAGCTCTCAGTTTTTCCCCGTTGAGGATGATGTTAGCTGTGGGCTTTTCATAAATGGCCTTTATGATCTTTAAGTATGTTCCTTCTATCCCGACTTTCTCAAGGGTTTTTATTAAGAAAGGGTGCTGGATTTTGTCAAAGGCCTTTTCTGCATCGATTGACAGGATCATATGGTTCTTCTCTTTTTTTTTGTTAATGTGATGTATCACGTTGATCGATTTGCGAATGTTGAACCAGCCCTGCATCCCAGGAATGAATCCCACTTGATCATGGTGAATAATTCTTTTTATATGCTGTTGAATTCGATTTGCTAGTATCTTATTAAGAATTTTTGCATCCATATTCATCATGGATATTGGCCTGTAGTTCTCTTTTTTTACTGGGTCTCTGTCTGGTTTAGGAATCAAAGTAATCCTGGCTTCATAGAATGAGTCTGGAAGTTTTCCTTCCCTTTCTATTTCTTGGAATAGCTTGAGAAGGATAGGTATTATGTCTGCTTTAAATGTCTGGTAGAACTCCCCTGGGAAGCCATCTGGTCCTGGACTCTTATTTGTTGGGAGATTTTTGATAACCGATTCAATTTCTTCGCTGGTTATGGGTCTGTTCAAGCTTTCTATTTCCTCCTGATTGAGTTTTGGAAGAGTGTGGGTGTTTAGAAATTTGTCCATTTCTTCCAGGTTGTCCAATTTGCTGGCATATAATTTTTCATAGTATTCCCTGATAATTGTTTGTATCTCTGAGGGATTGGTTGTAATCATTCCATTTTCACTCATGATTTTATCTATTTGGGTCATCTCCCTTTTCTTTTTGAGAAGCCTGGCTAGAGGTTTGTCAATTTTGTTTATTTTTTCAAAAAACCAACTCTTGGTTTCGTTGATCTGCTCTACAGTTTTTTTAGATTCTATATTGTTTATTTCTGCTCTGATCTTTATGATTTCTCTTCTTCTGCTGGGTTTAGGCTGCCTTTGCTGTTCTGCTTCTATTTCCTTTAGGTGTGCTGTTAGATTTTGTATTTGGGATTTTTCTTGTTTCTTGAGATAGGCCTGGATTGCAATGTATTTTCCTCTCAGGACTGCCTTCGCTGCATCCCAAAGCGTTTGGATTGTTGTATTTTCATTTTCGTTTGTTTCCATGTATATTCTAATTTCTTCTCTAATTGCCTGGTTGACCCACTCATTCGTTAGTAGGGTGTTCTTTAACCTCCATGCTTTTGGAGGTTTTCCAGACTTTTTCCTGTGGTTGATTTCAAGCTTCATAGCATTGTGGTCTGAAAGTATGCATGGTATAATTTCAATTCTTGTAAACTTATGAAGGGCTGTTTTGTGACCCAGTATATGATCTATCTTGGAGAATGTTCCATGTGCACTCGAGAAGAAAGTATATTCTGTTGCTTTGGGATGCAGAGTTCTAAATATATCTGTCAAGTCCATCTGATCCAATGTATCATTCAGGGCCCTTGTTTCTTTATTGACTGTGTGTCTAGATGATCTATCCATTTCTGTAAGTGGGGTGTTAAAGTCCCCTGCAATGACCACATTCTTATCAATAAGGTTGCTTATGTTTATGAGTAATTGTTTTATATATCTGGGGGCTCGGGTATTTGGCGCATAGACATTTATAATAGTTAGCTCTTCCTGGTGGATAGACCCTGTGATTATTATATAATGCCCTTCTTCATCTCTTGTTACAGCCTTTAATTTAAAGTCTAGTTTGTCTGATATAAGTATGGCTACTCCAGCTTTCTTTTGGCTTCCAGGAGCATGATAAATAGTTCTCCATCCCCTCACTCTCAATCTAAAGGTGTCCTCAGATCTAAAATGAGTCTCTTGTAGACAGCAAATAGATGGGTCTTGTTTTTTTATCCATTCTGATACCCTATGTCTTTTGGTTGGCGCATTTAATCCATTTACATTCAGTGTTATTATAGAAAGATATGGGTTTAGAGTCATTGTGATGTCTGTATGTTTTATGCTTGTAGTGATGTCTCTGGTACTTTGTCTCACAGGATCCCCCTTAGGATCTCTTGTAGGGCTGGTTTCGTGGTGACAAATTCCTTCAGTTTTTGTTTGTTTGGGAAGACCTTTATCTCTCCTTCTATTCTAAATGACAGACTTGCTGGATAAAGGATTCTCGGCTGCATATTTTTTCTGTTTAGCACACTGTAGATATCGTGCCAAGCCTTTCTGGCCTGCCAAGTTTCAAAGGAGAGATCAGTCACGAGTCTTATAGGTCTCCCTTTATATGTGAGGGCACGTTTATCCCTTGCTGCTTTCAGAATTTTCTCTTTATCCTTGTATTTTACCAGTTTCACTATGATATGTCGTGCAGAAGATCAATTCAAGTTACGTCTGAAGGGAGTTCTCTGTGCCTCTTGGATTTCAATGCCTTTTTCCTTCCCCAGTTCAGGGAAGTTCTCAGCTATAATTTGTTCAAGTACCCCTTCAGCACCCTTCCCTCTCTCTTCCTCCTCTGGGATACCAATTATGCGTATATTATTTTTTTTTAGTGTATCACTTAGTTCTCTAATTTTCCCCTCATACTCCTGGATTTTTTTATCTCTCTTTCTTTCAGCTTCCTCTTTCTCCATAACTTTATCTTCTAGTTCACCTATTCTCTCCTCTGCCTCTTCAAGCCGAGCCATCGTGGATTCCATTTTGTTTTGCAATTCGTTTAAAGCGTTTTTCAACTCCTCGTGACTGTTCCTTTGTCCCTCGATCTTTGTGGCAAGAGATTCTCTGCTGTCCTGTATACTGTTTTCAAGCCCAGCGATTAATTTTATGACTATTATTCTAAATTCACTTTCTGTTATATTATTTAAATCCTTTTTGATCAGTTCATTAGCTGTTGTTATTTCCTGGAGATTCTTCTGAGGGGAATTCTTCCGTTTGGTCATTTTGGAGAGTCCCTGGCGTGGTGAGGACCTGCAGTGCACTTCCCCTGTGCTGTGGTGTATAACTGGAGTTAGTAGGCGGGGCCGCAGTCCGACCCGATGTCTGCCCCCAGCCCACTGCTGGGGCCACAGTCAGACTGGTGTGTGCCTTCTCTTCCCCTCTCCTAGGGGCGGGATTCACTGTGGGGTGGCGTGTCCCGTCTGGGCTACTTGCACACTGCCAGGCTTGTGTTGCTGGGGATCTGGCGTATTAGCTGGGGTGGGTAGGCAAGGTGCACGGGGGCTGGAGGGGCAGGCTTAGCTCGCTTCTCCTTAGGTGATCCACTTCAGGAGGAGCCCTGTGGCAGCGGGAGGGAGTCAGATCCGCTGCCGGAGGTTTGGCTCCGCAGAAGCACAGAGTTGGGTGTTTGCGCGGAGTGAGCAAGTTCCCTGGCAGGAACTGGTTCCCTTTGGGATTTTGGCTGGGGGATGGGCGGGGGAGATGGCGCTGGCGAGCGCCTTTGTTCCCCGCCAAGCTGAGCTCTGCCGTCTGGGGGCTCAGCAGCTCTCCCTCCCTTTGTCCTCCAGCCTTCCCGCTTTCTGAGCAGAGCTGTTAACTTATGACCTCCCAGACGCTAAGTCGCGCTTGCTGTCGGAACACAGTCTGTCCGGCCCCTCCGCTTTTGCCAGCCAGACTCGGGGGCTCTGCTTGGCCGGCGAGCCGCCCCTCCGCCCCGGCTCCCTCCCGCCAGTCCGTGGAGCGCGCACCGCCTCGCCGCCCTTCCTTCCCTCTTCCGTGGGCCTCTAGTCTGCGCTTGACTCCGGAGACTCCCTTCTGCTAATCCTCTGGCAGTTTTCTGGGTTCTTTAGGCAGGTGTAGGTGGAATCTAAGTGATCGGCAGGACGTGCTGTGAGCCCCGCGTCCTCCTACGCCACCATCTTCCGGCACTCCGATCAATATTTATTATTTTTAAAAATTTTTTAATGTTCATTTATTTTTTGGAATTTTTAAAAATATTTTATTTTTTATTATTTTTTTTTTACTTTTTTAATTTTATTTTTTAAATTTACATCCAAATTAGCTAGCATACAGTGCAACAATGATTTCAGGAGTAGATTCCTTAATGCCCTTTATCCATTTAGCCCAGCCCCTCTCCCACAATCTCTCCAGTAACCCTCTGTTTGTTCTCCATATTTAAGAGTCTCTTATGTTAAGGACAAACATTCATTTATTTTTGAAACAGAGAGAGAGCATGAGCAGGGAAGAGGCAGAAAAAGAGGGAGACACAGAATCCAAAGCAGGCTCCAGGCTCTGTGCCGTCAGCATAGAGCCCAATGCGGGGCTCGAACTCACGAGCTGTGAGAACATGACCTGAGCTGATATCAGACGCTCAACCTACTGAGCCACCCAGGCGCCCCATTTTGATAACATTTAAAACCCATTTTTTATTAAAATTCCTAGAAGAAAAAGAAAAATTCCTTGATCTCACTAAAGGAATCTATTAAAGATATTTGGAATAAGATTCAACAATACAATGCAACTGAAAAATGGGCAAAAGATTTCAACAGGTATCTCACCAAAGTTTTTGAGATGATTAGTACACATATGAAAAATTGTTCAACATCATTTACAATTAGGGAATTGCATGTTAAAACAATGAAATACCACTACTCATCTATTAAAATAGCTAAAATACAAAAAGCAAATTGACTGGAAGCACTAATTGTTGGCAAGGATGTACAGCAACAGAAACTCTCATTTATTGATGGTGAAATTGTAAAATTGTGCAGACAGGAAAATAATTTGGCATTTTATGTTTTTTCCTTTTTTTATTAACTTGTTTTATTTTTTATTTTTTTAAATTTACATCCAAATTAACATATAGTTACAAAGCTAAACATCGATTTACTATAGAATTCAGCAATTGTATTTTATTCATTATCCAATTTACTTAAAACTTATATTCACACAAAGCCAGCAGGCAAAGGTTTGTAATAATATATAATTATATATATATATATATATATATATATATATATATATATATATATTTTTTACATGATATATATTATAATTATATATTATTATTACATAGTAATAATAATATATAATATTATATAATAATAATATAATTCATAATTACCAAAACCTGGAAATGACTAAGATGTTTTTCAGTAGGCAAATGAAAAATCAATGTGTGGTATAGCCATACAATGGAATAGTCTTCAAATTTTTATTTCAAAAATTTTTAATGTTTATTTATTTTAGGAGGGGAGGGACAGAGAGAGGGAGCCACAGATCCGAAACAGGTTCCAGGCTCTGAGTTGTCAGCACAGAGTTTGATATAGGGCCAGAACCCACAGAACCACAAGATCATGACTGGAGCCAAAGTTGGAAGGTCAACCAACTGAGCCACCCAGGTGCCTCCCCAAAAATTTTTTAATAAAAGATTGGGTTACCAAAATATTCAAGGAGAGATGAATTTTAAATGCATAGTGTCAAATGAAAAGGCTATATACTGTATGATTCTGTTTGCACAATATTCAGGAAAAAGCAAACTATAGAGATAACAGATGAGTGGTTTCCAGGTTCTGCTTTGTTTTGTTTTGGTGTGGGGACACAGGATTGAACATATGAAGCAAAAGAGATGTTTTGAAAGGCAAAACCATTTTTTATGATATTTTAATGTGGACATACAACACTACATTTGTCAAAACCCACAGAATTTGTGTGAATGTATAAAAATTTTTAAAAAATGTTACAGTAGGTTTAAGGAATTCAAGATAGAATGCAGAATGCAACAAGACAATGCAACTGTATTGCAAATAACTGTGCTACAAATGGATGAAACGACCTCACTGAAGAGAGTGTCAGGTAAAGGTGTCGGATAACTTTAGAAATGAGTGAAGTCTCTAAGACCAAACACAAAAACTGTACAACTATATATCCCTACTTGATAAAATTATTTCCCATGTAGGCATGGATTAGCAATTCTGAAACCACTCTATAGGAATTGAACAATTAAGAAAATAGATGGCAGGTGTTGGGAGCCAGGATTCTCAATGTTTGGGTGAGAAGTTACAAATAACCAAGGGGAAAGTAGAATAATCACAATAATAGAATAATTCATATGGTAAAGAATAAGAGTTTGAGAAATCAGTATGAATCGATGCTTAGATTAACATAGATACAGATGGGTATATGTCACCTTATTTATAGATTATAAGTGAACATCCATATATTTATGGATATGGGTTAGTATATACCCATGACTTGCTCTGTCAGCTGAGGGCCTAGAACAATGACACAACTCCAGATAACAATGAGCACTCCTAGGGGCCCACATTTTGGTTTCTAATGGCATAATACAATAAAAGGAACCCAAACCCCTCCTCAACAAAATTTAAAAAGTAGTAGTAGTTTGCAGGACGGAGTATAAACTATCCATGATTCCATATTGACATAAATAAATGAGAATAAATAAATAGATAAGTGATAATACAAAATTCTACTTTGCAGAAAAATTCCATCCAAATAATTTATGTAAATATTCCCATTTCAAGGAAGTAGAACACATGTCCCCAGTTCCTGTGTGTATAGAGACTTGCAAGGAGTACAGCCTGGAAAAAGGTTGGAGAAGAGTGGCTTTACAGGGGAGAAGCTGGCCAAACACTGTCTTAGCCACATTATCAAGGTTAGCATCAACAGTGATAAGTTCTGGTGATAAATTATATCCATAGTACTCTTCACATGATGTGATGAGAGTAGCACTTTGCATCTGTGGTTTTCCTTCCAAAACCCCTTACTTGTGGGGTGCATGCCTAGCTCAGTTGGTAGAGAACACAACTCGCAATCTCAGGGTCATGAGTTCAAGCCCCAAGTTGGGCATGGAGCCTAGTTAAAAGATAATAAATAAATACATAATAAATAAACAAATAAATAAATAAAACTGAAAAAAATAAAATAAATAAAAACCCTTATTCTATTCCAATCTAATTGTGAGAAAATCATCAGACAAATCCCAATTGAAGGACATTCTACACAATACTGGACCAATCCTCCTAAAAAATGTCCAGGTAATAAAAAACAAAGCCTGAAAACTATGAATTATATAGATGAAGCTAATATAATATGTTAATATGAGAAACTGGGTGTTAGATGTATGGTAAGTTTTCATGCTATCTTCACAATTTTTCTTTAAGTCCAAAACTTTTTTAAACTAAAAGTATATTTAAAACATGTATAGCAAACATCTGGGGTTTTTTTGTTGTTGTTAAAACTTATTTTATTGTATATTTTAAATACATACGACTTGTTTTTAGGTCAATTATACTTCAATAGGGCTGTCCTAAGAAACAAAAAACACTTGTGAAAAAAAGTTGAAAATACTTTGTTTTTTTTTAAGTGAGTCCCTTTGTGAACTTCATTATTTATTTTATTTATTTTTTTTCAATATATGAAGTTTATTGTCAAATTGGTTTCCATACAACACCCAGTGCTTATCCCAAAAGGTGCCCTCCTCAATACCTATCACCCACCCTCCCCTCCCTCCCACCCTCCGTCAACCCTCAGTTTGTTCTCAGTTTTTAAGAGTCTCTTATGCTTTGGCTCTCTCCCACTCTAACCTCTTTTTTTTTTTTTTTTCCTTCCACTCCCCCATGGGTTTCTGTTAAGTTTCTCAGGATCCACATAAGAGTGAAAACATATGGTATTTGTCTTTCTCTGTATGGCTTATTTCACTTAGCATCACACTCTCCAGTTCCATCCATGTTGCTACAAAGGGCCATATTTCGTTCTTTCTCATTGCCACGTAGTACTCCATTGTGTATATAAACCACAATTTCTTTATCCATTCATCAATTGATGGACATTTAGGCTCTTTCCATAATTTGGCTATTGTTGAGAGTGCTGCTATAAACATTGGGGTACAAGTGCATCTATGCATCAGTACTCCTGTATCCCTTGGGTAAATTCCTAGCAGTGCTATTGCTGGGTCATAGGGTAGGTCTGTTTTTAATTTTCTGAGGAACCTCCACACTGTTTTCCAGAGTGGCTGCACCAATTTGCATTCCCACCAACAGTGCAAGAGGGTTCCCATTTCTCCACATCCTCTCCAGCATCTATAGTCTCCTGATTTGTTCATTTTGGCCACTCTGACTGGCGTGAGTTGATATCTGAGTGTGGTTTTGATTTGTATTTCCCTGATGAGGAGCGACGTTGAGCATCTTTTCATGTGCCTGTTGGTGAACTTCATTATTTAAATCCTATTACAAACAAATTTCTTCTGACATTGTTCTTAAACAAACATCTTATGGTAAAAGTGTGTAAGGTCTTTATTATCAGAACATAGGTTTTCAATATCATTGTTTTATTTTTTTAAAAGTTTACTGAACTTCCTAGCTTATTGGGTAAAGTAAAAATAGATGAAAATATATTTTAAGAGTATAAAAGTAACAAAACTCTCATTATGTACCTATCTTAAGACTGTCCGTATAGAAAAACCCTGATTATTCTATACTAAAATATTAGAATAGTTATTTTAGCTGTGTTGCTAAATACAAAATCAATATACAAAGTCAATTCCATCTTTACCTAAGCAAAAACATGTAGAAATATTTATATTTAGCATCCAAAAAATATTGGCACAAAAGAAAGTTGTTTCAGCTCTAGTTACATAAAACTTCATAGGAAAAGCATCCCTTGCAGTAAAGATAACACTTCATAGTGAAAAGAGTTTCCATTTACCAGGAAAAAAAATCTAACAAAATAAGTGTAAGAAGATGTTATGGAAAAAAAAATATACACATTTCATAAAAGATATTAAGATTTGAATAAGTGGAAATTTATGTGGTGTTTAAAATAAAAAAAAAAAACTCAGATGATGCTAATCATCCCTAAATCAGCAAATAAATTCAAGATGACTCCAACCAACATACTAAAGTTGTTTCGTGTGTGTGTGTGTGTATGTGTATGCACATTCCTTTAAAGTCTAGTTCTAAAATTTACATTAAAATACAGAATTCTAATAGTCTAGGAATCCCAGAAGAATAACATATCAGGATAACATGTCTTACAAGATACCAAGGCTTGCTCAAATAATAGAGTAGTTTAAACAGTGATATTAGCACAGGGATAGACAAATGGACCAGTTGAGCAGTCCCCATCACATAGGAAAACCTGATTTATGGGAGAATTGTGGGGAAAAGATGGAGTTCTTAATAAAAAGTGCTGATTCATTTGGTTATCCAGATAGAAAAATAAATTGGATCAAAATAGATTATATGACACACCCTCCCTCCATGCCACACCATCTGCACAATTCCAGATGGATAAGAACTTACATATGAAGGGCAATACAAAAACATTTGAAAGATTGTATAAAGAAAGGTTATTTTCATCTTGGAGTAGGAGCATGGGAGTTTCTTAAATAAGAATTAAATACCACAAAACATAAAGCTTTATACATTCTATCACATAAATATTTCAGAAAGTGAGATGGTGCGCCACGG
This sequence comes from Panthera onca, assembly GCF_046562875.1. Lineage (NCBI taxonomy): Eukaryota > Metazoa > Chordata > Mammalia > Carnivora > Felidae > Panthera > Panthera onca. The sequence continues at coordinate 112,111,266 of NC_138346.1, forward strand.
ACTGGTAAATGATCATACAAACTTTTATAAATTATTAAAAAAAAAACACTAATAAAAATGACAAGAACAAACAAATGACAAGGACTTCAATGTAGAAATCAATTGGCCAATAATCAGAAACCCCATCAGTAAACGTAAATGAAAACCACAATGAGATGCCTTTTAATATCCACCAGCTTAGAAACAAAATTGAAAAGTCTGACAATATCACATTTTGTCATATATATGTGGAACTTTCATAGATGCATTAATTGTTCAGCCTGTCATAATCTGTTAGTGTTAAAAATGTGCACTATGAACCATCAATTTTACTTCCTTGAGAAACTCTTGAATACATGCACCAGTATATATAAAGAACTACAATTTCACCATTTGAAATAGTAAACAAGTGGGTATAAATCAAATGTTGGCCAATATGTAACAATTAAATAACAATATAGTCATATATGGGATAGTAATCAGCAGTGAAAAGAAATTAATCCAGTGGCATATATCAGCACTCAGGGCCACATATATATATATGTATATATATATATATATATATATATATATATATACATATATATATGTGTGTGTGTGTATATACATATATATATATATATATATATATATATATATATATATATAAAGCAAGCCAGAGAAGTTTTTGCTTTGTGAAGTATGCTTTGATTTATAAAAAAATTAAGGGCACCTGGGTGGGTTCGTTGCTTAAGTGTCCAACTCTTGATTTCAGTTCAGGTCATGATCTCACGGTTTGTGAGATCGAGCCCCATGTCAGGCTCTGTGTTAGCAGCATGGAGCCTGCTTGGGACTCTCTCTCTCCCTCTCTCTCTCTGTGGAGCACAAGCATATGTGGAGCACATATCATGTGGAGCACAAGCATATTTTAATGAAATTATCAAAAAATAATAAGAAAAATGTATTTATTATTTTTTTAATGTTTACTTTTTTTGAGAGGGAGAGAGAGCAAGCAGGGGAGGGCAGACAGAGAGAGAGAGAGAGAGAGAGAGAGAGAGACAGAGGATCCCAAACAGGCTCTGCACTAATAGCAGAAAGCCCGATTCAGGACTGGAATCCACAAATCATGAGATCATGACCTGAGCTGAAGTTGGACACTTCACTGCCTGAGCCACCCAGGCACCTAAATAAGGAAAATTTAAAGAAAGGACAGGGCTTACTTTAAAGGGATTGGGAAATAGGATGTTCCTTCTGTAATTAGGTTAAATAAGTTAGTGACTTCCTGCACACACACTCACAATACAAATTTCTAAGCTCAATGTTAAGTAAAAACTCTTCTTAAAAAGTACTTTAAGAGCTTCATCAGACACTAAAGAGGAGACAAAGAGGTTGAAATAGAGTAGCAAATTAATTCCTATTCCCTTATGTGATTACATTAAACTATAGATTTCATTTCCTATGACTTGCTACAGGAACTGGTTGTGGTTTTTAAATACTTCCTGTAAGATATCCTCAATTTCTTCATCAGAAGAGTAAAGCAAAGGAAACATTATATGGTGATGATGAGTCAAACTCAATGATTGAGTAGCTTGGGCCCAATTTTTGTCTTTTTACAAAAACTGATTATTTTGAGCTTTAAAAGTTCCTTAGTTCTAAAAATGATAGTTTGTGGCTTTTTGAGCTACTCAATCTATTTATGTGATATAGAACTTGAACAAGCTTCTTGAAATCATATAAATGGCTTTTACTGGCATTTTCAATATCAGAAAGAGATATCTTTTTATCCCAGTCCTCATTCTAAAAAGTCATATAAATACATTTCTTCCAGACAACCAGAGTACTTTCACGTGGAAAAGAATTCTATACCCATTGCCCATTTCTTGGAAGAGGATGCTAAATAAAAACATACATTTAGTAACTGCAATTTTATGTGTTCTCAAATTTAGCTATTTGCTTTCTTACAAAATCAAAAGCAGGAAACATATATTGATTTATAAATATTAACTTCAAAATCGAGTTGCTTGTACAAGGCAGAAGTTTATTTTTCTCTGAAGTAGCAGTAGAGACAATCCAAGGCAAGCGTGATGGATCAGTAGGACTGGATATCAAGCTCCTTTCATCTTGTCCTCTGCCAATCCCAAGATACTACACTCATTTGCAAAGCCTGGTTCAGAACTGTATCCACATCCCAGCGACAGGAGAGTGGAGAAAAAAGGAAGGAGAAGACAGGGATATTCTCATGGTCAGGTGAAACTGTGTTTGCGACCATGGCCAGCTCCAAGGGCAACCATGGGCTCAGGGAAATCAAAAGTTCTGTATTGGATGTTGGGATCAGTCCACATCTTTGAACACACAGATACCCATGAGTACCCTTTCCCCAGTCCAATACCCTTTCCCCAGTCCAATACCCATCTCTGTTTTAAGAATGTAACACAAATCCCCATCCATTTACTAAAGGGATCACTGTTTTCAGGAATTGCTAACACTTGCTGCATCAGCAGTGGAGTGTTTTCCATGGAATGTCCATCTGGCCACCCTGAGATTTGTCCTCCTAGAAGCTGTTATCTTTCTTCTTCACACCCAAGTTGAAATGGACATTAGAGGAAATACCCTTTAAGGGGACCTCTTATAATTCATAAGTGGTTTCCTAGAAGTGAATGTTGGTGTCCTAGAATCCCAAGGCCAGACTTGGAATTACTTCAGAAATAAATTATTTCAAACATTATTTATGCATCCAGTCTATTAGCATCAACAGCCAAAGACATCTTTTTTCTATATAGTTTGTACTCCCAAAATCATGGTGTTGGTTTAATGCCTTCTGTGTTCTTCCATGTCTCTTTCTTTCTCAGTTAATGGTGGCTGTCTGGAGGTCATTTGAAGCCATAGGCTTGGATGGGAATTCACATCTATCTGGTTTATGCCACAGTGATAGTCACATTGTTTAGTTGGGGTTTCTTTTTTATTTGAATTTTTATTTAAAGTCTACTTAGTTAACATATATGGTAAAATTGGTTTCAGGTGTAGAATTTAGTGATTTATCACTTATGTATAACACCCAGTGCTGGGGTTCTTAACAGGAACTGCCACATGATAGCTTGAAGCCACATTCTATCTACTGGCAAGGCCGCTTCCTCAGAGACATTTCTTCAAGGCTCAACTTTGTCTTCCTTGAAGGCTTTGGTGAGGACAGCAAGAAGCAGCCAAAAATAGATCAACGTTTTTTGTGTGTTGTCAGCGGGCTTGTTATAACATGGTTTCCTGTGCAAGGTTCTACAAAAGACAGTTTCACCAAATGATCTTTTGGCATAATGAAAATTACCAGGTAAAGGAAACAACTTAGAACATGGAGTTAGATGGTGTGGGTCTGAATCCTACTTCAGTTTATTTATTTCCTATGCTATCATAACAAATTACCACAAATTTACTGACTGAAAAACAGCACACATTTACTATATTAATCTTCGACAGTTCAGAAACCTGGGATATGCCTCATAGGACTGAGAGCAAGCTATAAGCAGGACTGCATTTCTTTCTGGATTCCTTGTAAGGGAATCCATTTTCTTGTCATCTCAGGTTTCTCTAGGTTGCCTACTCTCAGGCAATACTACATGCTATAGGTACTTGATTTTTTTAAGTTTATTTATTTACTTATTTTGAGAGAGAGAGAGAGAGAGAGAGAGAGAGAGGACGAGTGTGAGAAGACAGAGAGAGAGGGAGAGAAGGAATCCTAAGCAGGCTCCACACTGTGAACAAGGAGCCTAACATGGGACTCAAACCTGTGAACCACAAGATCATGACTTGAACCAAAATAAAGAGTCGACTGAGCCACCCAAGCGCCCTTCCATGTACTTGATTTTATCTTAGCAGCAACCCACTCTGGGGGATACAATTTATACTGATCAAGGTACAGATTGGACAGGGTGACAAGTCAAATTTCTACCTTCAATAGCTTAAATGAAATAGAAATGCATTCCTTTCTCATGAAGCAATCTGGGTGTGTGGCATAGGGCCAGTAGGACAGTTTCACAGAATCTCTAGACCAAGACCTTGCCCATATGGTCAGAGAGAGCATGGTACCACATTCACATTCATCTAGTAAGAAAGGGGAAGAAACAGAAGTGGAGGCATGGCCATTCCCTTCAAATAAACCAAGAAGTTAAGATGCACAAACTTTCAGTTATAAAATAAATAAAAAGTATGGCATGGGGGAAAACACTCAATAGTATTAGAATAATTGTATGCTGATAGATGGAGACTACACTTATCATGGTGAGCATAGTGCAATGTATAGGTTGTTGAATTACTATTTTGTGCACTTGAAACTAACATAATATTGTATGTCAACTATCTTTCAATTAAAAAAGAAGAAGCCAGAAGTTTCACACATCACTTCAGTGAATTTGTAGCTGAAAAACAATGGGGAAATATATATTTTAACCTGTCCACATAAAATTTGGAACATTAGTGCTAAAGAATGAAGAGAAAAGTTAATCATTATTGGTCACTGAATAAAATATAAAGTAGTTGGTTTTTGGATGTGTCTTCAATGTCCTTTACTAGTCACACTTACCTGAAAGTTTAGAGATTCATCCTGGAGAATACTGCAGGACGGGTGCACTAAGCTATATGCACCAATTCCCTCATTAAGGACAATCAAAAACTAAAGAAATTATATTTAAAGACTGTTCAAATATATTGAAAAGCCTAAAATAGTAAATGACTACCATGCAATAGTCTTGGAGAAGATGGAGGCCCAGGAAAGTAAGTGTAGAATTTGGGTCTTTTCCCCTGGGACTGTTTGTTCATTTCAAAGAAGTGGCTCATAGAAGTTATTTTTATGGTCATCTGATATAAGGCCATGATAAACCACATTCAGTTTGTGTTGGGACACCAAAAGAATGCCCTTTAGCAATGAGGCTGAACTAAACGCAACTTGGAATTTTTTTTTTTAATTTTTTAAAATTTATTTTGAGAAAGATTGAGAGAGAGAGGGCATGTGCCAATAAGAAGGCAGAGAGAGAGAGAGAGAGAGAGAGAGAGAGAGAGAGAGAGAGAATCCCAAGCAGGCTCCATACTGTCAGCACAGAGCCTGATGCGGGGCTATAGCACACAAACTGTGAGATCATGACCTGAACCAAAATCAAGAGTCATATGCTTAACTGACTGCGCCACCCAGGTGCCCCCAAGCTGGGATTTAAAAAATGTTTATTTCTGAGAGAGAGAGAGAGACAGAGAGCAAGGGCATGGGAGGGACAGAGGGTTAGGGAGACACAGAACTCGAAGCAGGCTCCATGTTGTCAGCACAAAACGCCATGCAGGGCTTGAACTCATTTACCTTGAGATCATGACCTGAACCAAAATGGGATGCCTAACTGACTGATCCACCCAGGCACCCCGGAAGATCAGATTTTGAAGCTCAGATTTAAGCAATCTCAAAACTTAAAATTGGATTGAGGTAACCCCATATTACTTGGGTTATAAAATACTTGGAATATAAAATACGCAAATCTTCTGAAATAATATAATACCATCTGAGGCCTCAAATTTTTTTAAGAAATGAAATAACAAAATATTCATCATATAAGTAAAGTAAGCAAGTATGTGAGGAAAGAAGCAATATGAATAAATCAAATGGAGACTTTAAAATATACTTTATTTGTTGAAATAAGTAAAAATAGCAATGCTTGAAAATTTAAGCATGAAATTAGAAACTATAATAAAGGATCAAATAAAAATTTGAGAAATAAATAATAAAATAACTGAAATAAAGAAGTCAGTGGGTTGATTTGATAAATGTTTAGACACAACTGAAGAAAGGAATAAAAATATCTAGAATGAAGCACCAGGAGAATACGAGTAATAAAAAATAGAGAAGTGGTCAAAGGCAGAGGAAATAAGGAAAAAAATCTAAAACATTTGCTGTGGCTTCTCACAAGACAGATGAATGACAGGGAAACAAAATTGAAGACATTCTGTGTAAGAATATTCTAACACTGGTTAATGACATAAACACATATTCAAGAAGACTTACATTCTAAACAGAGTAAGTAGAAAGGAATGCATTCATGGAAATATTGCTTAAAACCAAAGACAAAGAGAATATTTATTTTATTTTATGTTATTATTTTTTAATATAAGTTATTGTCAATTGGTTTCCATGTAACACCCAGTGCTCATCCCAACAAGTGCCCTTCTCCCTGCCCATCAACCACTTTCTTCTCTCCCTGACCCCCCATCTACCCTTAGTTTGTTCTCAATCCTTAAGAGTCTCTTATGGTTTGCCTCCCTCCCTCTCTGTAACTTTTTTCCTCCTTCCCTTCCCCCATGGTCTTCTGTTACATTTCTCAAGATCCACATATGAGTGAAAACATATGGTATCTGTCTTTCTCTGTATGACTTATTTCACTTAGCATAATACCCTCCAGTTCCATCCATGTTGCTGCAAATGGCCATATTTCATTCTTTCTCATTGCCAAGTAGTATTCCATTGTATATATAAACCACATCTTCTTTACCCATTTGTCAGTTGATGGACATTTACACTCTTTCATAATTTGGCTGTTGTTGAAAGTGCTGCTATAAAGATTGGAGTACCTGTGCCCCTATGCATCAGCACTCCTGTATCCTTTGGGTAGATTCCTAGAAGTGCTATTGTTGGGTCATAAGGTAGATCTATTTTTAATTTTTTGAGGAACCTCCACACTGTTTTCCAGAGCGGCTGCACCAGTTTGCATTCCCACCAACAGGGGACTCCCATATGGCTGTCAGTGATTTCCCTAGGAGAAATCTTACAGGCCAGGAAAGAGTGGAATGATATATTCAAAGTACTGCAAAAAACCAAAAACAAAAACAAAAAACAAAAAACTAAACGAAAAAAAAAAACCTGCCAATGAAGAATATATTATGCAACAAAGCTTCCTTCAGAAATGAAAAAGAAATAAAGACTCTGAGACAAAGAAAATCTGAGGTATTTCATCACAACTAGACATTCCTTATAAGAAATGCTGAAAGTAGTTCTTCAAGATGAAAGGAAAAGACACTAATTAGTAATGTGAAAACATTTGGAAACACACTAGTAAAGTAAGTATGGGGTCAGATTCAGATACAATAGTATTATATGTTGAAGTGTTAACCACTTAACTCTAGTAGGAAGATTAAAAGACAAGAGTATTAAAAATACAGTTACAGTAGTTTGTTAATAAACAATATAAAAAGAAGTGCATTGTGACATTAAAAACATAAAAGGAGAGGAGTAAAAGTTTAGGCTTCTTAGAGATTAAAGTTATCAGTGTAAAATAACAATTATATCCATAAGATGTTTTATATAAACTTCATGACAACCACAAAGCAAAAAGCTGCAATAGATTCATAAAATATAAAGGGAAGAGAATTAAAAAAACACCACTACAGAGATTTATCAACACGCAGAAAGATATTAAGAGAGAAAAAAGAACAGAAAGAACTACAAAGCAGATCAAAAGAATAACATAGCATTAGTAAGTCTTTACCTATCAATAATTATTCTAAATGTATATGGATCAAACTTTAATCAAAAGCATAGAGTGGATTTATGGATAAAAAAACAAAACAAACAAACAAAAAAACCAAAACAACAAAAAAAACCGCCACAAGATCCTACTATATTCTACCTACAAGACTTACTCCAGTTTTAGAGAAACACATAGGTACAAAGTGAAAGGTTGAAAAACTATATCCCATCAAGTGAAAACCAAGAGAGAGCAGGGCACTGTACTTATGTCAGACAAAATAGGCTTTAATTCAAAAAGCAGTAACAAGAAACACAAAAGGTCATTATATAACAATATAACAAGTACATATGGACCCAACATTGAAGCATATAAATATATTAAGCAAATACCAACACATATAAAAGGAGAAATAGATGACAATACAATATGAGTGGGGTACTTTAATAGTACTTTTTACACAATTGATAGATCATCCAGAAAGAAAAATCACCAAGGAAATTCTGGACTTGTACCATACTTTAAAACAAAAGGACCTAACAGACATCAACAGAGTATTTAATCAAACAACAGCAGAACGTACATTCTTCTCAAGGGCACTCAGAACATTCTTCAGGATGGATCACAGAACAAGCCTCATCAGATTTAAGAAGATTGCTATTGTACTAATTATCTTTTCCAACCACAAAGACACAAAACCATAAATAAATAATGGAAGGAAAGCTGGAAAATTCACAATATAAAAATTAAATTTAATTAAATTATTTAATTATTATTAAATATAATTAAATTTCAATTAAATTAACTAAATTAAAAATTAAAACACTCCTAAACAACTAGAGGGTCAATAAATATTGAAATACAACATATTATACAATTCAATAAATATACTTATACAATTTCAATAAATATTGAAATACAACATGTGACACTACTAAAAGCAGTTCTAAGAAGTTTATAGTTATAAAACCACACATCAAAGAAACAGAAAGATCCCCAGTGAGCAACATAACTTTACACTTTAAGAAAGTATAAAAGAACAACCTAATCCCAAATTAGTAAAGAAAATAACAAAAATCAGAAAAAAAAAAAATAAAATAGAGAAAAACAACAGAAAGGCTCAATAAAACGAAAAGCATTTTTTTAAGAAAAACAATATGCAGAAATATTCACTAGGCTAAATAATAAAAATAGAACTTAAAGAAAACCAAAAATGAAAGATGAAACATTTCAACTGATTCTATAGAAATAAAATGGATCAAAAATAACTACTATTAAAAATAATATTACAGTAAATTGAATAGCTTAGAAAAAATAGGTAGATTCATAGAAATATACAACCTACCAAGATTGAATCATGAAAAAATAGAAAGTCTGAACAAATAACAAGTAAAAATATTGAATCAGTAATCAAAAACCTCCCAACACAGAAAGCCCAGGACTAGATAATTATGCTGGTGAATTCTACCAAAAATTTAAAGAAGGAAAGGGGCGCCTGGGTGGCTCAGTCAGTTAAGCGTCCGACTTCAGCTCAGGTCACGATCTCGCGGTCCACGAGTTCGAGCCCCGCGTGAGGCTCTGGGCTGATGGCTCAGAGCCTAGAACCTGCTTCCAATTCTGTGTCTCCCTCTCTCTCTGCCCCTCCCCCGTTCATGTTCTGTCTCTCTCTGTCTCAAAAATAAAATAAAACGTTAAAAAAAAAAAATAAAGAAGGATTAATGCCAACCCTTTTCAAACTCTTCCAAAAATTGAAAATAAATGAAACATTATGAAATTTATGAGGCCAACATTTTCTTATGCCAAAGCCAGGTAAGGACACTACAAGAAAAGAAGACTAGAGACCAACATCCTTGATTAATATGGATGCACAGATCTCAGCAAAGAAAAACAAAAAGGCATTCAAATCAGGAATGAAGAAGATGCTATGATTATATATATATAGATCTCCCCAAATGATTAGAACTAATCAACAAATTTTGTAAAATTTCAGAATACAAAGTTAATATTCAAAAGTCAGTTGTTTGCATGCAATAGCAATAGAATATGTGAAAAAATAGAGATCAATCTATTCATAACAGCATCAACAATAAATAAATAAATAAATAAATAAATAAATAAATAAATAATCAGAAATTAAAGAGATGTAACAGACACCATGGAAATATAAAGGATCATAAGAGACTATTATGAACAATTCTATTACAAAAAAATTGACAACCAAGATGAAACAGATAAACTCCTAGAAACATAAAACCCAACAAGACTGAACCATGAAGAAAGAGAAAATATGAACAGACTGATTACTAGTAAATAGATTGAATCAGTAATCACCCCACACACACACACACACCACCACCAAAAAAATATCCAACACCAGATGGCTTCATTGGAGGATTCTACCAAGCATTCAAAGAAATAACATTTGAAAAAGGATTAATTTTATAGTTGTCAAACTCTTCCAAAGAAATAAAAGAGGGAATACTTCTAAACTCATTTCTCAAGGCCAGTATAACCCTGATCTGAGAACAAGACAAGGATCACACACACACACACACACACACACACACACACACACACACACACAAATTTGCCAGCCAAATTCCCTGATAAATAAAGATGTAAAAATATTCAACAAAATATTAGCAAACTGAATTAAACAATACATCAAAGAGATCATACACCATGATCAAGTAGGATTAATCCAGGGATGTAAGGAGGGTCCAACATCTGCAAATCAATCAATGTGATACATCCCATTAACAAAGTGAAGTATAAAAATGATATGATCATCTCAATGCATTCATGAAAGGCATTAAAAAACCAACATCCATTTATAATAAAAAATCTGAACGAAGAGGTTTATTGAGGGTACATACCTCAACATGATAAAAAAACACATATGACAAGCCCACAGTTAGCATAATACTCAATGATGAAAAGCTGAAAGCTTTTCTTCTAAGATAAAGAAGAATACAAGAATGTCCATTTCTGCCACTTTTATTTGACATAGTATTGGAAATCTTAGCCACAGCAAGTGAGGAAAAAAATAAATAAATACAAGACATCTAAATTGGAGACAAAAGAGTAAAATATTCACTGCTTGCAGATGGAATGATATTATATATAAAATCTTAAAGATTCCTCCCCAAAAGTGCTAGATCTAATAAATAAATTCAGTAAAGTTGCAGGATATAAAATCAGGACACAAAAATATCTGTTTCATTTCTATCCACTAGTAATAAACTTTGAGAAATAGAAATTTTTAAAAATCCCATTTACAACTGTATCAAAAGGAATACCTAGGATACCTGGGAATAAATTTAACCAAGGACATAAAAGACATGCACTGAAAACTCCAAGATATTGGTGAAAAAAACTGAAGAAGACACAAACAAATGGAAAGATATTCTGTGCTCATGTATTGGAATAATTAATCTTGCTAACATGTCTGTAAAACCCAAAGCCAAATGCTGATTCAATCAAAACTTTTTTTTTTTCTTTCAGAACTAGAAAAATAATTCTAAAATTTGTATAGCACCACAAAGGACCCCCAATAGCCACCACAGTTTTGAGAAATAAAAAAGCTGGAGGCATCACACTTTCTTATTTTAAATTGCATTACAAAGTTACAGTAATCAAAACAGTATGGTATTGGCATAAAAATAGACATACAGAACAATGAAAAAGAATAGAGAACCTAGAAAGAAAACCAGACATATATGTTCTACTAATTTAGTACAAAGGAACAAGAAATATACAATGGGAAAAGGATATTCTCCTTAATAAATATTGTTGGGAAAACAGGACAGTCACATGCAAAAGGATGAAACTGAACCACTATCTTACACATATCTTTAATGGATGAAAGACTTGAATGTAATACCTGAAACCATTAAACTCCTAGAAGAAAACATGGGCAGTAAGCTTGTTGGCATCACTTTTGGCTATGATTTTTTGCATTTGACAACAAAAGCAAAGGCAACTACATCAAAAGTAAACAAGTGGGACTACACCAAACCAAAAAGCTTCTTCACAGCAAAGGAAGCCATCAAAAAAATAAAAGGCATCCTATAAAATAGAAGAAAATATTTGTAAATCATGTATCTGATAAGGAGTTAATATAGAAAATATATTAAGAACCCATTCAACTTAATAACAAAACAACAAACAATCCAATTAAGACATGGGTAGAGGAACTAAAACTTTTTTTCTAAAGACTACAGGTGGCCAACAGACACATGTAAAGATGCTCAACCTTATTTATCATCAGGGAAATAAGAATCCAAACCACCATAAGATATCTCCTCACATTTGCTAGAATGACTATTATCAGGGAGACAAGATATAACAAGTGTTACTGATGAGGATGTGGAGAAAAGAGAACCCTGTGCATTATTCCTGGGATGTAAATTGGTGCAGCCATTAGAAAACAATGTGGAGGTTTAACCAAAAATTAAAAATAGAACTACCATATAATTTAGCTATCACACTTCTAGGTATGTGTTCTAAGAAAATGAAAACAGGATCCTGAAGAGATATCCATATTCCAGTGTTTGCTGCAGAATTATTTATAATAGCCAAGACATAGAAACAATTTAATTGTTCATCAATGGATGAATACATAAAGAGAATGTGGTTTCTGTATGTACATATTACATTAACTTATTAGTATAATATATATGTTTACATATACACACAATAAAATATTATTTGGCCATCAAAAGGAAATCCTGTCATTTGGGACAACATGGATGGACCTTGAGAGCATTATGCTAAGTGAAATAAATAAGACAAAGACAAATACTGCATGATCTCATCTATATGTGGATTCTATAAAATCCAAACTCGTATAAATAGAGAACACGACTAGAAACACAAAAACAGTTGGTTGAACATCTAACTCTTGATTTTGGCTCAGGTCATGATCCCAGGATTGTGGGATGTGGCCCATGTCAGGCTCCGTGAGCTTGTTGAGATTCTCTCTCTCTCTCTCTCTCTCTCTCTCTCTCTCTCTCTCTCTCCCTCTCTCTCTCCCTGAGCCCCTCTCCTCAATTTGTGTTCTCTCTCTCTTTCTCTCTCTCTCTCCCTCTCTCTCTCTTTCTCATAAAAAAGAAAAGAAATAGAGAATAGAATGGTGGCTACTAAGGGCTGAGACGGGAAAATTGGGAGATGTTTGTCAGAGGTTACAAATTTTCAGTTACATATTCTATGGGGATCTAATATACAGCATGGTGATTTCAGCTAATAGAACTGACTGTATTATATAATTGAAAGTTCCTAAGAGAGTAGATCTTACATGTTTTTACTACAAACAAGGGATGATAATTATCTGACATGAAGATTTGTTAGCTAAATCTATGGTAATAATCATCTTAACAACATACACCAAGTCAACACATTGTACACTTTTAACTCACAATGTCATATCAATTATATATTAATAAAGTTGGAAAAATACATCTGACATTCATAACAGAATTCAGACTCCCCCAAATGAAACGTTAACGATGCTCAGGATACAATTCAAAATTTTACAACATGTAAGCAACAAAAAACTAGGAGAATTTGGTTAATTATCATGTGAAAAGACACAGATGCAAGCCCTGAAGTGCCCCAGATGTTGAAATAAAGACAAAAAAATAAGGTAGATATAATAATTTTACTTCATGTGATAAAAGAAAAAAACTTGAAATCAACAGAAAAACAAGCATTTTTCAGAAGAAAAATTATAAAAATGAAATAAAAGAAATATCAGGAATTGAAACTACAGCATCTGAAAGAAAAATGCTAGATGAGCTCAAGAGCAGAATGGAGATGACAGAGGAAAGAATCTTGAATAACAATTACCACATCTAAATAACAAAGAAAAAATATGGATAAAATAAATAGAGACTTGGAAATCTATGGAACAATTTCAAAAAGTCTAATAAGCATAGCATTTAGTCCAGGGAGAAGAGAACAAAATGGGCCATAATAAAGCAAATAAAAGCAGGAAAGACATTAAGAATTACTTGGCCCACATCCAAAGATTCTGATGAAAACACAATGCCACACCACATTGTTGAATGTGTATCAAAGCAAGTCTTTATATTTAACTTCCAGTTTATAGAAAATTCAGTTAACAAGTGAACATACTTAACAGCATTACAGTGATGCAATCAGCAGAATCCAGAGTGTGGGAAGTTCAATAATATTACCTACTTTCTTGAATACAAAAATCGCAAGGAAAAAACAAATAGGAATTGGAGGGCAGATCCTATATATCAATAAGATGGAAAATGTGATTCCCGATTCAAATCCTATTATAAAAGTATATTTATAAGTAAACAGGAAAAATTTGAACACTGACTATTTTTTTTATTTTAAAGAGTTAATTTTTTTTTTAAGTTTTTAAAATTTATTTTTGAAAGAGTGAGTGAGTGAGCAGGGGAGGGGCAGAAAGAGAGGGAAAGAGAATCCCAAGCAGGCTCCACACTGTCAGCATGGAGCCCAATGCAGGGCTCTGACTCATGAATGATGAGATCATGACCTGAGCCAAATCAAGAGTTGGTCACTTAAAGGACTGAGCCACCCAGGTGCCCCAAGTTTAATTTTTTTATATAAAAAGTATACTAATTGTATTATGGCCATGTTTTAAACAAAAGTCTGGATGAAATAACATTATATGGCATTTTTTCCAGAATAACGTGGAGGGAAAAGACGTATTTAGACACTAGTAGGTCATATAGGGAAAGATAGGAGTTCAAGTTCATTCTCTTGTGTGTGTATATCCAGTTGTCCTAACAAAATTTTTGTTGAAATGCTACTTTTCCACTTAATTGTTTTGGCACCCTTATTAAAAATTAATTGAACATAAATGTAAAGGTTTATTTATAGACTCTTGAAATAGTCAATTGATCAATATTTCTATTCTTAGCCTAGTATGACTCCTTTGTTACAGTTGTTTAAGTGGCTTTCTCAAACTAATTCTGTAAAGTCCATTTTTGTGTGTGTATAGCCACTGGCATTTGTGCTTGGTTATCTCAGTGGTCAGCTAAAGATTGTATCTCCTTAAATACTTTGATCTGATCAGTATATGAGCATTTGGCAAGGGGCTCTGTGTGCAGATTAGGGCACACATTTAGCACCCAACCAGGCAGTTGACAACTTTACCTTACCCTTTACTTCTTGCACATACAGAACCCCAAGGTCAGCACAAGGGACAGACTAGGGCTGTCCCAGAATTTTCCTGGGCATGCAGATGTGTGAAAATGCTTGAAAACTTCTAGACCTCTACAAATCTGTTAGACCTTTTCAGAGACACTTTTGGACATCCCATTCCTGTTGTTCCTTTTAAGGTTTTTGGTGGCTTGTTTAGCCCCAACTGTTATTGCCACATCAACTAGCTACATTGTTAAACAATTTTCAATGAGTGTTTTGACAGATGACCTTGGGAAAAGGCTGTTGGTACTGAATGTGCTCTGGGTAGGTCAAGTTAAAACAAAACCTATGAGTGGAGTTTTCCAGGGAACTGCCAGACCATTTACATAATTATAATTTTAAGCAAATAGGGCTTTTGTTGGAATTCTACATCTATCCTGTCTAGTGGCTACTAGGCTGATATTTTCCAAGGCCACTATGATATCTGTCAGTTTCCACATTTACCACAAAACTGGGGGTAGTGGAATGGAAATAAGGTAAATTTAAATCTCACAAAGCTCTCTGTCATTACTAATATTCAACCATTTCCCCCAGATACAGAAAGTCTTGGTTAATTTCCAGACTTCTGAAGAAGTTGCTTTTAAAATTTTTTGCTGGTGTTCTCATGGCTTTTATGGAAGAACAGATTTTCACTGGTCCTGACTGCACCATTCTGGAAGTGTTTTCCTCATAAACAAAGTTCGTTTTTTTTTTAATATGTCATATTTATTATCCATTAATTCATCAAAGTTATGAGTCAGAGGAATAATGACTGACGTGCTGTAAGCGTGGTAATCAACTATTTTAGGATGCAGATTCAACATTTTCTAACAGTCTACAAGCTTTAATATGTCCAGACATTTGATTAAGTTTCTTGCTTGTGTGGTTGTTTCAGAATTATGAAATCAGCTTCCGCTTCCACCTCTATAGTCTTATCGACCCCTCTAAGAAACTTTGACTGAACATCAGAGCCCAAACAGGACTCTCTTTTTCTCTGTGAGCCTACAGAAGTTATAATAAAAAGTGAACCATCTGTCACAATGTGTACATCTGTGTAAGGGTGCTGAGTGGGTGTTTTCTCTGCATTTGGTGATCAGGACCCACAGTAGAGGACAGAGAAATACTAAGTTCTCATAATATAAATTGGAAACTGGTATTTCTTCAGGTTTTTCTAAGAGTGATGTAGTGCTTCCATGGCAAAGGGGGCTAAGATAACATACAACAATATCCCCAGAGCAATCCCAGACAATATTTATATAGGGAATGGCCAATTCAACACCAAACCAGATTACTCAAAGAAGACCAAAAGGGCTTTCCACCAATACCAGTAGCAAATCACATAACAAGTGTTGGTTTCCTCTTTCTGTAGTTACTTTTCCAGAGGGTTAGATCCAAGAAAAGAACAGAAAGACATGTAACTGCAGTAATGACATTTCATAAGGCGGAGTAGGAAGAAACTTCAAAATCAAAATACCATTGAGCACTTTGCTGTATATACTGTGAAAATATAAACTGTCTCAGAAGCCATCCCCGAACATACCAGTGTCGATCTGAATTGGCACACAGTCATTGTGAAGAGCTCCAGAGGAACTCTGTGGCAGGCCTTCCATCACATCAGTGTAGAACTCAGTCTCTGAAAAGCTAAAGAAGCTTTTGGTCAACCAACAGTGGGGAAATAGAAAGGAGATTGCTGTACTTTGCATTCCCTGCCAACATGACCTGGGGGTAATGCTGGGTTTGCTCATTGCTATGTCTACATCTTTTTCAGCAGAGTGAGTCTTATTGAAATCCAAAATTTCTCGTGAGCAAAATATATCTTTACTATATGAACAAAGTCAGGTGTGTTTTCTTTAGAACTTCAAGCCCAAATAGATGAGTTAAATTTTGAAGGAATGACATTGAACTTGTATCAAATCTAGCTGTTTTGAGTTGGAAAAGATATCAAAAAATATTGATGGCATTTCAGTCTCCAAAAAAGATTAATTCATTAGGCTGATAGATGAGCTCTAGAAGTTGTCCAGCTTCAGAAACAAAAGATACTACCTATAAGACCTTGTATTTAAAAACTTGAGATTTAAATTTTGAAAAAAAAAAAAAACTAATTAAAAAATAACTTTGAGGTTTTAAGTCAGGTAAATGTTAATTTTAAAAGTAAAAATGCTAAAAAGAATACAAGAGAAAATAAATTCAAGAGATACTTTAATTTTTTTAATTATGTTTTCCCCTGCTGAGCTGAGTCTTTATTAACCATTGAAATTATTTGTGTATTTTTTAATATTTATTATTTATTTTGAGAGACAGAGGGGGGGGAGGGGCAGAGAGCGAGAGCAAGAGCGAGAAAATCCCAAGCAGTTTCTGTGAAAATCCCAAGCAAGTTCTGTGCTGTCATCACAGTGCTTGAAACAGGGCCTGATCTCATGAACAATGAGATCAGGACCTGAGCCAAAATCAAGAGTCGGACTCTTAACTGACTGAGCCCTGCAGGCACCCCTATGTATTTTTTAAAATCCAGATTGTATTTTCCTAAAGAGTGAGCCCCTAGGTGGAAGGGTCATATTTTCTGTCTCTCTTTTCCCTCAGCTGGTGAATCCCAGGGCTGAGTTCCTAGGAAACACTAAGTAAAACCTTAGCAGAATGATGGACATCTGTGTCCATAACTGCCCCCCAGTTTCCCTCATAACCAGGACTCCCTTTTGGCTTCCTTAGAATGTGATTTGTCTTGGTACATCTGTCACCTTCTTTCTGTCCTACAACAATGAGGATACTAGAAAACAGGGTGAAATTATGACATGTACAGGACTGTGATAATGCATGATTTTATGTGTGGGGTGTCTGTACGATGCACAGCATGCATTTTGCTACCTCAGAGGTTACATGGATTGACATGGATTTCAGAATGGAAGAGAAGGCAGAGTTGGCAGGTGGGACTGTGGTCTGTTATGTAAGGGAAGGAACACCAGGGTCACTCTGCTCCTGGCTTTGCTCCCTGAGCCTCTGATTTTGTGGTCTGGGAAAAATACTTAGTCTGGATGGTCTCAGTGTTCGTGTATTTCAGAGCAAGGTGAAACTTTCTGGACAGCTTTTCAGGGGTGAGGAGGGATCGATTGGATCATAGTAGCAATAACTGTTGTAGGGGGAATTTGTCATTTGGGGTTGCTTAGCATCTAGATACCCTTCCCCCCACCATGAAAGATGGAGTAGCTAGGTGATTCCAACCCCCTTTGCCTTGGAAGACCTAGGCCTGAATGGTTGTAATCTTGAGGGATAGACCAGAGTTCAGGGAAGGCAGAGATAATGATCAGCAGGGTCATGAGGAGAGCAGAGTATGGCAGTGACAGTCTGGTTGGGGGTGGTGCCATAGGTAGTGTCATTGTCAACTAACTAGTCTCCATACTGTGATATCACCTGGATTCTTGGTTGGACCTGTCTCCACCTGTGCCTGCTTGTTGGCTAGGCCTACTTCCCCAGCCTTCCTACTCATCTTTTAAACTATGCAATCTTATACTGATCAACTACCTTTCTAAGTTAGCCAGCCTGTGTTCTGTTGTCTATGGCTAGAAATCCTGGTATAGACAAGTAGTCTGGCATTTATGAAGTTATTTCCTATTCTAATATTCTATTTTTGAAATTTAATTTTTTTAATGTTTATTTATTTTTGATACAGAGAGAGACAGAGCGTGAGTGGGGTAGGGGCAGAGAGAGAGGGAGACACAGAATCTGACAGGCTTCAGGTCTGAGCTGTCTGCACAGAACTTGAAGTCACAAATCACACGATCATGACCTGAGCTGAGGTCAGACACTTAATCGAGTGAGCCACCCAGGCCCTTATTTTCGAGCTTTAAGTTGCTGAATATTGCGTATTTCTCCAATTCAGATGAGTGACTCATCAAGTTTACCTGCCAAAAGGTGCCAGAATATAGATGCAAAATTAAGTCTTTGCAAGAAGTAACATTTTTGTACACCAATAATGAAGCGACAGAAAGAGAAATAAGGAAACTGATCCCATCCACAATTGCTCCAAGAACCATAAAATACCTAGGAATAAACCTAACAAAAGATGTAAACAATCTGTATGCTGAAAACTATAGAAAGCTTAGGAAGGAAATTGAAGAAGATAGAAAAAAATGGAAAAAAATTTCCATGCTAATGGAATGGAAGAATAAATATTGTTAAAATGTCAATACTACCCAAAGCAATCTACACATTCAATGCAATCCCAATCAAAATTGCTCCAGCATTCTTCTCAAAGCTAGAAAAAACAATCCTAAGATTTGTGTGGAACCACAAAACACCCCAAATAGCCAAAGCAATACTGAAGAAGAAGACCAAAGCGGGAAGCATCATAATCCCAGACTTTAGACTCTACTACAAAGCTGTAATCATCCAGACAGTATGGTATTGGCACAAAAACAGACACATAAACAAATGGAATAGAATGGAGACCCCAGAATTGGACCCACAAATGTATGGCCAACTAATCTTTGACAAAGCAGGAATGAGTATCCAATGGAAGAAAAAACAGTCTCTTTAACAAATGGTGCTGGGAGAACTGGGCAGCAACATGCAGAAGAATGAAACTAGACCACTTTCTTACACCATACACAAAAATAAACTCAAAATAGATGAAGGACCTGAATGTGAGACAAGAAACCATCAAAACCCTAGAGAAGAAAGCAGGAAAAAAACCTCTTTGACCTCAGCCACAGTGATTTCTTACTCAACGCATATCCAAAGGCAAGGGAATTAAAAGCAAAAATGAACTATTGAGACCTAATCAAGATAAAATGCTTCTGCACTGCAAAGGAAACAATCAACAAAACTAAAAGGCAACTGACAGAATGGGAAAAGATATTTGCAAATGACATATCAGATAAAGGGCTAGTATCCAAAACCTATAAAGAACTCACCAAACTCCGCACCTGAAAAACAAATAATCCAGTGAAGAAATGGGAAGAAGACATGAATAGACACTTTTGCAAACAAGACATCCAGATGGCCAAGAGATACATGAAAAGATGCTCAACGTCACTCATCATGAGTGAAATACAAATCAAAACCACACTAAGATATCACCTCACACCAGTCAGAGTGGCTAAAATGAACAAATCAGGAGACTATAGATGCTGGAGAAGATGTGGAGAAATGGGAACCCTCTTGCATTGTTGGTGGGAATGCAAACTAGTGCAGCCACTCTGGAAAACAGTGTGGAGGTTCCTCAAAAAATTAAAAATAGATCTACCCTATGACCCATCAATAGAACTGCTAGCAATTTATCCAAGGGATACAGGAGTGCTGATGCATAGGGGCCCTTGTACCCCAATGTTTATAGCAGCACTTTCAACAATAGTGAAATTATGGAAAGAGCCTAAATGTCCATCAACTGATGAATGGATAAAGAAGATGTGGTTTCTATATACAATGGAATACTACTTGACAATGAAAAAGAATAAAATCTTGCCATTTGCAGGAACGTGAATGGAACTGAAGAGTATTATGCTAAGTGAAATAAGCCAGGCAGAGAAAGACAGATACCATATGTTTTCACTCATATGTGGATCTTGAGAAACTTAACAGAAGACCATTGGGGAGGGGAAGGGGGGAGAGGAAGTTACAGAGAGGGAGGGAGACTCTTGAATGCTAAGAACAAACTGAGGATTGATGTGGGTGGGGGAAAGGAGAAAGTAGGTGATGGACATTGAGGAGGGCACTTGTTGGGATGAGCACTTGGTGTTGTACGGAAACCAATATGACAATAAATTATATGAAAAAAAACAATTAACTTGCTTCTTCATATAATTCTATGTATTTTACAGGTGAGAGTAACAGTAGGTCCAATGATGTTTCCCATTGCATATACCCAGAACTGGGAATCTGAGGGGCTTGTCTCAGCTCTGACAACCCACCTGTGTGTTCCACAGCATTTTCACCTGTGAAATGAGTAAATTGGTATAGATTATTGTTTAAGTAATATCCCACTAAGCTTTAGATTCATATGGTCTCAGAATTTCAGGGCCTGAAACTTTCTCTTAACCATCGTTGTGGCAGCCATAATTGTACACTGACTAGACCCTTCACTTTCTTGTGTTGTAATTGACAGAAATGTTCTCATCAGAGGAGTCTATTTCTTTCCTCCATCTCATGTTAAGTGTACAGATATACTTTTGATGACTTGGGTATAAAGTCATGCTTATCTTGTGGACTTCCTCCACAGAAAATGTCAGATTTTTATTTTTCTGATGCTCATTTATTACAGTTTTGTTTCAAAAATAAATTCTGCTTTTTTAGAAAAGTTGGAGATTATTTTTTAATGTATAAGTAGGGATTAAATATTATTTGTAAGGTTGTTAATAACAGCACTATCAAAAATAGCCAAAGTATGGAAAGAACCCAACTGTCTATGTGTGGATGAATGGATAAAGAAGATGTGGTGTATATATACAATGCAGTATCACTCGGCAATCAAAAAGAATGAAATCTTGCCATTTGCAACTATGTGGATGGAACTGGAAGCTATTATGCTAAGTGAAATTATTCAGTCAGAGAAAGACAAATATCATATGACTTCACTCATATGAGGACTTTAAGAGACAAAACAGATGAACATAAGGGAAAGGAAAGAAAAATAATATAAAATCAGGGAGGAGGACAAAACAAAAGAGACTCATAAATATGGAGAACAAACAGAGGGTTACTGGAGGGGGTGTGAGAGGGGAGGATAGGCTAAATGGGTAAGGGGCACTAAGGAATCTACTCCTGAAATCATTGTTGCACTATATGCTAACTAATTTGGATGTAAATTTTAAAAAAATAAAATGAAAAATAGTAAATAAATAAATAAATAAAACAAAAAAGAAAAAGACAAAAACAAAAACATGGCCATTTGGGGGAAAAAAAATTTGTAAGGGAGTAGGTGGGCTTCCTGAATGACATGATGAATATTTCTATGGACACACTCCTCAGTGAAATAACCATAAATAGAAAAATTTATTTTTTAAACATATTTAAAGTATGGAAGTTGATCTAAGGACATATAATAAATTGAGAAACATTTATTCAGGAAAAAATACTAGAGCTCATTAAGAAGAATAAGAGTCTGTGGCATTTGAGTCATGACCCACTCCCACTCCATCAGTTCAATGTGACAGAAGTTTTCTCTCAAGAGAGTGCAGCTAATAACATAAGGCTCCCTGTCCCCAGCTCCAAGTTTAGTATGATAACATATTCCTTGGAGATGCAAAACACTAGAATTTCTCATCCACTCTCGTTCCATGTTACAGAAAGTCTATTCCAAACAAGAGCTGCCAGAATATGTAAGAATCTCTTAATCTACCTAGCTCCCAATTGGAGGGTGAAAACTCTACCTTCAACAAGGATACCTGAGAATACTGGACATCAATATATCTTGTCCCAGTTCCTTCATAGGGTAGAGTTTCTTTAGCAGAAATGCCAAGCGGGAAGATCAGATGTTACTATTCCTCTTCAGTTCTCTGCTGGTAAAGAAAGGGTGTCACTTTTATAGAAGTGGGCCATTGTCGACACCCTATAATCAGAAACAGTAGCACAGAGGATTTGTGCAGGAGGACAGGGAGGCAATAAGAGCAAAGACCTCAGTAGCTCTTCCCAAAGAAAGTGATTTTACTGAAATGGAGCATGGGGAAGTTCAAGTCTAAAGGCAATGTCAGAAAACAAATATTTTGGTGGAAGAGTCTGCAACAAGCTAAATCATACTCAATATAAAAGTTTTATAGCAAGAACCAGGAAAATCCCTTCTAGGATTAAGCCTCAAAGAATAAGTTCATTAAAAATAAGCCCCCAAAACTAAACTCAGACATGACTCCAGCAAAGTGGTTCAAATTTAATTGAGTTATACTGTAGAGCAATGTATGTCCCAGGTCATTGTCATAAATACCAAAGCAATCAGTCAATAATTAGACAAAAGCCATGTGTGATATAGAGGTAGTTTAACAACAAGATCAGAGAAAGAGACAGTAAAAGAAAGGCCTACGAAAACCACTCTTATTATAGGGTGAGTGTACATGTCCAAGGCTAAAAGCCTCTAAAGATAGACATTAGAGACCACAGACTGTGTGGGAAATGGATTTTATTGAAAAAGGCCAGTGAAAACACTAAGCAAATAAAAAGCAAGTAACATGGATAATGGGGAGAAGAGATCAATATCTTCACTGGCTACAATATATTATCTGAAATACCAAGTTTTCTACTAAAAGTTGTAAGACATAGAAGAAAAAGCAAAGTGTGACCCAACACAGGAAACTGAAAGAAGACAACAGAAGCTGCCTATGAGAGGGCCCAGATGTTGGACTTAGGAGAGAAAGACTCAAATAAACTGTTAAAAATATATTCAAAGAACCAAATAAAAGAATAATCAAATATGAATAAGATATGATAATAATGTCTCATCACATACATAATATAAATAATGAATAGAAAGTATTCAAAAATAAAAATTTGAGAGTTGAAAATTATAATTTAAACAAAAATGCACTAGAGGAGCTCAAGAGTAGGCATGATCTGGCATTAAGAAACAAAACAAATAAGCAAAGGGAAAAAGGGAGAGAGAGAGGGAGAATAGGAGAGAGAAAGAAGCAAACCAAGAAACAGACTCTTACCTATAGACAACAAAATTATCATTACCAGAGAGGAGGTGGGTGGGGGGATAGGTGAAGTAAGTGAAGGGAATTAAGGAGTACACTTGTGATGAGCAACAGGTGATGTATCGAAGTGTTAAATCACTATATTGCACACCTGAAACTGATATTACACAGTATGCTAACTAACTGGAATTTGAATAAAACCTTGATTGATGATAGATAGAAAGAAAGAAAGAAAGAAAGAAAGAAAGAAAGAAAGAAAGAGATAGATGATAGATAGATAGATATAGATGATAGGTAGATGATAGAAAGATAGGTAGATAGATAGATAGATAATAGATATGCAGAAAGAAAGAAAGAAAGAAAGAAAGAAAGAAAGAAAGAAAACTGGAGAGTGACATGTAAAAGAATAGAATTGGACCACTTTCTAAAACCTTATGCAAAAATAAACTAAAAGGCATTAAAGACCTAATTGTGAGATTTAAAACTATGAAAATCCTGGAAGTGGGGTGCCTGGGTGACTCAGTTAAGTGTCTGACCCTTGATTGGCTTAGGCCATGATCTCATGGAGCCCCACCTCGGGTTATATGCTAACAGTGCAGAGCCTAGTTGGGATTCTCTCTGTCTCTGCCCCTCTCTCTGCCCCTGTGGCTCAAAAGAAATCAATAAAATTTTTAAATTCTTGGAAGAAAACACAGGCAGTAATTTCTCTGAAATTCACTGTAGCAACATTTTTCTAGATATGTCTCCTGAGGCAAGGGAAACAAAAGCAAAAATAAACTATTGGGACTACATCAAATTAAAAGTCTTTTTCACTGTGAAGGAAACCGTTAGCAAAATGACAAGGCAACCTACTGAATGGAACAAGATACTTGCAAATGATATATTTGGTAAGGGGTTAATATCCAAAATATATAAAGTATGCAACTCAACACCAAAAAACCCCAAATAATTTGATTAAAAATGGGCAGAGGATCTGAATAGACATTTTTTTTTCCCAAAAAGACATGCAGATGGCCAGCAGACACAGGAAAAGATGCTTAATATCATTAATTATCATAGAAAAATAAATTAAAACCACAATGAAATATCACATTATACCTGTGATGAAATGACAGGTATACCACAATGAAATATCACATATACCTGAAATAAAAAAGGCAAGAAATAACAAGTGTTGGCAAGGATGTGCAGAAAAAATAATCACAATTGTATACTGCTGGTTGGAATGTTAATTGGTATAGCCACTGTGGAAAATAGTGTGGAGAGTCTTCAAAAAATTAAAAATAAAAATCCCATATGATCCAATAATTCCACTACTGGGTGTTTACAAACCAAAAAAACAAAACACTCATTCGAAAAGATATATGCATCCCTATGCTTACCACAGCATTATTTACAATAGTCAAAATATGAAAGCAACCTAAGTGTCCATCAACAGACAAATGGATAATAAAGATGTGGTGTACACACACACACACACACACACACACACACACACACATGAAAATTATATAGCCATAAAAAGGGTTGAGCTTTTGTCACTTGGGACATAATGGGTGGACCTAGAGATTATTATGCTAAGTGAAATAAGTCAGACAAAGAATGACAAATACAAAATGATTTCACTTATTGTGGGATCTAAAAAAATGAATAAACAAACAAAAAGTGAAATCAGAACTATAAATACAGAGAAAAAACTCATGGTAGCCAGAGAGGAAGGGGGTGGGATATGGGAAAATGGGTGAAGGGGAGTGGGGGATACAGATTTCCAGTTATGGAATGAATCAATCATGGGGATAAAAGGCACAACATAGAGAATATAATCAGTGATAGTGTAATAGTGTTTGTTGTATGGTGACAGAAGGTAGCTACACTTGTGGTGAGCATAACATAATGTATAAATTTGCCAAATCACTATGTTCTACCCCTAAAACTAATGTAATACTCTATCAATAATACTCAAATTATTTTTTAAAAAGAATCAATAAACTTGAACATATATCAATAGAAAGATTATGCAATTGGAATAATAGGGAGGGGAAAAAAGAAAAATGAACAGAGCCTGAAAGTGAAATAAGTCAGAGAAAGACAAATACCATATATCTCTCACATTGGAACATAAAGAACAAATGAACAAATACACAACCAAACCAAACCAAACAAAACAAAACCCAGACTCTTAAATACAGAAAACAAACTGGTGGTTGTCAGAGGGAAGGTGGGTGAGGAGATGGGTGAAATAAAGGAGATTAAGAGAAACAGAATTCTGCCTATAAAATAAATAAGTCACAGAAATGAAAAGTACAGGAATACAGTCAATAATATAATAATGTTGTATAATGGCAGATGGTGACTACACTTACCATGGTGAGCACTGAGTAATGGATAGAATGGCTAAATCAATATGTTGTACACCCGAAACTAACATAATACCATGTTATTTTCAATAAAAAATTAAAGAAAGTAAACAACGGAAAAGTGCTCCAGTAAAATGGGAGAGTAGGAAGCTCCCAGTTCTCCTGCCTAAAGAAGATATCTGAACCAACTTAATAAGATCTTTGTAAAACAAAGGTTTAAAGCAACAAAGCAAACACATGATCAAGAGGAAGTTGTGTCCAAAATGACAGGAAAGTTTTGTGATGTTTTACTCACCCTTCCCACTATTCCTTCCTAGTGCAACTGGGATCTTGAGCACTCTCAGTCCAGTTCCCATTTCCCACCCACAAACCAGATGGAAAAGCACAGACCTCATTTGCAAATTTTTACAAATATCTGTCCTAACTTATCAGGGGCTACCTGAAATTTTGTATTCTATCAAGATTATATATATACACACACACACACACACACACACATATAATATATATATATGCAAATACAAATATATTGTATATATTATATATAATATATCATATATATTATGTACAATATATCATATATTATGTATAATATGATATATTATATATATTATATATATTTGTCTTTGCATATATATAATGCAAATTATATATATATATATATATATATATATATATATATAGTGCAAATTATAACATTAACATTAAAAATTAATGAACAGAATGAGAGTAGTATTTGGCGGCACCTGCCTGGCTCTGTTGGTTAAGCATCAGACTTCGGCTCAGGTCGTGATCTCACAGTTTGTGAGTTCAAGCCCTGCATAGGGCTCTCTGCTGTCAGTGCAGAGCCTACTTGGGATTCTCTCTCTCCCTTTCTCTCTGCCCTTCCTCCACTCTCCTTCTCTCCCTCTCTCTCTCTCTTTCTCTCTCTCTCAATAATAAACTTTTTAAAACATTTTTAATGTTTATTTATTTATTTTAATTTTTTAATGTTTGTTTATTTTTGAAGAAAAGAAACAGAGTGAAAGTGGAGGAGGGCAGGGAGAGGGAAACACAGAATCTGAAAGAATACTGACAACTCAATCATAATACAAATAACCAAATTATAAAAAGCAAAGAATTTTAATCAATAACTTTCTAAAGAAGATATATAAGTGGCCAATAAGCATATGAAAAGATGCTTATTATTAATTAACTAGCAAATCAAAAACACAATGGAATATTACTTCACATGAATTAGAATGGCTAAAATGAAAACAACATACGAGATCAAGTGTTGACAAAGGTTGGAGAAATCTGAGCCCTCATGTATTGCTGGTGCAATTGTAAATGGTGTGGCCATTGTCAAATGCTAAGTGTATATTGACTATACATCCCAGCAGTTTCACTCCTAGGTACACACTAAAAAGAAATGAAAGCACATGTCCACACCAAACCTCTATAGAACATTCTTCAGTCTTTATAACAGCAAAAAAAATGGAAATAAACTCAAATGTCCACCACCTCATGAATGAGTGAATAAAATGGAGTTGTATCCACATAAGTGTATATTATTTATCAATAAAAATAATAATGTATTGATACATGCTACAGAATGGGTGATTTGGACAACCTTTTCTAAATGGAAAGATAGTAGTCAGAGAAGACCACATCTTATATGCTTCCATTTCTATGGAATGTCCACAATAGTTAAAACTATAGCACAAGTAGGTTAGTAGTTGTGTAGAGCTGAGGAGTCTTGGGACAAATGAAGAATAAATACCAGTGGGTATTATATTGTTTTGGGAGTAATGAAAATATTCTAAAATCAATTGTCATGATGGTTTCCCAGCTGTGAATATAATAAAAAAATCATTAAATAATGCCTTTAATTCAATTATTCATTTTTTGGGTGTTGAATTTTATAAGTTCTGTATATATTTTGGATACTAACCGTTTATACGATATGTCATTTGCAAATATCTTGTCTCATTCTGTAGGTTGTCTTTTAGTTTTGTCATTTACTTTGCTGTGCAGAAGCTTTTTATTTTGTTGAGGTCCCAAATGTTTATTTTTGCTTTTGTTTCCCTTTCTTCAGGAAATATATTTAGGAAGTAGTTTCTAAGGACAATGGGAGAGACATTCCTGCCTGTGTCATCCTCTAGGATTTTTACAGTTTCATGTCTCACATTTAAGTACTTAGTCCATTTTGGTTTTATTTTCGTATATGTTGTAAGAAAGTGGTCTGTTGTTTTTTTTTTTGTTTGTTTGTTTGTTTTTGCATGTTGCTCTCCAGTTTTCCCAACACCATTGGTTAAACAGACTGTCTTTTTCTCATTGGATATTCTTTCTTGCTTTGTCAATGATTAATCGACCATAAAGCTGTGCATTCCTTTCCGGGTTTTCTATTCTGTTCCATTAATCTATTTGTCTATTTGTGTCAG
Source organism: Panthera onca (assembly GCF_046562875.1). Taxonomy (NCBI): domain Eukaryota; kingdom Metazoa; phylum Chordata; class Mammalia; order Carnivora; family Felidae; genus Panthera; species Panthera onca. The sequence goes on from NC_138346.1 coordinate 112,139,285, forward strand.
TATCTTACTGTTTTAATCACTACAGATTTGTAATATAACTAGAAGTCCAGAATTGCAACGTCTCCAGCTTTGATTTCTTTGTCAAGGTTGCTTTGGCTATTTGGGGCATTTCTGATTCCATACAAATTTTAGGATTGTTTGTTCTAGGTCTGTGAAAAATGTTCTTGGTATTTTGATAGAGATTGAATTAAATGTGTAGATTGTTTTAGGTAATATAGGCATTTTAATGATATTTGTTTTCTCATCCATGAGCATGGAATGCCTTTCAATTTTTTTGTGTCCTCTTCAATCTCTTTCATTAGTGTTTTGTAATTTTCAGAATACAGGTCTTTCACCTCTTTGGTTAGGTTATTTCCTAGGTATCTTATGCTTTTTGGTGCAATTGTAAATAGGGCTGATTCCTTAATTTCTCTTTCTGCTGTTTCATTATTGGTGTACAGAAATGCAACCAATTTCTGGGGTGTCTGGGTAGCTCAGTTGGTTGACCATTGGACTCTTGATTTTGGCTCAGGTCATGATACAGGGTCATGGATCAAGCCCCATGTCAGACTATGTACTCAGCATGGAGCCTGCTTAAGATTCTCTCCTCTCTCTCTCTCTCTCTCTCTCTCTCTCTCTCCCTTTTCCACTTTCCCCCACTTGTGCACCCTCTCCAAAACAAAACAAAACAAAACAAAAAATAATTAAACAAAGAAATTTAACAGACTTCTGTATGTTGATTTTATATCCTATGAATTTACTGAATTCATGTATAGGTTCTAGCAACTTTTGGGTGGAGTCTTTTGGGTTTTCTGTATAGAGCACAGAGTAATACAATTAACAGATGGGCAGAAGACATGAATAGATATTTTTCCAAAGGAGACACACAGATGCCCAATGGAGACATGAAAAGATGCTCAAAATAAACCATCATCAGGGAAATACAAATCAAAACTGCAATGAGATATCACCTCACACCTGTCAGAATGGCTAAAATCAGCAACCTGCAAACAACGGGTGTTGGCAAGTTGTGGAGAAGGGGGAACTCTCTTGCACTGTTGGTAGGAATGCAAATGGGTGAAGCCAGTCTGAAAAACAGCATAAAACTTCCTCAAAAAGTTCAAAACAGAACTACTGTGTGATCTAGCAATTGCACTACTGGGTATTTACTCCCAAAATATAAAAATACTAATTCAAAGGGATACATGCATCCTGATGTTTATAACAGTATTATATAATAGCCAAATTATGGAAATAGCCCAAATGCCCATCAACCGATGAATGAATAAAGAAGAAGTGGTATATGAGGCCTCTGGGTGGCTCTATCAGTTAAGCAACTGACTCTTGATTTTGGCTTGGGTCATAATCTCATGGTACTGGGATGAAGCCCAGTGTCATGGAACCTGGTTGCGATTCTCTCTTTCCCTCTCTCTCTCTCTTGCTCCCCCACTCATTCTCTCTTTCTCTGTCTCTCTGTCTCTGTCTCTCTCTAAATAAACATTAAAAAAAGAAGTGACATATACATGTAATGAAATATTACTCAACCATAAAAAAGAATGAAATCTCGCCATTTTGTAATGACACAGATGGAGCTAGAGGGTATTATGTTAAGTGAATTAAATAGGTCAATCAAAGAAAGACAAATACCATATGATTTCACTTATAGCTGGAATTAAAAAACAAAACAAATTGTGCATATACAAAGAGAGAGAGAGAGAGAGAGAGAGAGAGAGAGAGAGAGAGAGAGAAGCCAAGAAATTGACTCTTAAGTATAGCAAACAAACTGATGGTTACCAGAGAGGAGGTGGTTGGGAGATGGGATAAACAGATGCAGTTGTTGTGATAATAATCAGGTGTTGAATGTAAGTATACACATGAAACTAACATCACACTGTATGTTAACTGTAATTTAAATAAAAAACTTAAAAATATCATACACTTCAATGATGAGTTGCATGTTATATGAATTATGTCTTAATAAAGCTATTTTTAAAAATTACCTGTGAGATGAATGCCCATATATAACTTCTAAAAAGGAAAGAGATAAAGTTTTCCTGTTGACTGCAAGGTAAGAGAAGAAAAATGTCAGCTTGGGTCTAAAAAATTTTGCCTTAGGACAAGTCAAAAGTTCAGGGAACATGGAATACCATATTGGTTTGGAGAAACAAAAGCAGCAGAATCTGTGACCAGCTTTGTGGGGCTCTGAGAGGCAACGTGCCAACTTGCTGGTAACTCTTTCCAACCAATAGCATTCCATGTGACAATACAGTATGTGGTAGCATAGCTAGTTGCCAGGGTGTGCTCAAAAAATGGGCAGAGAGTACTTCAAAGTCTGAGGTGATATGTCAGTGATGTTTCACGGACTTCTTAGATTCTATCTCACGAGTCCCCCTGGAGTCTAGGTTTATTGCTTCTTGTCAGTTCCATTGTGATGTCAGAGTAGTTGTGAACCACAGGATCCCACTTCTGAGGCCAGAGAACTCTGCTCATGTCACCACTTCTGACCTTAGCAGGCTTAAGTCCAGTTAATGTACCTGCCCATGGGAAAACTGACCAGTTAGAAACCGAGCATAGTAGGGAGCTGTTGGGTAACTTATTATTATTTTCTTTTTCTTCTGGATTGTTCTGAGGCCCAGATTTTCTATTCAGCCTGTTCAAAGATATCTAACACCTGCCTACCTGCTGTGTCTGTTTGTAGATAATCTGGAATTCCTGCAAGCACAGGAATGCATCCCTACCCTTCCCTTCCTCTCTGTCTTTCAATTTCTCCCGTTATCATATGTGTGTAACAAAATTGGAGTCTTGCATTATTATTTAGTGTTTATATCATTAATAGTTTTCCCATCGAATTAAATATATTTTCAAAACATGAGTTGTAATGGATGCATTCTATTTCATCAAATAGATAATCTTAAATGAATCAATAACATTATGGGCTATTTTTGTTCTCATTAGTTTATTTCCTTTTTTTAAAATGTTTTATTTATTTTTGAGATGGAGAGACACAGAGCATGAGAAGGGGAGGGGCAGAGAGAGAGGGAGACACAGAATCCGAAGCAGGCTCCAGGCTCTGAGCTGTCAGCACAGAGCCCAACACGGGGCTTGAACTCACAAACCGCGAGATCATGACCTGAGCCGAAGTCGGATGCTTAACCGACTGAGCCACCCAGGCGCCCCTCATTAGTTTATTTCCTTATTATAAATTTCAAAAATTGGAAATGTAGAGCCAAAATATTTTTTAAATGCGGTTTAAAATGTGCCCCAATAGTAGATCCTTATATCTGTGACACTTAAATGAATTAAATTTAAAGATAATAAAGTGTATACTTAGACTCTCTTAAAAAATGCACCCTAGTAAAACTGACTGTTTGAGGGAAGCCTGTCTTTGAGTTGTCAAAATTATGCCAAGGCAAATCCTCCTGTACCTCCATGGTTTCATATGAAAACATGTGCTGGGCAGAATAATGAAAGGCATTTATCTAAGGACCCTTACAGTCCAAGCCTTCTGGCTGGTCATTGTTTCCTGATATGGTGATATCCCAAATAAAAAGATGTAATATGAAAATAAATACATTATTCTATTCACACATAGAATGAAAATACTGAGTACAGAGATAGAATTTTGACAATAAAAAGCTATAATTAAAATCATTGACATGGTTTTAATAAAAGCTGTGTGTGTTTAAGGTATACAACATAAAGATTTGCTATACATAGAAAAATAATCACTGCAGTCAAGCTGATTAACACACCATCTCACATAATCACTTTTTGTATGTGTGTGGTTGAGAGCATCTGAAATCTTTTAGCAAACTTCCAATATTCAATACAGTAGTATTAACTATAGACATCATTACATCATTAGACTTACTTTTCCTACATCATTTCAATTTAGTACACTTTAATCATCATCTCCCCATTTCGCCCACCCCCTGCTCCTGGTAACCACTTCTATATTTTGTTTCTATGTATTTTTTTTTATAATTCAAGTGTGTGTGAAATAAGATTTTTTTTTCTTTCTGTATCTGACTTATTTCATTTAGCAAAATGTTCTCCAATTTTATCAATGGTGTTGCAAATGTCAGGCCTTTTTTTAAAGTCTAAAAATATTTAATTATATATGTGGTATATTGATAAATTGTGAGATTAGGTGATAGATAGATACAGATGATCTATCTCATAGATAGATCTCACAATTTGTTTTCCATTCATTTACAACAAACATTGAGGTTGTTTTCTTATCTTGTTATTGTGAATAATGCTGATTATGGAAGCTCAGTTATCTCTTTGAAACACTGATTTTATTTCCTTTGGGTGAATACCCAGAACAGAAACTGCTGGATCATATGGCAGATCTATTATTGGCTTTTTGAAGAATTCCTATGCTGTTTTTCATAGTGGCTACACCAGTTTATATTCCCTGGTAGTATTTGACACTAGCTATCGTAATAGAAATACAGTGATATCCCCTTGTAATTTTTATTTGCATTTCCTTCATGATTAGTGATGTTGGGCACTTTTTATAAACCTGTCAACCACTTTTATGTTTTTGTTTGGAAAGTCCCTTTGCCAATTTTTAAATAAAAATGTTTGTTTTTATGTTATTGAGTTGTATGAGCTCTTTGTGTATTTTGGATATTAACCTCTTATCATTTATAAATATGTAGTTTGTAAATATTTTCTCCCAACCCACGGTTTGCCTTAGAAACAAATTTAACAAAGGAGATAAAATGTCTGTACACTGAAAAATAAAAAAAAAATGGTGAAATAAATTGAAGAAGACACAAATAAATATAAAAATTTTCATGTCCATGGATTGGAAGAATTAATATTGCTAAAATGTCCATACTACCCAAAATGATATACAGATGCAATGCAATCCCTATCAAAATTCCAATGGCATTTTTCATACATATAGAAAAAAAATAATCCTAAAATTCGTATGGAACCACAAAAGGCCCAAAATAGATAAAACAATCTTGAGCAAGAAGAGCACATTTCCTAATTTCAAATTACATTACAAAGCTATAGTAATCAAAAGAATATGGTGCTGACATAAAAACAGATGGATATACCAATGAAACAAAATAGTCAAGAAATAATCCCAAACATATATGGCCAACTAATTTTTTTTTAATTTTTAGTTAATTTTTATTTTATTTTTTTTAATATATGAAATTTATTGTCAAATTGGTTTCCATACAACACCCACTGCTCATCCCAAAAGGTGCCCTCCTCAATACCCATCACCCACCCTCCCCTCCCTCCCACCCCCCATCAACCCTCAGTTTGTTCTCAGTTTTCAATAGTCTCATGCTTTGGCTCTCTCCCACTCTAATCTCTTTTTTTTTCCCCCTTCCCCTCCCCCATGGGTTTCTGTTAAGTTTCTCAGGATCCATATAAGAGTGAACACATATGGTATCTGTCTTTCTCTGTATGGCTTATTTCACTTAGTATCACACTCTCCAGTTCCATCCATGTTGCTACAAAGGGGCAGAAAACATGAATAGACACTTCTCTAAAGAAGACATCCGGATGGCCAACAGGCACATGAAAAGATGCTCAACGTCGCTCCTCATCAGGGAAATACAAATTAAAACCACACTCAGATATCACCTCACGCCAGTCAGAGTGACCAAAATGAACAAATCAGGAGACTATAGATGCTGGAGAGGATGTGGAGAAACGGGAACCCTCTTGCACTGTTGGTGGGAATGCAAACTGGTGCAGCCACTCTGGAAAACAGTGTGGAGGTTCCTCAAGAAATTAAAAATAGACCTACCCTATGACCCAGCAATAGCACTGCTAGGAATTTACCCAAGGGATACAGGAGTACTGATGCATAGGGGCACTTGTACCCCAATGTTTATGGCAGCAGTCTCAACAATAGCCAAATTATGGAAAGAGCCTAAATGTCCATCAACTGATGAATGGATAAAGAAATTGTGGTTTATATACACAATGGAATACTACGTGGCAATGAGAAAGAATGAAATATTTTTATTTTATTTTTGAGAGAGAGATGGAGAGCAAGCTGGGGAGGGGCAGAGAGAGAGGGAAACAAAATCCCAAGCAGGCTCCGTGCAGTCAGCACAGAGCCCAATGCAGGGCTCAAACTCATAAATCATGAGATCATTACCGAGCTAAAATCAAGAGTCAGACACTCAACCAACTGAGCCACCCATGTGCCTCTGGCCAACTAATTTTGACAAGGGCACCAAGAATACATGGTGAGGAAGGAGAGTTTCTTCAATAAATGGTACTGGGAAAACTGGATATCCACATGCAAGATAATGAAACTGAACCCTTATCTTACACCATAAGTAAATCCAAACTATATTAAAAGTTTAAACATAAAACCTGAAATCATAAAACTCCTAGAAGAAAACATAAGGAAAAACTCCTTTATATTGGCCTTGGCAATGATTTCTGTGGATGACATGAAACGTTTAGACAATAAGAGTAAAAATAAACAAGTGGGACTTCATCAAACTAAAAATCTTCTCAATAGCAAAGGACACCATTAGCAAAATAAAAAGGCAACATAGAGATTGGGGGAAATATTTGCAAATTGCATATTCTAATACAAAATTACAACCAAATATGACCAATTATTATAGATGAACCTGAAACTTTTGCCAAGAGCAAATTCTTAAAGTTTGTCCCCAGAGGAACTTTGACCTTATTCTTTCTTGTGTAAGTCTCACTGCTTTTATTTACCTCACATTAGAGTACCTGGAAGTTCTGGTATTTCTTTTTCTTTTAATTTCATCATTTGAGGAGTCTTTCATAATAAGCAATGGATACAGCCTAGAAGGGGTGCCTGGGTGGCTCAGTCATTTGAGAGTATGACTTTTAATTTCAGCTCAGGTCATGATCTCACAGTTCGTGAGATGGAGCTCCATGTAAGGCTCTGCACTGACCTTATGGAACCTGCTTGGGATTCTCTCTTTCTCCCCCTCTCTCTGCCCCTCCTCTGCTTGTGCTCTCTTTCTCTTTCAAAATAAAAAAAATAAATAAACTTAAAAAAAAAAAGACAGCCTAGCATAGGAAAAAGACAGACTTAACATGAAACAGGCTTGCATCTGAATTTTACTTCTACTACCCTTTAAAATAGGAACACAGATAATTTCTTTAAACTTTTTATTTTATTTTTTATGAGGTGAAATTCAAATACCATTAAATTAAGCATTTAATTGAATAATTCAGTGACATTTAACATACTCATAATCTTATGCAGCCACCTAGTTCCAAATATTTTTATCATCACATACCCGCCTCCCATTAAACAGTTGCTCCTCTCTCCCTCCCATCAACCTCTGGTAACCAACATCACATGTCCTATCTGTGTGGACCTGCCTATTCTAGGTATTGCACATTAATAGAATCATTCAATAGGCGACTTTTGCATCTGACTTTTTTCACTTAGCATAATGTTTTCAAGGTTCATTGTAACATGCATCAGTATTTCAATCCTCTTCATGGTGATTCATATTCTGTGATATGTATATACATCAATTTGTTTTATCCATTCACATGTTAATGAACATTTGCTTTTTTTCTACCTTTTAGCTATCATAAGTGGTGCTACTATGAACATGTGTGTACGTGTATTTGTTTGAATACCTTTTATTAATTCATTTGGGTACATATCTATGCTGCACCATATGGTAATTCTATATTTAACTTTTTGAGGAACTGCAAAACAATTTCCACAGTGGCTGACTTAATTTACATTTCTACCAGCAATGTATGAGGGTTTCAATTTTTCTTTATCTTCCACAATGCTTGTCATTTTCATTTTTTATAGTCCTCCTAGTGGGTGTGAAGTGGTACTTCACTGTGGTTATAATTTGCATTTCCCTAATGATCTATGATGTTAAACATCTCTCTATGTGTTTGATGGCTATTTGTGTATTTTCTTCAGAAAACTGTCTACTCAAGGTCTTTGCCCATTTTCAACTGCATTATTTGTCTTTCTGTTGTTGAGTTGTAAGATTCCATTATATAGTATGGATGTTAGACTCTTACCAGATACATTATTTGCAAATATTTTTACACCATTCTGTGGGTTGTCTTTTCCACTTTCTTAATAACGTCCTATATGCACAAAATTTTAATTTTTATGAAGTCAAATTCAACTACTCTTTCTTTTGGTGCTTCATACTTTTTTGTCATATTTGAGAATTAATAGCCATATCCTAGATTATGAGGACTAGTTCTTATGTTTTCTTCTAAGAGTTTTATGGTAATAGCTCTTATAGTTGGTTGCTGATCCATTTTGACTTAAAATTTGTGTATGGTATGCAATAGGAGTTCAACTTCATTTTTTATGCAAGTAGATATCCAATTGTCCTGGTGCAATTTGTTGAAAAGACTGTTCTTTCCTGAATTGAATGGTCTTGGTTATAGATGTACGGATTTGTTTCTGGATTCTCAATTCTGCTCTCTTATATGTATATGAATATTTTTTGCCAGTCCTACACTGCTTTGATTACTGTATATTTGTAGTAAGTTTTGAAATTGGAAAGTGAGAGTCTCCAGTTTTCTCCTTTTTTAAAGATTGTTTTAGCTATTCAGGTTTCCTTGCAATTTCATATTTTTTGAGGATCAGCTTTTCCATTTTTTTCAAAAAAAAAAGTTGATTGGGATTTTGATAGGAGTTGAATAGAATTTGTAAATTCTTTGGGCATAATTGCCATTTAACAATAGTGTTTTTAAATCCATGAACACGCTTTTTGTTCATTTAAGTCTTCTTTAATTTCTTTGACCATGATTTTGTAAATTTTAGTGTACAAGTCTTGTATCTCCTTGATTAAATTTATTCCTAGATATTTTATTCTTTTGAATGCCATTGCAAATGGAATTATATCCTTTATCTCATTTTCAGGTTTTTCATTGCTGTTGTGTTGAAACACAATTGTCTTGAATATGTTCATCTTGTACCTTGCAACTTTACCAAATTCTTTATTAGCTCTAATATTTTGTGAATTCTTTAGGATTTATATATATATATAATATATATAATATATACAAACATATTATATATATTATATATATATATAATATATATAAGCATGAATATGTATATATGAGCATGAATTATATATATATTATATATATTATATATATATATATGAGCATGTTATCTCTGAATAGAGAAAATTTAACCTTTTTCTTTCCAATTTGAATGTCTTTTATTTTTCTTTTCTAATTACTGTGGCTGAAACTCCTAGTACAATGTTGAATATCTGTGGTGAAAGTGGATATCCATATCTTATTTCTGATCTTAGGAGGAAAGTCTTAAGTCCTTACACCATTAAGCAGGATATTAGCCATGGACTCTTCATAAGTACCGTTAATCATGTTGAAGATGTTCTTTCTTCTTCCTTGTTTTCTGAAATGGTTTTAATCATTAGATGTTGCTGTTAAAGCATTTGTAAAATACTTTTTCTGTGTCAATTGAGACGATCATTTCCTTTTCCTTCACTCTATTAACATGATACATTACATTGGTTGATTTTCTTATGCTAAATGACCGTTATTTTTCTGGGATAAATCCCACTTGTTCATAGTATAAAATTCTCTTAATATGCTATTGGATTCAATTTGCTTGTATTTTGTTGGGGATTTTGCAACTATATTTATTAGCTTTTGTTGTTTTGTTTTTGTTTTTGGTTTTGTTTGTTTCTTACAAAGTCTGTCTGGCTTTGCTATCAGGATAATGCTGAAGTCATAGAATGAATAAGAAGTGTTAGTTCCTCATTTAGTTTTTGGAAATGTTTGGAAAAGATTGGTTTTAATTTTCCTTTAAGCATTTGGCAGAATTCATGTAGACATGTAGTGGATATGTAGACATCTAGTCCTGGACCTTTTGTTGTTGTTGTTGGAGTATTTTTATTACAAATGACAAACTTGTCAAGAAATTTTATTTCTTCTTGAATCAGTTTTGGTAATTTGATTACTACTGGAAATTTGCCAGTTTTCACCAAGTCATGTAATTTGTTGCTGTACAATTGTTCATAGTATTTTTCATATATTTTTTATTTCTATAGCATTGGCAGTAATTTTCTCACTTTCATTACTGGTTTTATTTATTTGTGTCTGCTCTCTCTCTCTCTTTTTTTTTTTTTTTTTTGTCAATCAAACAATCAAAATAAGTATGTGAAGTTTGTTGATCTTCCAAGAAACTAGTTTTTGGTTTTGTTGATTCTGTCATTGTTTTTCTACTCTCTTTCATTTATTTCCATTCTACAACTTCCTTCATTGTGCTACTTTTGTGTTTAGTTTTCTCTTCTTTTCCTAGTTCTTTAAAGTATAAGGATGGATTATTGATTTGAGATTTCATTGAAAAAAAAACCAGATATTTGTTGCTATAAATTTTCCTCTAGCCCAGCTTTCACCACATTTGATAGTTTTGGTATAATGTGCATTTATTTTTGTTCATTTCTAAGTATTTTATAATCTCCCTTTTTATTTCTTTTTTTGACTTATTGGTAGATAAATTGGAATTACCACATATTCTTATTGGGAATATGAAATGGTGCAAACTCTATAGAAAAATTGTTGGTAGTTAGATGCCTCGAATTAGATGTATTCAATAAGTTAAATATACAGAATTAAAATATAACCCAGTGATTTCACTCCTGGGTATATATTTTGTAAAAGATTGAAAACAAATGTGAAAGAAAAACCTGTACAGAGAGGTCCATAGCAGCACTATTCATGGTAGTCAGAGTTAGAAACAACCAAAATGATTATCAAGTGATGAACCTATAAAGAAAATGTAGTATATTCATACAATGATGGATTATTTATCCATAAAAAGGAAGATAGTACTATAGTATTCATAATTTTCCAGAGGATTAGATAGATAGATAGATAGAGATAGAGAATTTTTAAGGGAATTTGCTCATACAATTACACAAGATGGAAAACCCAAAATCTGCAGGTAGGTTGGCAAATTTGGAGACCCAGGGTGAAGATGAAACAGTTATGGAAAAGGATGGTGGTGATGATTGCCAACAATGTGAATGTCTTTAATGCCACACAGTTAATTTTGCTACTTGTGTCTGAAGACAGTGTGCTGTCAGATTCCCCTCTTTCTTAGGATAGGTCAGTCACTTCCTTAAGACCTTCAACAGGTTGAATGAGGCCCACCCATATTATGAGAGCAATCTACTTAGGCAAAATCTACCGATTTAAATGTTTATTTCATTTAAATAACATCTCAGCAACATATATCTGGGTACTATAACCTATCGAAGTTGACCCAAAATTTGCCATCACAAGTACTGATATATGCTATAACATAGATGAATCTTAAAAATATTATGATAAATAAAAGAAACCAGATACAAAAGTCACATATTGTGTGAGTCCATTTTTATGAATGCCAAGAGTAGGCAAATTCAAAAGATAGAGAGCAGATTAGCGTTTATCAGTGGAATAGGGAGTTGGTGTCAATGGGCACAGAATTTCCTTTTAAGGCAATAAAATATTCTAGAAATAGATAGCAGTAACGATTGCACAATATTGTGAATATACTAAATACCACTGAATTATTTTACAGTTTAAACTTCTCAAAAGTTTAAAATATCTCAAAATGAGATACCACTTCACAACCATTAAGATGACTGTTATAAAGTAACAAACAAACAAAAAACAGAAAATAAGGTATGTTGGTAAGGATGTGGAATCTCTGTGCACTGCTAGTGGGAAATTAAATAGTGTAGCCATTGTGCAAAACAGTATGGTAATTCCTCAAAATATTAAAACTAGAATTACCATATCATCGAGCAATTTAAATTCTGCATATATATCGACCCCCCCAAAAAAAGCAGGAACTCAAACCAGTATTTGTACACCCATTTTCATAGAAGTATTATTTATAATAGCAAAAAGAGGAGGCAACACAAGTGTGCATTGATGGAGGAATGGGTAAAAAAAAATCTGATATATATACATATAATTCATAGAGAAATTCATGGAGACATAAAGTAAAATGGTGGTTGCCAAGAGTTAGGGCAAGGGAGAAATGGAGAGTAAATGTTTCATGGTACAGAGTTTGACTACTCTAGGTATTTAATATAAGTGGAATGGCACAGTATTTATTCTTTATGACTGGCTTATTTTATTTAGCATAATATTGTCAAGGTTTACCCATGGTGTTGGCTATTCAATAAGGTGAATGTACTTGATACCACAAAATTGTACACTTAAAAATAGTTATAATGGAAAATGTTATCTCATGTGTATTTTATCACAGTTGGATGTTTTTAGAATGGTGAATTTTTTATTATGTGCATTTCACTCCTTCTGCCCCCCAAAATATGATACAGTAGGATATTGTTGAACAATGTTTATGTGTGAGAAGTGACAGAACACAGATAAATAAGCACCATACTGAAATTTAAATGACTTAGTGTCTAAACTTTGACTCTGCTGACACAAGTCAAGCACAATCTCACAGACTCAGCAGTATCCTTTGTAAAATACTGATATTATCTGTATGTGTATCCTAGATTTGGCACATGGGGACACTCATAATAAAAATGGTGGTAGTGTCATTATGTCAATTCATTTGAATCTTACAGTATATCATATGACTCTATGATGACACATCCCGTAGGAGTTAATAGATTTATTAAGGAAACATTTTCTGACTGCTTATTCTCTACCACACACATTATGGGTAGAGTCTAGCTTGGGGAAAATAGATATGAAAAAATAAATGACTAGACTGTTGGAATGAGCAAATGTAATATCATGAGGGTAAAATAAAAGGAATTATTTTCTTCAGGCACCAGAATTTCAGAGAAGGATGATATTGATGTGGACAGAGGCTATCAGCTATACCTTCAAGGAGGAGGCCGAACCCAAACTGTGCCTGGCAAGACATGGAGGAAGCAAATTAGGTTGTGAGAAAGCTAGTAATGCTCAATAGTCTGGGGTTGGGAATGGGTCATGCTGTACCACAAAAGGGTAGGAGCCTGGTGGTGGTGAGTCTTGGGTGCCCATAAATGGAGGAAAATGGGTAAAAGAATGATTGGCTCAAGCTGTGAAGAACCTTGAGGGTGACAATGAGACATTCTTTAGGCAGTACAGAATGATGGAGAATTCTTCAGCAGAAGAGAGACCTTAGGAAACCAAGCTAGAAGATCAATATTAAATGCTTCATGATCCAAAGCACTAGACTGTTTATATTTGATCCCCACTCTACCTCCTACTACCCTTGTAAACTTGGGCAAATTACTTAAACTCTATGTACCTCTCTATATTTTGATATGGAAAATGAAACTAATAAAAACACCTGTCTGAAAAGGCTGTTGTGGAGGCTAATTGAGATCATTCATGTAAAGCTCTTAGTCCTGTAAATGGTAAGTGTTCAATAAATGTTAGCTGTTGTTGTTATTGTATATAGGGAAAACTAGAAAGAGGATTTTTTTAATATGAAATTTATTGCCAAATTGGTTTCCATACAACACCCAGTGCTCATCCCAAAAGGTGCCCTCCTTAATACCCATCACCCACCCTCCTCTCCCTCCCACATCCCATCAACCCTCAGTTTGTCCTCAGTTTTTAAGAGTCTCTTATGCTTTGGCTCCTTCCCTCTTTAACTTTTTTTCCTTCCCCTCCCCTATGGTCTTCTGTTAAGATTCTCAGGATCTACATAAGAGTGAAAACAGGGGCGCCTGGGTGGCGCAGTCGGTTAAGTCTCCGACTTCAGCCAGGTCACGATCTCGTGGTCCGTGAATTCGAGCCCCGCGTCAGGCTCTGGGCTGATGGCTCGGAGCCTGGAGCCTGTTTCCGATTCTGTGTCTCCCTCTCTCTCTGCCCCTCCCCCGTTCATGCTCGGTCTCTCTCTGTCCCAAAAATAAATAAAAAAACGTTGGAAAAAAATTAAAAAAAAAAAAAGGAGTGAAAACATATTGTATTTGTCTTTCTCTGTATGACTTATTTCACTGAGCATAACACTCTCTAGTTCCATCCATGTTGCTACAAAAGGCTATATTTCATTCTTTCTCGTTGCCACGTAGTATTCCATTGTGTATATAAACCACAATTTCTTTATCCATTCATCAGTTGATGGACATTTAGGTTCTTTCCATCATTTGGCTATTGTTGAAAGTGCTGCTATAAACATTGGGGTACAAGTGCCCCTATGTATCAGCACTCCTGTATCCCTGGGGTAAATTCCTAGCAGTGCTATTGCTGGGTCATAGGGTAGATCTATTTTTGAGGAAAATTTTAAAGCAAAGAAACCAACTAAGACATTATTTCTAAGTTCCATTAGAAGAGATCTGTACTTTGATTTGGGATAGTGGAAAAGACAAAGAACAGAAGCAAGACTTCAGAGTTTTCAGCATAAAGGGGCTCAGGACATCATTCCTTAATTTTCTTTTATTTTCCCCATCTTTCTATTTTATTGACCATATCTCTAGGGAATTACGCATATTCTTCTCCATTCTTTGTGTCTTCAAATAAGGCGTATTTATATGTTTGACAAAGCAGATTATCCAGTGAGTAGAGCATGGTAATGGTTGAGTTTTCATTATTGCTTTACTTGTACAACCTTGGTGAGCTAATGTACCTTCTTAAAGGTCAGGCTTGGCTTTTTCATCTATAAAAGTACAGGGTTGGCTTATTTAGCATTTCCATGTTGCTCTTCGGGGATGCTAATGGGGCTGCCAGAAAAGTGGCCATTGTTCAAATAAGTTTACAAAATATTTGATATTTTCTTCCTAGAGATTTAAAAAAGACAATGGAATGCTAAAAACCCTAGAAATTTATGCAATAAAAATGCCTGTGGAATTTTAGTCATTTTAACATCTCTTGACTTACTTGAGTATGGAGCATACAATCATCCCACAGAGCCATACAACAAGGAGCCACAAGCTAGGAAACTCTGGATTAGGGTGTTTCATGGGCTTCCCAACCCAAGTAAGCCTCATTCTATAATTGCAACCCAATATATGGTTGCAAACAGGCTGCTAGTGCTACAGTGATAGAGAAAGTATTTAATGTAAGAGCTTCTCTCCTTCCTCTTTTACCCCTGCATAATGTCTTTACAAGTGAGTAACAGAGCATACTTAATACTTTCAGAATTAAAATGCAAAAAGGGGCCCTGGAGGCAATGCTTAATTGGAGATTTTTGAAAGGGGGGGGAGTCCTTCCTTGCAAATGTCAAATGCATCCTACAGATATTTTCCCACCATGGAGGTTGTTTTGGACAGTTTCAAAATCTAGAAGTCAGGGTGAAAGGGGATCTCTCTAATTTCTTTTCATTTTCTCAGGTAATAGCACTCCCGAATGAGTTACTCAACTGCCTCTTCTTCCAGACTATTAACCTATGAACACTCCTGCAGAGTTCCTCTTTCATCTCAGGGAAGGAATTTTGGATGGACCAGGCACCAGGCAAACAGTGCCTCTCTCCGCTAAAGAGCTGCCACTGATATTACTTCTCCTCACCTTTAGTCTAAGGGCTTATTTCTTAAAATGAGAAATAGGCATTGAGAGAAGAACTCTCTGAGAAGGTGATGGAAAGGGCCTCATTCAATCTGGAGGGGGACAAAAGAAGACGTGTGATAAAATAACTGACTATAAGGGCCAAGAGAGGTTAGACAAGGAAAGGCTGCTTGTTCTCATTAGGAAATTGAAATGGACTTGTGAAGACTGGTTTTGATGAAGAAGTATGTTTTGAGATTAAATATTAAAAGAAAATGAAAAGGAGAACCCAATAAACAGTAATACAATGACTTGATGGATAGATGGGTAGATGGATGGATGGATCTAGAGAGTGGATGGATGGAGGAAAAATGGAGACCTCATCTGAAACCTGATGGACAACTGACTATATTCAGAGGTGACAAAGAAAAAATTTAGGTTAAGAGTAAAGTTGTTAGAAGTGTCCCTCTCAACAATGGGGCCTTTAAGCTAATCTGCCATGTCAATCACAGCCACTTCAATAATTATGATACTGATAACATAATGATAATATGTATGATTTTTGTTTATGGCACACATGTCATCTCATATATTATCTTCTTATTTTTTTCTCTTATGGATTCTGTGAGCTAAGTATCATCTCTCACATTTTATATATAAGGAAACTGGAGTTAAGATCCCCTATTCATTTAAATTGATACCAACAATTTTAAGGCATACTTTTATGCATGAGTAAGAAGCAAAAGAGTCAGGGTTATTATAGTAGTAAGATACATCCCAAATTTAAAAATGTTAAAAAGAGGAGGATAGAATGTGCCAAATGAATGAAATACTGCCGCTTGGGTAATGTGACTACAGCACTCAGCAGGTGTGAGAGAGGTGTGGATTTTGAAGCTGGGTGTGCTTGACTCTAAAACACCCTTGCACTTGCAGCAGCCATCTGAGCTTCTGCTTGGCCCCACCTTCCCTGACCAGTCAGGTCTGCCTGTGTCCTCTCCGAGGCTTGACACCTTTCTGGCTCACAGTCCTACTCTTGCCTTTGCACATGGCCTTTGACACCTCCTCCAGCTTTTGTATGTAGTATCTTTTCCTTCAAACTGCCTCAGAACCAAACCCCATGGCTGAACAACACCTTGGGCATGATTAAAACGAAACGTACTAGCCAGGTCCCCTGAGACATGGATGAAAAAGTAAAGAGTTTACTGGAAAGTTAGCATTAGATATGAAAAGTACTAAATATTCTCTCATACTTAATTCTTTGTAGGTATTAAATGCAAAAGCCAGAGCATTTAAGCTGCATATAAACAGATTGAGTTTGGACTACCCACGCCTACATTTAACTGGTCCTGTCAGTTAAAAATCCCATCTGTGGGTGGGGCAGAGAAATAGTTTACATAAGACCTCATGTGGATGCTCATGACTCTTGCAACAGTTTAGGAGTCTAGCTCAAACACAAACATTTTCCTTAACAATTATAGATAATTCAGTTATCAATATGTTTAGAAAAATAGCTTAAATCTCTTAGTGTTTTCAGGCTTCTGAAAATTCTTGGAAATGATTATTTTGGCAAGTTCAGAATTACCAGTAGGAACTCTAAGATTTGGGACAAATCCATGTTTTCTTCTTTATGTTCTGCACAATTCTATAAACCTTCTTCTTCCTTCCTCATGGACTGAAGAATCTGAATTAATTGCTCAGATATCCAAATCTCCTCCTACCAACTCTAGGGAAATACGGTGAGGTAGTGGAAAGTTGGAAAGAAATTTAACAGACCCTTCCACTAACTGCCTTTGCCATTGGGAACATAGAAAGGAGACTGTTAAAACCTCAGGGTTACCACCTATAAAATCAGACTAATAATTCTTGCCTGGGAGACATCTGACATGTGACCAGCAATTGCCACTTACTGGGATTTCATTTCTTCCTTGGGACTTGAACAAAAAATTCTAGTCATGGTTGCTCCAGATTTGTAGGAGGCTAGATTTGCATCACTTCATTGCAAAATAATTTAGGAATTTGTCATCCCATAGGAAAACAATTTTGGAGTTGTTAAAGTCTGTTACTTGTGGAAATCACTTGAATACAGTATAATGAGATCCAGTCAGTCTTTTTCCTGGAAATATTTGAACTAAGATGTGATTTCTTTCCTATCTCAAGCCACCGCCCTACCTTTGTGCTCTCTCTTTTGTCAAGGGTTGAAGGGAGTTTCTCATACTCTTATCTACAACCTCAACACTCTTGCTGCATGCTTTTGCAATCTAGTTCTCACCTTTGCTATACCTGTGAAGCAGCACCCCATTGTGTCATGAGGGATCTCCTGATTCCCACCTCCCATTCTCCCTAATAGACACTGGATCCCTCTCTCTGATGGACTGAAGTTTTTGGGCTCCAGAGTGAAACAAGTTTACACAGAGGTCTTTGACAGAATTTTAGGAGAAACTATCTTCACTATGCTATGGAGTTGATCAACGTTTTCTTACTCCAATATTTAAGTGTCTCCTATATGCTAGGAAATCTATTAAGCATATAGCATTCATTACATTAAAAAAATGTTTATTTTTGACAGAGAGAGAAAGTGAGAGAGATACAGAGTGTGAGTGGGGGAGGGGCAGAGAGAGGGAGACTCAGAATCTGAAGCAGGCTCCAGGCTCTGGACTGTCAGCACAGAGCCTGACGTGGGGCTTGAACCAACAAACCACGAAATCATGAGCTGAACCAAAACCAAAAGTCGATCTAAGCCACCCAGGCATCCTGTGTTCATTATCTACATTAATTCTATTAGTTCTTCACAACCTTGTTATTGTAGTGGAGACAATATCTCTAGGATATAAGGAAGGTGAACTTTCAGCCTTTGTCCTTTGTTCTGAGAGGCTCTTCCCACCTCTAATTTGGGAGGAAATGGAGATGCTATGCATTTCTGACACTAACTACCCATGGTGAGACCAGACTTCATAGGTTAAAGGCTCAGTTCTCCTTAAGACTCCTCTCACTGCAGACACTATCCTCAAACTCACATTTCTGACCAAATAGCTAGAAATGTGAGGTTCCTACCTCTCCTCATGTTTGATAATATGCTAGAACAATTCACATAGTCTACTTAAAGTTACCGTTTTATTACAATAAAGAGTTATAAATTTGTACCAGCAAAAAGGAGAGGTGCACAATGTGAGGTTTGAGAGGATCACAAACACAAAGTTTCTGTGTCCTCTGGGTGTGTCACCCTCCTAACACCAATACATTTCATGAATCAGAGAAGCTCACCTGTGTCCTGGTATCCAGAATATTTACATAGACATGATTGACTGTATCATTGCTCATAGTATTGAACACAATCCCCAGCACCCCGCCTCTCCCCATGGGGATGATGTTAGTGGCTCAAAGCCCCAACCCTCCAATCACATGGCTGGTCTTTGTGGTATGGCCACTTCCCATTCTGAAACTATCTAAGGCCTCACCATAAGTCACCCCATTAGCATAAACTCAAGTGTCTAGGGTTTGAGGGGACCACCATGAATAACAAAAACTCCCATAACTCATGTAATTCTAAGGACTTAGAGGTTACCTCTCAAGAACTGAAGACAGGCCAGACAAATTTATTATACAACAGGACATTTCTTTTCTTACCCTGTTCAGTAACTTTATCTCATTTCTTGATGTTCCAAATAGGCTATGATTATTCTGCTTGGTGTTTCAAGCCAAATCTAAAAAAGAACTTAAACTAGATACACATTAGATGTGTAGTGATACATTTTTTAAAAGCTTTATTTTCCTTGATTCCACAAGACTGAAAACAGCTCAAAGGACTGTTTCTGGAGTAGAGATTTTCATGTACAACTGAGAACAAAGAAACAAGAAACACATGCAGAAATGAAAAAAGTGATGTAGATATGTGCCATTGCCGTCCCGGGACATTGCTTATTCTGGAGCATCAGAACTAAGTGGAAGAGGGGCACCTGGGTGGCTCAGTTAGTTAAGCATCTGACTCTTGGCTTCAGCTCAGGTCATGATCTCATGGTTCATGGGTTGAAGGCCCTCATCACTTACAGCGAGGGACCTGCGTGGGATTCTCTCTCCCTCATTCTCTGCCCCTTCACTGCTCATGCTCACTCTCTCTCCCTCTCAAAATAAATAAATAAACTTAAAGAAAAATAAGTAACTGGAAGAAGGTCTTAGATTTTACATTTTAAGCCCCATTTTTCTCATTTGTAAAAAGTGCATGTTACAGGGCTGATGTAAAGACTGAATGAGATAGGGTATATAGGGCCCTGGTATACAGCCTGCCATACCAGGATATCAGCAATAGTAGCTGTTATTATGACTATCATTACACTACATGGGATACAAATGCAAGTTCTGGCACAAACCACTGGAATAATCCTGGCCTTCTTACTGAGCAGCATCTAAACATGGGCAATCGCTTTAAAATTTCTGTTTTTGTTTCCTCCTGTATGAAATGAGGTTAATGCATATGGTTACCACAAAGAGTTATTAAAAGGACCTATGTGGTCTAATATACTTAGCACAAGGCTTCTATAAAGTGAATATTTTTTAGATGTTAGTTATTTTTTATTGTTTTCAAGTATCTTTCCTACACTTGGAGTTTGGATATGGTTTCCAAACCAAGAGCTTCATCTAAGCAGCCAAGGAATCTTGGGTTTACCTCTCCCTACTCTAAACCCCAGGTTCTATGTCTGTTAACAGATGCCATTGGAATAGATGATTTAGAGCATTTCTAAGAGTCTTTCTCTACCATTAAAGAAAAAAAAAAATCTGTTCAAGGACAAAAAATATTCACGATGCCTGTTAAAGCACAATAAGGCCAACTTTATTAAAAGGAGGCCATTATGGTAGGTGCAGGGACCACTGCAATGGGGTCTTACAGTGGGGGAGAGATACTGGGTTCAACCTTGAATACAGCCTGGGAAAGAGAGGATTTATAACCTAGGATCAGGGTAGGAATCTTATAAAAAATTTCTATAAGAAAACATCAGGGGCAGGCGGGATTCTGGCTAAAGTGACCTAACAGGATTTTTGCTAGAGACAGGCTATTGTGATCAGATCTCACCTGGAGGATAGTAGGAGATAAGGAAACTCATTCGACATCAAAGGTAATCAGCTTTGCAGGGTGGTCTGGTTGAGGTGGAGGATCCTAGTTAAAAACAACTTAGCAGGATTCTTACTAAAGTTTAAAAATGCAGAGATAAACATGGAAGTCAAAAAGCTGATAATTACTTGACAAGTTCAGAGCGGCCTGAACAGAGTGTAGTCAAGGAAAAAAATCTTCATCATTGCTCACTGGGGTCCAGAGTAGGAAGGTTTTGATAGTAAGGGGGGTCACAGCTGGGTGCCTACCTGGCAGCAAGAGGGCTGCCTGGCCCTGTGTCCTCTGGCTGCCAAGCTGGGCCTGACATTTTCTTGGCCATGTCTGTTAAAAGCCTGGAATTTGGCAGACTTGCTTCTGCCCATCTCTATCTTCTACCTGCAACCCCCAACCCACCTAAGAAAACAAGACAACAAATCAACAAAAACAACTGATTCATCAATTCCTTGTTGCTCTCTCAGTTCTGCTTCTGCAGAAAATGTTTTTTCAACAGAACCCCAAAAAGATGCTGTTAGAAGAATAGGACTGGAACAGGAGTTATAAATAGGTAAAGGGCATGCATCAAGTCCTTATTATGAAAAAGTACCGCTTGAAGACTGGTTGCTTTTTCATTAAAATTCCCATTTTTCAGTTCTCAGGCCTTTTAGCTTGAGAACTAGTATGCTCAGCCCCCAGGGAGGTAATTAAGGAAAGAAAGACACATATTCAGTTGAGAGATAGACAGAGGGGCTGGCAGCTCAGCCTTGGATGTTTTCACTGGATCTGAATCCCCCCAGAGGATGGGAAATGCCAGCTATTTCTACACTGGAATCCCTTAGCCAGAAGCTTTCTTTACGGAAAGGCTGTGCATTTTGGGGCTTCTACTGCCCCCTCTCAGGGGTGGTGCTGGTTGCAAATGACATCAATAGCTTCTACTTCCAAAACAAATCCCTTAGCCACTCATTTAATTCACACAGGAAATCCACAGGTAGGCTCAGATCTTTTTTTTTTTTTTTTTTTTTTTTTAACAACTAAGTAAATTTGGATTCCAAAAAGTTAAGTTACCTGCTCAAAGCATGTTCATTCTTTTCCCAATGAATTTTCTGTCCATGGCCTGCTCCTCTTCTTTTTCTTTGAGCTCTCCCCTTTCCCCTCTTCTTACCCAATCCCCTCCCCATCCTCCAACCCCCCCTTCTCCTCTTACTCTTCCTCCTTCTGTCACTCTTTCTTTCTCTGTCACACACACACACAAACACACGCACACACACACACACACACACACACACACCTTGGGGCACACCAAAAAGAAAAAAAAATGACCTGCTAAGTACTGTTTGCCAAGAATTCAGAGGGAGGGGGTGACAACACAGGCCACAGGCATTTACTCTCACTGTCCTAGAGAGTGGCCCCTCTTACCAGGGAAAGGCCTGCCTCATGAGTCAAATTTAGGGTCAGAGAGTTAGGAAATGTCAAAAGTGGCAACAAGTAAGGATATGTCTCTTTAGATTTAATACCTGTCCTGCACACAGATGCCTCCTGTGATGACCTTCGGTTCTGTAGAGGTTATACAGAAGCCCATTTAGCCACTTAGAACATTTTCAGCCCCACTATAAACCTTACCAAGGACAGGAGCCCTTTGCCCACTTCCTGCTGCTGTGCAAAATATGGCAAATAGTGGATGACACACATTTCTTTTGCCTTATTAATGATTGGGAAAGTGACCACAACATGTGCCCAAACAGACCAGAGTGAGGGACTACTGTCATGACCCCTGTCATGTTTAATGGCAGCCTTTGTATTCTGTAGAATCTTGCAGAAAACACAGATCTGATGATATCTGTAAGTCAGACTCTCTAAATATGTATATTCTGGGCAGCACAGCCCTAGCCCATGACCCCGTTTTGTTATCCTTATGGAGGTATGATGCACAAGGTTTTTTAAAACCTGTGGTGACTGGGGCGCCTGGGTGGGTCAGTGGGTTAAAGTGCCAGACTTCAGCTCAGGTCATGATCTTAGGGTTCATGGGCTTAAGCCCCACGTTCGAGCACCGTGTCGCACTCTGTGCTGACAGCTCAAAGCCTGGAGCCTGCATCAGATTCTGTGTCTCCCTGTCTCTCTACCTTTCCCCTGCTCCCACTGTCTCCCTCTCTCTCTCTTAAAAATAAACATTAAAAAAATTTTAAAAAATATTTTTAAAAAACCTGTGGTGACTTTAAACCACGTCCTACATCTCCCTAATGAGATGGAGTCTAAATTTCCTCTCTCTTAAAATTAAACATTAAAAAGTTTTAAAAATATTTTTTAAAAAACCTGTGGTGACTTTAAACCATGTCCTACAATCATTTAACACATCTTGCTACATGAGATGGAATCTAAATTCCCTCTCCTTGAGAGCTGCCTGGTTGGTGCAGTTAAGCCTAGGAATCTTTTTTTTTTTTTTTAATATATGAAATTTATTGTCAAATTGGTTTCCATACAACACCTAGTGCTCATCCCAAAAGATGCTTTCTTCAATACCCATCACCCACCCTCCCCTCCCTCCCACCCCCATCAGCCCTCAGTTTGTTCTCATTTTTTAAGAGTCTCTTATGCTTTAAGCCTAGGACTCTTGATCTCAGCTCAGGCCATGATCTCGCCATTCATGAGTTTGAGCCCAGCTGAGGGGCTCTGTGCTGATGGTGCAGAGCCTGCTTTGGATTCTGTCTCTCCTTCTCTCTGCCCCTCCCCAGCTTGTGCTCTCTCTCTCTGTTAAAATAAATAAATAAACATAAAAAAGTTAAATTCCCTCTCTTTGAATGTGAACTGCTTCAATGATTCACTTTGAACAGAATTCGATGACGCTGGGGTCACAAGAGGAAGTATAACTTGGCTCTATCTTTTTCAAAATTTCTCATGGAATCCAGTTGCCAGGCTGTGAGAAAGCCCTTGCCACACAGAGAGGTCACATGAAGATGTTCTAGGCAACAACATGCCCCTAAATCCCAGAATCATCTCCATACATGTAAGTGAGTGAGTGAGGAAACCTTTAAGACAACTCCAGCCTGGAAACCCCCTTACTTCACCTGCTTATGGGACCCTGAGAATCACCCACTGTGCCTATCCAATTCCCAGATACTTAGCTTTCCAAGCCACTAAGTTTGGAGTACCATATTAGAGAATGAAATGTTTGGGGTTTAGGTGGCTGAAGGTGCATAATGTATGAACTACTTGTGCTACAAGAATATTCTTTGAATAAATGAAATAATTTAGCTATGATTAAATGCAATTGATTAAGATTGTTTGAACCCACATGGTCAATTGGGGGAGAATGGATCAGAAATCTTGCCTGGGACTTAACACCTTACCCTCTGGACTGACTTATGGTGGCATTATTTCCTTAGGGTAAGAAATCTCTTCCAGGTCACACTAGGTGGCGTGGGTGAGGCCCCAGAGCCTGATGTTGGCTGTGTATCTAGAATGGCACACTGCCACTGAGTTTTCTTCAGTCTGAAAGCACAGAGTTCTCATGCCAGCTGCTTCTAATTCTTTCCAGCAAGGTCTGAATGTTCTCAGGTAGTGGTCAGAGAAGGAATCTCCCATCTGATTACTTTGTGGTGGTGTCTGTCATGTTTTTCTTCACTATCCTCTCACCCCTAGACATCTGGTGGATGTACTTCCTGATGCCCAGAGTGCCAGAATGACATGTGCTCTGTCAGGTCTTCACAGATCAGAGTGAAGGGGAGTCTAGCTCCCCACAGCCCTAGGATCAGAAAATAACATCACGTTTCATATTCAGTTGTGGGATCTTCAGAGAGGCCACAGAAATATGCTGTTTTCCGCACTCTGTGCCTTTTGGAGATGTCAGTCTGAGAATGAGTTTTGCTGCCAACCTCCTCTCCCTCTGAGTCAGGTGTAAGTCTAGAAGGGCTGTGTCAGTAGGTGGTTTATGTGCCAAAATGCCCTACTACTTGACCTTGACCTTTGGTCTCATGCGAGACTTTTATGCTTCAGTGTTCTAGACCAGGTGGGCTCTCCTACCTCCACTCCATGTTTCCCAATAATACTGAGCTCATGACCTCATGGTCAAAACCTTGTTACAGGATGTGAACTTGCCATGTGAGCAAGGGTCCACTTCTTTAAGGTTAACCCTTACCTGCATCTTATTGGACAACTTTCCTCTTCTCCCTTTGATCCTGACACTTCTGTCCTAGTAAATCAGGAATGACATATTTCATTGATTCTAATATGCACATTTCCCCCACATTTAACATCTCTGAAATAGAGAGGACTTTGCAATTAACACTTTCTCAAATCACCTTTTCTTTCAAAGTGATACACAAAATGATTTTATAATTAATAACATCTTAGATTTGATGGCATAGGCTAACAAAGGATCAAATTAACTAAGATGGGAAAGGTTTAGGCTTGAAGCAGATCTAAACTTTGAGTTTGCATCAGAGTCACCTAGAGGGCATGTGAAAACAAACACTGCACCCTACCCTTCCCCTGGGTCTAGGGAGGGGTCTGAGAATGCGCATTTCTAACATTCCAAAGTGCTGCTGCCCATGATGATCTGGGAACCACATTCAGAACCACTGGCTTAAAGCACCTCTGCTTTCTGGCATCTGCACCACATCAACCTCAAGCCTCTTACCCCAGTGTTGTGCTTGAGATGGAGTCCCTCTGCCTCCCCCACACCACATGCTTTGCTTCATTCTCCCTCTTCATTCTTCTTTCTCCCTCTGCTGCCTCATGGAAGACCACAGGTTTTATTTTATTTTATCTTCACTCAGTTCTTGCCTGCAGTGAGTGACATCCTCAGTTCCTTGTTACCCTTATGACTTTTCAGTGTCTCATTTTTCCATTTATACCTTGATGGAGTAATGACAACAGATTTTTCAATTATATTGCTAACTTCCAGAATGCCTCAGGACTCTCTTATATGCACCATTCCCTTCACTAGAATGGGGGCACACTGAGAATATGATGGCATACTATTAGTACACCCCCACAGATGGAAAAAAACAAGATGGTAAAGTTGTGGGGAAACCACATCACTCCTATATTTTCAGTGGAAGTGTAAAATGGAATAGCCACCTTGTATTTTTTTTTTTTAAAGAAGAAGATACTGTAATTTCTCACAGAGTTAAATATTACCTACTCAACACAGCAGTTCTGTTCCTGGTAGGGTTGCCAGCTACAGTACAGAATGCTCAGTTAATTTTGAATTTCAGGGGGAAAAAAGTTGTTTTATTTTTGTTTTGGTTTTGGTATAAGCATATCCTGGTAAAATGTTGCATGGGGGTATTCTTATATTAAAATGTATTATTGTTTATCTGAAATTCAAATATACCAGTTTTGTATTTTTATTTGCTATATCTGGAAACCCTAATTTTATCCAGAGAAAATAAAAACATGCCCCCCTCCCACAAAAGGCCTCATACAAAAACTTTCATGTTAACTTTATTCAAAATAGCACAAAAATGGAAATAGTACAGATATCTATGAACGTACATGTGGATAAACAAACTGGTATATTCATATAGTGAAATAATACTCAGAAATAAAAAGGAACAAACTGAAAGATGCAACAATATGAAGTATTCTCAAAAACAGGGTGCTGAATAAAAGAAGCCTTATATAGAATGCTACATACAGTGTAATCCTTTTATGGAAATATTCTAGAACAGTAAATTTTTTTTTTTTTCTGATAAAAATCAGAACAGTGTTTGCCTCTGTGTGACTGGGGTGGAGAGGGGCTGTGAAGGGCACAAGGATGGGGTAATGTTCTATATCTTAATGAAGACTTACATTACAGGGCTGTATGCATTTGCAAAGACTCATGGAACAGTATCCTTAAAGTCCCTGAATTCTACTCTATGTAAATCTTAGCTATGAAAAAAGAGCCACAAACAAATATAGAGCCCTTGTGAGTGATAAACACACTGAACCATTTGGGATGACCTATCAAGATATCTGAACTTTGAAAAGAATAAAAAAAATATGGTTTAATAAATGGATAGATGGAAATAAACTGGTTAAAATCAATAAAACAAAATGTTAATTGTGGAATTTAGGTGATGGTTACACAGATGTTCACTATAAAGTTCTTTTAACTTTTCCATATGAAAATTTTTGTAATGCTGGGAAACAGGCTTGGCATGTTTCTTTCTTTTTACTATTTTGTTTGTTTATTTATTTATTTATTTATTTATTTTAGAGAGAGAGAGAGAGAGAGCATGCACAAGCAGAGGAGGAGCAGAGAGAGAAGGGGTACAGAGTATCCAAAGTGGGGTCTGTGCTGACAGCCCAATGTGGGGTTCAAACTCATGAACTGCAAGATCATGACCTGAGCCAAAGCTGGATGCTTAACTAACTAAGCCACCCAGGCACCCATCAACATTTTTTTTAATAATCTCTACCCCCAACATGGAGCTCAGAGTTACAACCCTGACATCAAGAATCGCATGCTCTACCAACTGAGCAAGCCAGGCCTCCCTGGCATGTTTCTATTTCCCCCATCTCTGGCATAATTTGTGGAAATAAACACTTTAAAAAACATTTCTAAAAAGGGAAGGCACTTTGTGCATAACTGTCAGAATTCTGAGTCCCTTGTAAGTTGTAAGTATGTGTTAAACTATGGGATGGGATGTGTGTTTTCTCTTTGTGTATCTAGCTTCATAATTAGACAAGTGGTATCTTTAACCACACACAGATGTTCAAAGGTGGCAGGTGCACACTCAGAATGACACCAATGCCATGTCCTGCACCCTGCTCAGGAGATGGCAGAGCTCAGACTCTCATTTCCAAGCATCCTTGATGCTTGGGTAAAAGATACTGAAATCCATAGAACACATGTGCATTCTATGCCAGGGTGCTGATAAGAATAAGGAAAAGCCATATTTTGCAATCAACAAGGGAAGAAGAAAAGATTTTACAGGAGGTTCTAATTGTGCCTTTGTGTAGGCTTATTTTGTAAACCAGTAAGCCATACTAATATGACAGAACCTAAATGGGGAAATCAACTGAAAATGCTTTGCAGAGATTTATTTTCATTATGCTCTAAACCAAATGGCTGTGCTCGTTAAACAGACTTGTTGTGTGATAATTTATCTTCGGCTCTGGGCACCCAGTCACTCCACCAGAACAACTGACCCTTGGTGTCATTGACTATGGAAACAGGAACACATTAGTTCAGTCCTGAATCCTGCCCAATGTTGACCTGTCTCCAGAGACAGGAGCGGAGGCAAAGGTCCCACACTGGGTTCTGCTGGCCAGTATGACTCCCTTCCCTTTTCCCTCTCCCCACTGCTGCATCCAGGGCCTCAGTGCAGGCCAACTCACAGCTGCATCACCCCTGTTGGGAGTGGACCACCCCAATCACTTACACGACACACCTGCAGTCCCAGGGGCAGCCTGTTCACTGGCGGGAGCTCTGGCTCTGAGTTGGACTTGGATTCCAGTCACAGCTCTGTGATACACTGTTACTGTCATCCCTACTGGGAGAAGAAAACCCTACCTCATGCTGTTGAAGGGGTCAAAGAAGGAATGAACGCAAAGTTCCTAGCACATTTCCTGGACATAGAAGAGAACAATAATAAAAACAACTCCTGTCGCTATTGAATCTTTACTTGGTGCCAATTATCATTCCTTTGTTGTGGCAAGTTTCACTGTGGCTGCCTTGCAGAACAGCCTGCACTGAGTTACAGGTTAGCTCCTCTCTACCCCCACACGTTTGCTCTACAAGGAAAGAAGTGATTAGGTTTGGGAGCAAGAACTGGGTGCATGTGGCTCAGTTACTGTTTCCTTATTTCCTGGGATCTGCCTACCCATAGGAGTCCTCATTTGGCTCTGTCCCTTCATGTTATGGGCTCCCAGGCACAGGTTCTGGGGCAAGAAGGAAGTCCTCCTTGCCTGCTACTGAATGGGTAGGTACAGCTGGGGTGCGGTGGGAGGATCATCCTCACCAGCAGCTTTATCCCTGTGCATGGCTTCCCTCTAATTATCTGAGTCATCCCCCTTAGCAAGAGAACACAAGACTGAGGAACTCTCTACCAAAGGGGCATGCAGAATGGTGATGTGAGCTCTGTCATAGCAAAAGTGTAACATTGAGATGACTTTGCCATGGTCCCTACAGGAGACGGTGGAGAGCTAAGTTGCTTTTGACAAGTGTGAATGAAGTAGACACTTTGGAGACATTGGACAAGGGAGAGGCTTGCGGGGTAGAAAACGATTTCATAAAACAAACAGGAATTGGGTTGAGCTTTGCTGAATGGTAAGTATATTATATAAGTTGATGATTTGAAGCCATCATGATGGAGGCAATTTCCTCCATGTTGTCAGCAGGCTTGGCCAGGCTGTTAACTGCCATGTGAATTTCAGACAGCTGAGGTGAAACTGTCATAGTGGTCTCCCAGCAAACACCAGGGGCAGACACCAAGAGGTGTCCAGCCTGTCCATACTTCCCCTGCTGCTTCCTCTAGCATCCCCAGACCATCAAAAGGATTTCACTCAATAAAAGACTAAGCTGTGCTCTCCAACCTGCTGCATCTGATGCATCTACAAGACATGGTCATCACTGACATGCTCACCAGGAGCTTCAACCCTGGAGTCAGGTGTTCCAGAAGGTTTTATGTCAGAGGTTTTGAAGACAGAGCATTAGACACTTTAGTACTTGTATTCATATTCTTTCTCTTCATTGTTTTCTCTTTTTTTATTATAAAACATTATAATCACACAAGAAATTGTAGAGAATAATATAATGAACACCATTTACTCACCACCAGCTTTGGCAAGTTTCATTATGTTTCCCATTATCTTCAGGATTTTTAAGAAATGATCTCAGGGCCATGTGTACCCCTGCCTGAGGTATAGTAACATCTGTGAATGTAGTGTTTGTGTCAAATAACAAAAGCAACTTTCCTGCATATATTACTATCCTGAAAACATAAAGCACTAATTTGTAGTTTAAATTTTTTTAAATATACAGTATGATACTTTCTTATTTACATTTTATAGTTACTAAAATATTTTGAATACATAATAAATTTAAATATATTCATAGATATATTAGGTTGAATTCTTTGAAATTCCTGTTTTTGTACCCTTAAAACAGAATATTGGCATTTGCATATTGCTCAAACTAATAGCTCTAGTTAATTAATTTTGAATAATGTTATATTATATTGGTATATCATATCTCATTTATACATTTTAATGATGATACATTGAGGGTATATCTAATTATCTCACATTCTGATTTCATAACAACTTTTATATATGTCAACTGGAGGTTATCATACAAGATTATTCCAGAACTGTGCTGCCCAATGCAGCGTCACATAACTGCATATGGCTAGTTAAATTAATTAAAATAAAATTTTAAAAAATCCATATCCTTGGTCAGACTAACAGCTACGTGTAAAGTGCCCTATATCCTCATGTGGCTAGTGGCTATCATAAGAGCACAGACCATTTTCACATCACAGAAGGTACTATTGGATAGAGCTTTTCAAATAACCAGCTTTTTTGTTTTCTTAATGCCCTAATTTCATCCGTTTACCTTTTAACTTTTATTTCATTCCTTTCACTTCTTCTGTTAGTTTAATCTGTCATTTTTATCACTTCCTGAGTTGGGATGTTTAGATATGAATATCCTTCATTGCTAAAATAGCATTTAAGACAATTTCTTTCTAGGTACTATTCAGTGGTATTCCACACATTTTTATATAGCATCTTCATTATTATTCATTATTTTACTCATTTAATAAATAGTAATTAGGTGCCTACTATGAGATGGGTGTCTTGCTCTGGGTGCTGAGGATTCATCAGGGAAAGACAGCCAAATTCCTGCCACCCCAGAGTCTGTTTCTAGGGGGATAAGCAGACACTAACCTAAGGACCTCCATGTCCCCTGTTACATGACAAATAACATGGAGAAACAATGCAGCAAAACAAAGGAAATGGGAGCTCTGGGTTCAAAAGATCAGTGTATGAGAATGTGACATTTGGGGACAGATTTGAAGGAAGTATGAAGGTGATACAAATATATAGAAATAGCATTCCAACCAGAGGGAACAGCAGATGCTGAGGCCTGCAAAGATGGGTCTGCATCTGCTGCATTTGAGGAGCTGCAGGGAGACCAAAGAGAGAATGGGGAAAGGGAGATCTTTAGGGTTTTGTGGCCCATTGTAAGGCTTCCAGGTTTGACTTTAAGCAAAATAAAGAACCATTGGAGATTTTGAGCAAAGGAGTGATGAGATTTAATTTTCAATGGAAACTAAACTGTAAAGGTGGGAAAGTAAATGTAGAAACAACAGGAACAGACGGTTAAGTCAAGAAAGATAGGCTGGTGGCTTAGACCAGGATAATAGCAGTCAACATGATGACAAAATTTTGGATATGTTTTGAAAGAGTATCTTTTTTTTCCATCAGATATTCTTTCCTGCTTTGTCAAAGATTAATTGGCCATATATTTTTGGGTCCAATTCTGTTCTCTATTCTATTCCATTGGTCTATGGATCTGCTTTTGCGCCAAGAGTATCCAATGGAAAAAAAGACAGTCTCTTTAGCAAATGGTGCTGGGAGAACTCGACAGAAACATGTAGAAAAATGAAATTAGACCACTTTCTTACACTATACACAAAAATAAACTCAAAATGGATGAAAGACCTGAATGTGAGACAGGAAACCATCAAAATCCTAGAGAAGAAAGCAGGCAACAACTTCTTTGACCTCACCTGCATCAATTTCTTACTTGACACATCTCCAAAGGCAAGGGAATTAAAATCAAAATTGAACTATTTTGATATCAAGATAAAACCCTTTTGCACTGCAAAGGAAACCATCAACAAAACTAAAAGGCAACTGACAGAATGGGAAAAGATATTTGCAAATGACATATCAGATAAAGGGCTAGTATCCAAAATCTATAAAGAACTTATCAAACTCAACACCTGAGAAACAAAAAATCCAATGAAGAAATGGGCAGAAGACATGAATAGACACTTTTCTAAATAAGACATCCAGATGGCCAACAGACACATGAAAAGATGCTCCATGTCACTCATCATCAGGCAAATACAAATCAAAGCCACATAGAGATACCACCTCACACAGGCCAGAGTGGCTAAAATGAACAAATCAGGAAAGTACAGGTGCTGGCAATGATGTGGAGAAATAGGAACACTCTTGCACTGTTGGTGGGAATGCAAATTGGTGCAACCACTCAGAAAAACAGTGTGGAGTTTCCTCAAAAAAATTAAAAATAGAACTACCCTATGACCCAGCAATAGCACTGCTAGCAATTTACCCAAGGGATACTGGAGTGTTGATGCATAGGGACACATATACCCTAATGTTTATAGCAATGCTTTGAACAGTAGCCGAATTATGGAAAGAGCCTAAATGTCCATCAACTGAGAAATGGATAAAGAAGGTGTGGTTTAAATATACAATGGAATACAACTTGGCAATGAGAAAGAATAAAATCATGCCATTTACAGCAGCATGCATGGAACTGGAGGATATTATGTTAAGTGAAATAAGTCAGTCAGAAAAAGACACATAACACATGTTTTCACTCCTATGTGGGTTTTGAGAAATGTAACAGAAGCCCATGGGGGAACAGTAGGGGGGAAAAAGTTACAAATAGAGAGGGAGGGAGGCAATCCATAAGAGACTCTTAAATACAGAGAACAAACTTAGGGTATCCCCCACTGAGGATGGGGGATAAGGGAAAGTGGGTGATGGGCATTGAGGATAACATTTGTTGGCATGAGCGCTGGGTGTTGTATGTAAGCCAATTTGACAATAAATTATATTTTAAAAAGGAGATAAATTAAGAAAAAAAGAAAGAGTAGCTAACACACTTTCTGAAGATTGGATGTAGAATATGTGAGAAAGATAATGCATAAAGATTAATGGTTCAGAGCCTAGTTGCCATGAACTGAAATGGGAAGTCTATAGGTGGATCAGAGTGGGGGAAATATAGGAGGCTTAGGTTGTGGTGGGTTGGCCTTGAGATGCTTCTAGTCATCCACATGAAACAGATAAGTGTCTGGGATCTGGGGACTGGTCCAACTGGTGATACAATGTAGGAGTAATCATCTTGGAGGTGGTACTTAAAGACATGCAAAGCATGAGATGATCAAGTGGAGACAGGAAATGGAAGCAGTTCAATGGCCAACTTCTGAGGTTCCACATGGTAAGAGGTTAGAGAGAAAAGAGGAAGAAGCACAGGAATGTAAGGAGAGGCTGGTGAGAGTGAACGAAGTGTTTAAAGGACAAGCAGAGAAAGTGTTTCATTGAGATAAGTGGTCCATCAGATGCTATGAAAAGCAAGTAAAAGGAGGTTTGGGAATTGACTACTGGATTAAACAGTGTGGAAGTGGCTCTGCAAGAATTCTGTTCTAATATTTTCTAATTTCTACTATCTTTGACCCATGATTTATTGAGAAATTGTGTTGTTATTTGTCTGAACACATGAATCTTTTAAAGTTTTTTTTTTTTTTTTCCCATTGGTTTACTACATAATTTTATATCGGTCAGTGAAAATGGTCTATAACATAGTTTAAAAACCAATTATTTTACATTTGTGGAGCTTTTGTGATAGAGTGTATGGTTTAATACAATTAAAGTTTGCTAAAAGAATAAGCTGCATTTTAACATTATTGAGGTGGAATGGCTTTAAATCAGGCTTTTAAATTGCATTTTTAAAAAATTCTATAATCTTGCTACTTTATTTTTTTTTCCATGAGGTAAGTCAGTTACTGAGAGATTTATGTTACAACTTCTCACTCTGCTTTTGGACTTGTAATGTAAATTAATGAATACAAGTTCAGAATTGTTATATCTTCCTGAGTATATTTTCCTTTTATCATCTAGCAAACTTCTTTATCTTTAATGGTGTTTTTCCCTTAAAGTATATGTTGCTTTTATTAGTATCACTGCAATTTTTGTTGGTATTTTCCTTGACTATCTTTGTGCATATTTTTTTCTAAACTTTCTTTGTTTTTATGTTTCAAGTGTGTCCCTTATAACTGACACATAATGAGATTTTTTGTTCTTAAATGTGTTTCATTTTTATTTTTGAGAGAGAGAGAGACAGAGAGACAGAGAGCACACAGGCAAGCAGAGGAGGGGCAGAGATAGAGGGAGATAAAGAATCTTAAGCAGGCTCCATGCTCATTATGAAGCATGACATGGGCCTGATCTCATGACCTTCATATCATGACCTGAGCTGAAATCAGGAATCGGACACTTAACTGAGTAAGCCACCTAGGGGACACTAGATTTTGTTTTAATATATAATTTGAGGCATTGTTTTTAACTATAACATTTAATCACTTTATTTTGTAAATATACTTATGACTTTGCAACTTATTCTTTCTCTGGGTATTTTCCCTGAAAATTTTGTGATTTTTCCTTCTTCCTCCTTTTCAGCCTACTAGATTAATGAAGGTTCTATAGTTACTTTAGAGTTATAAATCTCATTTTTGGTTTTTTTGTTGGCCACACTTAACCTTTGAAAATATATATTTCTTTTTTTTTTTTTTTTTGGTTCTTGCAGTCTTTTTTTTTTTCAATATATGAAATTTATTGTCAAATTGGTTTTCATACAACACCCAGTGCTCATCCCAAAAGGTGCCCTCCTCAATACCCATCACCCACCCTCCCCTCCTTCCCACCCCCCATCAACCCTAAGTTTGTTCTCAGTTTTTAACAGTCTCTTATGCTTTGGCTCTCTCCCACTCTAACTTCTTTTTTTTTTTCCCCTTCCCCTCCCCCATGGGTTTCTGGTAAGTTTCTCAGGATCCACATAAGAGTGAACACATATGGTATCTGTCTTTCTCTGTATGGCTTATTTCACTTAGCATCACACTCTCCAGTTCCATCCACGTTGCTACAAAGGGCCATATTTCGTTCTTTCTCATTGCCATGTAGTACTCCATTGTGTATATAAACCACAATTTCTTTATCCATTCATCACTTGATGGACATTTAGGCTCTTTCCATAATTTGGCTATTGTTGAGAGTGCTGCTATAAACATTGGGGTACAAGTGCCCCTATGCATCAGTACTCCTGTATCCCTTGGGTCAATTCCTAGCAGTGCTACTGCTGGGTCATAGGGTAGGTCTATTTTTAATTTTCTGAGGAACCTCCACACTGTTTTCCAGAGTGGCTGCACCAGTTTGCATTCCCACCAACAGTGCAAGAGGGTTCCCATTTCTCCACATCCTCTCCAGCATCTATAGTCTCCTGATTTGTTCATTTTGGCCACTCTGACTGGCGTGAGGTGATATCTGAGTGTGGTTTTGATTTGTATTTCCCTGATAAGGAACGACGTTGAGCATCTTTTCATGTGCCTGTTGGCCATCCGGATGTCTTCTTTAGAGAAGTGTCTATTCATGTTTTCTGCCCATTTCTTCACTGGGTTATTTGTTTTTTTCGGGTGTGGAGTTTGGTAAGCTCTTTATAGATTTTGGATACTAGCCCTTGGTCCAATATGTCATTTGCAAATATCTTTTCCCATTCCGTTGGCTGCCTTTTAGTTTTGTTGATTGTTTCCTTTGCTGTGCAGAAGCGTTTAATCTTCATAAGGTCCCAGCAATTCAGTTTTGCTTTTAATTCCCTTGCCTTTGGGGATGTGCCGAGTAAAAAATTGCTACGGCTGAGGTCAGAGAGGTCTTTTCCTGCTTTCTCTAGGGTTTTGATGGTTTCCTGTCTCACAATCAGGTCCTTTATCCATTTTGAGATTGTTTTTGTGAATGGTGTGAGAAAGTGGTCTAGTTTCAACCTTCTGCATGGTGCTGTCCAGTTCTCCCAGCACCATTTGTTAAAGAGACTGTCTTTTTTCCATTGGATGTTCTTTCCTCATTTGTCAAAGATTAGTTGGCCATACGTTTGTGGGTCTAGTTCTGGGGTTTCTATTCTATTCCACTGGTCTATGTGTCTGTTTTTGTGCCAATACTATGCTGTCTTGATGATGACAGCTTTGTAGTAGAGGTTAAAGTCTGGGATTGTGATGCCTCCTGCTTTGGTCTTCTTCTTCAAAATTACTTTGGCTATTTGGGGCCTTTTGTGGTTCCATAAGAATTTTAGGATGCTTGTTCTAGTTTTGAGAAGAATGCTGGTGCAATTTTTATTGGGATTGCATTGAATGTGTAGATAGTTTTGGATAGTATTGAAATTTTGACAATATTTATTCTTCCAATCCATGAGCAGGGAATGTCTTTCCATTTCTTTATATCTTCTTCAATTTCCTTCATAAGCTTTCTATAGTTTTCAGCACACAGATCTTTTACATCTTTGGTTAGATTGATTCCTAGGTATTTTATGCTTCTTGGTGCAATTGAGAATGGGATCAGTTTCTTCATTTGTCTTTCTGTTGCTTCATTGTTAGTGTATAAAAATGCAACTGATTTCTGTACATTGATTTTGTATCCTGCAACTTTGCTGAATTCATGTATCAGTTCTAGCAGACTTTTGGTGGAGTCTATCGGATTTTCCATGTATAATATCATGTCATCTGCAAAAACTGAAAGCTTAACTTCATCTTTGTCAGTTTTGATGCCTTTGATTTCCTTTTGTTGTCTGATTGCTGATGCTAGAAATTCCAACACTATGTTAAACAACAGCGGTGAGAGTGGGCATCCCTGTCGTGTTCCTGATCTCAGGGATAAAGCTCTCAGTTTTTCCCTGTTGAGGATGATGTTAGCTGTGGGCTTTTCATAAATGGCTTTTATGGTCTTTAAGTATGCTCCTTCTATCCCGACTTTCTCAAGGGTTTTTATGAAGAAACGGTGCTGGATTTTGTCAAAGGCCTTTTCTGCATCAATTGACAGGATCATATGGTTCTTCTCTTTTTTTTTTTATTAATGTGATGTATCACGTTGATTGATTTGCGAATGTTGAACCAGCCCTGCATCCCAGGAATGAATCCCATTTGATCATGGTGAATAATTCTTTTTATATGCTGTTGAATTCGATTTGCTAGTATCTTATTGAGAATTTTTGCATCCATATTCATCAGGGATATTGGCCTGCAGTTTTCTTTTTTTACTGGGTCTCTGTCTGGTTTAGGAATCAAAGTAATCCTGGCTTCATAGAATGAGTCTGGAAGTTTTCCTTCCCTTTCTATTTCTTGGAATAGCTTGAGAAGGATAGGTATTATCTCTGCTTTAAACATCTGGTCGAACTCCCCTGGGAAGCCATCTGGTCCTGCACTCTTATTTGTTGGGAGATTTTTTATAACCGATTCAATTTCTTCACTGGTTGTGGGTCTGTTCAAGCTTTCTATTTCCTCCTGATTGAGTTTTGGAAGAGTGTGGGTGTTTAGGAATTTGTCCATTTCTTCCAGGTTGTCCAATTTGTTGGCATATAATTTTTCATAGTATTCCCTGAAAATTGTTTGTATCTCTGAGGGATTGGTTGTAATAATTCCATTTTCATTCATGATTTTATCTATTTGGGTCATCTCCCTTTTCTTTTTGAGAAGCCTAGCTAGAGGTTTGTCAATTTTGTTTATTTTTTCAAAAAAACCAACTCTTGGTTTCGTTGATCTGCTCTACAGTTTTTTTAGATTCTATATTGTTTATTTCTGCTCTGATCTTTATTATTTCTCTTCTTCTGCTGGGTTTAGGCTGCCTTTGCTGTTCTGCTTCTATTTCCTTTAGGTGTGCTGTTAGATTTTGTATTTGGGATTTTTCTTGTTTCTTGAGATAGGCCTGGATTGCAATGTATTTTCCTCTCAGGACTGCCTTCACTGCATCCCAAAGTGTTCGGATTGTTGTATTTTCATTTTCGTTTGTTTCCATATATTTATTAATTTCTTCTCTAATTGCCTGGTTGACCCACTCATTCGTTAGTAGGGTGTTCTTTAACCTCCATGCTTTTGGAGGTTTTCCAGACTTTTTCCTGTGGTTGATTTCAAGCTTCATAGCATTGTGGTCTGAAAGTATGCATGGTATAATTTCAATTCTTGTAAACTTATGAAGGGCTGTTTTGTGACCCAGTATATGATCTATCTTGGAGAATGTTCCATGTGCACTCGAGAAGAAAGTATATTCTGTTGCTTTGGGATGAAGAGTTCTAAGTATATCTGTCAAGTCCATCTGATCCAATGTGTCATTCAGGGCCTTTGTTTCTTTATTGACCGTGTGTCTAGATGATCTATCCATTTCTGTAAGTGGGGTGTTAAAGTCCCCTGCAATGACCACATTCTTATCAATAAGGTTGCTTATGTTTATGAGTAATTGTTTTATATATGTGGGGGCTCCGGTGTCTGGCGCATAGACATTTATAATTGTTAGCTCTTCCTGATGGATAGACCCTGTAATTATTATATAATGCCCTTCTTCATCTCTTGTTACAGCCTTTAATTTAAAGTCTAGTCAGTCTAAGTATGGCTACTCCAGCTTTCTTTTGGCTTCCAGGAGCATGATAAATAGTTCTCCATCCCCTCACTCTCAATCTAAAGGTGTCCTTAGGTCTAAAATGAGTCTCTTGTAGACAGCAAATAGATGGGTCTTGTTTTTTTATCCATTCTGATACCCTATGTCTTTTGGTTGGCGCATTGAATCCATTTACATTCAGTGTTATTATAGAAAGATACGGGTTTAGAGTCATTGTGATGTCTGTATGTTTTATGCTTGTAGCGATGTCTCTGGTACTTTGTCTCACAGGATCCCCCTTAGGATCTCTTGCAGAGCTGGTTTCGTGGTGACAAATTCCTTCAGTTTTTGTTTATTTGGGAAGACCTTTATCTCTCCTTCTATTCTAAATGACAGACTTGTTGGATAAAGGATTCTCGGCTGCATATTTTTTCTGTTCAGCACATTGTAGATCTCGTGCCAATCCTTTCTGGCCTGCCAAGTTTCAAAAGAGAGATCAGTCACGAGTCTTATAGGTCTCCCTTTATATGTGAGGGCACGTTTATCCCTTGCTGCTTTCAGAATTTTCTCTTTATCCTTGCATTTTGCCAGTTTCACTATGATATGTCATGCAGAAGATCGATTCCAGTTATGTCTGAAGGCAGTTCTCTGTGCCTCTTGGATTTCAGTGCCTTTTTTCTTCCCCAGTTCAGAGAAGTTCTCAGCTATTATTTCTTCAAGTACACCTTTAGCACCTTTCCCTCTCTCTCCCTCCTCTGGAATACCAATTATGCGTATATTATTTCTTTTTAGTGTATCACTTAGTTCTC
The DNA here is from genome assembly GCF_046562875.1 of Panthera onca. NCBI lineage: Eukaryota > Metazoa > Chordata > Mammalia > Carnivora > Felidae > Panthera > Panthera onca. Next base: position 112,177,973 of record NC_138346.1, read on the forward strand.
TAATTTTCCCCTCATACTCCTGGATTTTTTTATCTCTCTTTTTCTCAGCTTCCTCTTTTTCCATAACTTTATCTTCTAGTTCACCTATTCTCTCCTCTGCCTCTTCAAGCCGAGCTGTCATGGTTTCCATTTTGTTTTGCATTTCGTTTAAAGCATTTTTCAGCTCCTCCTGGCTGTTCCTGAGTCCCTTGATCTCTGTAGCAAGAGATTCTCTCCTGTCCTCTATACTGTTTTCAAGCCCAGCGATTAATTTTATGACTATAATTCTAAATTCACTTTCTGTTATATTTTTTAAATCCTTTTTGATCAGTTCATTAGCTGTTGTTATTTCCTGGAGATTCTTCTGAGGGGAATTCTTCTGTTTGGTCATTTTGGATAGTCCCTGGAGGGTTGCAGACCTGCAGGGCACTTGCCCTGTGCTGTGGTGTATAACTGGAGTTGGTGGGTGGAGCCGCAGTCAGACCTGATGTCTTCCCCAGCCCACCGCTGGGGACACAGTCAGACTGGTGTGTGCCTTCTCTTCCCCTCTCCTAGTGGCGGGATTCACTGTGGGGTGGCGTAGCCCGTCTGGGCTACTTGCACACTGCCAGGCTTGTGGTGCTGGGGATCTGGTGTATTAGCTGGGGTGGGTAGGCAAGGTGCACGGGGGCAGGAGGGGCAGGCTTAGCTTGCTTCTTCTTAGGTGATCCACTTCAGGAGGGGCCCTGTGGCAGCGGGAGGGAGTCAGACCCGCTGCCGGAGGGTTGGCTCCACAGAAGCACAGTGTTGGGTGTTTGCGGGGAGCAAGTAAGTTCCCTGGCAGGAACTGGTTCCCTTTGGGATTTTGGCTGGGGGATGGGTGAGGGAGATGGTGCTGGTGATCGCCTTTGTTCCCCAACAAACTGAGCTCTGTTGTCCGGGGGCTCAGAAACTCTCCCTCCCTTTGTCCTCCAGCCTTCCAGCTTTCTGCTTTCAGAGCAGAGCTGTTAACTTATGACCTCCCAGATGCTAAGTGGTGCTTGCTCTTGGAACACCCTCTGCCTGGCCCCTCCGCTTTTGCAAGCCAGACTCGGGGGCTCTGCCTGGCCGGCAGGCTGCCCCTCCGCCCCTGCTCCCTCCCGCCAGTCCGTGGAGCTCGCACCGCCTCGCCACCCTTCCTACCCTCTTCTGTGGGACTCTCGTCTGTGCTTGGCTCTGGAGACTCCGTTCTGCTAGTCTTCTGGTCGTTTTCTGGGTTATTTAGGCTGGTGTAGGTGGAATCTAAGTGATCAGCAGGATGTGTGGTGAGCCCAGCGTCCTCCTACGCCGCCATCTTCCCTTGGTCCCCCCTTACTTCTGAAAATGTATATTTCATTTGAAAATGTGTAAAGTTGATCTATAGTTTCTACCTTCAATCAGAAAAAATGGACAGACTTCAAACCCTGCTTCAAACTGATTCATCTCTTCAATTTCGCATATTCTTCTTACTTAAGGTTTCAATGGTTTCATCTTACTAGATATATCCTATCTGAATCACTTCCTTTTTTTCTCTATATCCTAATTTTTGTCCTTTCTTTTCAAGATTTAGGTTTGTTTTTTTTTTTCATATATTTTGTTAGTTCTTTCAGTCTATTGGTGGTTAACTTTTTTTTTGACTGTTTGGTTTTTTTTTTTTTTTTTCTTTTTGGTTGTTTTAGAAAAAAAGTCTTTATTTTAGTAACCTTCAATTACTCATAATCACTTTGTGGATACTATGTTATGGTTCCTGATGTTGTAAAGGGAAGTCTCTGTTAGTTAAGCTGTTATTTCATTGTAGCTATTCTTTTTTTCTCCCCTCATTGTGTGTTGTGACTTCATTACAGTATTTCTTGGTCTGGGTTTCTTCTCTCTTATCCTGCTTGGGACCTCGTGTAATTCCCACAGAGGAATTCCCACAGAGGGCATATTTGGGAGTGAACTGCTGGGTGAACTGCTGCTGTGATTGAAAAGCAGGTCGTGGCCTCTACTTCACACCTCATGAACTCACTGCCTTGTATTTATTTCTGTTCTACTTCATCAACCTCTTTTCTTCTTAAAATAAAAATTAAATTATGCCAAGCAAAATAAGTAAGGCAAAGAAAAAAATATATGATTTCACTCATGTGTAGAATTTAAGAAACAAAAAAAATGAACGTAGGGGAAATGAAGGGAAAAATAAGATAAAAAGAGAGAGGGAGGAAAACCATAAGAGATTCTTAAATACAAAGAACAAACTGTGGGTTGCTGGAGGGAAGGTAAATGGGGGGATGGGCTAGATGGGTGATGAGCATTCTCCAGGAGGGCACTTGTTGGGATGAGCACTGGGTGTTATATGTAAGTGATGAATCACTGGGTCTACTAAAACCAATACTACAGTGTATGTGAACTAACTTGAATTTAAATAAATAAAGATTGCAGTCATTATTTTCTTTTTATCCACAAATAGGAAAGTGACCTGCAATTGACCTGAGTTATTTGGAGAGCCCACAAATCTATTTAAGAGCTGAGATTGGATCTGTGCCATCTATGGGTCTGGGGAGAAAGGGCTGGTGGTGGGCTGCTTGATCAGCCTGAGATGTGCTAAGATCTCAAATTAAGACCTGCTCATGAGTGCCTCTTAGGACACACTCCACTGTAACTTGTTCAGAAAGAGCTGAAGAGAGAACCTATACTGCTCAATCAGGGACTGCCTTAATTGAATTCTTGCTTTCTTGAAAGAAGTTGACATAAACTTATAATCAAGCTTGACAAAGATACACCTGTGACTCTTCTTATTTCAGAGCAAAAGTGCTCCCTGCCCCTGGCTGGCAGCACTGCCCCTGTTTCTGATCCTGTCTCAGTTTGGATTCTTAGGTTGTACTTAATCTGAAGTACCCAATTTCCCTTACTGACCTGCACTATCTGTTCAGGAAAAAAAAAAACAAAAACATGGAATGTATTTTACAATCTTAACCTTAGCGGCCTGCATGTCTCAGCTCCAGTAAATAACGATAAATAACGATAGCAAATATTTCTATATTTATTTGTATATACTTATTTACATGTAAATATTTACAAATAAGTAAATACAAATAAATACATACATACAAATAAATACATAGGCACACACAAAAGTAATCTAAAAATTTAATTTTTAGAAATTATTAGTAAAAAATCCTTTCCCAAATTACTAGGTCATCTGAATTTTATTTTTTCCATTTATATTTTGTATTGAAATTTTAAGGGAGTTAATCAAATTGCCAAAGCTTCCCAGCTAGCAATGTTTGAGCCCAGTTTTTACTCTCACTTCCAATATCTCTCTTCTAGTTAATAATAAACCTTCTGGGAAAACAAAAACAGGAAATACTGAGATAAAACCAAGGGTAAGACATTTAATTATATCAATTATAAAGTGTTCAGCTGCAAAGAAACAGAAAACCAAGCATCTTGAGCTTTAGGAGTATCAACCATTTGCTTCCCCCCCCCCTTTTTCTGTTCTTTCTTTCTTCTTTCTTTCTTTCTTTCTTTCTTCTTTCTTTCTTCCTCTTCTTTTAAAATTCCAGTAAGGTTAATGTACAGTGTTATATTAGTTTCAGTTGTACAATATAGTGATCCAACCTTCCATACATCAACCAGTGCTCATCACAAGTACATTCTTTAGTCCCCATCACCTATTTCACCTGTCCTCCTGTCCACTACCCTCTGGTAACCATCAGCTTGTTCTCTACAGTTAAAGGTCTGTTTTTTGGTTTCTCTCTTCTCTCTTCTCATTCTCTCTCCCACTTTGCTTGTTTTGTTTCTTAATTTCCACATATGAGTGAAATTATATGGTATCTTTCTATGACTGATTCATTTCACTTAGCATTATACTTTCTAGCTTCATCCATGTCATGGCAAATGGAAAGATTTCATTCTTTTTTATGGCTGTGTAGCATTACATTGTATACATATACCACATCTTCTTTTATCATTTAATTATTTCAAAAAATGTTGAAAATCATGTGATAAAATTAAATTTCCTTTTTTGTTTAAAAAAACTCTCTTAAAAATAATACATTGATCCTTATAAATGTCAACACATTATATTTTTTCTTTCTTTTTTAATTTAAATTTTAGTTAACATACAGTGCAATATTGGTTTCAGGAGTAGAATTCAGTGATTCATCACTTACATACAACATCCAGTGGGTGGGAGATGGGCTAGATGGGTGACGTGTATTAAGGAGGGCAATTGTCGTGATGAGCACTGTTTTGTTAATAGTAAGTTATCTGATGGGCAATTTCAGGGTTTATTCAATGATTTCATCAAGTACTCCATTTCCTTCAGGTATGTTGGCTTTTGTCCTCATGTTTGTCACTTCAGAATCTCAAGATCCAGGAATTACATTTTCATACCAGAATCTTAGGCACCAAGGATGTAAATAAAGACAAGCCTCTTCTTTTTTCAGAAAATAAGTCATTCTCAAAGCTTCAGGGTAGATTTCCTTTTATACACCACTGGCCAGAGTAGAGCTCAGTCACATGGCCCAGCCCTAGCTGCAAGAGGTAGAAGTGAACATATCTACCAAAATTCCTGAGTCCAGACATAATGGTGCTCTAAAAAACCTGGAGTTCTATAAACAAGAAAGTAAGGGTTGCCTTTAGAAAGAAACCGAAAGATGTGCTACAGCCACAAAGTTTCCTCTGAAAATTTACCATTCTGAGTCACTTCTCAGAGCCACATCTTGGGCATATGCTGAGTCCATCCAATAGCAACTCGGGGTCCTGACTTCTCTGCATGATCATGGGACCCTGCACGCTTTTCCCTGAAAATGGCCCCCTAGCAGCAGTTGGTAATCTTCCAACTTCAGTCACTGAGTTCTGAACCTCGGGTGCTCTTCCTCATCCAATGGCATTCACAGTTTGTTTTGTACTAGATGCTCTGGTAGACTTTTGAAACTTTGTGATAAATCACCTTTAATTTTTTTTTAATGTTTATTGTTGAAAGAGAGAGGGAGACACAGAATCCGAAGCAGGCTCCAGGCTCTGAACTGTCAGCACAGAGCCCAACATGGGGCTCAAACCCACGAACCATGAGATCATGACCTGAGCTGAAGTCAGATGCTTAACTGACTGAGCCAGCCAGGTGCCCGGTGATAAATCACCTTCAAATGAAAGTGGGGAAGACAGCCAAATAAATCAATTTCCATGGGTGTTAAAGGAAAGTACCTATCAGAAAACTAACATTCTTTTAACTTTCCTCTTTAAAAAACCAAAAATCTCTTAAGCCTCACATCCTCATCTAGCTACTGTTTCTCTCTTCTTTATTTTCTCTTTATGGCAGATTTCTTATGTATATATATTTAAACAAACCGTCTTTACCTCCGAGCCTTCAATTCACTCTTTATTCTCTTCCAACGAGCTTCATTCTGCCTACACCTAAAAAGAGCTGCTGTTCTCAGGCTACAGATGACCTGACAGCATAGTCCCGCTCTTTACTCAGGAGTATGTACCAATGAAATCTTTCAGGAAACATCCTTTTCTCTTGGAGACCATGTTTCCACAGTGCATTGCAAAGGCTTCTCTTTCTCAGACTCACTGAGAGCTTTTCTATCTATCCTCTATACTTCTAGTGCTTTGGGCCTAATCTCATGCTCTTTTGTATTATTTTTCTTCACACTCTATGTGATCACTGCCACTAATACAACTTCAAATCCATGTTATTTTTGATGCCCAGAGATATATCTGTCACCCAGTCTTCATCTCTAAGCTCCTGAGTAGACATACCCAAATCCTTCCCCATTCCTACCTTGCCACCAAATATCTCAGAGACATGTACTACTGGCATTGTTATGTGTTTACTATTTCTTGGGTCAACATATGTCCTGGTATATGCTTAATGACCCAGAATAATTAATAATTCTGCTTTCACACTGAAAAGTGTCTCAGTGGGTAGTAAATTATGTCACCCTGATAGCTGTTTCCCTATAATCATTTTTATAGCAGACAATGAGAGCTTCTTTAAGTGTAAATCAGATCATTTCACTACCCTACATTAAACCCTTCAGTGAGTCTATAGTGCCTACAATAAAATTGATTCTCTATCTTGGGGAGTCTAAAGTACTTCCTGATTTGAGTCCTGAATACATATCCAATCTCATCTCATGCCTTCTTCGCTCACTGCCACCAGTCACCCTTGTCCTCAGTTCCTGCAATCACTGAGCTGTTTTCTCCCTTTGGGCCCTTTGTACAGGCCCTTTGGCAGGTTGCCTTTCTAACATGGCTGGTTTTTCACCCTTCAGGTCTCAGTACAAATGCCACCTTCTCAGAGAAGTCTTTCTTGACCTTCTTTGTTAAAATAAGATTCCATTCATCTTTTGTTCTTTATGTCAGCCATTTATATATGTCTCTAGAGTGCTTATCATCATCTGTGTTTGTGTTATTTAATTTTCTTTAGTTGCTCTTTCATCAAGATATAAAATCCAGGGGCATTTGGGTGGCTCCAGTGGTTAAGCCTCTGACTCTTGATTTCCACTCAGGTCATGATCTCACAGCCATGAGATGGAGCTCCACATGGGGCTCTAAGCTGAGTGTGGCACCTGCTTAGGATTCTCTCCCCCTCCCTCCCTCTGTTCCTACCCTGCTTTCACTCTCTGTCTCAAAAAATAAAAATAGCTAACTAAATAAAAATATATAAAGTCCAGGAAGACTAGGTCACTGTATCCCAAGGCCAGCTACAGTACCCAGAACAGAGTTTCTGTGAATTAAAAAATAAATGAAAGTACTGAGACAGACTGGGAAGGGTCAAAAACCACTTCACAAGGGATGGCCCAGATAAATTCAATAGGACCAGACAATTTATCCAGGTGGGCACAAACAGAAGGACATTCCTATAAGACAGAACAATGTGCACAAGGAGGAGAGCTGTGAGAATTTGAGGAACAGGGAGTGAGTGGGTATGGATGGAGTGACAGATAATTTTAGAAGAACAATAAGCTGGAGCTAGACTATAGATGGCTTTGAGTATCCAGTTAGGCATCTGGACCTTCATACTATATGCATGGAATATTACTAAAGTATTTTACTTGTGCTCTGAAAATTAAAGTGAAAATTAACCTCTAATCACCAAACTCTCTGGAAAAAAAAGGAAAGAAAGAAAAAAAAAAGAAAATCATTAATCAAAGAACAAAAACTGCAGAACTGTTGGCTGATTTCAAAACTTACTATACAGATACAGTATTCAAGACAGTGTGGCTCATTTCAATCACTTAGTGAAAGAGTAGACAGGACAATGGAACAGAATAAAGGGCCCAGAAATAGACCCACATGAATACAGTCAACTGATCTTCGACAAAGGAGCAGGAGCAATTCAATGGAGACAAAGTAGTCTTTTCAACAAATGGTGCTGGAACAACTGGACATCCACAGGCAAAACTAACTAAATAAATAAATAATTAAAACTAGACAAAGACTTTTCACTTTTCACAAAATTAACTCCACATGGATCATAGACCTAAATGTAAATTGTGCAGCTATAAAACTCCTAACTATAATGGAGAAGAAAATCTAGGTGACCTTAGGTTTGGTGATGACTTTTTAGATACAACACCAAAAGCACAATTCATGAAATAAAAAAGTAATAATTTGAGCTTCAGTAAAATAAAAACTTCATATCTGCAAAAGACATGGTTAACGGAGTGCAAAGACAAACCAGAAACTGGGGAAAAAAAACACTTGGAAAACACCTAGCTGGTAAAGGACTATTATTCAAAACATACAAAGAAGTCTTAAAAAACTCAATAAGAAAACAAAGAACATAATTAAAAAGTGAGCCAAATACCTTAATAGATGCCTCACCAAAGAAGCTAAATGGATGGGAACTAGCATTTGAAATTATTAGGAAAATAAAAATGAAAACAATGCAATGCTACCATCCACCTATTAGAGTGGCCAAAATCCAAAACACTGAAAATACCAAATGCTGGGGAAAATGTGGAACAAGAACTCTTGTTCTACATCAGTGGTGATGCAAAATGATACAGAAGTTTGGAAGACAGCTTGAAAGTTTGTTGTGAAACTAAACATAGTTTATCATGCCATCCAGTAGTTGTACTCCTTGTTATTTACCCAAAGAGTTGAAAATTTGTGTCCACACAAAAACCTGCAAACAAACTTTTATGCAGCTTTTTTCATAAATGCCAAAACTTGGTAATGGCCAAAATATCCCTCAATACATACATGAGTAAACAAATCATGGTGCATCTGGACAACAGATTATTCAACAGTAGAAATAAATGAAGTAGCCATGAAAAGACATGAAGGAAACTTAAATACTTATTGGTAAGTGAAAAAAGAAAGTCTGAAAAGCCTAAACACTGTATGATTTCAGCTATATGACATTAATGAAAAGGCAAAAGTAGAAGAATAAAAATAAATAGTGATCACCAGGGTTTAAGAAAGAGGGAGGGAAAGATAAATAGGTGGAACACAGAGGATGTTTAGGGCATTTTATGGATTAGGGAGTAGGGTTTTTAGGAGTTTTGATTATTGTAAATGGTGGATGCATGACATTGTACATTTGTCAAAAACCTGTAACTGTGTAACTATAAAACATAAATATATGATAGGGATTAAGGAGTGCACTTGGTATGATGAGCACCAGGTATTGTAAGGAAGTATTGAATAAATACATTGTACACCTGAAACTAATATAACACTGTATGTTAACTAACTGGAATTTAAATAAAATCTTAACAAAAAAGTAAAACCAAAGAGTGAAGACTAATGTAAAATATAGACTTTAGTTAATAATAATATATTAATGTTCATCAAATGTAACAAATGTATGCTACTAATGCAAGGTGTTAATAATGCTAGAAGTGAGGAAGTTGGATACACGGGAGCTCTCTCCACTTCTGCTCAGTTCTTGCTGTAAACCTTAAATTGTTCTTAAAAATAAAGTCTATAATTGCTTTTTTAAAATTAATAATAGTCCTCATTTCATGATTCTTTTATTCAGATTCAAATATTGATGTTTTCTGACCATATTATTCTATCATTATTTCCTTTGCCCAAGTTTCATTAGCTAGAGTAAGTTACTTTTAAGGAAAGATATGTTGATTTTGTTTTTCTAACACCACGCCCCAGTACCCACTAAAAGTCCTGAGGTGCTGAGTACATGGAGTTAAGACTTAAGCTATAATTTAACAATAATGAAAATTTCAAATAAGCTCATATTCTCCTTGGATACAAAGGCATTTTAGCCTCATGCTGGATGAAACTTTTGAGTTATCCAATATCCAGTGAACATTTATTCCAGCTCATTGAATCTGAATAGAGGACTCACTGAATTAATTTGTGCAGGTATGATATTTTTAAGAGAGCCCATTATAAATTCTAAGTCATAAGGATTATCTTCACACTTCAGACAAGCAAATTCAATGATATTGTGAATGCAGCGTTTAATTCCTAAAAGAATGAAAAGAATGCCTTTGTCTTCTTATGTTTTCTGTGTGTCAGCATACAATAGGAAATTCTTAAACACACACACACACACACACACACACACACATTCAGGAATTGAACAGAGATCACTAGGCCTGAAAGTACCTTTAGGGGTCATTTGGTTCATCTTACACACTTCCATTGTTATTAAAGTCACCAATGCTTATTATATTTAGACCATGACATTGCACACCTTCCCTGTGATTGAGGAGATCGTTTGACTGAAGTGTAGCCAATAAACAAACTTTATGAACAAATGTGATATGGGGTACTTCCAGGTTTGGCCTATTAAATGTTCCCAAGGATACAGAACTAACGTGGCAATAGAGTAAGAAGAGGCTGGACTTTAGGGTCCAACACCTGAAGAGAAGGCAAGCTCTTTAAGGTAAGTCTAACAGCCTAGAGATTGCATTCTTTACATGTCACTGGGTGAAAGGAGGAACAGCCCAGGAGAAAGTCAAGCAAAGAGCAGCAACTCAGAAGATACTTTGGAGCCTTTTGAAAATGGCAGAAAAAATTAGAGCCAAAGTTTGCCAAAGAAACCAAGACCTCAGAGAGCAGGGAAGTGCAGAGCCTGCACTTAAAGAATTTGCTGATTCTTTAAGAACCTAAGAAGGTTAGCAGAAAATAGTGAAAAGCAGAAGAGTCAAAAATTGAAGAATCTCAGTTGGGACCCTTGGTGGAATTTACTCTATCAGTGAGAGTAAACTGGAAATAGACCAGGCCTTACACACATTGAAAGCTAGGCTCGTGAGTGCTCAGGCACCTGCTGGGTTGAAATGGTCTGCCTCTACTCTAACTACTTGTCAGAGGATAGGCTGAACTAAGCCTGAGGAAAGATGACATCATCTACAGTCTTTTTGATTTTGTATGCATAATTACTGGCTTTTACTTTAATACTGTGAGATCAAAACCAACCAATCAACCAAGCAAGCAACCAAACAAACAAACAAATGAACAAATAAACAGATGAAGAAAAAAAGCCGACAATGGAAGCATAGTAATGGAAAATATACAAAAATTATAATATAACCTTAGCCATAACCCTAATAATATAGCCAAGAAAATAGATGATAAGATAGGAAATTAAGTAGAGAACTGAAATATATCAAAAAGAATAAAATGGATTTTCTAAAACTGAAGGATAAAAAAATGAAATTAAAAAACTCAGTAAGTTGGGCAAAGCTGAAGGTAGGATTGATGAACTAGAAGACAAGCAAGTAGAATAAATTCTACCACCTAGATGTCTGACTATTATTAAGGAAAAAATGATAAATACACACTTAAAAGGAAAACATAAGAAACCTAAGGATCACAATGAAAATATCCAATATTCCTTTAATTAGAGGGCTAGACAGAGAGGACAGAAATAATGACTCAGTGGGGTATCTGGCTGGCTCAGTCAGTTAAGAGTTCTACTCTTGATTTGGCTCAGGTCATGATTCCAGGGTCATAAGATCAAGCCCCACATCAGGCTCTGCACTGATAGCATGGAGCCTACTTGGGATTCTCTTTCTCCCTCTTTCTCTCTGCCCCTCCCCTCTCAAAATAAATTAAAAAAAAAATCTTAAAGAAAGAATGGATCAGAAGAAATGGATGAGGAAATGGATGAGAATTTTCCAAAGCAGATGTAAAGTACAACAGATTTAAGAAGTGATATAAATTTCATTGTAATATTTTTCTATAGCTGCTGTAACAAGTTACCACAAAACCAGTGGCTTAATTCAACTCACATTTATCGTCTATGCTTCCATAGGCTGGAAGTCTAGGTGGGTTCACCTAATTCCTCCGCTTAGACTCAAAAAGCTGAAATCAAGGTATTGGCCAGTTTGAACTCTTATCTAAGTTCATTAATCTGCTGGCAGAATTCAGTCCCTTGCAGGTGTAGAGCTGAGGTACCCAGTTCCTGTGGCTATCAGCTGGCATTGTCTTTCAACTCTTTAAGACCAACTGCATTCCACATCATATCATTCCCTCCATCTTCAAATAAGCCACAACTCAGCTTGTCCTCCTCACTCTATGAATCTTAGATTTTGCAAGGTACAGTGTTGCTAAGATTTCTAACATCACATAACAAGGATTCCCCTTACTCCAGTTTCCAATAACATATCCCTTGCCTTCTTCTGGACCCTCATCTTGTATCTTCCAAGTACAGATTTCTATTAACAGTATTTTTACCACAATTTAGGATCTGCAGGACTTTAAAAAATTCTCATTTACTTCAGCAGTGTTCATATTTAAATGCTCTATTAAAAATAACCTAGGATTTTTCTATCATGCTTTTCAAAATTCATCCAGCCTCCACCCACTGCCTGATTCCAAAACCACTTCCACTGTTTTGGGAGATATAGAAGTAGCAGGAATGTCAAGTACCAGAATGGCAAAGGCAGGGGACTATGAAGGTCTTGAAAGTTTCCAAGGGCAACTCACTGCTTCATGACACTCCATGGAGTGTTTACTAGGAAGCAAATGGTTGGGCAGGAAGATCTTGGAGAAGCACGAAAGCCATGGTAAGGTGCTGTTAGCCTCTTCTACAGGCAATGAGGAGGCATCAGAAGACTTACTAACACTAATAAGAAGACAATTTTGAATAGATCAAGAAAAAAGAAAACAGAAAATTTTTTGAGGCAATCTGAATTAAAAACATGAAATTTGTGAGTTTAACAGGCCAAGAAGCAGAGTGAATAGAAAAAAATAAGTCTGGATGTGAGCTCAGCACCTATGGGTTCAGTGATTTGAGGCCAACTCCTTAATGTTTCTTAACTTCATTGTATTTATCTTTTGCAATGCGGCATATCTAAACCAGGGACTCTGGTTTCCCTAGTAGGAATAAACTTCTAGGTCTGTATGCATAAGGGTAGAAATAGGACAAATCAGCCTCAAAATATGGAACAACCACCAGGCAAATAAACTCGAGTTAACTGCTTAGAGTAGTGTATTGGCCAAATCCCAAGTTAACACCTTGATTTAAAAATGAAAGATTTAATGACATGTGTAGAACTCCTTGTGCACCACCCAGCTCACCTTAGCCCTATCCCACTGCAGCCACTACTGCAGTGACTAGGACTGTGCTGCTTGGGGTAGTTTCACATAGATGCTACTTGACAGCACCTTACTCTAACCTCTGTTTTAGACCTGTCTATCCTTGCCTTGGGATTTTCTGTTGTCACAACTTCGCAGCTGAAGGTATCTATGCATCTCAGCCTCAAATGCTTGCACAAACCAAAAATACCACACAGTTAACACGTTGGGCCACATTTCACCAAGAGAGGTCAAGAGCTTGAAAAGAAATATTTACTGGGATCCTGCACTAGTGATCATCAATCCCACATCCATCTTTGTCTTGACTTTCTTTTCTTCTCTGAGACATTCCCCTCCCTCCTCTTTTCACATTCCTGACCTCAGGATCATGTTCTAAATAACCTGTATGCATGCAAGTCTGTGTTTATAGCCCTTGACTTGTTGAGGAAAGAAGCCAGGGAAATGGAAGGAAAAAGTAAGCTGACACTTGAACAAAGTGAGGACCAAGAGTGCTGATGTCTACACAGTTGAAAACCCCCTATAACTTTTGATTCCCCCAAACTTAACTATTAATAGCTGATAGTTGACCAGAAGCCTTACTGATAACATAAATGGATCATCAACACATAATCGGTATGTTTTATGTATCACATACTGTATGTATTATTACAATAAAGTAAGCTAGAGAGAAGAAATTATTATTAAGAAAATGAGAAGGAAAATACATTTATAATGCTGTACTGTAATTATTGAAAAACACTCACATAGAAATAGACTAGTGCTGTTTAAACCTGTGTTGTTAAAATGTCTGCTGTACTTATAGAAAGGCTGGGTTAGCCATCAGGAGACATGACTGTCAAGGAACCACAAAACCAAAATAGTGGAGACCAATGCAGGGAGTCCACATGCCAGTGTGGTACTATGGAAATCTAAATATTTCAAAGTTGGTACCATAGACTCTAGGCTGGCCCAGCTCAGGCCACTGTGGATATAGTATTCCTGTCTTGAACTTTCTGGTATGAATTCCAGCTGGCCAAGCACTTTCTCATTACTGTTCTGCATTCCATGGTCTAAGACAGAAAAAGCACTGGTTACAGGGCAAGGTCCCAGCCCATTTACACTTGGTTCTTATGGTGGATTTATCAACTGACATTCTAGATGTCATTTTATGAGCTGATAGATGAAGTGTGCCCTCCTCATCCCACCCACTCTTTCTCATCTATACTATTGTCTTCATGGCAAATGTTGTCTGAAATGATGTTTTTATATTTGTCTCTGTACTTACTGCTGAAACCCCACAATGAAGACAACACTCCAATATTCACCAGTGAATCCTCAGAACTTAGATAGTAACTTGCCATAGAAGTATTCAACAAATATTTGTTGAATGAATGAATGTTCCACTCACTGGACTCAAGTCCTGAAGCTGCAGGCTGCTCACCAGGCTCTGTGCAGTAGGGAATCCACCAAGCCAAGACCACAGGTCTGGTGGTCATCTGGCCTTCTCTCCACTTGGCCAAGCCTGTCTTTCTTTGATACACCAGCTGGTTCTCAGGATAGGTATGAGATTTGAGTAATTGAGATAAGGCATGCAGAAGGTCAAGCACAGTCCTTGGCACGTAGCAGATACTCTGCAAAGGCCAGCCACTCTGACGGGGAGATTGCAGGCAGCAGTCTGAGGACATGGAAGTGACTTGGGAGTCATTCCATCCTCTTCAGAGACTTCTGAAGTCCCATCCCATTGACAGTTGCCCTCTCTGCACAGATTCTGCCCTGTGTGTCAGAACTGCATTTTCTTTGACGTTTTCCCATTTCTTTTCTTTCTGTAAATGGGAAATGAAGTATAAAAAGTTGTGCACAGCCTACTGCCTTCATCACAGCTCTCTGTAGAGATGTTGGCATTTAAATGCCAGACAGCCTGGTGATGTCAGGATGAGGTCAGCCTCAGGCTTGTCTTGGGGTCAGGGGTAAGGGGCAGGGGTCCTCTTTGGTTTCTGATTTAATAAGAGGATTGCTTCCAGCCAAAAGCAAGGCCAGTGAGGTCAGTGCTGAACACACACAGCACCACTGAGAAATAAAGGGGCCAGATGGTTATTATACTGTGTGTGTTTCTTATAAAAAGAAAAAAAAATCTAGAGGTAACTGTAACAGAAGCTGTTCATTGGAAGAGAAGCAGAGCTCATGAAGGCAACCCATGGTTTGGCTCTGCACCAGAGGGCAGTTTCCTTGTAAGGAGTTTTATAGTTTGATATGTGGTCCAAAACATGCTCACAGGTCCCTATGGCAATTTTGCTGAGGGCAGAGGCCATAGGGATGGAAAGAGACACCGCCACATTGTGGAAATTAAAAACACATCACCCTATATCATATTCCTTAGCTTCTCATTTTGATGCTTCAGAAAGCTCTGGAAAGGGTAGCTAATGATGGACATGGTGGTTGATTGACTAGAGTGATATGAGTCCAACTGCACTCTGCCACTACAGGCTGTAAGATTTGAGCTAGCTCCAATTATTCTTCTGTTTTCTAAGTGTCACATATAGACTAGAAACTTTCATCTTCCAGTAACCAGGTTAAATGAGATACCTTACCTAAGCCACTTGTTGCCATCTAGAAAACACTGAGTCCCTCCCCCTTTAGATCTGGAGTCCACTGAAGGGGTGTTGGGCAGCCCTCAAGGATGTTGCATCTTCCTTTACATAGAAGAGAGATTGGTGAGAAGTCCACAAAAAAAGTGTGTAAACCATTTAATTGATGCTCCGACACTGCTTGTTCTCATTTACTGTGAGTGCATCCATCACCATGAACTCATCCATGCTGGCATGGCCCTCCTAAGGATAAGCATGGCATTGTCACTATAATTCCATGTTAATTAACTGGGCAGTTATTCCAAAGTGTTAATGGCCAGGACTGTAATCCAATCAAGTAAATAACATTTCAAGCATTAATAAAAGCAATGAAATTTATAGCTGACCATAAATATGATTTCATAAATTTGGGACAAGCCTAAGCAGTCAGTGGTCTGTCCTTGTCACACAAGTATCAGGCAATCAGCTTTACTAATGCTACATGGGAATCTGTTGAGAATTCTTTCCTCCATATGTTTTTTTTTTTAATTGTGTTTCTTTTTGCCTCTTCTCCCACTCATTAACTTTCAAAATGTGTTTTCTTAAGGCTTCACCTTTGGGGAAATAGCCATTCTCGCCCACTGATGCTGCTTGTGAATTCAGTGTTATTATGAGCTGAGATTCCAAACACCACCCAACTTGTTATAATTCATTTTAATGCCCTCAGTTTTTCAGTTACAATTTATTTTCTAAAACTGAAGGTAATTACAGTGCTAGGTCCCTGCGGGGTTTTCAGCATGTGGGTGAGAACATTACATCAGGAGAGGTGGTTACTTTCTCCAGTGGATTTTCAGACTTTGGCAAGCTGCTTTCTTTAACCTCTATTTCACAGTCTGTAATTCCTTCCTTTGCCAGTTCTGAGCTGTGTCCACAGACTCACAGGTGGCTTAGATGCCACTTCTGGTCTCAGAAAACTCATGTCTACTGTCATCATTGGACCTGTGTATCTCTCTTTCTCTTCTCTTCTCTTCTCTTCTCTTCTCTTCTCTTCTCTTCTCTTCTCTCTCTTTCCCCCCTCTCTTCTCTCTCTCTCTCTCTGAGTGGGGGGGGTGGTTATGATTTTACACTTTAGGAGTTTGGGCCTATGAGTTTATGGGGGGGAGGAGAGAGAGAGAGAGAGCAAGAGAGAGGGAGAGGAGAGAGAGAGGGAGAGAGAGAAAGAGAGAGAGAGAGAGAGAGAGAGAGAGGTATGTGTGTACCCCTGCCATCTGTAGCTCTGCTTTGGTGCCACAACTGAGTGTGAAGGGCATCTGACAGACATGGGATGCCTTCCCTTAGCCCCAGCCCCTCTCCCCTGCCCAGGCTGTGTGCTACGATCTAGCAGAAGCTACCTTCTCACCAGCCTTAGGTCTGTACAAGGATGAAGGAGATCCATTAGGTTTGTATGTTGGGATTTTCTACCTCCACATGACCCTGAGGCACATTTTTGAGTAAACTGAGGGACAAGGAGGTGCAGACTGACAAAAACCAGCACTCAGAGGGAATGCTGATGCAGCATGGGGTGCTGGAAAGAACACCTGGCAGGGAGCAGAAGGCTCTGGTTCTGGCCTGGAACCTATCACATTGCTCTCTCCCCCATTTCACTGTCTCCTCACCCTCCATAAACAACCCACTGTCCAACAGCCCACTCACTTAGCTGCTATGTAATGCATCCAGGCCTCCATCACCTTGCTCATGCACTTACCAACCACCCCAGCTCACTCATCCTTTCATCACCCACTCTCTCACACTCACCTATGCGCTTGCACCTCCCCACATACACCTTAGCTCTGGCTGTCACTCCTCCCCCTCCATCCCAACCACCCATGTATGCACTCACTTACTCCATCACTACTGAGCTGACAATAACCCTTGGTCCTCTTGGGAAAATATGCTCACCAAGGACTTTGGGAAATGTAGAGATGAATCAGATTTGGTGGCCCACTGAGAGGTGCTTCCTGCAGGTGAGAGGCAGACAGGGCAGGTGGCAACAGCACGGCATGTGCAGGGACATAGGCAAGTAGGGCAAGGCAGGAGCAGAGGGAAGGCAGGAAGGGAGCCTAAAGTGAGAGCTCAGTGCCCAGTGAGGGACACCAAGGCTAATAAAGGCCTGAGACCACAGATGGAGGCAAAGGGAGTGCACCTTACCTAGAAAATGCCATATTTTAAATGAGTTGCAGAGGGATGGGAGGTGAAAAATGGTCTGAAGAGACTGGCCAGAGCAGGTGGGGCCTGCCTCAGATGTCTGGAATCAGGAGAAAGAGCTAGGACTCCACGTGGAGGCAGCAGTGGATAATCAGTGCCTTCTAAGTACGAATAACCCATTGCAGGTTTGATGACCCTTATCAGGGCCTCCATTTCATTATCTACAAAATTAAAGGTCTAGAATGCAGTCTCTGATACGCTTCCAATAGACCAACTTTAGAAATCTCCAAGTTTGGTGGGAGAATGGGGCAGTAGAAGGGTTTATGGGTTTTTCTCATTTTGCAGAAGACTATACTGTCATTCTGGAAGTCAAATGACTCCTGGAGATCTCACACACCAGAAGAGAGACTCTCAGCTCCCTGCTCCAAGGCAGAACTTGAGCATGTGGCGTCTGTGGTCTGTGCAAGTGTGAGCTCTGCTGTGGTCTGGAACAAAGGCTATGATGTGGCCAGTTAGATGGTTGCAAAGCAATCTTCACTGCTACTGTTATTACCCAGTGAGGTGATGCCAGAGAGCTTGATACACAGACACAGACACAATGACCAGAGCTGGGGCTGCTTCTGCTTAGCAAGCCCAGTTCCTCTGTGAAGGAGACTTCTGGCAGGAAAGGATGACAATTCATTAATTATTCTCACCCCTCTACTAAGTGGAACATTGCTGTCTTGTCACCTGTCCTTGCCACACCTTAGTCTAGGACAGACCACAGGAAATCTCAGACTAGATCAAGTTTGTCCAACTCCTTCATTGCAGGAACTTTCCTAGTTCTGAAGACAGACCTAAAATTGAGGCAAGGAATGGAACAATTCACATTGTTGATAAAAGATTTACATGAAGAGCCCAACCCGTCCCACTTTCCCAGCATCAGCAGTAGGCCCAGCGACTCTTGGAGGATATTTCTCTAACCTCTTCCTGGCTAGGCACAAGGATTTATGGTATTCTCTCTCCTCATTCCATAATCATTGTACTGGAGGTACCTTCTCAACAAGCATCTCATAATAATTTAGACAGTTTAAAAAAATAAAATGAAAGTTTAGAAGAATATTAGTTATACATAGGTACTTACCTATAAACAATTCACACACACACACACACACACACACACACACACGAAGAAGGCTGTCAATGCTCAAAAATCTCATTTTCTTTCATGGAAGGTATGCCAGAGTCTTTCACTCTATAGCCATTTATTGAACTGCCACTATATGGCAAGACTTATGCCTGGTCCTGGGAGACACACAGCTGCACACCACAGCCCTGCCTTCAAGGTATCTCCTTCAGTTGACTGAAGAAACAGGGCATCAAAATATTCATTAAAATATAGGTTGATAAATCTATAACAGTGATTCACAAAAAAGATCACAGAGGTGGAGCACCTACTTTAGTGTGGGGCCACATTAAGTCTTGGGAAATGGTTGGTATGTGAGCTGGATTTTGAAAGGTGAGGCAAAGAATGGATAAGGAGCTCTGTAGAAAGTAGAGAAAGTTTGTGTAGAGATATTCAGGGTGTTTTCACACCTGCAATTCACCCTGTATGCACAGGTCTAAAGGGCAAGATGGGGAGTAGGGGGAAATGAGATGAGGTCATGAGAGGGATGTGATGGACTAGTGAGCTGCTTTAAGGAGTTTGGAAAGGAGCTTAAAGGATATGGGTTTCTTGTAGTGCCTAGTGGCTTAGTCAGTTGAGCATCAGACTCGATTTTGGCTTGGATCATGATCCTAGGGTCATGGAACTGAGTCCTGCCTTGGGTTCTGTGCTGAGTGTGGAGTCTGCTTAAGATTCTCTCTTTCTCTCCCTCTGCTCCCTCTTGCCCACTTGTGTGCTCTCTCTCTCTTTCTCTATTTCTTTCTGTCAAAAAAAAAAAAACGCTATGTGGTTTCCCTAAAGAATTTTGACAAGTGGAAAGACAAGATCAGATTTGCAAAGAGACTCTTAAATACAGAGAACTGAGGGTTGCTGGAGGGGTGTTGGGTCAAGGGATGGGCTAAATGGGTGATGGGCATTAAGGAGGGCATTTGTTGGGATGAGCACTGGGTGTTATATGTAAGTGATGAATCACTAATACACATGAAACCATTATTACACTATATGTTAACTTGGATTTAAACAAAATTAAAGTAAAATATATGTCAAGTGAAATAAGTCAGATGGAGAAATACAAATACCATATGATTTCACTCATATGTGAGTTTTAAGAAACTCATATGTGAAATTTAAGAAATAAAACGAACAAGCAAACAAAAGATAAACAAAAATCCAGACTCTTAAATACAGAGAATAAACTGGGGCCTGCCAGAGGCGAGGTGGGTAGAGGGGTGAATGAAATAGGTGAAGGGGATTAAGAGTAATTTGTCCTGGAGTGCCTCGGTGGTTCAGTTGGTAAGTGTCTTACTCTTGATTTTGGTGCAGGTCATGATCTTATGTTTCTTGAGATTGAGCCCTACATAGGTCTCAGCACAGCTCCACTGTGAGGAACCTGCTTGAGATTCTCTCTCCCCCTCTCTCTCTGCCCCTCTCTCTGCTTGCTCTCATGCATGTGCTCTTGCTTTCTTTCAAAATAAATAAATAAACTTTATTTTTTTAATGTTTATTTATTTTGAGAGAAAGAGACATAGTGTGAGCAGGTGAAGGGCAGAGAGAGGGAGACACAGAATCTGAAGCAGGCTCCAGGCTCTGAGCTGTCAGCACAGAGCCTGACACAGGGCTCGGACCCACAAACTGTGAGATCATGATCTGAGCTGAAGTCTGTCATTTAACCCACCACCCAGGTGCCCCAAGTAAATAAACTTAAAAAAAAAAAAAGAGTACACTTAGAAGCACTCAATTATGTATAGAATTATCAAACCACTATATTGTACACTTGAAACTAATAGAACATTGTATGTTATTATATTTCAGTTTAAAAAAGATTTAAAGAGGATAGACTGGAAAGAACATGAACAGAATAGGTACCATCTAGCCAACAGATGATGAAGATTCATTACCAATTAAAGACAAAAGATGTATACCAAAGCTCATTAGGGGTGGAATCAACAGGACCAGTTTTCCCACCAGATAGGGAGAATAAGAGTTGAGGAACAGACCAACTCTTTCAGAATTCTAGAATGGGACAGCACTCACCAAGACTGGTTGTACAAGAGGTGGAGCAGTTGTGGGGGCCAGGACTATGAGCTGGATTTGGAATCAGTTGAGTTTGTGGTATTTCTTGTACACCCATGTGGAGAACTGCAGAGGGCAATAGGCTCTCTGGGTCAGAGTTCAGGTCTAAGGTTTCTACTGAAGAATATATGCAAAATAGAAAAAAAAAAAAGATACACAAAAGTAATTTTTTTTCAATTCAAAGATGGACACTATTAATGTTTTGATGCTTTTATCCCATAAGTTTTTACTATGCATATGTGTACAGGAATCTGTCTTCAAGGTGTCCACAATCCTCTCACATTGGGCAAAGATGGTTTGATCACTCAGATCACATGTTATGGGAAAACCAGCATTTCATCAAATAAATAGACAAAAGCGTTATCGGTTTATCCTTGCCCTTCACCCCAATTCCATGTTTCTGTCATACCATTTAGTCCATTCTCTTCTCTTCCTATAGTTTCTTTCCTATTTTTCCACTTTTTCCCTAAATGGACCATATCCCATTTCTTGACTATACACATAATTATCTCAACACTGTCTTATGCAGCAGATTTCCTGGAAACATGAAGAAGTATTCCTTAGTCATTAGCTGGCACAGGCAGCAGCATGTGAGCATCATTCTGAGAATATTTCATCAGCAACAGGGAATTTGTGTCTGCTTCATGCTCTGCTCACTCTGTCTGCCCCTAGACTTGGCTTACTGCTACCACCTTGCTTTTTCTCTGTCTAGAAAGCCTTCTCTTTCTTTCCTATTGCCTGCAAAAAACAACAAGAATATTCCTATTTCTTTATTATGAAGAGACATGTATTCCTTAGCCTCCAACTTCAAACAAGGCTCAGGTATAAACAACACTGAACAAGTAGGCACACATATGCACACAAATAAACAAACAAGGAAAACACAGCAAAAACTTGTCAATTTGAGGCTTTTGTCTTTTATATTAGACTTAATATCTTGGCAACAGTGTTAACACAGAGGTATTTTCTCTATGCCCCTTTGCCCATTGAATCATATATTTCTTATATGCAATTTTTTTTTAATTTTTTTTAACGTTTATTTATTTTTGAGACAGAGAGAGACAGAGCATGAATGGGGGAGGGTCAGAGAGAGGGAGACACAGAATCTGAAACAGGCTCCAGGCTCTGAGCTGTCAGCGCAGAGCCCGACGCGGGGCTCGAACTCACGGACGGTGAGATCATGACCTGAGCCGAAGTCGGCCGCTTAACCAACTGAGCCACCCAGGTGCCCCTATATGCAATTTTTAATAGTTGTACAGCACTCAATTTTATAGCTGTACCAAAGTTAAATTTATCATTAATTAATTATTCCGTGTAAAATTGTTTTTATTTTTTCCTCCTATTACTCTATGTATTTGATGAGAATCTTTCTTGATACATCTTTGTCCTGCTTATTCCTGAAAAAGTCAGGAATAGTTAATGAAGATTTCCAGGTGTCCCTTTTAGAACATTCTGCAGTCACCTCTGCCCTTTGTTGCCTCCATGGTACTTTATAACAATGTAAATTGTAGAAAATAGTTAATAATGAAAAAAACATTTTTTTTCTGTGGAAATAAAAATGAATTTGTGGAATGCAACTGAGTATTGTTCTGTGGAAACTGACCAGTTTTACACCTCTTTGTAAATTAATTTAGACTTTTTTGATGCCCTGCATATGTGTGTTCTCTGCAATCCTCTTTTAAACCAGTAATAACATCTTATTTATGCCTTCATTAATAATGGGATGAATAAAACCTTGTTATACATTCATTTTATATTCATAAGCAAGTTGTGATTTTATCTTTCTTAAAAAATATCTTTTAGGGGCGCCTGGGTGGCTCGGTCGGTTAAGCATCCGACTTCAGCTCAGGTCATGATCTCGCGGTCTGTGAGTTGGAGCCCCACGTTGGGCTCTGTGCTGACAGCTCTGAGCCTGGAGCCTGTTTCAGATTCTGTGTCTCCCTCTCTCTCTGCCCCTCCCCTGTTCATGCTCTGTCTCTCTCTATCTCAAAAATAAATAAACGTTAAAAAAAATTAAAAAAAAATCTTTTAATGTTCCCCTGTGGTAAATTTCTAGATGTAAAAATACTCAGCCAAATATTGTCTATATTTTTGCTATGATTTTTGATGTGTACTAATAAAGTTTTCTCCAGAAATATCTTATTAATTTATACTCTCCTCAACACTGTATGAGATTACCTTTTTTTAAAAACATGTTGACTTGGATTTACTGTTATCTTCATTGTCATCCTCATTATCATCACCATAATCTTATGATACAAATATGGAAAAAAGGGAGTTTTATGGTTATATATATATATATTAATTTTTTTAATGTTTATTCATTTTTGAGAGACAGAAATAGCAGAGCATGAGTGGGGGAGGGGCAGAGAGAGAAGGAGCCACAGAATATGAAGCAGGCTCCAGGCTGCGAGCCGTCAGCACAGAGCCCGATGCGGGGCTAGAACCCATGGACCATGAGATCATGACCTGAGCTGAAGTCGGACGCTCAACCAACTGAGCCACCAGGTGTCCTGAGTTTATGGTTATATTAAGTTATATATTTTTGTTTCAGTAAAGTTGGATATATTTGGAAGACTTCTCCATTATCCCACCCTTCTGGTTTCTGTTAAAGATGACTTTTCTCTAAGTACGCTTGTTCTTACCTACCATTTGTTGCTCTCATAGAAGTACAAGGAGTTAAATGTTTGGTAGGTGACAACTTTGGGCTAAAATTTCTCAGTTAGGTAAAGCTAGTGGAATAAAGACTTGTTTTCTATTTTACCTTCTCCTCTTGGGCCAGTGCAAGGCAATGACCTGAATAAATGTGATGCTTATGTGACCTCAGGTAAACCTTCCCTTGTTTTAGACTAGGCAGTGGGAGACAGCAAGCTCTTTCTAGCTCTCAGCCTGGTTGTGTCCTTCAACCTCACATAACACATAAACCTGCTGATTTTATTGTCTTTTGTCTCAAGTGATTCAGATGATTCTGATTTTTGTTTATTCATGTGTTAGTCATTTGCCTGTCTCCATGCATTACCTATCTATGCATATCCTTTGCCTGTTTTTTTCTTGAGATGTATATATTTTTCTTTGTGATTTGCAAGAATTCAATATAATAATAAAAAAAGAATTCAATATAATAATGATGATAATTCATGTCTATCATGTGTTTTGAATATCTTCCTACATTTGTGTGCTATGCACACACACACACACATACACACACACATACACACACACTCACATGTATATTTACTGTTTTCTTTTTCAGTGAAGTATAAGGTTTGTGTTCATCCTAAACTACGAGTTGAAATGGGTTCTGTCAGAGATTGGGTTGGTCCCTGTTTGAATTTCTTAGGGAAGAGTGTCAAATTATTTTAACATTAATTCCTCAGGTAAAAGGCTCAGTACCCTGTGTGCATTAGCAAGATGTTGTAAGTTTTCATCACAGGAAAAAAAAACTATGTGGATGTTAAGTAGACCGTGGTGATCATCATGTGGTATATACAAATATCGAAGTAGAATGTTATACAACTGAAGTTAACATAACGTTATATGTCCATTATATATTAATTTAAAACAAAAGATGTTACAGCTGAGAGCTTTTGGTTCTTGAGAAATAGCCATTGAGAGCCCTCTACCGGGCACTCCTTTCCTTTGCCTACAGGGCCCTTAGGGCAGGCAGTAATCTAGTGGGGAGCATTCTTGTTCTGGGATCCCCTGTGGCTGTGACTTCTGGAGCACAAGGTTTCTGCACTGAAAGTGGTAAGGGCCACGGACTCACTACTGGATTATCCTTAGCTCCAGACCTGTTATGCTAGGCACCAGTGGACATTATTGGAATTGTTCAGGATTTCCCCCCATTTAGATTCATAATGATTTACTCATGTTGCGCTTTATTAACTGACTAACATTCCCTAAATCCAGTCCCATGTTTGGAAGCTATTCTTTGGAGATCTGAGAATGTGACTACACTCTTCTCTGGTTTCTAGTGATAATGTAGATGTTGCCTTTTATTTGTATATGTGTTTAGTAAGGCTAATAACTAAAATAAGATGCAGAATAGATAAATGCTTCCATCTTTGCTAAAATGTATTCTATCACCAGTAACAACTTTGCCTGGAACCAGAAGTTTAAACAGCTTGGAATTTAAGTGTAAAGGCAAACCTGTACTTCTGTGCTCACAGTGTCTGGTCCTTCTGTGCTCTCCAGGCACACAGGAGCAGGCAAGGTCACAGCTCCTTGTGCTGAGGGGGAGCCAGGGGCTATTTTGGCCAGTAGCATGTGAGCCAAAGTGAGCTCACTTTGGCCAGTGAGCATTAATTACAGGTGTCACTTCTGGGTGGAGAGCTGCCTCCTTTTCTGAATGGATTTTGCATGTGTGAAACATTAACTTCTGTTGTACAAGTCTGAGGTCTGGTGGTTATTGCTCACTACTGCATGATCTAGGCTTTCCCAGGCTTATGCTCAAGACTTCTCTTTCCTTGTTTCCCACTCTTCTCTTTGCTCTGAAATGAGGATAAAACAGGCAGAATTGTAAATGAACAGATGGCCCACACCTGAGAAATTATAAATATGCAGTAGTATTGAACCCCCCAAGAGGGAACAAAGGTAACAGAATGCTGCAAAGTAGGGTTTCCACAGCTACCTCTCCCAAAGATCTGGAACTTGATCTAGATTCCCTTCATGGGTGCATTTAAAGTGCTTTAAATCTGTTCTAACATAATCTGATACTAAAAATATGTTAGCAATGCTTAACAATTGCTAGAAATTAGTGGGAAAAGGGCCTAATTTTATCTAGGTGTCTCAGGTTCTATTGGGTCTGTTTTAGGTAATCAGGCTTGTGGAATGGGGTGGGGGAGATCTGAGCCCACCTAAGTCCCCTGAGGAAAGCTCGCCTTATCTCTAGGCACTGACTCTTACAAGGCACTAAGTAGTCTCTGGACTATTCTCCAAAATCAGATCTCAGAGCTCACTGCACACATCAAATACTACAGGCCTAGACCAGCAAGGTTATCTGACATGTGAAGGTCACATAATGAAGGAATAAGAGGACAAGTAGACCAAGAGACCTATATCACCTGTGGGAATTTGGACAAACATTCCAAACTGGACACTGGTTTAGCTTTAGTGTTCTTACTGAAAATACCTTTTAGCCAAAATATTATGGGTTGGAATGGGTTGTTCTGTAGTGACACCTTAACTTGTAGCCAGCAGGTACCCAATGAAGTCCAACAGCAAAATTCTAGTTAGAAACTTGGCTTCATAGCTACTTATTTATTTAAATTATTTGCACACAGACTGTACAGCACAGCCCTAAAAGGAACCTGGAAAGCAATGCACATGCCAAGTCAAGGGGGGCAGACTTCTCATGAAAAGAAGCTGATTGCCACTATCCATGGCCTACCAGGCACACTCTGGCTGTGTTTTGTCAGCTCTCTCTTTACACTCGATATACTCTTAGGTTCTCCACTTTTCAAGACTGCAGTAATTTATCTTGTGCACAGAAAGGGTATAAAATAGGAACTAATTAAACTAGCACTACTCAATTAATGAGAAACTAACAGAGGAAACCACTGTAGCTTAGTGATTTTACAGCCTCTGCATCAATAACACACTTCTTTTCCCACATGACCCACATTCTCTGGATGGGTTTCGTTCCACTAATTATTTATTCTGTGTGTAACCACTGCAGGCTGAAGAGAATGTTAAAGAATCTATGCATCATGCTTTTATCTTTAAACTGCAGGTCTGAGTGTCCTTTTCATTCAATGTGAGTGCTAACTCCAATTTTCTTCAAATCTGGATGCAGTTTTATAGTAAGGGAGTGGTTACAAAAAGAATTGGTAGGGTAACAAAAGGCAATGTTAACAGACATTTTTAGGATTTGAAACTAAGGAATAAGATGTAGAATTTACTTGAAAATCGCCCAAAGGACATTTTGAGGGTTTTATTTGAAAGCTTTATTTTCCAGGGGTCCCTGGGTGGCTCAGTCCATTAAGGGTCTGACTCTTGACTTCAGCTCAGGTCGTGATCTCATGGTTCTTGGGGTCAAGCCCTGCATCAGGCTTTACACTGTAGGCAGAGACCTTGCTTGGGATTCTCTCTCCCTCCCTCTCTCTCTCTCTCTGCCCCTCCCCCTCTTTCTCAAAATATATTGTGGTAGGGTCTCCTCCCTAATGAAAGACAAAAACAAACAAACTCAGGGCAACCTGGTTATATGCTACATGACAACACCCTTCACA
Source organism: Panthera onca (assembly GCF_046562875.1). Classification (NCBI taxonomy): domain Eukaryota; kingdom Metazoa; phylum Chordata; class Mammalia; order Carnivora; family Felidae; genus Panthera; species Panthera onca. The sequence continues at coordinate 112,204,624 of NC_138346.1, forward strand.
ACCTTGTAACATGAGACCACTTAATCGGACTGAATGTTTGTGTGCTACCATATAAGGGAGACAAAAAAGTAAAAAATATATTAAAAGCTATGTCATGTGGTGTCTGGGGCTCAGTTCTTTGGTTGTGAACCCAACTGAGCGGTGCCAGCAGGAATAAAGTTGCTCCCTGGAGAGAAAAGCCCCAGTGTCACGACTCTCTGTGTGTGAATCCTGCTACAAAATAAATAAACTTTGAAAGATTTATTTTCCAAATCTATGCCATATGAATAAAAATATTAATTTAAGTAAGAGCATCACTATGCTCATCCAGAGATTGGCATTCCAGATGCTCTATAGACAAGAGTACAGACTCACACTGACTGCAAGTAGAAAAGACACCAGCCAGTAACACAAGAGACAGAGGGCACAGCCCACAAGAGCACAGGCTGTGGAGCTGACCAGAGCTTTGATTTTTGCCAGCTCCGTCAGTCACTTGCTAGATGCTCTGAGCTGCTTGATTTCTCTGTGTCTCTGTTTGTTTTTTTTTTTCAACTCTAAAAGGGGTGAATGATACATGCCTCCTAAGATTGTTATGAGGGTTAAACAAGTTGATGTGTGTAAGTATGCACACATCTGACACATATGCATGCTGTATTGGCCAGGGCAACTGTCTCTGAAGAAACTCACATGAATTGACAGCAGGATGTGATTAGCCTAAAAAGTTTGCCCACAAGAATAAAGAAGAAATGGCTTTTTATTTTTGCAATTTATTGACCTTCTGTACATTATAAGTATTCACATTTTAAATCAAATCTGTGTTGATCCTTGAAGGGAATGTCATTGTGAGGATATTAACAGAAAATGAGTTTGGATCATGCACAGTAAGTTGGACTGGGAATGAATGGTTACCAAGAGGTGTAAGGAATCTCTGCAGACCTTGCAAATGCCCTTGCAAACACATGACTCAGAGATGCTAAGGTGTGAGACAAGGAGGGAGGTTGGAGTCATAGTGCCTTGAGGTTATGAAAGGTGAAGGACTAGGGAACAAGGAAAGTTTAGAGGCCTGAAGTCTAATCCTACCATAATGCACCAGAGACAAGGAGAAGTTTGCATTAAGACCAATTAATTCTTTTTCTGTTTTGAACATGAAAAATCCAGCTCAGACCCAGGAGTGTGATGGTGCTTTAATTTGACCTGGATTGGCTAAAGAATCTAAATGGGACAAGGAGTTTTTGAAGGTGGCTTTCCAGGTGTGGGTCTCAGCTGCTCTTACCAATGTCAGTAAGGATATGGTCTTGACAGGATGAAATGACCTTTTATTGACATTGGCACCTAACTTTACATGCTATAGTTTAATGCCAACCAGAGAAAACAGTCTTTAGCAGAGAAGGCTTAACCAATATGGATCTGTGGTTGTGAGTCTTTCACTTTAGATACTGAGAAAAATACATTTATTGTTTCCTTTACTTGTCTGAACCTCTTCTTTCTTCAGGTACTCTGCTGGACATAGAGATCACAGAGATACTCTCTGTTCTAGAATAGAAGACCACTAACAGAGATGTACATAAACAGCAGACCAAGGAGGAAAATGACAATGTCAGCAGCTCATGTCAGTAACTACTTTCCACTAGAAAGTAAGCTCCAGTTATAGGGCACATGCCTCCTATACACCCACATTGCCAGTACTGAGCTGCCTGGCCAGGCTCTGGTAGCAGTTCTTCCCCTTTCCTCTCCCTCATTCCTCCCTTCCTTTCCCTTGCCCTTCTGTACCACTTAGTCCTTTTTTCCCTTATCTTTCTGTTTCTTCTCTCTCCTCTTATTCTCCACGTTGATCTCTTTTTTCTGCCTTTTTTTTCCTTTGTGCTTCACATTTTTGTAGGCAACCAGTTATGCTCAAATTTTCTACTCAGACACATTTTTAAACAAACACTATTAAAGAAACATCTTCTTGAACTTAGAGAATGAATGAAGAGGTCAAGTCCTCTTTTCCCTTCTCCACCATTCCTCCTCCCCCTTGTCCACTCTTCCTCCTCCTCCTCCTCCTCCCCTTCTTCTTCTTCTCTTTCTCTTTATTCTTCTTCTTCTTCTTCTTCTTCTTCTTCTTCTTCTTCTTCTTCTTCTTCTCTCTCCCACCCCATGCCCACCCCATTGGAACAAGACTGGAAATCGTGTGCACTTCCTCTTGCCTGCAACACTGACATCTATTCTGGATTAGGATCCACTAAAGGTAAGACTTCAGCAGGAGGATCAAAAAACTCAATTAGAGTCTAAGTGATGTGATCCAGCCAGCCCTACCTGACAGCTCACTGTGGGTATTTGGAACCAAACTGTGATTAGCCCACCACTGCTACCTTTGTGTCTTTGTCTCTTGAGAGTACTTCTCTTGGGGGTTTCAGGAAAAGGGACAATAAAACCTGAATTATCTTATTGGAACAACATCCCAGTGCTTCAAACTTCCCAATGCTTCCCCTATTCCCTAACAGCATTGAAGATGATAAGGGGAATAATAGACATCTAGGAAGGGATATCTCATGATACTCAAAGAGTATCTTTTCTTCATATCTACTGGAAACAAAGCCACTAAGAAGGGGTGAGGCTTCCAGGAAAGCCTTTCATTTAACCTTTAGCACATTGCCTGCTCATGAGAGGTGGGTGCATGTTGCTGAGGAGATCCAGGATTGAGGAGATCTCAGTTATCATGCTATGGAAAAATTAACTGGGATGGGAATGACTGCACTCAGGAAGCAACAACTGAGAAAGGGGAAGAGAAAGCACAACTATATCCAATTTGGACTCACTCTCTGGAACTTTGTACAATCCATGAGTAAATAAAATAGGAGAAAATATTTCATAACCAGCAAATCCCTAAGTATTAATTGATTATCTTTGAGAAATGTAGGAAATAAACAGGCTTTGTCTGATGAATGCTAAGAGTGGACTCAGAGGGTCTAGACCCTGAAACAGGACTTCACCCTGGAGTGGAGTTTGTGGTAGGGTCAGCACTTAGTTTGGATACAGGTGCCAAAAGGGTGTCTGGCCCTCTGCAGAGACCCATGGTAACACCAAAGCAGAGATAGCATTGAGAGTCTATGGCATTGTTATGGGGTTACTGGGCAGGGTGTGTCACTGATGGGAGCAGTGGAAAAACTTAATATTCTAAGAAGACAGCCCCCAAGAAGGGTCCCAACAACCTGGATGCATGCTTCACCTGTTCATAGGGAGGACTGTGCTCCAAAACAAGCAGACATTGGTAAGAGGGGAAATCCTTCAAACACAGGCAGTGAGAAAAGGTTAGGGGTGGCAGAACAGGGACTCAAGGCCAGTGCTGGATACTGGGGAAAGAGAAATGAGCCAACATGTGCTCATGGATATTATGTAGTGTGCTTCAAGTAACAGAGAAACTGCCTTGCAAATCTTTTCTCATTAAATCCTCACACAAACCAGAATGTACTGTTATACAGTATATTTTTCACTTGAAGTAACTGAGCTCAGAGAGTTTAACAAGCACCTGAGATTATGACAAGGACTTTAAGTGATATTCAAACCTGTTTGGGCTCCAAAGCCCTTTGAGCCCTTTGATCAGCACTCCTGAAGTCCCTTGTGCCTGCAGGCTAGATGGCTTCTGTGGACCAGTGAAGGAAGAGCCTCTCAGGAAGGTCTGGGCAGCAGGAGATAGGGAAGCTCATTATCTGTCATCACAAGAGTGAGAATATCAACATACAGACAAACAACTAGCAGCAGGTAAAAGCCAGTCCAGAAGCAAACTTCAAGGCATAGTCTGTGTTGCAGCTCAAATATGCTGTTGCTGGTCTGCTGGCCCACCAATAGCAGCAAGCTCCCCAGTCCCCAGATCTCATCGCTGAGCTGCTCCCAATCTTGTGGCCACAGCTGGGCCTGGAGCTCTGCCAGCTCCTACCAAGTCTCTCCATTAAGCTTCTTGGACTCCTGGGTCAGATTCAGACATAGCTCCATAATAAGGGCAACAGCTCTTTGTTCTCCATAGTTGAAGTTGAACCCATCCTCATGGGTTCCAGTTCATCCCTACAGGTTTCTGTCTGTCCTTGCTATCCAACTTTATGTCCATCTTTCCTTCCCTACTGCTGGCTGTAGGTGCAACATAAGATGTGAGATAAATAGCCATACACAACCTGCCAATCAGCTTCCACAATGGCATAAGATAAAGTCCCCATCTATAATAATGCCTTATTTCACATCACTGTTAGTGGTTCTGCTTCCCAAGTTGAGCTTTTACTGGTTTCGTTTGTCACCATACACCTTTACAAAGAATCAGAAGGGCATTAACAAGAAAAGAACAGTTTATAGTTACCGAAAATTAAAAAAAAAAAAATGTAATGCATGTGAAGTCCTAACCTGATGCCTAGCATATAGTAAGTTCTCAATAACTGCAGCTACAGCTTTGTCCTTAGGAAGCTGGATTGAATCCTGCTAGGGGTTTCCACACGAGCAGAAATATTTCATAGTTTTTGGAATCTGAAAGCAAGATCAAATATTCTCTGCAAAATTCCCATGATAAGGAGTTTAATTATGAACAATGGGAAGAATAATGCATCTGGATTGTTTACAGATAGCTAATGACCTGACATGCTAAATATAGCTGCAGCTCTCTAACTGAAAGCTTGATCTGCTCCTTGGAAACAGATTGAAGCCCCCACTGCTAGGCAATGCTGGTGAGAACAGCTGGAGCAAATGTTCTCCTCCTTGCCATGGAATGATAAATCACACCTGTCAATGAATAAAACATCCAGTCTCAGCAATCGAGCAATGGATTTTTAAGGAGACTTCCCATTTATCAGTTTAGGTATTGATTACCTGTGAAAGGTCATTGCATCAGAGGGATAATAAATGGGAGAACTGAGCCTCAATACACAAGGCAATGTGGGTTCATAATTTTCCCTCCAAGAACTTGATGATATAAAATTGCCCCGACTATTAAAGAACAGTATATATATATATATATATATATATATATATATATATATGAACCACATGCCATTAGATTTCTCAAGACTAGTAATAGATATATATGGCAAGAAATTGATTAAAGGAACCAAGGCCAGTTGCCTACAAAGTATTCCCCAGAGTCCTAGGATGCTGATAAAATAAGATATTGTTTTGCACGTTATAGTAGGGAGGTGACCTCAGCAGTTAGGAGTTCACATATGAGGAGTTCCCCAAATCCTAGACCAGCGTGATATTGTTTTGTTCAAATTCTCTTCCTTTTTTCATGTTTGAAGACATGATTTTAATCAGATGGACTGCTCAAGAAGTGGTGTGCTGGTAAATGTTTAACAACAGGCTCTCAGAGAAAAGAGGTTTTTTAGTGTTTGCTAAAGTCTGTGATGTCAGTGCTTTCACTACAGATGATTCAAGCTGTCAGTGTGACACCAATGAACCCAGAGTTGGGAAGAAATGCTAGCAATCATCCCTGGTGAGTCAGCATTAGCCAACTCCAGTGCACCACAGTGTACAACCTAGCACCCAGCAGGATTCAATTTGTCTGTATTGTCTCTACTTATATCCTGGGAGTTGCTCTTACCTCCAAATTAGAGAGTGGGTAATTTGGATTTCCATGTTTCACGAACTTCACATTTACACCACACCTTCCACCAAGAAATCTAATTATGTCTTATTTGTAGCAGAGTTTAGAAAGCAACATCAAAATTAAATGAATATCCTAAGCCAGGAAGCTTTGAACTATAAAAATGGTGATTTACGAAACTTAACTAGACATTCTTATCTCAAGTGAAATAATGGTAGTCAAAGGAGGTGTGTCTGTTTGATAATGGTCGGTCATCCTTTTTGTACTCACAGCATGATGACTTCTCCTTTATTAGCCTAACCCCAATTACTCACATCTGTCTTCTCAGAAAACAGTAACCCAAGATTTAGGGTTTTTCCCCATTATTGATGGTGAATGCTCTAAGGTAGTTCTCTAACCTGTTTCTATTATTTTTGAAATAGAAATGAGTACTAACATGCAGTAACTAAAGAAGTAATATACCATAGTCATAATAAGTGCAGACTATACAGAGTTGAGTATGAATACTAAACTCATTGTTTATCAGTTTTAGCACAGTTAATTGCCTTAGTTTTTTCATCTATGAAATGGAGATGAATTTAGTAGTTGCATGTAGCAGATAATGTCTGTGAGCTAACTGGACATTCTAAACTCCTGTCCTTTCTTATTGCAACCCACCTCACTGTACTCTAGCATCTGAGAAAAAAATTCATATGTTGCCAACCCTTCTTGCCAAAAGAGATAACCCTATAACACAGTTTTGGCTATAACCTAACCAACGTGGAAGTAGGAGTTTCCTGGTGTCTTCTGAAAAGGGTTCTACTTTGTCCAATAAAAGAGACAGATGTAGCTGGTAATAGTTAATCTTCCTGTCGTGAATCAGATGTGATGCCTGAGGAAACAACAGAAACCACTGTGTGGCCATAGGGTAACAAGCACATGGAAAATACCAAAAGAAGCACACAGACCCATGAAACTAAGGCCAGCAATACTCTATCCTCAGGTTTCCTGGGAATAGGATGAAAACATCTCGGAATTGCTAGGCCACTCTGTATTAATGTCTTCTCTTCCCTGATGTTGACAGCATTTCTGATAATAGACTATGTAATGGGAATGGTATGGAGATTATATTGAAATAATACTTGTTGCATGGTGTGGTGGTGCACTGCCTGGCCAATAAGAAACTAATTCAAAATGTGCATTATTATTATTTATTACTATGCAGTATTAATGTCTTCTGCTGCATGCCTGACACCATCTAGCACTGGCCAAGTACATCAAGGCTACTAAAGATCACCATTTGATGCTTCAATCCATGGAGGAGCTTTAGGTTTAATAAGGATACAATGATATACATGTATAATAATGTGAAGGCATTTACAGGCAATTATTAACTACATAAGTATTTGGTTCAGAGAAATACTATAAGATTTCTGGAAGGGAAAGATACATGTGAGTTGGAGTGGTGTAGAGAGACTCCATGAGTGATGTTGGTCTTAAGACGGATGAGCTCTGAAGGGCAATGTTGGAGTGGGCTGTAGGCATCAAACATGAGCACTAATTGGAAATATGTCTATAGAACTATAATGGTTTATGCCTTAGGAGTTGCTATTGGTTCCTGCTGATTGTCTTTACCCCACTAGTGCATCTATCCCCAGCTGTCTTACATGTTGGCTGTTAATGGCTCACAGCTGTTCTTTCTCTAGAGAATCCTTTTGGCTGATAGAAGCTGCCTGGTTGAGAGTTTAAGGCCCTTGCCCTGTGGGTGGCTCACAGCTAATGACTGATAAAAGTCTGGCTCCTGGCCTAATTGCACTCTGTGGTACAATGCCCACTCCAGAGCTCCTTGTGGCATCTGGCTAAAGTTAGGCTCCACCTGAGACTACATCTTTTTTTAGCTCCTTGCTCTGCTCTATCCTTCTTCCCTCATCCTCTTCCTCCTGAGATCATTCTCTCAATAAATCAATTGCATGTAAGTCTCAGTCTCAGGCTCTCCTTTTAGAGACACAGGCCTAGTTCATGATAGATATTCAAAAGGATGTTGAGTAAATTATGATTGAGGCAATAGCAGCTTCACTTGCTCATTTGCTTATTCATTTGTTTTTTCCTACTTTCAATAAACCCATGTTGAGTAACTGTTGCAGGTGCGTTGCACAGTTATTTATGATGTGGAGCAAAGAAATGATCCGTGCCTTCAACAGACACCATCAGATATAGATAACTGCATGTTATGAAGAGACAGAATGGGACTAAGGGCAAAGGAACAGATTACACACAGACTTAGGATGAATATTGTTTTATTGCTAATGATGTTATCTTGAACAAGTCACTTAACTTCTTTGAGATTCTTTATATTCCTCTTAAATATAGACTAAAATGTTTACTGTGTGATTAATGGAATTAGACAAGATAATGAGTATAATTTCCCCAGCTCATAGTTGGGATCCAATGTATGCTAGATGTGTTATTGTGAGTGCTAAAATCATATATATTTACCTTAGGGCACAAGAGGAAGAATGTGGGAAAAGGGCAATAGCTAGAAAAGGTGTGTTTCTATCCATTTGTGCTTTCTCTTTCCAAAATATTTTGAAGCTTACACCTCTAACAATGTCCTAGATGTTATGGAAATTCAACCTAAATCTTTCTCTCCCTATTCAGTTGTTACCCACATGCTAAATTTACCAACACAGATAGCTTATATGAAGAAGGAAAGAAAAGGGACAGGGAGAGTGGAGAAGAGAAGAAAAGAAAATGAAAGAGAAAGAGAAGAACGACAAACATTGTTATCTAACCCAGAGTCTGTGTCTGCTGATTTATCAAAAATTTCCTGGCAAGAATGACCTTTCAGAACAGCCTCTGGAATTATTTCTCTCCTGTGGGAAACGGGGATTCAGTGAGGCCAGTAGCAGCTGCAGTACATAATAAAATGAAAAATTATCCTAACTAGCTTATTTGCTGGAAAAGTACCGATTTGGAGCCACCCTGTGTTATGTGAGATATTTTTCACTACATCTTGGATTTCAAATATCCTGGGAAGAATCTAACAAGCAGACCATGTGGATATCTAGCACAGAGATTGGTGATCTAATCATTCCTGAATCTAAAATTTATCTAATGGGAAAACTGGTAACTTAGCCTTACAAAATACTATTAGCTTTTTCTCATAACTGCCAAAAACAATAGTTTTTAATTCGAATGAAAAGGCCAGTTTTCTGGAATCACCTGAGAGTGTGCCTTATTTTTTGCAAGGTATTATATCACTAGTAGCAATTACCATGCACGGTTGTGATCTGTCACAGAATTTGACAAAACATGGACATCCAGTGTGAGAGTCCCAGAATGCTCATTTGTAAATCTGTCAGATTTGTCACAGTGGTGAGAAATGGTGTTAAAATTGCTTTCAACATCTTAATTAGTGTTGGCCTTCCAGAGAAATGCAATGTATGCAGCTCATTTTTTTAAATTTCTTGATTTGTTTTTCAACAAGATTATTAAAATTTAAATCATGATGATCATCAGAAAGTGGTGTGCAATTTAACAATTCTGATGCAAATGTGCCTGAGGCAGAGGGGAGTTTTCAATAGTTCCAAACATTCAATAGCTCCAAAATGTCAAATGGGCGCAAGGTGTGTCAATTTCTGTGCTCTATGCTTATGTGCAAACTTTGGGCTTTGGACAAAGAAGCCCCTCTGGAGGAACTGTAGAAGCTTCTGGAATGGAAGAGCAGGGGGCACCTTTGATCCAGCGTGGAAAGCTGTGTTCAGAGATGCCTGTATATAGTGACACTCTGATGATTACTATTTTACTGAGTACTAACTGTGCACTAGGCTCTCTGCTATAGTAGACTGCTTATCTTCGTGTTTAATTCTTCCATAACCTCACAAGATACATGCCATTAGCATCCAGATGTTACAGAGAAAGGAACAGAGGCTGAGAGGTAGCATAACTAGCTGTGTGGATAGCTAGCAAGCCATTCCACTGCCGAAGTATGCACTTGCATCTGCTGCTTTGTCTGGTCCTTAGAGGAAAGGTTCTGCACATCTTCACTGGGAAAACAGACCATGACAGCAGAATGCTTGTGTCCTACAGACCTTTGTTGCCTCTGAGCCACATGTGGCTGGCAACCCCTCGCCTGGGCCGCTGGATTTCCGTGTGTCCCCCCATTCCTCATTCATGGAACCTGCAGCAGGCGCTCTCACAGATGGAGTGTCTGCTGACACAGTGACTCAGCTGTCTCCCTGCACCTGGTATTTCTCTTCCAAAACAAACCCAAAACTTTCCTGGATTCTCCATATCCCTCTGTACAGATACATTTACAGGACCTATATAACTCACCTCTGTGTTTTATTGAACATATAAACCTGTATTATACATTCCTTTGCATATCTGTCTAATCCCACAGAATTTTCTGCAGAGTTCATTGAGAAAGAAAGAAAATTAGTTTCAGTTATGCCGCACACTCTCTCCCTGGGGTTGGAACATTACATCATAATATATGTTTGATGAAGGAGGGATATCTGAGGCCCAGCTTTTTCTAAATTTCTGCCTAGCAGCTGCTCTTTCTCTGCAGAGTGTTCTCCCAATATGGGATACACACACACACACACACACACACACACACACACACACGGAAAGCAAACATTAAAAACAGCTAGAAAAGAGGAGGCACCTATAGTCCCTCTGTGGGACAAGGATTAAGTCCTTTCTATGTCTGAATTATTTCATCCCACAAAATGACGCCAGACATGCTGAAGTTTCTGTTTGCCATGAGACTTTTGCCCTTTCTGTGGTTCCCACCCCTCGTTGCACAGTGCAGACTACAAGCCTGCATCCAGAGACTGCATTTGAATGGCTTGAGACAAAGTCTATGTGGCAGTTTTTAAAGGTTCCCCACCATGTGGAGCATTATCTACACATGTGCATTTTGTTTTTTAAAATATTTTTCTTAAATAATTTTATAAGAGATCATTGGTTCATTGTATTTCATCTGGGTTTGAAAATGGTACCATGTTAATCTAGGGATTAAGAAGGTTTGAATTCATGGTGCCAAACAGTTGCTCACGGTGGTGGACTGAGCAGTAATATAGAACCAATATAAGAAGAAAAAGTAAATTCAATGTAATCACATAGGTTCATTGTCTGAAATGCTAGGCACAGCCATGGCCCAAGAAAAGGCAGGGTGGGATAAAAGGCAGTTTGCTGGAGTCTGACCAGAGTACATATTTCAGCTCTGCCACAGGCTGCCAGGAGAACATAGGCACACAATCTAATCTCTGTATTTCATAATTTTCCTTGTCTGTAACCAATACCACAATATCAACATTGTAGGAGTTAGTATAATGATTAATTTTTAAAATTGAGTACACTTTTTGGTGTCCACTAAGCATTAAATACTAACAGTTATTCTTTTTTGATACTGTGATTATCCTGTTGAAATTAGTTTATCTCAAACTACATAATTAACCTCAAAAATATACAGCATACTTGGTAATATAGGAAACTTGCAGATAAACTAAGTGAAAACCAAAGCAATAAATACACCAAGCTGCAGAGAACATCTTCTCCTCAGACATTCTGATGAGGAAAGAGCATTCTGTGTTGGCCAAGGAAGAGTTCAGGGTGCTTGTGGGGCTTCTCCAGATGCTCCAGAGAGTGTGGAAACCAGACAGATAAAAGTGATGAGGTGTAGAGTGAGCCTTGCAGGTAGAAGTGATGATGATGTCACTGGGTGTGGGTGGAGGGGGAGAGAGATGCTGCCATAAAACCAACCTAGGAGGTCACCTGGCCACACAGGAAGCAGCCCGCCCTCCTATTTCCCCTACCTGTGCTCAGGCTGCAGAGCTTCCCAGCCAAGGGAACTGGCTGCACTGAGAACACTTGGGTCTGAGAACCACTCCAGGATTCACTCAGACTAGGGGATCCTGATGGCCCTGAATACTGCAAGAGAACTTGTGTGTGTGCATGGCAGAGGGGAAAATCTGCTCCTCTCTGGGGAGAGGCAAAAGCCTCCAGGAGATTTCCAGAGGCCTTCTGGAAGCTAACAGCCAGAGAGTTAGAGGGAGAGCCCTAAGACCAGGAACCCCAACAGCATCTGGGTTTTTCAAGTGGAGAAAGTAGCCAGAAAACTTATTAGGCTGAGAAATATTCATAAAAAATTATCACAAACTGAACTTAGAGAAAACCTTGAGCAACCATCACAAAAAGAAATAAAACATCACATATTAGTATATGAAAAAATGGGTGGAACATGACAGATGGGTGAGCATATAATCTTTGGTCCAAACTAGGACAATTTTAAGAGACAGAGAGGAAGCATTAAAAAAAAAAAAGTAAAATCTGATACCTTTTGTATTGGTTACAAATTAGTTGTATTATATGGTTGGAGCCATAAGATTGTCCTATTTAAAAACTATATTAAAAATAAAAAAATTTCCAAAAATATAATCAATATAAATAAACACTAAAGAAAAATTTGAAAACAGTTTTATGTTGATTATCTGGACATTTAAAAATAGTACATCTCAAATATTTATTCCTCATTTGTACTTGTGTAGCCTAACCAATTTTTTAGTCATATCTCCAAGTCACTAGCATTTTTTAAAGAATGTATTTTCTTTCATTATGGGTTTTATATTGCTTTGTAAATTTTATTGAATATAACATAAATACACAAAAACTGTACACCTGAAACTAATATTATAATCATTGTATGTTAACTAACTAGAATTTAAATAAAAACTTTAATAATAATAATAAAACCAGGTCATTACCAAATTTTCATTTTTATTTATTTTTACTTTTTAAAATGTTTATTTATTTATTTTGAGAGAGAGAGAGAGAGACCACAGGTAGGGGCAGAGAAAGAGAGAGAGACAGTGAATCCCAAGCAGGCTCTGGGCTATCAGTACAGATCCCAACTTGGGGCTCAATCCCACAAACAATGAGATCATGACCTGAGCTGAAATCAAGAGTCGGATGCTTAACTGACTGAGCCACCCATATATTTATAAGAATGTAGTAAGAAAATATCATTAATTAGTTCTGTTTTTTTTTTTTTACTTCAAGTTAGTTAATATACAGTGTAGTCTATAGGAATAAAGCCCAATGATTCATCTCTTACATATTACACCCCGTTCTCATCCAGAAAAGTGCCCTCCTTAATGCCCATCACCCATTTAATCCATGTCACCACCCCACACTCACCCCTCGAGCAACCCTCAGTTTGTTCTCTGTATTTAAGAGTCTGTGATGATTGGGGCATCTGGATGGCTCAGTTGGTTAGCATATGACTTCAGCTCAGGTCATGATCTCACCATTCATTAGTTTGAGCTCCACTTGGGCTCTCTGCTGTCAGTACAGAGCCCACTTCAGATCTTCTGCTTCCCTCTCTCCCTGCCCCTCACCTGCTCATTCTCTCTCTTAAATAAATACATACATATATATATATATATATATATATATATATATATATATATATAGTCTTTTATGGTTTTAAAAGATAAAACATGATTTTTAGAATACAAACCAAAATTTAAAATACTTGAAACCATTTAAGATGAAATATATTAAACTTAAACCTTCAGAATATTAAAAGCCAGGACAATGGGTGCTTTCTGTAAAATAGATTTATTCCTTGAAAATAAACTCTCTTCTATTAGAAATGCCAAAAAATATGCACAGATCATAAGTATATAGTTTGGTGAATTCTCACAAAATAAATACATCCATATAACCAGCATTCACATCAAGAAAAAGAATATTACCAACATCCCAAAGCCTTCTTGCATTGCCTTCTACCCAGTATTTCATGCAACAGCTCTCTTTGCTGCTAACTCAAGACTATTTTTGCTCAGTTTTGAACATTGCATAAATGCAATCCTGCATCTTTCTTGTAACACTGTGTTTGTGATACTGGTGCATGTGGTTGTGTGGGGTTGTTTGTTCTCATGACTATATAATGCAGGGATATGTCACAATTTACGTTTTTATTTGTTTTACATTAGAGGGATATTTGGATTGTTTCCAGTTTTTATTTCATGAATAATTCCACAATTAACAGTCTTATGTGTGTTCTGGGTGCATTTATTTTGAGTACTTATCTACGGAGTACAGATCCTTACAAGTTTTGATGGATATTGCCAAATGGTGTTGCAGAATGACTGTACCTGTTTATACCACCTGGGTGTGAGGGTTCTAGATGCTTTGCTTTGAGGTTAACATTTGGTATTGTCTCTAGTTTTCATTTTTGCTATTCTTGAAGGTATAAAGAGCTGTATCACTGTCTCAGTTAGATATTGCTGTATAACAAAACACCAAAACTTAGAAGCTTAAAATAAGCACTATTTTACTGCACGGGACAATTACAAGGGTCAGTAGTTTGGCCAGGGTCGGTAGGGCAGTGCTTTTGCATAATCTTTCCAGAGGACACACATGCCCCTGTAGTTCTCTAGTGGCTAACTTGGATAGTCCAACGTGGCCACACTCACATGGCTGATGGACAGCCAAGCTGTCCATATGTTTCCTCATCCTCAAGGCGGTTAACCTGTGTTGCTTCACCTGGTGGCGGCAGCATTCCAAGGAGGCACACAATATCACTTCTCCCACATTCTCCTCCCTGAAGCAAGCTATAAGGCCATCCCAGATCCAAGTCCTCTGAGATCTTGTATAAATATATTGTACTCATGGAAATAAACATTATCTTTTTATGGGAGAAAAACACAAATTCTCATTTCAAAGAATCATGCCTGCAGAGATAAAGGTCAGTGAAGTCATGTTTCTAACATGACAGTCAAGCAATCTAACAGCAGTTATTGTTTATTAATTTATATTCCCCTAGTGATTAATGGATTTTAGCACTTTCTCGTAAGTTCAAGGCCCTTACCTTCTTTTGTTAACTGCCTATTTAAGTCTTCTGTCCTTAAAATATATAATATATATTTTGGACAAATGTCTTTTTTTAGATATATCTGTTGTATATATTCTCTGTTCTATACACTGGCCTTCAGTGTCTGTCCTGTAATAAATGTAAATTATTAATTTTAATGTACTTCTTGTTAGAATTTTTTTCTTTAAAAATAACATTTTTTCTCCTGTTTGAGAAATATTTGTGTACCAGAATATCTGAAGATATATTTTATATTTTATTCTACAGTTTTATATTTACATGAGCAATCCACCTGAAATTGAATTTTGTGTAAACTGGGAAGTAGAGGGTCAAGATTCATTATACTCACTATATTTTCCATATTATATCCAATTAATTCAATACAATGTATTTATACACTACTTCAGAGTGTCACCTTTGCCATACAGTAGATGACTGTATATGTGTATAGAGGTTTGTGGACCCTCTATTTTTCCAATTTACGTATTTGTCTATTCTTGCACCACTATAACAACTTTTATTGTACTTTTATAAAGCTCGTTATCTGATATTGCAAGTCCTCCAGAATAGTCCTCTGCCCTTGAAGATCGTGTCAGTTATTCTTAGTTCTTTCCATGTCCCTAAACATTTTAGAATTACTGTGTCATTCCTGAAAACAACCAGCTTGGATTTTGACTGAGGAGATATTACCTAGAACAATTTGTGAAGAAATGGCATGTTTGCAATATCAAGTCTTCCAGCCCACAAACATGATATATCCCTCCACGTATATCATTCATCTTTAATTTATAGTTAACATAAACCACAATTTCTTTATCCAT
Organism: Panthera onca; assembly: GCF_046562875.1. Taxonomy (NCBI): domain Eukaryota; kingdom Metazoa; phylum Chordata; class Mammalia; order Carnivora; family Felidae; genus Panthera; species Panthera onca. The sequence continues at coordinate 112,219,847 of NC_138346.1, forward strand.
TCAGCAGTTGATGGACATTTAGGTTCTTTCCATAATTTGGCTATTGTTGAAAGTGCTGCTATAAACATTGGGGTACAAGTGCCCCTATGCATCAGCACTCCTGTATCCCTTGGGTAAATTCCTAGCAGTGCTATTGCTGGGTCATAGGGTAGATCTATTTTTAATTTTTTGAGGAACCCCAACACTTATGCTAAGTGAAATAAGTCAGAAAGACAGATACCATATGTTTTCACTCTTATGTGGATCCTGAGAAACTTAACAGACGACCATGGGGGAGGGGAAGAAAAAAAAAGTTAGAGAGGGAGAGAACCAAACCATAAGAGACTCTTAAAAACTGAGAATAAATTGAGGGTTGATGGGGGGTTGGAGGGAGGGGAGTGTGGGTGATGGGCATTGAGGAGGGCACCTGTTGGGATGAGCACTGGATGTTGTATGGAAACCAATTTGACAATAAATTTCATATTAAAAAATAATAATTTATAGTTAATAGTATTATAGAGTCCTCAGTGTAGAGATATTGAACATCTTTAATGACATGCCTAATTATTTCATTTTTAATTGAAATTTTATGAGATTACTGTAGAATTACATGCATTTGCAAGAAATGATAATAAAATGATTATGCCTATAACTAACAAAGGTCCCCTCAAATGTAACATTTTATAAAATTATAATACAGTATCACAACCAAGATACAATCTACTGATCTTGTATTTCCCCAGTTTTACTGGACTGTTTTGTGCTGATGTGTGCATTGAGTTCTATACAATTTTATCATAATTATAGATTTGTGTATCCACTACCACTGTCAAGATATATCAGTTTCCATCACCACAAAGATCCCTTATGTTGCCTATATATAACCAAATCTGACTTCTTCATGCCATTCACCTCCCTGTCCCTAATCCCTGGCATTAACTAATCTGCTCTTCATTTCTAAAGTATTGCCATTTCAAAATCTTGCCATTTACAACAATGTGGATGGAGCTAGAGAGTACAATGCTAAGTGAAATAAGTCAGTCAAAGATAAATATCATCTGATTTCACTAATATGTGGAATTTAAGAAACAAAACAAATGATTATCGGGAAAAAAGAGAGAAAGAGAAGCAAACCAAGAAACAGACTCCAGTATAGAGAACAGACTGGTGGTTACCAGAAAGGAAGTAGGGGATGGGTGAAAAAGGGGATGGGAATTAAGGAGGGCACTTGCTGTGATGAGCATCGTCATGTATGGATGTGCTGAACCATTAAATTGTACACTTGAAACTAATATTACACTTTGTGTTAACTAACTGGAATTTAAATAAAAACTTTTAAAAATGTCATCTCAAAAGTTATGTAAGTGGAGTACACATTTTCAAATTAGCCTTTTTTTTTTTCCAAGGAAGATTCCATGGAAATTCATCCAATTGGTGAATTGGAACTATCTATCAATAGTTCACTCATTTTAATTGCTGAGCAGTATCTAGTGGTATGCATATAACACAGTTTGTCCAACCATTCACCTGTTTAAACACATCTTGATTGTTTGCAGTTGTTGGTTATTATGACTAAAAATGCTCTGAACATTTATTTACATTTATGTACAATTTTTTAATAGAACCCTAAGTTTTCATTTCATTTCATTTCATTTCTAAGGGTACAACTGTGGGGTTACATGATGATTACATATTTAATTCTATAAGAAACTGAGCAACAATTTTCTAGAGTGACTGCATCATCCAGGTGTTTCCCATTCTCACCATTTTTGGATCAGTGCCACAATTTTGTTTTTAATTTTTAGCCTCTCTGATATGTTTGTACTGATATCTCATGGTGGTTTTAATTTGCATTTCCTTGGTGGCTAATTACTCTCATTTCATGAGCTTATTTGCCATCTGTATATCCTCTCTGGTGAAATTTCTGTGCATGACTTTTGCCCATTCTCTATTTGTTTTTTCTTTACCTATTAAATTTTTAGAGTCCATTAGATAGTCTAGGTAGTAGTTTGCAAATAGTTTCATCCAGTATATATTTGGTCTTTCATCATTTTTTTTAACGTTTTTTTATTTATTTTTGAGACAGAGAGAGACAGAGCATGAACGGGGGAGGGTCAGAGAGAGAGGGAGACACAGAATCTGAAGCAGGCTCCAGGCTCTGAGCTGTCAGCACAGAGCCCACGCAGGGCTCGAACTCACGGACCGCGAGATCATGACCTGAGCCGAACTCGGCCGCTTAACCGACTGAGCCACCCAGGCGCCCCTGATCTTTCATCATTTTTACATGGGCTTTTGCAGAGTACAAGTTTTTGATTGTTTTGGTTTTTATATTATCCAGTTTATAAAATTTTCTTTCTTTAATCATTTCTGATTATTGTGCTATTTTATATGCATTATTTAATCAGTTTATATTTATACTTTTAAATTTTTTAATGTTTATTTATTGAGAGACAGAGACAGAGCATGAGCAGGGGAGGGGCAGAGAGAGGAGAAGGCACAGAATCCGAAGCAGGCTCCAGGCTCGGAGCCATCAGCACAGAGCCCGGCACAGGGCTCGAACTCACAAACCACGAGATCGTGACCTGAGCCGGAATCAGACGCTCAACTGACTGAGCCACAATTTATACTTAATATAATTAATATAAATATTGACTCCCCAATTTTTATTTAATATAAATATTGACAGGTTTGGTCTTCTTTCATGTTACTATTATTTTCTGTTACTCAATTCTTTTATTTCCCCTTTTGTCTCTTTACCTTTTCTTAGACTAATGAGGCATTTATTTGCTTTCTATGAACTACTACTTGAACATTTTTTCAGACTTTATCCCATATATTTTAAATGCATTCTTGACTTATTGCTAACTACAATTAGTCATTTTATCTCTTCTCCAATAATTCCAAAACCTCAAAACACCTTACTTCATTTACCAACCTCTATTTTTTCAGCTACTGCTCTCAAACATTTTAATTCTAATATATTATAAACTTATGCCATGTCACCACTGTTGTTCATGCAGCCAATCCACCATCAATAATAATACATATCAATATTTCCATCTATATCTATATCTATATCTATATCTATATCTATATATTCTTCTATTTCTCTTAATATATTATTTTTTCCTGTAATTCCTATGGTGTCATCATCCTTGTGCTTAAAAAAAATTTTTTTTTTCATTTGGAGTGCCAGGGAGGTTCAGTTGGTTAAGCATCCCACTTTGGCTTAGGTCATGATCTCATGGTTTGTGGGTTCAAGCCCCGTGTCAGGCTCTGTACTGATGGCTCAGAGCCTGGAGCCTGCTTTGGATTCTGTGTCTCCCTCTATCTCTGCCCCTCCCCCACTTGCCCTCTCTCTCTGTCTCTCACTCTCTCTCTCTCACACAAAAATTGAATTTTTAAAAAATTAAAAATTTTTTTTCATTTGGATTTGTTTCTTTTTTGGTACAGTTCTGTTAGCAAGAAATTCTCTCAGTGTTTAATATAACTTAACTGATAGAATAGTTTTTCTCATAATGGAGCCAATTTATTTTTAGCTATCACTTTAGTTTTAGCATGGATACAAGAAATATTGGAATTAAAACTTAGATTATTTTAGGGGCACCTGGGTGGCTTAGTCGGTTAAGCGTACAACTTTGGCTCAGGTCATGATCTCATGGTTCCAGCCCTGTGTTGGGCTTTCTGCTGACAGCTCAGAACCTGGAGCCTGCTTTGCAGATTCTATCTTCTCTCTCTGTCCCTCCCCTGCTCGTACTCTGTCTCTCTCTCTTTCTCTCTCTCACTCTCTCTCTCAAAAATAAATTTAAAAATCATTAAAAATAGATTATTTTATAAAATGAGTCAATTGGCCTAAATGACAAGTCATGCTTTGCTGAGTAACATGTAAACATTCCTTCTTCAGACATTTGTCAATACATCATCTTCCAGTCAAGTCTTCTTAAAACATCACTTTTGAAATAGGTATTGGTCTATCTTCTGCCAACTCTTGTCTTCTGGTTTTTATGTGACTATTAATAATACTATGGCCCTAATGATTGTTTTGTCAGCATTTTGTGCATGTTTATTAACATTCTTGAGAAAACAACTGGTACTTACTTTGTCCTTATTTATTTATTCTGTTTTGAGCTCATTGCTTCTGAAAGGGTTTTTGCTCCTAAAACATTTTCTGAAAGCATTACCAAGTAATACAATTAAGAAGTAGTTTTAGGGGCACGTGGGTGGTTCAGTTGGTTAAGCGTTCAACTTCGTCTCAGGTCTTAATTTTGCTGTTGGTGGGTTCGAGCCCCGCATAGGATCTGTGCTGGCAGCTCAGAGCCTGGAGCCTGCTTCAGATTCTGTGTCTACCTCTCTCTACCCCTTCCCTACTCATACTCTGTTTCTCTCTCAAAAATAAATAAAACTTTTTTTTAAAGAAGAAGTAGTTTTAGAGGCTAAAAAAAAATAGTAAGAGCCCTCAGAACATTGTCTACATCCTCAATGGCCAGTCTCATCATTGTCTGTTATTTTTTATCATATTAGACCTGCATTCAATTTACTGTTATATCTGTTTCCACAGAGCCTACTGACGCAAAACCAGAGGTTTGTACAGCTCCCAGGGTGCTAAACACTGTGACACATTCAAGAGACTGGCTGGAGCAGCAGCTTTACGTATGTCTCCAACCACCGTAGAGACTGCAAAAAATTAACGGTCTCTTGCCAATGCAACCTATTTTGTCCGCATGCTTTCTGCATACTGACCTCAGTAAAGGACATATTTGTTATGGCCTCGAAAAGATGAACAAAAAGGGACACAGGTTGTTGCTGGTGATTTTAGTTCTAATCATGTATTCAATTGGAAAACTGTGTTTACTGCATATACTTTGCATACCTACATTTCATAGATTCATTTCATTCATACAACAAAACCATGGCAGAAACAGGAGTTATAAAGTTCAGGTTTACCAAACCCAACCTGAGTTATTTTTTTCCAATCTGAATTATTTTAATGCAACTATTAATAATAAGAGCTGTTAAAATCTAAAATCTGTTAAAATATAAATTCTAACCAGATAAAATGCCAAGACAATGGTAGTGAAGATTTGTGGTCACCAAGGACTCATAGAAGAGGTTCAGCAGAATGAGATAAATACATGGAAAAAAGGTCCAAGTAGTAGTAAAGAGGTAATAGTCACAGTGATAAGGTGATCAGGGATTACCACTCAGTGCAGGTGGAGATAACTCAAAGTTTCTGTTAATTACTCACATATCTGATACTTGGTTTGCTGTATATCACTCTTTGCATTAACAGTACAAGTGTTTCCTTTTTTTAAAGGTTAAGTAATTCTCAGCAAGTATTCTTAATCCAAGAATCCATTTATCAGCTACTGTTATGAATAAGCAGTTAAGTATCTCTGGTCCCTGCAGGATCAAAACTATATGAGGAGCACTGTCTATAGAGTATTGAAATTTCAAGGTCAGCCATATTCAAGTGCCACCTCAGCAAAGACAATGAAACAGGAATGTTACATATGTAGTCACAGATCAGAGTTTTAATTCATGAAAGAGTATATGTGAATAAAACAGATTATGAAATGTCAGGTTAGAAAGTTGAGTTGACCAAATTAGAAGAGTATCACATGGCAAGTGAAAGAAAGGATTGAAACATTGATCCTTAGGCACAGCAAGCTGTTGAAAGATTGGGAACAAGAAGGGTACTAGCACAGTATATTAGAAGAAGATAATCTGATAGAGATGTTAAGGACAGGATGGAGGGTGAGATGGAGGAAAATCATGAAGGCAAGGTCACTCATTAGAAGCCCTAACAATCATCCAAGAGTGAGGCAACAAGATTAAGGAGTTGCTTTTCCTCTGATATTGGATTTACTTTGTATTTTTAAATTTCACTACTGACTAAAAGTTTTGTGATAGAATAAAAATCTGCAGGCTGGGGCTCATGTGATATGAACAGATTGGATTCCAGAAGTTCTCTGTGTCTACAATTCTACTATTGGATCATCAGTCATTTCAGGGGTAAAGGCTTCCACCTGCCAATTGTACTACTCTGCCAACAGCCCCGATTTCCCTGGGAGGTAGAAAACCACACTGAAACTATGAACATTTCTGATTGAATCGGATGACTTCCTCTTAGTGCCCTCACCCTGGGTGAGTTCTTTAACTTAGAAGTTTCACTGATGCTTCATTACTAGTGTATAAGAATGCAACTGATTTCTGTACATTAATTTTGTATCCTGCGACTTTGCTGAACTCATGTATCAGTTCTAGCAGACTTTTGGTGGAGTCTATAGGGCTTTCCATGTATAATATCATGTCATCTGCAAAAAGTGAAAGCTTGACTTCATCTTTGCCAATTTTGATGCCTTTGATTTCCTTTTGTTGTCCGATTGCTGATGCTAGAACTTCCAACACTATGTTAAACAACAGCAGTGAGAGTGGACATCCCTGTCGTGTTCCTGATCTCAGGGGGAAAGCTCTCAGTTTTTCCCCATTGAGGATGATATTAGCTGTGGACTTTACATAAATGGCTTTTATGATGTTTAAATATGTTCCTTCTATCCCGACTTTCTCGAGGGTTTTTATTAAGACAGGATGCTGAATTTTGTCAAATGCTTTTTCTGCATTGATTGACAGGATCACATGGTTCTTATCTTTTCTTTATTAATGTGATGTATCACACTGATAAAAGTTTCACTCAGAATGGCTCAATCTAAAACAAGAAATTAGAGGGGCATCTGGGTGGCTCATTTGGTTAAGCATCCAACTTCAGCTCAGGTCATGATCTCACAGTTTGTGAGTTCAAGGCCTGCATTGGGCTCTGTGCTGACAGCTCAGAGCCTGGAGCCTGCTTCAGATTCTGTGTCTTCCTCTCTCTTTGCCCCTTCCCCTGCTCATGCTCTGTCTCTCTCTGTCTCAGAAATAAATAAAACATTGAAAAAAAATTTAAAACAGGAAATGTAAGACCCCAAGGCATAAAGGGGAAGAAAGAAGGACTCTTTTTCATTTTATGTTGGTTGCTTTAACATCTCATTTAATTCCTCAATATTAGAACATGGATATTATAATATCCATCAACAGATAAAAAATTAAGATTTTGCTTAAATTAAATAAGAATATAAAGCTAGTAGTTGGCAGAGCAAATATTCTAGGCCAGATGTAATTAACTGTGGAGTTTATATATTTTCCATCACTGAGCTATCTCTTGTGGACAAAAACAGGAGAAAAGGAATCAAAGAGAATCCTGATTTTCATGTAGTCATCATTGTAATTATAAACCAGAAAATATATGTCTTTTTATTCTTCCACTTATGTATAACTTAGATTGACTAATTTATTGTTACCTGAATATATACAGTATGCCAATTTAGAGCAAGAATAAAGAAATGCAACGTTTAAGTGTAAGATATATGTATCTATATCTATATCTATCATCTATATCTATAATCAATTGTGATTAGTCACTGCCTATGCTATTCTGGTAATAGTAATTATATTCTGAGGAAACAATTTTTCTTTTTCAAAGGAAATCCTAGAATTCATAATCAGCTTCACCAAGCATAAAGAAAGCATAAGACACTCTCAACATGATGCCATGAACACAAAGATGAAATATGGTGAGTAGGACCATGAATGGGAACCAATGAGCTTCACCAACACAAGACTCTGCTGAGGATACCAGCATAAGAGTGTCTTCTCCATACCACTGCCCTTAGAAACAGATAGTCACACTGAGTTCTGCTGTTATGACACTGGGTGTTCCCCCAAAACACTGGTTTATTTAGCTGGTCCCTGTCATTCTTCACTCTTGGTTGTCTCTAGTAGGACCTTACTGAAGGTGCATTGTAGACCTACAGGTGAATGTTCATTTGGAACCCACATACCAGTATGGTACTATGGGAAAAAAGAGTTCATATGTCATATTTCATCATCAATCAACCCAACAAGTCAGTGCTTGCCATAGGACAGAGCTGAAGAACTCACAATGTGTGAGAAAGGTCTGGGGCCTGGTGTCCTCAAGCCTACAGAAAGGAGAGGGACAACTTGTTGGGACACTAAATGATGAATGGAGAGTTCAGACAGAGCTGAGCCCCATTAATAATTCACCTCCATGCCAGTGGGAGCATGACACTAAATGATTAAAGACACTCTTTTGCCACAATTCAGTGAATGCATGATTTTAACAGAATCCATGCGTTTTCTTATAATTCATTCAATTATTTTCTTTAGCCATTCATCTGATAAACATTCTTTAAACTATTCACATATGCTGGACAATTTTCCATCCGTTTAGAGTTACCAGGAAAATATGACAAATCACAATGAGTTACCACTGCACAACTACTAGAATGGCTGAAATTAAAATTTTAAATATGAGAGCATATTTTCAGAAAAAGGGGAAAATTTATTCATTTCTGATGAGAACTAAAATTGATATAGTCATTTTGTAAAACTGTTTGGCACTCTCCATGAAAGCTAAGTGTCTGTATACCATATGAGACAGAAATTTTCCACTAAAGCTAAGTGTCTGCATGCCATATGACACAGAAATTTCACCCCTAATATGTATTCAACAAAAGTGGATAATTATATCACTAAAAGACATATTCAAATATTTCCCAAAGTGGAAACAACCCTAAAAAGATGAATAAATAAATTGTGATATTTTTGTACAATGGAATACTATTTATCAAGGAAAATGAACAAAATAAAACTAGTTTCTGTAACACAAGTGAGCTTTACAGACAACATTCCTTGAAAGCAGACAAAAACAAAAGAGTAGACTGAATTATTGTATTTACACAAAATTCAAAATTAGGATAACTGATGTATGGTGTTTGATCAGGACAGTGTTTACTGTTGGTAGGACAAAGTGTTTAGTAAAGGGACAAGAACGGGGCTTCTGGGATGCTGGTGATATTGTTTTCTATATTGGTTACATGGATGTGTTACTTTATGATAACACTGTGAGCACTTATAACTTATGCAATTTTCTAGGTATTAAATTCCAAGTTAAAATGTTTATTAAAAGGAAAAAATGAAATGAAAAACAGAAAATGAGAAGGCTATGGAATGTTTTATTATTTAAAAGATAGACTGTGTTTGGATGTGTGATCTCAGACATCTCAGAAAGGTGTCCTAGGATGGACTGAGAGATGCTTACCCAGTGGACTCAAAGTCGCAAGCAACTTTCCTCCCTGGAGTTCTGGAGCCTCTCTAAAAGTTTTTTTTTTTAATAGTCCTTATCTAGATTCCTCACCCTGCAAAATGTCTTCTAGAGGGTTGTCATCACAACATAAAAGCCTCTGCATATGTTGTTCTAAGTATTGGTGAGAATGGGAAACAGGGCTTCTGACATCTACCTGTTGAATCATTGCTTCAAAATTTCCTCTTTGTCTTTAGTTTTCAGAGGCGTGAAATATATTGTGCCCATGGCCAGCTGTTTCTTTACTTTTCAATTATTTATTGTTTCTGACTTCTCGTCTTCAAGGATCTCTTAGTTTATTGTATGTTACTCATTTTGGAACATTTGCAGTGTTGTTTCCCCAAATATGTCTTCAGACCCATTCTTTTCTCTTTCTGGGATTCTAATTGTGTAAAACCATTTGATATTGTCCCCCAGTTTTTGGATGTACTCTCCCACTTTTTTTTTCACTTCATTCCTCTTTGTGTTTCAGTTTGGGTAATTTCTGTTGGCCTGTCTTCAAGTTCCCTGATTATTTTTTAACTATGTCAAGTTCCCTGCAGAGTCCATTGAAAGTATCCTTCATAGAAATCATCTGTGCTTCTGACTGCTCACTTTTCCAAGTGATTCTTAGTTGCCATCTCTTGCTGCAATTGCTTACCTGATCTTACATGTTTTATATCCTTTCCAGTTAGTCATAGTTACTTTAAGTTATCTGTCTTAGAGCTCTAACATCTGTGTCATATCTGAGTCTTGTTCTGCTCATTGCTCCTTCACATCCCTCCTCATTTTTGTTGAAATTGATTGTATATAATGATGTAAATATTTTTTATACTTACTTATGAGTGAAACTTCTCTTCAGCTAGGCCTTTGGTAAACGTGTGTGTGTTAATCAAATTTAAAGCCAGTTGGGCTTGGTTTAAAGTTTTTTGTTAGACTTAGTGCAACTAAAGGTTAAAATCACTTGACTCCCCGTAAGTGTCTCTCTTGGTTTAGGGTCCTCTTGTTATACTGTTCTCCAGAGACTGTCTTTCTCGCTCAGCTTTCCTAGCTATTATTTTAACCTAACACTTGTTAACATGGTGGTGAAGAGTGGACAAGGGGTTGGGTATGTTTTTAATGCTTTTCTTAAGCCTCAGTCTTAGGCAGGCAGGTCTTAGGATGTGGACTTCACAAGTGATCTTTCCTCTACTAGATGAATTCTGGGCCTAGCATTCATCCATGTTCTTACCCCAGGGGAAGACTTTTGTTTCCTTCCCCAATCCCTCTTAGCTTCTGCAGCTGATGTGAGTTGACAGGAGTATCGTTGGATAGAGTTTGGTTATTTTTCCTCTAAAGTTAAGCCTATCTGTCCATGGTTGTGATTGGTTTGGACAAATTTGACTGTGGTTTCTATTCCCTTCCCTCAACCAAACTACAGGGGAAAACTTCTCTGGGTTCTTCACAGTCACCCCAGCAGGATGAAGTGTGAGGACCTGCAGAGTTCCTGGAGAAAGAGTCCACAAGAGGATATGACAATCCCCATGGCCTCAGACCCTAGACTTTTTCACATTCATGCTAGCCCACAACTGGCCTTTAGAAAATGGTTAAACTTTTCTAGTCTAATGTTCTTACTGGCATGGTCTCTGAGCCAGGAAAATGATCTTACTTTGTTTTCTTGAAAGGTACTATCTCCCTCTGTAAATTACAGGTTAACTATTTGCCATATGACCTCAGTTCTCTGACTCAAAAAAGGGCATTAATTTGCAGTTTTCCAGCTTGTTTCTTGTAGTAAGAGTAAGAGTGATATGCTTTTTAGCATATATTTATATCTTAAAACTGATATCTATTGACACTTAATGCATTTAATAATTCCTTAATAATTGAGTTTGACCAACTCCAAATAATACAGGTACTTTCGACCAGAGAGCCATTACTTTATAACTTTATGTGGAAACATACTCTGTTTCTCTAGAGAGAGTCATCCTTCCAGAGGTGGCTGAATAAGTTGAAAAAATACAAACAGATTCTCTAATAAGCATTCTTCTGTAGAAATAGATCACTTTACTTATCCATAGAAGATATAAAGAATTTTCAATAATATATCAATTATTAATAAAATTGTTCTTAGATTTGAAAATAATGTAAACTACAATAAGTAAAAATTATACTATAATAACTAAATAATCTTCAAATATATTTTAAAGGCTTTTAGATGAAGAATAAATAAAAACATAAGCTGTAGACTACTTAGATATTAGGAAAAGAAAAAGAAACCATTATATATAAAACATAAGACATAAAATCAAAGCTATATGTAGAAAACAATTCAAGTCCAGGAATACCCTTACTATTAAATAAGATAGAATGAATATAAGTAACTTTTCATCCAAAAAATCTGGAAAATCTTACTTGATAATCTTTTTTTTCCAGATTCCTTCTGGCCATGAAAAGTATACCTTCTTTCTCATTCTATCTTACTTTAATAGTAAGGGTATTCATTATTTGAATTGATTCCCTTGTAGGGAATATGTTTTTCTCTCTTATAGCTTTTAGGATAATTTCTTTAGTTTTCAGTTTAAATATGATGTGTCAAGGCATGAATTTTTCTGGGTTTATCCTAGTTGGGGTATGCTCAAGTTTCTGACCCTGTGAGTTTGTGTCTCATACCAAATTTGGGATGTTTTAAACCATTAGTTCTTCAAATATATTTTCAAGACCTCATTCTTTCTCCACTCTTTTTGGGACCCTAAGATACAAATATTTGGTTTTTTGTTATAGTTTCACAGATTCTGGAGGCTATTTTGGTGGTGGTGGTGTTGCTATTTTTCCTTATAGTCTATTTGCTCTCTGTTGTTCAGATTGAGTACATTGTATTATCTGTTTCAAGTTCACAAATTCTGTATTCTGCCATATGCACTCTACCACTGAATACATCCAGCAAGTTCTTTATTTTGGTTATTATAGTTTTCAGTTCTATTTTCTATTTGGCTCTTTTTTCATAACTTCTGTGTCTTTTCTGAGCTCCTCTCTTTTTTAAATTTCTTCAGAGAAAATTCATAACTAGTTTAAGTGACTCTATGATGTCTAATATCTTTGTTCTAATATCTTTGTTAAACAAATCCAACTTTTCAGGTTCATTTCAATGTAGTGTCTTTTTATTTTCTTTTTATTTAAGTCATGATTATTGTGGTTCTTTGTATTATTAGTGATTTTTTATTGTATTCTTAATATTCTACACATTATGAGTTCTGAATCCTGTATAAATCTTCTATTTTAGCAGGCAGTCACCTAGTTTAAGTTTAGCATGCAGGTTCTAACATTTTGAGAAAACCCACAAAAGTCACTAGGGAATGGGTGTAGATGGGCCCAAAATAATGAAATCTTGCGATAAACCTACAATATAATTACTTTATACTTCTAGGATAGATAGGTACAAGGAAAATGGATGGCGAAGAAAAGGACTGAATCAGTGCTGCATCAGTATGAGATTTGTAAAATGCTTCCTCTTTCAGTGGACTTCAATTTCAAAGGGAATTAATAACCATGTCAATCTTCAGTTCAATTATAGTTAATAGACTGCATGCATGTTATGTGCTGGCTGCAATACCAGGTACTCAGGTTACCAATGAGGGATGAAATTTTCACTATGTTCAACTCCTCAGCCAGAAGGAGATATATATATATATATATATATATATATATATATATATATATATGAACAAGTGATTTTGCAAAAATAAGAAAGAAAAGAAAAGAAAAAAGAAGAAAAAAGTTATTAACCTATAAGGGAAGACAGATCAGGTTTGCAGCAGAGCTATCCACAGAAATGTGGCAGGCCAGACAGGAGTGGTAGGGCATATTCAACATGCTGAATTGGAAAAATATGCAGCTAATAGTTCTTTATCCATCAAGGCTGTCATTCAAAGTGGAAGAAGACATAAAAAGTTTCCCAAACAAAAATGAAAGGAGTTCATGATCACTAAACCAGACCTGCAGAAATTTTAAGGGGAACTCTTTGAGTGGAGAAAAGATGAAACAAAACTAAAAAGACCAAAAGCAACAAAGACTAGAAAGGAACAGAGAACATCACCAGAAACTCCAACTATACAGACAACACAATGACACTAAATTCTTATCTTTCAGTATAACTGACTCTAAATGTCAATGGACTAAACACTCCAATCAAAAGACATAGGGTATCAAAATGGATAAGAATACAAGACCCATCTATATGCTGCTTACAAGAGACTCATTTTAGACCTAAACACACGTGCAGATTGAAAATAAGGGGATGGAGGGGTGCCTGGGTGGCTCAGTCGGTTAAGCATCCAACTTCAGTTCATGATCTCCCAGTTTGTGAGTTTGGCCCTTCATCCAGCTCTGTGCTGACAGCTCAGAGCTTGGAGTCTGCATCGCATTCTGTGTCTCCCTCTCTCACTGCCCACCCTGCTTGTGCTCTGTCTGTCTGTCTCTCTCAAAAATAAACATTAATTAAAAAAAAGAAAGTAAGGGGATGGAGAACTATCTATCATGCCAATGGTCATCAAGAGACAGCTGGATTAGCCATACTTATATCAGACTAACTAGATTTTAAGATAAAGAGTGTAACAAGAGATGAAGAAACACATTGTATCATAATTAAGGAGTCTATCCACCAAGAAGATCTAACAATTATAAATGTTTATGCCACCAACATGAGAGCACCCAAATATATAAATCAATCACAAAAATAAACAAACTCCTTGATAATAATACTATAATAATAGGGAACTTCAACACTCCACTTACAGCAATGGACAGATTATCTAAGCAGAAATCAACAAGGAACAATGCCTTTGAATGGCACACTGGACCTGATGGATGTAACAGATATATTCAGAACATTTCATCCTAAAGCTGAAGAATACATATTCTTCTCAAGTGTACATGGAACATTCTCCAGAACAGATCATATACTGGGACAGAAATCAGCCGTCAACAGTACAAAATGATCAAGATCATACCATGCATATTTTCAGACCACAACACTACAAAACTTGAAATCAACCACAAGAAAAAAAAATTGGAAAGACCACAAATATTTGGATATTAAAGAACATCCTACTAAAGAATGAATAGGTTAACCAAGAAATTAAAGAGGAAATTAAAAGTACATGGAAGCCAATGAAAATGGTAACACGACAGCTCCAAATTGGGATGCAGCCAAGGCAGTCCTAAGAGGGAGGTATATAGCAATCCAGGACTTCCTAAAGAAGGAAGAAAGGTCTCAGGCACACAACTTAACCTTATACTTTAAAAAGTTGGAAAAAGAACAGCAAATAAAGACCAAAACCAGCAGAAGAAATGAAATAATAAAGATTAGAGCATAAATAAATGATATCAAAATTTTTAAAAAATGGTAGAACAGATCAATGAAACCAGGAACTAGTTCTTTGAAAGAATAAACAAAATCAATAAGGCCCTAGCCAGACTGATCAAAAAGAAAATGAACCCAAATAAATAAAATCAAGAATGAAAGAGAAGAGATTACAACTAACACCACAGAAATACAAACAATAATAAGAGAATATTGTGAGCAATTATATGCCAATAAATTGGGCAATCTGGAACAAATGGAAAAATTCCTAGAAACATATAAACTACCAAAACTGAAACAGGAAGAAATAGAAAATTTGAACAGACCCATAACCTGTAAAGAAATCTAATTTGTAATCAAAAATCTCCCAAAAAGCAAGAGTCCGAGGCCAGATGGCTTTCCAGGGGAATTCTACCAAACATTTAAAGAAGAGTTAACACCTATTCTTTTGAAACTGTTCCCAAAAACAGAAGTGGGAGTATAGCTTCCAATCTCATTATACAAGACGAGCATTATCTTGATTCCAAAACTAAAGAGCCAACTAAAAAGAACTACAAACCAATTTCCCTGAAAAGCATGGATCCAAAAATTCTCAACAAGGTACAAGCCAACTTAATCCAACAATTCATTAAAAAAAATATTCACCACGATAAAGTGGAATTTATACTTGGGATCAAGGTTGGTTCAATATCCGCAAATCAACCAATGTGATACATCACATTAATAAAAGAATGAATAAGAACCACATGATCCCCTCAATAGATGCAGAGAAAGCATTTGACAAAATACAGCATCTTTTCTTGATAAAAACCCTCAAGAGAGTAGGGATAGGGAGCCAAAACATGAGAGATTCTTAAAAACTGAGAACAAACTGTGGGCTGATGGGGTATGGGAGGGAAGGGAGGGTGGGTGATGGGTATTGAGGAGGGCACCTGTTGGGATGAGCACTGGGTGTTGTATGGAAACCAATTTGACAATAAATTTCATATTAAAAAAACGGATCATATCTCAAGATCATAAAAGCCATATACAAAAGACCTGCTGCTAATATCATTCTCAATGGGGAAAAATTGAGAGCTTTCCCTTTAAGTTCAAGAACACAAGGATGTCCACTCTCACCACTGTTATTCAACATAGTGTTGGAAGTCCTAGCCTCAGCAATCAGACAACACAAAGAAATAAAAGACATCCAAATCGCAATGAGAAAGTCAAACTTTCACTCTTCACAGATGACATGATACTCTATATGAACACCCAAAATATACCACCAAAAAACTGCTAGAACTAATCCATGAATTCAGCAAAGTTTCAGGATGTAAAATAAATGCACAGAAATTGGTTGCATTCCTATAAACATAAAGAAAGTAGCAGAAAGAAAATCAAGGAATTGATCCCATTTACAATTGTGCCAAAAAGCATATAATACCTAGGAATAAACTTAATCAAAGAGGTGAAAAATCTATACACTGAAAACTATAGAAAGTTTGTGAAAGAAATTGAAGACACAAAAAAATGGAAAAAAAATATTCCATGCTCATGGATTGGAAGAAAAAATATTACTAAAATGTCAATACTACCCAAAGCAATCTACATATTCAATGCAATTCTTATCAAAATAACACCAGCATTCCTCACAGAGCTAGAACAAATAATCCTAAAATTTGTATAAAACCAAAAAAGTCCCCAAATAGCCAAAGCAATCCTGAAAAAGAAACCAAGTTTGGAGGCATCACAATCCTAGACTTCAAGATGTATTATAAAACAGTAATTATCAAGACAGCATGGTACTGGCACAAAAATAGACACATAGATCAATGGAACAGAATAAAGAATCCGGAAATGGACCCCAAACTGTATGGCCAAGTATTCTTTGACAAAGCAGGAAAGCATATCCAATGTAATGAAGACAGTCTCTTCAGCAAATGGTCCTAGGAAAACTGGACAGTGACATGCAGAAAAATGAAACCTGGACCACTTTCTTACAACATTCATAAAAAATAAACTAAAATGGATGAAAGACCTAAGTGTAAGACAGAAAGCCATCAAAATCCTCAAGGAGAAAGCAGGCAAAACCTCTTTGACCTGAGCCACAGCAACTTCTCACTCAACATGTCTCTGGATGCAAGGGAAACAAAAGCAAAAATGAACTATTGAGACCTCATCAAGATTAAAAAAAAAAAAAACCCTCCTTTTTGTCATCAGCAAAACTAAAGAGCAACCAATGGAATGGGAGAAGATATTTGCAAATGACATATCAGATAAAGAGTTAATATCCAAAATCCATAAAGAACTTACCAAACTCAACACCCAAAAACAAATAATGCAGAAAAGAAATGATCAAAAGACATGAATAGACACTTCTCCAAAGAAGACATCCAGATGGCTAACAGACACATGAAAAAATGCTTAACATCACTCATAATCAAGGAAGTACAAATCAAAACCACATTACCTCACCCCTGTCAGAATGGCTAACATTAACAACTCAGGCAACAACAGATGTTGGTGAGGATGCAGAAAAAGAGGAACCCTTTTGCACTGCTAGTGGGAATGCAAACTGGTGCAGCCACTGTGGAACACAGTATGGATGTTCCTCAAAAAATTAAAAGTAGAACTACCCTATGACCCAGGAATTTCATTACTAGGTATTTATTCAAAGGATACAGGTGTGCTGTTTTGAAGGGGCACATGCACCCCAATTTTTATAGCAGTGCTATCACCAATAGCCAAAGTATGGAAAGAGTCCAAATGTCTTCTGACGGATGAATGGATAAAGAAGATGTAGTGTGAGTGTGAGTGTGAGTGTGTGTGTGTGTGTGTGTGTGTGTGTGTGTATAGTAACTTGGCAATCAAAAAGAATGAAATCTTGCCATTTGCAACAACGTGGATGGAACTAGAGTGTATTATGTTAAGTGAAATTAGTCAGAGAAAGGCAAATATCATATGACTTCACTCATGTGGAATTTAATATTCAAAAAAAAAGAAACTAAGGGAAGCAAAAATAATATAAAAATAGAGAGGAGGTGAAACCATAAAAGACTCTTAAATGCAGAGAGAAAACTGAGGGTTACTGGAGGAGTTTGGTGTGTGGGGATGGACTAAATGGGCAAGGGGCATTAAGGAGGACACTTTTTGGGATGAGCACTGGGTGTTATATGTAGGGGACAGTCACTGGATTCTACTCTTGAAATCATTATTGCAGTATATGCTAACTAACTTGAATGTAAATTAATCAAAATAAGTAAGTAAACAAAAATTTAAAAGAGAAGAAAGAAAAGAACAAAAGGTAACTGGATTAGAAATTGTGTTTGGTAAGCACAAACTCCCAACTCCAGAAGTTTGTTGTTTGTTTGTTTGTTTGTTTGTTTGTTTTAAATTGTGGGCTTCATTCTTCACATAAATAAGTCCAGAATTACTTGTCCAAGGTTGTGATATAGGCTCTAGAAAGTCACCAAAGACCCAGGCTCCTTAATTCTTTTTGCTTCACCATCTTGGTATGTTCCTTCTTCAAGATCATAATATGACTGCTGGAGCTCTCCCCTTACACCTGAGTTCCAGAGAGGAAGAAAGGGAAGGTCAAGGAGCAAAAAACACTTCTCCCAGTTTCCCAGAAGCCCCATTCAATGATATCTACTTATATTTCATTGGTCACTCTTACTCCAGTGGAGTGTGAGATAATTTTTTAGCTGAGTACATTGACAGTCTGAATAAAGATGAAATTTGTTACTAAGTGTATCAATCAAGATTCAGGAATAGAAGCAGGATAATTATGAGGAATTACAAGGATAAACTGGAACCTACAAGCATGGCTTGAGGATAAACTGCAACCTATACAGATAAAGTGAAACCTACATCTGTCTCTCACTGCCTCCAACCTTAATGACATGGGTGACCTGAGGGAAAATTTGATGCTCTTTGCCAATGGGTGATGCATTCATTCTGCCCAGGACTCAGAGAAGCTGAAGGAAGCAATATGGTAGAACTGCAGGAGCCATGAGCCAACAAGGTGAGCCAACAGGGCAGAGACAGCACACATGAGGACAGCAGCATCTGGTGCCCTACAGGACTTCAGAGCGTAAACAATTCTTGCTGGTTCATCTCTGCATTGCAAATCTTACACAATTATTTTATTTTCTGGTAAAACCTTCTCCAAAATCATACAGAAAAGAATTTGGGAAAGGTAGTTTCAGTTTAGCTAAGTTGACATGGTTCAAAACCATCCCATCAAGGTAGAGGAGATACTGGGCATTGGGCAGACAAGAAGCCTTGTCTGCTACAGGACAGTAGATGCATAGGACATTCAGGAAAGGACAGTGATGAGCTAACATTGGGTTGTAGAAGATAACATGTTTTATGAATGCATAAGAAACTTCTCAGATTGAAACAGCAGCATTGCCAAGAAGAAGGAAACACACTTTGACAAGTACTTCCATATTGCTAAAGCGTAAAATAAGAGTAGGGTTGGAGGAATGACAGGAAAATAGCTGAAGATCATAAAATCATTTTCACCTTTTTATTTGCAAAACCCCATCATATAAGAGAAAACATCATAACTCCTAACATTCTCATGTTTGAAGACCTTGACCCTTTTCCATGCATGTAAGTTTGAAGTTATCAGTTAAGATTGTAACCACTTATAAGGAAAAGAAATTCAAATGATAGTAAAGCTTAAATATTTAGAGTTTTATTTATCATACATTATAAAACATATGGGAGAAGGTCAGAGCAGGTGTGATATCTGAGGAGTGACATCAGGTTTTTCCAACATTTATGCTCTGCTCTGCTTTCTGAGTGTCTTAGAAACAGACCCTGACATCAAGCGTTGTGTGCAGAGGGTTCACTGGGGGAGCTTTCAGGAGACACAGCAGTAAGAACATGAGGAAGACAAGTCTTGCCAAGGGAGAAACTAAATATCAAACAGTTTCATTTGATGACTCAGTCAATCCTACTAGAGCCCTGCAACTGAGATGTCCTTCAGAATCATCCCAAATGGAGATAGAGCAATGAGACCTCTATAACTCTACATCAGCCCACCATTGCCATCACCTTGCCCCTGGGAGGATCTCTCAGGTCAAGGGAAATAGGGTGTTTCCCTTAGGTCAAGGGAAATGTCCTACAATAGATGCAGTTATGACTTCAGCTATTATTCTCAGAACCTGGAGGACAGATGTGTGGGACCCTCACGAGGGGTTCTTGGCAGAACCCTCCAGAATCCACTACAGTTACCAAAGTTTCATCCTCATACATGTCGTCTAATGGTCACAAGGTGTCTGTTGCATCTATTACTTTCACATCCTCTTCAGGCACGTTATAAAGGTGCAAATGGGCAGGGAAACATTTTTCCAACAAAGTTGGACATTTTCCTTCATGAATATCTGTCCTTCTAGGGGATTTCTACAAACAGTTCATTTGCTGAAACTCACCCACCATAGGGGAAGTTGGGAATTCAAAGCTAAGGATGTTGCTAAAGACCATGTGCCATATTCAAGTTCTTTTGTAAG
Source organism: Panthera onca (assembly GCF_046562875.1). Classification (NCBI taxonomy): domain Eukaryota; kingdom Metazoa; phylum Chordata; class Mammalia; order Carnivora; family Felidae; genus Panthera; species Panthera onca. The sequence continues at coordinate 112,239,843 of NC_138346.1, forward strand.
TAGGTAGTGAAGAATGGCTATTTGAAAGGTAGCTATTAGGACGGAAACACTGGAATTGAATAGACCTGGTCCCCAACTATCGTAAATTCAAGACTCAAATGGCAAACATTCCAGGACAAAGAAATCATCATACATAGCATTATGAAGGAACATTGGAACACAACTTTGGAGAATAATTTGTATCTATTAATGTTAACAATGTGCGTAATTTTCAGCCTAGAACTCTTCATCTAGGAATAGATTCTAGAGAAACTCTGGCACATGTGCAAGTAAAATAACCAAGTATGTGGATATTCATTTCAACATGGTTTATAACAGCAAAACATATCTTTAAAACCTAAATGTCAAAGATAGAGAAATTAATGAATAAAATGTGACAAGTTTATAAAATGCATGCATTCACTTCACAGATATTCCTAGAGGTTCTGTAAAAGGTTAGTTCTTTGTCCTTCTTTTTCAAGGATTTGGGGAATTGGCCAAGAAGACGTGGACCATCCTCGATGTTCTCTGATTGCTCCTGTTAATTCTTTCTGAGTCTGCTTTTGCTCAACAAGACTTCTGCTTGTTCCTTTCTTAGAGTTGCACCAAAACTTAGAGTTGACTGAACCCATCCTATCCTGGAAGCAATTGTTAGTGACATTATCACAAGATACAACATGGATAGTAAACAAAGCAGGTTTCAGGTGTGGTCCTTAAAGCCACGGTTTCTTGAACACAGATTGCACGCCACTAGAGCTCACTACAATACCTAGATCAGACAGAACACATTTCCAGCTTATTACAATTAGTTACTCATACAATTAATTACTACTAACTGCTTAAATTGAAGCCAATTATTAGAGCCATTAGAATGACTGACCTGAATCGAAATCAAGAGTCAGACACCCAACCGACTGAGCCACCCAGGCTCCCCTCATTTGTTTTTTAAAAGGTATCCTTTGTGAATTCAAAATTATGTAATCAATTTAATTATATCTGATTATAAATTATATAATTACATATTTATTCTATTGTTTGTAGATAAATAATTCAACAATAAATAACATATTCTGTATAAACTATGAGTGTTCTCACTTGTGATTTGTGATATTTTTAAATTCAGTTCATCCATGTTGAACTTTTATTAAATATAGGATACTAAACACCAAATGCCATCTCACAGCTGAGATATGAGCTAATCTCCTACTACAGACTATAGGGATAAATGGGAATGGTCACAAACTCTCTCAAAAAAAAAATAAATAAAACAAACAAAACACCCACAGTGCAATGAGACCTCATTTATTTCTGCAGAAAAAAATGGGTAAATGGTATAGGTAAGACCAGGCATCTGAGTCATCCAAAGCACTTATTCTTTTTTTTTTAATCTTTAATGTTTTTTATTCCTTTTTGAGAGACAGAGAGACAGAACATGAGTGGGGAGGGGCAGAGAGAAAGGGAGACACAGAATTTTAAGCAGGCTCCAGGTTCTGAGCTGTCAGCACAGAGCCCGATGTGGGGCTTGAACCCACAGACTGTCAGATCATGACCTGAGCTGAAGTTGGACGCTTAACCGACTGAGCCACCCAGTTGCCCCCAAAAGCACCTATTCTTTATCCTGAAGAGGTGCTCATATTTATTGAGACTCTCTGTAATTTTGCTTTAGTAATAAATCTAACTGGTTTGGAGAGCAATTAACCCATTCCATTTATCTTTACCTGGTGGGCTCTCTTGACTCACACACTCCACTCTGCAGGAAACAGCTTTCTCATGACCTCAGAAGAAATGTTTTCTCCTTAAGAATATAAGTCAGTGCCCAGGGGCTCATCATCTGTCTACCTGACTGTTTGGGTCTTGGACACACCTTCAGGTGGGGAGAGCCACACTGTAGATGTGGGGAGCACCTGAGTCCCTATCCATAGAGCCTTCATGCTCCATCCCTGCTATTTCCAATTCATACTTCAGAAACTAGTCCAGAGCAACCTTCTGCAGGGGGGTTTCCTGAAGAGCCAGGCAAGTGGGGTCTCCTTGCCCTCAGTTGGAATGCCCATCCCTTTCCCTTAATAGCCGCATAAAAGAACACCATCTTGTGCCCTGCCATACAGGAAGGCTAAGGCATTATGATTGGGAGTTAACTGAAGGAAAATATTATCAAAACATTGGAAACTTTGGCTTTCAAATGCCCAAGTTCACTGCAGTGAGATCCCATGAGGGGTAGAAAGCAGAACTAGCTTTCTTGCTCTTGCTCAGAGATGTGGTGAGTAGTAGATTCTATCAGGCAGAGGGGCAGAGAGTGGGAGAGAGACAAAAGGCTCATAGTTAGCCTCACACATCAGATCACTGGAAGGTTTGCTCAGCATCACAGCCTCTTGCCAGAGGAGATCAGGGTGGTTGAGATGATTGGAACTGAAGGTGCCAGGCTTGTGTACATTTATGGGACAGACACCACAACCAGGAGTGATGTCATTACAGCTGAGTTAGTGAGTGTGCATGTGTGTCTGTGTGTGCATGCACGCACCTGGAGAGTCAAAAAGCAAAGGCATGACCTTGTTGGACAAACATGAAATTGCAAGTTAGCTTTTCTGATATGATATTGCTTCATGAATAATTAGGACATTTCTTAACCTCAGGGTGTGATTTGAAATTAGAGCATGGCCATATGGCATTATTATGCAGCAGTACCTCTATCAATAGTAGCTCCAGGAATAGAATTATTTTCTAAAGAAGTCAACTATGTTAAAGGTTTTTTCTTTAATCCAAAAGACTGCTAGGTAGATCACTGAGCTATGGTCCAATGGGACAAAAATTCCTTGGCATAAACAACATGAACTAGGAATTCCACCCAGTTAATGACAAGTCTGGGTTCCATTTTTCTATACCTTTTTGACTAAGTTTTCACAGGCTATTCTTCCCTCCTTACCACCCCCCCTCCCAAATTAGTGGAGAATCTCATATGCATTAATGAATAAAACAATTAATGCACACCTACAATGCTGATTTGAAGTTTGTAGGTCATCTAATGTGTACACAATAGCATGATTTTTTAGCCCACAGGCCTTCAGAAACACACACAGCCAGTGGCAATGAGGCCATTACCATCCCAAATTTCTGTTCAGTTTCTGTCCTGTAAGTGTACATGGTTCTGACATCCTTGGTACCAAGAGGCCTTCCCAAATTTCTCTCAGCAGAAGGGTCTAAGGCTATGAATCAGACATTTCAATGAAGAGTCACTACTACCAAACAATATGCAACCTGAGACAGGACACTAACCTATTTAGAGCTGGATTCATGATGCTGTGCCAGCTCACTTTCACTTCTGTGAAGAAATAGAATAGTGTCCCTTTCACAGTAGGTTATCTTGCATCTGACTCATTTGCGTCCTATGAAACTGTCAGTGGGAGGCAGATACAAGACACTCGACTATATGGAGATGATGTATGTATAACTTTTGTCCTCATCTTTCTTTTTGGCACAGTCTGCTCCAAGCATCCAGAATCATTCACAGGGAGAGTGGAGTCTTCTATTACATGAGAGAATTCCCCTCCACCTATTAATTTATTCACTGAGCACCAATGAGATAGATTGTATGCTCTTCAACATTCAGGCTCCTCTCCCTCCTGATCTCTTCATCAGGGATGAAAATCAACCTCCACTTCATTACATTACACTTAAGCCTTGGAAACTGCAGAAGCAAAATATACAGTGTAGGCAACCATTATTTTTGCCATACATTAACTTTATCAAAGTTGAATTTACATAGAATAAAATTAGCAGGCTTTAAGTGTGTAATTTAATGAATTGACAAATATATATTCCTAATCCACAAGCTTATCAAGATATAGGACTTTTTTATAACCCCAGAAAATACTTTCATGGTCTTTTACAAGAAACCCCTCCACTAGTTAATAACTAATCTGAGTTCTTTAATCATATCTTAGTTTTGCCAATCCCAGAGCTTTACAGTATATACTCTTCACTGAATGTAATGTTTTTGACATTCATATATGTTGCTACACGTCTCAAAAATGCACTCATTTTCATTGTGGAAAAGTATGGATATATCAGAATATCAACAGGTATTTTCCCTGTTGGTGGGCAAATAGATGATAGGATTTTTGGCTGTTTTTTAAGGTGACAAAATTAAATGCATGAAATTATTAGACAATAATGTGCCAGTTTATTCAGAGCTCAAATAGAGCGGAAACATACTAGCATAGTATGTTGGGAATAACAAAGGATTTCAAAGAAAGGGGGGAATTTTTCCGGTTTCATTTCTGCAATTATCTAGGGATCTGGAAAAACCGACAGTCTTTTTTACTGTTGGTCTTCTCTCATATCAAAAGGTTATCAGCTTCTGAGAAGATAGAATATATGCACGTTTCCCTATTCCTCCCAGTAAGTACAAGTAAAATTCCTGGGCATTTTATATAGAAAACAAACATAAGAGAATTCTGAAAGGTGAAGAGAATAAAGCAGACCAATTAAGGACTTTTCAGGCCCCAAGGAACAACACTGGAATGACTTCCCTGGGCTTCTTTTTGCATTATATATCCCACATTTGGAGCTGAAGAAGCCAACAACTCAGACATGCAAGGAGGTGAGGGAAAAAAGATACACACACACACACACACACACCCTGGACCACAAAAGCACCAAAAAAGCAAAAAAGGGGTCAGCCTAGCAAGAGAGAAACGTTTTAGATAATAACTGCTCTACTCAAGCCAAACACAAAAGAAATAAAAAGCACAGCCCTACCTCAACTCAGGCCACTGAAGGTCAAAGGGGCCTCTAAACATCTATCATTGCCAGCTCTACTAAGGCACCCAACAGCCTCTCCTAGTACCATGCTAGTGTCAAGCAAGGTCAAGTAGGGGGTCAGGATTTTGTCCCCACTGAGCAGTGATGTGCCTTCTCCTCCTGCCATCATGGCAGGAGACCAAGGGAGAGACTGGGCCTTCATCATCATCCAGGAGCCAGGAGGTTCTGCTTCCCCACCGCTACTCCCACTCTTACCTCCACTAGAGTAGTGTCAGAGGAGGCCTGGGAGAGAAGACTTTCACAACCACTCAGTGGTAACAAGGCCACACATTTTCCCAGTGCCAGTGGGCACAACATGGGGAGAAGTAGACTGAAAGTCCTACCTCTCTCTGCCAAGGACACATCAGTGGAGGTCTGCAGGAAGGCCAGAACTCCCATTCTCCTTCAGCCATAATCATGAACCATCCAACTTAAGGTATCAGTGGAAGTGAAGTGGGAAAGCTAGACTTCTACTCCAACCTGGCGGTAATGAGATGACATTCCCCTCTTTTCCCAGCAGAGTTGTGAGACAGGAGGCCAGCTAAAAAAAGGGGGGAGGGCTTATGTAAGATCCAGGGTTTCATAAATTATAGCCAAAATGCTCAGATTTCAATCAAGAATAACTCATCATACCAAGATCCGGGAAGATCTCAAAGTGAAAAAAGACCATCAAAAAATATCAACACCGAGATAACAGAGATGTTAGAAATACCTGACAAAGATTTTAAAGAAACCATGATAAAATGCTTCAGAGAAATCACAAACATTGAGAAACAAATGAAAAAGTAAAAAGAAGAAAAATAAAGATTTTCAGTAAAGATATTAAAAATAAAAAGAGGGGTTCCTGGGTGGCTGATTTGGGTAATGAGCTACTCTTAATTTTGGCTCAGGTCATGATCTCATGGTTTGTGAAATCGAGCACCACATGGGGCTCTGTGTTGACAGTGTAGAGCCTGCCTTGGATTCTGTTTCCCTCTTTCTCTGCTCTTCCCTTGCTTGTTATCTCTCCAAGTAAAAATAAACTTAAGAAAAAAGAAAAAGAAAAACCAAATTAAGGGGACAGAAAGAAGAGTCAGTCAATTAGAAAAGAGAACAACAAAAATAAAAAGAGAAAACATACTGAAAAAATTAAGATCCTAAGGAACATGTAGGAGTATAACAAAAATCTAATCATTTCACGGGAGTTGAAGAATAGGAGAAAGAAGGTGAAGCTAAAAATGTACCTAAAATATTGGATGAAAACCCTCCAAATCTGGACAGAGAGATATAAATCTATAGATTCATGAAGCTGACTCCAAACAGAATCAAACTAAGGAAATCTATATCAACATAAGTCATGGTAAAATTTCAATGAAAAGTAAGAAAGAAAATCTTTAAATTGATAAAAGAGACAATAAACTTACAGGAATAAAACAATATCACTGATGAACACAGGCACAAAAATTCTTCATAAAATGTACAAATCAGCAATAAATTAAAAAATTACACACTGTGAGAAGTGTGGTTTATTCCATGGATGTGAGGCATACAGTATTTGAAAATTAATCAACATAATCCACATATTAACATCCTACAGAGAAAAATCATATTATATTAATTGATGCTGAAAAAGCATTTGACAAAATTCAACAATCATTATGATAAAAATTCTCAGAAAGTAGGAATAGAAAGAAATTTCCTCAACTGATTAACAGCACGTACAAACAATCTAGCTAACACCATATTTAATGGTGACAGACTGAAAGTTTTGTCCCTTTGGATCAGAAAAAAGGCAAGAATGCCCACGCTTACCACTCTTATTTAACATAGTGCTTCATGTTCATGCTGTTTTAATTTATTGTTAAAATAATAAATGAAAATAAAAGGCCACCAGATTGCAAAGGCATAAATAAAATTATCCTTACTTGTGTAAGGATTGTCTACATAAAAAATTACAAGGAATCTGACAAAAAATTTAGAATTAATAAATAATTTCAATGAAATTGCACCTTAGTAGATCAACAGAAAAAATAATCATATTAGCAATGAACACATAGAGACTAATATTAAAAATAAAATATCACTTATACTTACTTAAAAATGTGAAATGTTTAGGTCTAAATTTAACAAAACATGTACAGGACTTGTCACCTGAAAACTATAAAATGTTGATGAAAGGAACCAACAGGAATCTAAGTAAATGGAGAAACATACCATGATCATGAATTAGAAGACTTAACATATCAAAGATGTCAATTCTCCCCAGATAGTCACGCAAGTTAAAGACAATGTCTTAGCAAAACCCATTAAGATTTTTTTTGTAGATACAGACAAGATAGAATTCATATTGAAAGACCAAAGAATGAAAATAGCTGAAAGAATTTTGAAAACTAAAAAAAAAAAAAAAAGTGGAAAGAATCATTTCACCTGATGTCAAGCCTTCTTATGAAGTGTAACACACACTGTCAAAACTGTACGATATCAGGGCAACTGGATAATTCGGTTGGTTAAGCAACTGACTCTTGATTTCAGCTCAGGTCATGATCTCATGGTTGTGAGACTGAGACCCTCACCTGGCTCTGCACTGAGTGTGGAGCCTGATTAGGAACCACTCTCTCCCTCTCTCTCTCTGCCCCTCTCCTGTTCACTCTGTCTCTCTCTCTCTTTCTCAAAATAAATAAATAAGCTTAAAAAAAAAAGACTGTGTGGTATTGACAGAGGGATAGACACAGAGATTATTGTTTGATCCATGTGTGATTTAGAAGCATATTAATCAATTTCCAAATATTTGCACATGTTTCAGTTATTGATTTCTAGCTTAATTCCATTATGATCTGAATACATACTTTGTTTTCTATTTTTTAAAATGTGTTATTATATGGTTTGAATGGGATGTATCTCTTTTTTTAATTTTTAATTTTATTTAAATCCAAGTTAGTTAACATATAGTATAATAATGATTTCAGGAGTAAAATTTAGTGATTCATCACTTCATATAACAGTGAATGGGGTGGACCTTATTGGATGTTTCATGTCGACTTTAGAAGAATATGTATTCTGTTGCCATATGAAATAATTTATAAATTTCAGTTATATAACGCTGATTAGTCATGCTTTTCAGATTCATTTTTTTCTTTGATTTACATAGGTGAAAAAGAAATTCAATAGAGAAAAAATAGCCTTTTGACAAATGTAGTCAAAGCAGGGCATCATAAGCAAAGAAAAACGAACGTCAACCTAAACTTCACACCTTATATGAAATTTAATTAAATGTATCACAGACCTAAATATAAAATTTTAACTTATTAATATATATATAACAATATATTATGTAGAGATATATCTATCTGTATTTATATCGCTATCTAAAGGCATGTATTTCTCCCCACCAAACTCAAGTTTAAATGAATAATCCAATCAAATTTAGTAATCTTTCCACAGATGGGTAAAAAGCACGAAGATATATTTTACCACAGAGGATACGCAGATGGAAAATAAACACATGAAAAGATATCCACCATTATTCGGCCATCAGGAAAATAAAAATTAAAACCACAATGGGCTATCATTACACAGCTATCAAAATCTCTAAAATATAGTGACAACACCAAATATTGGCAAAAATGAAGAGAGCTCATATACTCTTGGTAAGATTACAAAATGGTGCAGTAGCTTGACAAACGTTTGGGAGTTTCCCGTAAGCAAGTCAATGTTGCAACTATCATGTAACCCAGCAAATCTGCTGTTGGGCACTTATCCCAGAAAAATGAAGACTTACGTTTACATATAGCCATCTGTGGTAAGAGTAAAGATGCGAAAAACCTGAGAAATAACTTAGAACCAGGTTAATATTTTTTAATATGGTTTCAGAATGGAAGTTTGGATAAGCAGGAAACTAAAGGGTAAGTCTGTAGGAAGTGTCCTTAAAAAGGGTAGAATTTGAGGGAAAATAGCAAAGATCAACAATGTAATACACTTTCAATGATATTCTCGGTCAGAGTGGTTGCATTCTTGAAGATTTATGAAACTTTAAAAACTTGCTTATATCTATTTCCATTTTTGCCCTTTAGTCAGGATATGACCCTGAGCAAATATATATATATATATATATATATATATATATATATATATATAATAAGTTGTATTTTTAATTAACATTTTTTTATTTTAGAGAGAAAGAGAGAGGGAGAGGACAGAGGGAAAGAAAGAGAATCCCAAACAAGCTCCATGCTCAGCACAGAGCCTGATGTGGGGCTCGATCTCACAACCCTAGGACGATGACCTAAGCTGAAATCAAGAGTTGGATGTTCGGGGCGCCTGATTGGCTCATTCGGTTGGGCATCCAACTTCGGCTCAGGTCATGATCTCACAGCTTGTGAGTTCAGGCCCTGCATCAGGCTCTGTGCTGACAGCTTGGAGCCTGGAGCCTGCTTCAGATTCTGTGTCTCCCTCTTTCTCTGTGCTTCTCCTGCTCATGCTCTGACTCTCTCTCTCTCAAAAATAAATAAACATTAAAAAAAATTACTTAAAAAAAAGAGTTGGATGCTCAAACAACTGAGCCACTCAGGTGCTCCAAAAATTGTATTTTTAAAAAATGTTTAACTAAACTACAATATGGCAATAAAAGAAAACAGAACAAAAATATTAAGAACAAACAAGAGAAAAAATAAAATTGTAGATGTATGCCTTAAAATAGGAATAATTACATTAAATGTAAATGAATTAAATACAGTAATTAAAAGACAGAGATTGTCAAGGAGAAAAAAATATGATTTATTTGTATGCTGTCTAAAAGAAACTCACTTCAAATATAGTGATATACATAGATTGAAAACAAAAGGATGGAAAAGGTACAATCAGTCAAAGTAGGAGAGAAATATCAATATGTAAATTTTATTTCCGAGCAAAAAAATGCATATAAAGCAACATCATCTGATGTTGAAGATCGATACATCAAGAAGACATAGCCATTCTAAAAGTGCATGCATCAAACAATGATGATGTAAATTATGAAAAAAAAAAAAAAAAGCCTGAGAGGTAAAAGAGAAATAGGCAAATCTGCAATTATAATTAGGGACTTCAACACCTCCCTCTCAACAATTGAGAGAAAATCTGCAAGTAAATAAAAGAACTCTACAGAGTTCTCAACCAAGAGGAACCAATAAACACTTATTGAATCTGATACCCAAAAAGAGCAGAATAAACTCTTGTCAACAATACACCAAACATTTAATAAATATAGACTATATCTTTGGCCATGAGACAAACCTCAACAAATCAAAAAAATTGAAATCATACAGATTTCAATTTTCTGACCATAAATCTTGAAATCAATGTTAGAACACTAACAGAAAAACCTCTAAATAATCAGAAACTAAAAACTGCATGTTTAGATAATTCATCGCTCATAGAGAAAGTATCAAGAAAAAAATTTTTTAAAGTACATGAGTTGAATGAAAACAAAAAGACAACATATAAAAGTTTGAAGATCACAGAGAAAGCAGTGTTAAGAGGGAAACTTTTAGCATTAAATGTTTACTTTTTTTATATGCTGGTCCAAGGCTTGCCAGTAACTTGGTCAAATGGCCAGGCCATTATCTGTAACCCATGAATAAGGTTTATAACTGCAGCAATTCCTGTTAATGCTTGGGAGTATGTTAATGCTTGGGAGTAATGTTAATGCTGGGGAGTAAAGTCTAAGAAAGATATACATAGACAATATATCAACACCAATAAATTTGGTAGCAGAGGCCTTAATAGAAGTTTATAGAAACCCAATTCATAATCAGGCTAGGTCAAGGATTCTGGATCTGGTATCCTCAGACCTAAAACCAGAGAGCCATTTCCTCTCACCCTGGTGCCAGGGATTGTGTGCACCTGTGCACCAACATCTAAAGGCCCAAGAAATACAAATTTCTCATCTTCCCATGAACTTCTAACCTCGGCATAGGCCCTCTGGTCTCTCCTGGGGACACTTACCAACCACTAGTCTTGTTTATTTCTGAACACCGAGAGGTCTGAGCAAAAGAGAGTTCTTCCAACATACCCTCAGATCCACATGGAGAAGCAGAGGACACAGTTCCTTTATCCATCATTGGGGCTGGCAAAGTATAAACTTGAGTAGGGTCACCCTGTCAGTACTTGGCCATGAGTTTTCTGGGGTAGGAGGCAGGAGTGGAGAGCCAGGAAGAGCAGTAGTCTGGATAAACAGCTATTTCCCAGCCAAGGCACCCAGGGATGGCACAGGTTGGGCTCATTCAAGCAGAACCTAGGCTTCTCCTCTTAAAAGGCTATTGTAGCAGCTGTCTGGATTCTATTTTCCTGGCAGCGGCTGCTGTCAGGGCAATTTGAAAGAGAGATTTTTAGTAATACATCCCCTACACCATGCCACTCTCCCTAACTTTAACAAGATTATCTCTGAAGGGCATTTAATTAAGTCTCTAAGGTCTCCTCAGGGTCATTGGGCAAAGTGATCTCAAAGGGCTCTACATCCTTCTGAAATTTCAACAATGTGCTGCATTTCAGGGAGTTTATTAGTGCAAGAGACCTGCTTAGAGTTACTCAACCCACCAACAGTCCTCTCATCCCATTGTTAGAGCACTGCAAGCATTAGCTAGGGAATTCCTCCCTCAGTTTTTTTCTGAACTCCTCATGGTATCTAAACCACAGAGCTTAGCCAGGGAACTGGAGACTAAAGAGAAGTTACAGAATTATTCCAAAACCCAATATCACATGAACAATCCTTTAACATCTTCCAAGAATGCCCTGTAGCTTCTGCTGGCATTTCTCAAGACCTATTGGCTTGGCAAACAAACTCCATGGCATCCTCTAGCACCTTCCATGACCTATGGGCAAAATACCCTGCAGGACCTTCACACTCTTGCAAATTATCTGCTGAGAACCTATCTGGACTGTTCTATGTTTTCTACTAGCACCTCCCAAAGGTGACTCATGGAATCTTCAGGTGTTTTGCTTTTCCAGAGTAGCATTGGGCTTAATTGACTACCTGCTTGATGTGCCAATTTGCCAGGAATTCAGTAGAGCTGAAGAGAACCAAGCTCGTAGGTGTTGAAGAAATCAGTTAAGATAACAAACCAAAATTAAATAATAGTCAAGTTTTTAAACAGTGCAACAATATAAACATGAGGCTAAGCCAAAGAAGGCACTGGCTACTCCCTGCTTTATTTTCTACTATGGAATAGCATCAATGAGGGGGTCAGTGAGATCAAATGTAGGGATTGTCTCACTGCTAAGGGAGCCCTGAACAAAAAGCTTCTACAGTTTACAAACCAGAGGGCCTAGGGAGGATTGAAGGAAGACCTAGTAATGGAAAAGTACTGAGCCAGAGGGAAGAAAAATTGTCTTCAAAATTCTTTCTCTCCTTTCCGTGATAAGGAGGTCTCAGAAGAAGCACTTGAGGAAGTCATTGGCTGAAGGCCCCAGATTAAGAGACCTCTGAGTGGAGGTGCCTGTGGGCTAGGAATACAGCTGTAAGGGCACAGCCAGCCAGGGGCCTTGAGTCCTGAACACAACTCCTTTCAGGGACTGTACTGCACTGGCTGTGCACCAAGTCTGCTGTGAGGAGAGCAGGTAAAGCCTTTTAAATTGCCTGTGGTTGGGCCTGGAAAATTGCACATAGGTTAGTAACAAGGAGCTGGTCTCCTTAGATATGAGAGAAAAATAACTAAATACATACATACATATATACATACATACATACATACCAGAGTAAGACAAATCTAAAAAAAAGGAGAAAAGAAATAATAAAGATAAGAGCAGATCAATTAAAATTAAAGCAGGCAAACAATAAAGAATCAATGAATTAAAGTTAAGTTCTTTAAAAGAATCAATAAAATTGACAAACTGCTAGTAAGCATAACAATTAAAAAAAGACACAAATCTCCAATATCAGAAATGAAAGTAGTGATATTTCTGTAGATCCTAAAGACTTCAAAATGATAATAATGGAATACTATGAAGAATTAAATACACATAAATTTTACATTTCAGGTGAAATGGGCCAATTCCTCAAAATCTAACTCAATATATCAAAAAAAAAAAAAATTCCCAGGATATCAAGCTGGTTTAAGCACTCAAAAATCAAACAGTTCAATCAGCCATGTCAACAGGTTACAGAAGAGAAAGTATTTAACAATATCAATTGGTGCATAAGAGCATATTTTATGAAATCTAACAACTTATGATTTTTAAATTCTCAGTAAGCTATAAGTAGAGAGGGGAAATCCTCAATTTAATGAAGATCATCTTCATTAAAACAATATTTTAATTTATATCATATAAATTTATATGTAGAAAAACTATAATTTATTCATATTTAATGGTGAAAAACTACAATTTATATCATATTTAATGGTGAAGGACTGAATGTGCTTCCCCCTTAAATTGAGAATAAGGCAAGGATCCCTTCTCTCACCACTGTAATTCAACACAGTACTGGAAGTTCCAGCCAGCACAATAAGACAGTAAAAGGAAATGAAAGACATATAGTTTGGAAAAAAAATTAAACTGTTTCCATTTTCAATTGACCTGATGGTCTACACAGAAAATCTCAGGATGCCTGGGTGACTCAGTCAGTTAAGCCTTCGACTTCAGCTCAGGTCATGATCTTACAGTTAGTGAGTTCAAGCCCCACATTGGGCTCTGTGCTGACAGCTCAGGGCCTAGAGCCTACTTCCTATACTGTGTTTCCCTCTCACTCTCTCTTGTTCCCTCCCCTGCTTGTGCTGTCTCTATCTCTCATAAATAAACATTAAAAAAAAGAAAAGAAAACCCCAATGATTCTACAAACAAGAAATTTTGAAACTAATAAATGAGCTCACCAAATTTGTAGAACACAAGGTTAACATATAAAAATTAACTACATCTTGACGAAGTTCCAATAGTTTCTTTTTGCTTTTGTTTCTCTTGCCTCAGGAAAATATCTATAAATAAGAAAATATCTATAAATATAAGAATCTAGGATTCTGATGATTTCCTGGCTCACATTTAGGTCTTTCATCCATTTTGAATTTCTTTTTATGTATGGTGTAAGAAAGTAGTCCAGTTTCATCCTTTTGCATGTTTCTGTCCAGTTTTCCCAAAAGCATTTGTGGAAGAGACTATCTTTTTCCCGTTGGATATTCTTTTCTGCTTTGCCAAAGATTAATTAACTATATAGTTGTGGCTTCCTTCCTGAATTCTATTTTGTTCTATTATTGGTTCTATTCTGTTCTGCTGAACTACATGTCTATTTTTGCACCACTGCCATACTGTTTTGATCACTATAGCTTTTTAATATTACTTGAAGTCTGGAATTGTGATACTTCCAGCTTTGATTTTCTTTTTCAAGGTTGCTTTGGCTTTCAGGGTCTTTTGAGGTTCCATACAGACTGAAATAAGTCAGAGAAATACAAACATGATTTCATTCATATGTGGAATTTAAGAAAGAAAACAAGCAAGAAAAGGAGAAAGAAAAGAGAGAGAGACAAACAAAGAAACAGAGTATTAACTTAGAAAACAAACTGGGAGGGGATTTGGTGGGAGCTGGGTGGAATAGGCGATGGGGACTAAGGTGTGCAATTGTGATGAGCACCGGGTAGTATACGGAAGTGTTGAATAACTAAATCTCACACCTGAAACTAATATTACACTGTATTCTAATTAACTGGAGTGTAAATAATAAGTTAAAAAATTTCATTATATTTTATACAAACACAATTGACATATTGAAACTAAAATTAAAAATACAATTTACAGTTGATCAAAAAAAGAAATATTTAGGTATAAATCCATCAAAACATATGCAGGACTTATATACTGAAAAGCATAAAATTCTGATAAAAAACAAAATCAGAATAAATAGAGATGTCTTTGTTCATATCAAATAATTGAACTTCATCAAAATGAAAAGTTTTCCACTGCAAACAACCCTACTAAGAGGATGAAAAAACCAGCTACCAACTAGGTGAAAATATTTGCAAAGCACATACCTGGCAAAGGACTCAGATAAAAAATATGAAAAAAGCTGACATTAAAGAAACAACCAATCCAAGTAGAAAATGAGCAAAAGATACATAGAGGCATTTCACCAAAGGGAATATTCAGCTGACAAATAAGCACAAGCACATGAAAAGATGTCCAACATCACTAGCCATTAGGGAAATGCAAATTAAGATCACAATGACGTATCAATAAACATCTATTAGAACAGTTAAAATAAAACATAGTAGCAATAACAAATACTGGTGAGTCTGTGAAGACACTGTATATCTCAAATACTGCTGGTTGGAATGTGAAATGTTATAACTACCCTGGAAGAGTTTACAGTTGGTGTCTTAAAAAACTAAACATAATAAATAACTGCCCTACTTGGCATTTATCCCAGAGACACAAATATCTGCACATGTATACTAACGAGCCTGACTCTCTGATGACAGCTTCCACGTGGTGTTGCTTCCCTCCTTTGCCTTCTGCCCCACATCAGATAAGAACTAGTGAGAAAGCCTGGGGCTCCCTCCTTAGGTCCTGCTGGGAAGGTCAGAACCTGAGAGCTGAGAAAAGCAGCACCCAGGGGAAAACAAGATCAAAAGTCAAACAACTAAGCTACACCAGAAACTAATAAAAAATAAAAAGTAAACAAGCATAATTTAATAAGGTAAAAATCAATAATAGAAAAATATTGTTCTGTGAATACCAAGAAAATGAAATTGGCACTTGTAATTCAATGAAAATTGGGATTGAGAAAGGAGACAAAGATTATGAATAGAGGCAATAAAACATAGAAAAATACAAAATATTATGTATGGCTTTGTATATATATTTGACAATCTACAGAAAATGAATGTTCTCCCTGGGGTGACAAATGATTTTAAATAGCTCAAAAAGAAATAGAAAACTTGAAGAGACTAATTAAACTTTGAAGATATTGTAAAGATAGCTAGGGCCAGTTGTACAATTTAGCAAATTAAGAAGAAAAAACATTCACTACATGTGGTGCTAGCTCTCCAGATTTCTGTTTTCTTCACAAGCCATGTTAGGCCCATACAGAAGCAACTGTCTAGCAGACCCTCAGTGGGCACTGATCTTGACACCACTTACTCTTGTGTGGGTGTCTTCCAGCACCAGAAAGTGGAAATAATTGCCAATGATAAGGGAAACTGAACCACCCGGTTATATCTACTTTACTGACACTGGTCATGTCGGTGCTGCTACAAAGAATCAAGTTGCAATAAACCCCACCAACACAGTTTTTGATACCAAATGCCTGATTGGATGTACGTTTGATGATGCTGTTGTCCAATCTGATATGAGACAGTGGTCTTTCATGGTGGTGAATGATGCTGGAAGCCCAAGGTCCAAGTAGAATACAAGGAAGAAAAAAAGTTTCTATCCAGAGGGGGTGTCCTCTAATGGTTTTGACAAAGATAAAGGAAATTGCAGAGCCATACCCTGGGAAAACTGTTACCAATGCAGTTGTCACAGTACCTGTTTACCTTAATAACTCAGAATCAGGCTACCAGAGATGCTAGAACTGTTGCTGTTCTCAATGAACTTAGAATCATCAATGAGTCAACTGCTGTTACTATTGCTTACATCTTAGACAAAAAGGTTAAAGCTGAAAGAAATGTGCTTATCTTTGACTTAGGAGGTGACACTTTTGATGTGTCCATCTTCACTATTGAAGATGGGATCTTTGGAATAAAATCTATAGCTGGAGACACAAACTTAGGCAGAGAAGACTTTGACAAGAGAATGGTCAACCATGTTATTGCTGTGTTCAATCACAAACGTAAGAAGGACATCAGCCAGTACATACTGCTTGTGAACATGCTACGTGTACTTGTCTCCAGTAACCATGCCAGTATAGAGTTTGATTCTCTGTATGAAAGACTTGACTTCTATATCTCTAATAATCATGCCCAATATGAAGAATTAAATGCTGACCTGTTCTTTGGCACCCTGAACCCTATAGAGAAAGCCCTTCATGATGCCAAGCTAGGCAAGTCTCATATCCATGATTTATTGTCCTGGTGGGTGGTTATACCCATATCCCCAGTGTTCAGAAACTTCTGAAAAACATCTTCAATGGGAAAGAAATGAATAAGAGCATCAACCCTGATGAGGCTGTTGCTTATGGTGTAGCTGTCCAGGCAGCCATTCTTTCTGGAGACAAATTTGAAAATGTTAAAGATTTGCTGCTGTTGGATGTCACTCCTTCTCTTAGCTTTGAAACTTCTGGAGGAGTCATGACTGTCCTCATCAAGTGCAATACTACCAAACATATGCAAACCTTCACTACCTACTCTGACAACCAGGTGTGCTCACTCACCACCTGTTCAGTTCAGGTGCTCATTCATCTTTATGAAGGTGAGCATGTCATTACTGAGGATAACAGCCTACTTGGCAAGTTTGAAGTCATAGCATATCTTCTGCCCCCTGTTCTGTACCTCAGATTGAAGTCACTTTTGATATTGATGATAATAGCATCCTCGGTGTCTCTGCTGTGGATAAGAGTATGGAAAAAGAGAACAAGTTTACCACTAGTAATTACAAGGGTCATTTGAGCAAGGAAGATATTGAGCATATGGTCAGGAAGCTGAGAAGTACAAAGCCAAAAATGAGAAGCAGCAGGACAATGTATCTTCTGAGAGTTCACTTGAATCTTATGCATTCAACATGAAAGCAACTGTTGAAGATGAAAAACTTCACGACAAACAGTAGATTCTTGGCAAGTGTAACAAAATCATCAACCAGCTTGATAAGAACCAGACTGCAGAGAAGGAAGAATTTGACATCGTAAGAGCTGAAGAAAATCTGCAACTCCATCATTACCCAACTGTTACCAGAGTGCAGGAGGCATGCCAGGAGAAATGCCTGGGAGCTTCTCTGGTGGTGGAGCTCCTGCATCTGGTGGTGCCTCCTCTGGATCCACCATCAAAGAGGTTGAGTAAGCCAACCTGAGAATAGACCTAACATTGTTCCACATAAAACATTTGAAGGACCCAAATTTGTAGCAAATTCCATGGCAGTTTTAAAGTCGAGCTGCTATTGTAAATAAACTGGGCATCTTGATACTTGAATATGGAATAAGTGCACAGGGGAAAGAAATAAACATTGCACTTTATAAGCGCTGTATTCTAGGTGGCAAATGCGATGCCTTAAATAAAACTGTACTTAAAATTGAAAAAAAATAAAAAAGGAAAACACAAACTATCAAAATTTAACTTACGTTCCTGAAAACAACAGCGAACCCAAAACTACAGGTAAACCAGGAAAAGAGGAATTATCCTTAATCTGATAAACATTTTCTCCAAAAAAATCTAAAGAAACATCGTAATTAGTGGTAAAATACCAGCACGTTCCCATGAGACAGTTTTAAGAAAAAAATTTGTTCTTCTACTCATTCATTCATTGCTACGAATTTTTATTGTACTGAAAGCTGTTGCTAATATATTAAATAAAACCAACCAAATAAACAAAATTTAATATTAGAAAGGAAAAAGCAAAACTGTTATTTATTTATTTATTTATTATTTTTTATAGATCGGGTAGTTTATTTTAAACATATAAGGTATTCAGTTGAACAATTAATGAACTAACATGAATTCAATTGAAGAGATTAAATCAAAATTAACACAAACCTATAATATAATTTCCTATTGTAGCAGCAGGAACCAATAATAAAATTTTCTAGAAAAAAACAGTATTCCCCATTCACACTAGCAAAAAGAAAGATAAGCCATGTGAAAAACAAACCTCATGAATACATCAAGATAATAAAAAAAAACTAACAGATTAAAAAATCTGAGCAAACAGGAACCCATACTATATTTTTTACTGAGAAAGTTCTGTATTATACAAATATTGGTTCTTCTCCACTTCACCTACACTTTTAGAAAGTCCCAATCTGACTTTTTGTTCCAAATAGTGGACTGAGCACAGGCATTTATATCTTCTCCCTCTCAAGATTTCATTTAAATGATAGCAAAGCAAGATGTAAGAAGACATTTGGAAAAGAGAATTTAACTAAGCTTAAGACAGAGGGAAGATAGACGCGTGCTCACAGCTTGGGAGAGACCTGGAACTGTGAGAAGGTAATAGTCTGTCCTGATCTACTCTGGGTCTTGTATTTGATGGCTATACGTATAGTGGAAGGAAAATAGAGAATTAAGTTCTGTATGTGGAGCAGTGACTCTCATCAACACACCATCACCCATAAATAATACAGACACATAAGAGTATCAGTAGCTCGACCTGTTCTTTCCAGACAGAATTGTGGGAAGTTATAAAGAATTTGAACAATCTGGAGGAGAACTAGAGTGACTGATGAGGCCATTAGAAGGCCTGAGAAAAGCATGCAATATTCAGGTCCTGCCTCTTCTGTCACCCAATAATGTTAGCTAGGCTCCAACCTATTCATTTCAAAGTAAAGACCTCCAGTGGACAATCCTTACCCATGTGCATGTGCTCCCAACCAGGCTTATCATTGCTTCACTCTTTGATATGAAATTTAACTTGATAACCAAAGAAAACATTTAAGGAAAGACCACTGATGTGCCCCAAGGGGAACAACTATGGTTGCACATAGAAGATGTTTAATGAACATTGTCTGAAAAAGTGAGTGGCCAAAAGAAAACTAACAAAAACTGACAGTAAAGAAAATGTAATTCAGGAAATAGAAAATATATGAACATATAAAACAAGAAATCTAGTATCCTTGGTGAAGTTGGGGGTGATATTCCTCCCATAAAACAGTAACAGTTATAGAAGTAAGGTAGACAAAAAAGAAGGAAGGAAGGGGAAGGGAGGGAGGAAAGAAGGGGGAAGGACAAACTGAAAGGGAGGGAGGAAGAGAGGGAGCTAGAGAGAAAAGAAGAGAGAGAGAAAGGCAGACAGAAAGAAAGGCAGAAAGAGAAAGGGAGGGAAGGAAGGAAGAAACTCTAAGATATTTTTAAGTTTAAAAAAAATAAAGTTTATTTATTTATTATAAAAAAAGTTTATTTATTTATTTAATTTGAGGAAGGGGGCAGACAATGGGAGAGAGATAGAGAATCCCAGGAAGGCTCCACACTATCAGCGTGGACCCAGCGTGGGGCTGGAAATCTGTGAGATCATGACATGAGCCAAAAACAAGAGTGTGATACTTAACCGACTGAGCCACCCAGGCACCCCTCTAAGATTTTTTTTTAATTTAGTTTCCTCTACACTGCCCCCCCTCAAAAGTTGAAAGATAAAATGAAGGAAAACAGAATACTGAATAAATGAGAAGGAGATAAAATACATAACAGGTCAATTTTGAGGATGTACCGTGGTCACATAGTTCATTCCTTCTAGTGGAGTTCTGGAATTGTAGAAGAGTGTACCCTATAATATGGCCAGATGCATGTTCAGAGAGTACATGTGCACATGAACACACATGCACACATACACACATGCACATGCTCTTGTGTGCATACACAATGCACATGTGTCCTCATACCCAGATGCATGCATGCATGCACGCACACACACATACATGTTGGCTCCCATGCACACATGCAGCTGCATTGCATGAGAGGTTGATGCACTGAAATAGCTAACCTGGCTATTTTCATCTGTCCCTACTTTAGATGCCAGATTCCCACTGCTCCATGATCTCAAATCCATCCTGCAAGGATGGAAGGGACAGAGTGTGTGCACTGCTGCATGTGCACCCTGATTTGGGGGTGGAGGCACTATGAGTGAGCAAGAGTGAGGACACATAGGTATGCTCAGCCACATGCTACAAGTGGCTCCTAATATGGCACCGATGCTCTGCCCCTGATTTAAAAACTTCACTTGATTTCCACATCCGCCATTTGGTTAAATTTAAGTGGATCATCTGATTGAACCCAAGATCTAGCATCCCTAATTCACTTCCACCCTCCCTCTAAGCCTTTCTGTATTCCCACCAAGTCCAAGGTCACCCAACCTGGCCAAATAGGTGGATGTTTATGTCTCTGGATATCCACGTCAAAAAACATTAACTTTGACACTTCAACAATCCTCAGAAGTTAATTTTTTAATTAATTTAAATTCAAGTTAGTTAACATACACTGTAGTATTGGTTTCAGCAGTAGAACCCAGTGATTCATCACTTACACATAACACCCAGTGCTCATCCCAACAAATGCCCATCCCCCATTTAGTTTATCCCCCCACCGGACTACCCTTCAGCAATGCACAGTTTGTTCTCTGTATTTGAGTCTCATGGTTTGCTTCCCTCTCTGATTTTATCTATTTTCTCCTTCTCTTCCCCTATGTTGATCTGTTGTGTTTCTTAAATTTCACATATCAGTGAAATTATATGATATCTGTCCTTCTTTGACTGACATATCACTTAATACATTCTAGTTCCATCCACATTGTTGCAAATGGCAAGATTTCATTCTTTTTCATTGTCAAGTAATATTTCATTGCATATATATACCACATCTTCTTTATCCACTCATCAGTAGATGATGTTTGGGTTCTTTCCATAATTTGGCTATTGTTGATAGCACTGCTATAAACATTGGGGTGCATGTGTCCTATCAAATCATCATTTTTGTATCTTTTGGATAAATATCTAGTAGTGGAATTGTTGCATTGTTGGGTAGTTCTATTTTTAATTTTTTGAGGAACCTCCATACTATTTCCAGAGCAGCTGCACCAGTTTGCATTCCCACCAGTGCAAACGGGTTACCCTTTCTCTGCATCTTTGCCAACATCTGTTGTTTTCTGAGTTGTTAATTTTAGCCATTAAGCTACATATGAGAGGAGCTAAAACCATAAAGTTCTGAAATAAGACATAGTGAAATGTCTTCATGGTCTTGGGAATAAGCTAAAATTTCTTAGAAAAAGTATGGAACACACTCACCAAAGAAGAAAAAATAAAATTTACTTCATCAAAATTTAAAATTTTACTTGTCAAGTACACCATTTAAAAAGCAAAAAGACAGGCATAGACTGAGAAAAAAAATGTATGCAATAAATATACCTAACAAAACTTTTATTCAGAATATGTAAAAATGTGCAAAAATCAATGAAAACCTATGACTGAATACAAAAATTAAAGAATTTGAACAGACACTTTTCAGAAGAAAATATATGTAAGGCTAGTAAACATATGATTAGATAGATGTTCACATACATTAATTACTTATCAGAGAAATGCAAAAACAAAACAATACAAAACCCCCCCAAAAATGTGCTGTGGTGTATCACTACACACGCACTGGAATGGCCAAAATTGAGACTACAGATAATCCAAATGTTGGGGATGGGGCAAATGAACCTCTCATGCACTGCTTTTCAGATTGTAAAATGTAAAACAACTCTGGGAAACTAGAAATTTTGAACTGAGTTTAACCAATTCTTACCCTATGTCCTCACAATTCCACTTCTAGATGACTACATATATTAGTTTTCTAGGGCTGCCATACAAAGTATGAAAAATTGGGTGGCATAAAACAGAAATGCATTGTTTCAGAGTTCTGAATGCCAGAGTCTCAGATCAAGATATCAACAGAACCACGCACCTTCTAATGGCACAATGGAAAGAGCTCTTCTTGTCTCTATCCTGGTTTTTTGGTGGTTCCTTGGCTTGTGGATATTCACCAGTCTTCTCATGGCATTCTCCCTGTGTGTGTACCTATGTTCAGCCCCCCTTTTATAAGGACACCAGACATATGGGTTTAGACACCACTCTGCTCCAGTTATGACCTTATCTAAATGAACTATAAATGCAGCTATGCTATTTCCAAATAAGGTCACATTCTGAGATACTGGGGGTTAAGACTCCAATGATATGAATTTTGGAAAACACAGTCCAAGCCATAACAATACCCAACAGAAGTAAATGTGTATGTTCACCAAAAGTCATATATAAGACTTCTCATAGCAGTTTAATCTGTAATAGTCAAAACTGGAAATAAACCAAAGCCCAACAAAGAATGGACCAACAAAATGTCATAGATTTATACAATGGAGTATCAAATGATTAAGACAAAAAAACAAAATGATTACTACACTTAACAATAAGGGTAACTTTCAGGAAGAGTATGCATAGCCTCCCTTGTCTATGGGGGATTCCTTCTGAGATGAAGACCCTCAGTGGATGCCTGAAACCGCAAATAGTGCTGAACTCTGCATATACTATGTTTTTTCCTATACATACCTACCTATTATAAAGTTTAATTTATAAATTATGCACTGTAGTAAAAGTTATGTGAATGTGGTCTCTCTCTCTTTCTTGTTCTCTCCCTCTTTCTCTCTCAAAATATCTTATTGTCTTGTACTCACCCTCCTTCTTATGATTATGTAAGATAATAAAATGCCTGTGTGATGGAATGAAATGGGGTGAATGACGTAGGCATTGTGACATGTGGTGAAGCCACTATTGACCTTCTGACAACACTCAGAGGGAGGATCCTTTCCTTATGGACCATGGTTGACCTCAGGTAACTGAAACCATGGAAAGCAAAACCATGGCTAAGGGAGGACTATTGTATAGATCAAAACAAGTTAGACATAAGAGGTCATACACCCTGATTCTTCTATATAAAGTATGTATAAACTATAGACATTTTTTAGCGATTTATTTATTTTTGAGAGATATCACCTGAGCAGGGGAGGGACAGAGAGCAAGAGGGGGACAAATGCTCCAAAACAGGCTCTGTGCTGAAACCAGCAAGCCCCATGTGGGGCTCAAACTCACAAACCATGAAATCATGACCTGAGCTGAAGTCAAATGCTCACCCAACTGAGCCACCCAGGTGCCCCTGAACTATATAAACTTTTATATCAATTATCACAGGGTGATGGAAGCTGTGAAGTGGGGACCCATATTGTGGAGGTGGTGTGACAGTGAAAATTAACAGGGTAGATGCATGGGGGAATTTTGTGGGTAAAGGAAACATTCTGTCTTCGTCTAGGAACCGGCCACTCTCTCCAGAGAACATGAAAAATTAATCAAGATGTGATTATATGTATTTTACTCTGTATATCATATCTAGGAAAGGCTTTAAGAAAAAATAAATAAAACTACACAGAGGGACTGGCATGCTTTAACACAGAGTCTGCTATATTGATACAATCTTGCTAAAAGGCTTACTAAAACAAAAAAAAATAATTTATTTGGAGAATGCTTAATAAGATCTACCTAGCAGGGGCCGGTTAATCCAAAGCCTCCAAGTCTAGCTGGCATAAACCTGGGGGCACATTGTCTTCTGTGCTAATGCTGCAGCCTCTGAACAAACAATCTGGTGATTGTATAACTAACTGCATCCTCTCCTAAGTGCCTACTTTTACTTCATGCTTCTGAGCAGTATAAGCAAAGATAGGAAGCAGGGTGTGGAAGAGGGTAAGGGAGAGGGAGGAGGGAAGAGGAAATTAAAAAGAAGGACACAGATATACTTATTTTTTCCTAAATATCCCAGGAGACACATTGATACAATAGACACAAAAGATAGCCCAGAGAACCATGTCACATCAGTTGGTTTTCAGGAAAGCAAAAATCTGGGGGCTTTCACCCAAAATAAAACCATCTGCAGTATTTACAGAAAAGTGAAGTAATTGACCTTAATATTGATGATGCTTGAATTTCCAGTCCTCTATGTTTCCTGTTTGAGAAAACTAGAGTATGGCTATATATATTTTTAAAGATTACTACTGTGCCACACACAGAGGCATTTCAATCCCATAAATGGGATTTCAAATGTGAGATTGTGGAGACCCATTAGCCAAGCCATCCCTTGGTCACTCAGACTGAGGTTCAGTAGTTATGATGTTGGTTTATTCTCTGTCTCTCAGAGCTAAAACCACCTACCCATAGGTCTTAGTTAAGTCTCCTGAAGCTACTGTCCCTTTATCATGATTGTTCTGATTTTTCTATTTGCCTCTCTTCACCCCAGACTCATTCTCCACCCCTCCGTGCCTGATCTGTATCTCTGGAAGCTGATACAGAGACTTACATTATTATTATTATTGGCCTCCATAGAAGCATTTTCCTGACCTCTGCACTTGGTCAGTGTCTCCCTTCGTTCAAGGGTAGGTTCCACATGACAAAGATTATGCTTATTTCATTTTCTACTCTATGTCCAAGGCCTAGGACAACAATGCATAGGATATAGTAAACACTCAAGTATTTGGCAAATATTGAAGAATGGATAACTAAATGAGGATATAAGTGAATAAAGGAGGAACATATATGTTTGGGCCAATTCTACTCATGACACAGGAAATAAATCCACTTCTTTATACTCAAGTTATAGTTACATGAAAAGCTAATTTAAAAAGCAAGGCAGAAATCATAAATGCAAAAGCAATGAGGGAAATAGAAAATCACCATTAGAACAACACAGTAATAATTGCTCAGGCAATTGATGAATGCTAAAATTAGTGGGAGGTACATTAAGAGAAACAGGAGTTTGTATAGCCTCAAAGTATCTCCTGCAAAATATTTGATTAACTTTATGGCTTTCACGTACATTTAGAAATTCCTTGATACTACTACTTCTACGAGGTAAAGCTCATTTCACTTCTTGTTGAGTGTGGGTTGAAGGTAGTTTGTTGCTGCTAATGGACAGAACAGGGTCTCTCAACCCTCACTCTTGTCTGTTGCAGGGACTACTCTGTGCAATGTGAAATTTTCAGAACCATCTCTTGCTTCTACCCACTAGATGCCAATAGTACAGCCCTCTCCCATCTATGACAATCAAATATGTCTCCTGACGTTACTGAGTATTTCCTGGGACACAAAACCACTCCTGGTTGAGAATTACTGAGGTACAGTATAGAAAGGGAAAAACCTGGAAAAAAACACCCAAACCCATCAATCAAGAATATCACCAGTGACAAATTGTGTTCACATCATGTACTCCCTGATATAATGAGATGAGAAAAGTAAACAGTCTAATATTGGAAAGTATCACATAAACCCAAATTGAGATACATTATGCAAATATATCTGACAAGTACTCTTCAAAAATGACAAAGTCATGAAAAACTAGGAAAAATGGGAAAAATCACAGATTTCAAAAAACTAAAGAGACATAATGATTAAATACAACATGATGTCCTGGATTGGGTCATGTAACAGAATAATATATATTAGTGCAAAAATTGGTGAAATCTGAGTAAGTCTGTAGTTCAGCTAATAGTATTATACTGATGTAGGTTTATTAGTTTTGATAAATGTACCACAGTTAGATAAGATGCTAATATAAGGGAAGGAAGGGTATGCAGGTACTGTCTATATTACATTCATAATCCTTCTGTAAACCTAAAATTATTATAAAATATAGTTAAACAATTAAAAATAAGTAAGCTAATGAGTACTAATTGCAAATGAGTGGTAGAGAACACTGTTCAATCTTTCTCTCTCTCAATATGCTCCTTACCTCAATATATTTCCCTGGCCCCATATTTCCAGTACCCTTTGCCAGTCCAAATTCATAGTTTAGCTTATACTTTGAGTGACTTCTGGGTTCTATATTTTATTCCAGTTCCATGACAGCTTCACTCACTAGGTAAACAGATGATAACATTTCCAAGCCTCAGGCAGAGACAAATGGCTTTAGAAAAGTTTCCTCTAACTCAAATGCAATTGATGGAAATCTCTTGGAAGCAAATTACTTCCATTTATCCCAAATTTCACTGTCTTTTCAAATACCTAGCTAATGCTGCAGGCCTTCTGACAATGGGGTCTCATTTAGTGGAAAGGCTTATGTTGCTTTGAATTTTCTCCTCAGTGATACAATTTGTGGACAGGCTGCACAATGAGATCTCCTGAATTATGAGAAGCAATAAGCTTTTCTAACTGAAAAGCTGTCTCTCCCACAATGGAAAATACAGGAAGTATCACTAAGGCCAGGTGAGGGCTGGGGAAGTGCACCATAGTTTCAGTAAAGGCAACGAGTACATAATAAAGCTATATTCATTTTGACAGAAAAAATACTAGCCATGATTCCAAAGCCTCCACTTAGTTCCCAAAAAATTGTGCCTACAGGGGTGCCTTGACTGGTCTTCTCTAATGCTCTGGGCTGGATCATACCTGGAGCTTATGGAAACTTAAATTCAATACTTTTCCTCAAGTTCTTGATAGAGGAAATTTGAATAACATGTTCACTCCACAGCACACAGTCCCTTATGAGCAGGAGAAGAGCATAGACATTTTTGTTCCACACTTTACTAGGTCTCCTTGAACATAACAAAGTTTACCTGAAGTTACAGAAGCCCTGCCTTCTCTTAGGAGCCTTGTGGAGGAAGGATAGGTGTATAGCCAACATTTCCTGCCTGGAAATCTTCATCAAAATGGTTCTTATGGGCTGTCAATGGACTCATGAAGTCATTAGTCCAATGGATGTCTGTCACATGGATGTAGGAGATCTGTGAGTTTGGTCCATCACATTTGGGCATGTGAATGCTTAAATCCTGGATTTTTCCAACTATAAAATAATACTGACTTATTTTTTTTAGAAAAGGAAAAGATAAATTTAAAATTAAAATTAATCTCAAAAGTCTAAGCATGAAACAGACTCTAATCAGAAGCCATTAAGGAAAAAGGGCTTGAGATTTGATTTCATAAATCTTAAAAATTTGGGTACTGTCAAAGGCATCATATAAATCATTTAGTGACAATGTGGTAAAACACAGTGATAATTTATGTGATGGAACAATGAATTAATATTCATAATATGTAGGGAGTACCTATATATCAATGAAAAAAGAAAAAAATCAATAGACTTGGTAGAGGCTATGAACAAGCAATTTACATATTAAAAATATAAATGTTCAATAAATATTTAAAAATATAAATTTATAAATAACCAAATAAAATTTAAGTAAAATAAATATTTAAATAAAAATTTAAACTACAGAGGTGCCTGGGTGGCTCAGTGGGTTAAGCATCCAACATCAGCTCAGGTCATGATCTGACAGTTTATTAGTTTGAGCCCCACATTGGGCTCTGTGCTGACAGCTCAGAGCCTGGAGCCTGCTTCAGATTCTGTGATTCCCCCTCTTTCTGCTCCTCTCCCACTTGTGCTCTGTCTCTCTCTGTCTCTCAAAAATGAATAAATGCTAAAAAAAAAATTAAACTACAATGGGAATTTTTTCTTGACAGAAAAGACAAAAACTAAAAAGAATACTGATATCAATGTAGTACTAGCAGGAAAATTGGAACTATTACCTATTTTTAGCAGAAGTGTAGATCTGTTTAAATTAAAAATGTACTCTCTACAAAAGTAAATATATACAAATATCTTGAAGACAGTTTGCCAAATCAATCATAACTTAAAATTTGCATGTCTTATACACTCAGCATTTCTACCTACACCAAGGATCCTTACAGATACATTTACATGAATATGCACAAATGATAATAAAACCAACACCAAAGAAAGCCATGAGACTTACATAAAAGAAAAAATATATATAAATTTGAAACGGTGCCTGATATTATATAAATATACCTGGTAAATAACTATTTTTATTTTTATAAAGATGTTAATTTTAGTGAGGATTATAGGAATCAACAAAAATAAAATGTGTTACTGATACGAGAAGAGTTAAAAAATCACACCGTATCCATGTTAGCACGATTGGTGATCTATAGGTATTTGTCGAACAAATGATTACTTCCGGGTGTCTTTGGACATTTGGCTTCATAATGTGGTTTTCTGCAAATGCTGGATGATTCTTGAATATCTGCTCGTCTTTGCATTAACGCAACGGTGTTCACTTGCCATTTCTCCTTGCCGCAGGCTGCCTTTGGACATTGCTAGGGAAGTACAGAGGGCAGCCAGAAACTATCTGCTGGGTGTGGGGACTTCCCTGACCTCAGGAGTGATACCAGCTACCTGAGCCACAATTCTGACTCCCCAAACCCACACAAAAAAACCCTAGTGCTCTATGAAGCAACTGCAGTGGCCCCCAGATTTTCTACAGATGACATTTACTGTTAGGGTTATCTGTTCTACCCCTCATCTTTATCAGTTATCACTGCCACTGGCTCTAAGGCACAATTTCTGTCACTTCTGTAGCTCACTGTTTACATGTTGGAAGGTAGATTCCTATGAATGTTTTGCCATATACAGGACCCAATTTGTTTCCTATTTTTCACATCTTGTTCACCAGGGGGATGCTTTTTTTCCCCCCCAGAGCTATCACTGATTCACTGATTCCAAGTGCTGGGGAAAAAGGAAGGAAGGCTTTCTTAAGGATGGCTGACTAGTATTTGTGGAGGTTAAGTCTGGTCTTTGGGCAATTTCACATCTATTTATTTTCCTATCTCTGGAAATATCTATTGATTATCAAAGTTTAGTCCAGGAAACCTTAAGTGTCCCCCAAATCCTTTCAATGGGTCCATGAGTTCAAAACCATTTTTATTATAGTGCCAAAGAGGTGCTCTTAAAATATTTTTTTTCACTGTCATTCTCTTACAACTGTACAATAGAGTCTTCTAGAGACTAAATGACATGTGATATCACCATAATTGCATGCAGAACAAGTAAAATTCAGCTATCTTCCAGTAAGCCAGATTTTGGAAATATTTGCAAAATGGTGAAGCAAAGCCAATTTTCTCACTACTTTTTTTCTTTTGAAGAACATTTTAGTTAACTCTTATAAAACTTAGAATTTATTTTACTACCAAATTGGCTTATTATTTTTAAATAAATAATTCATATATTAATCCATGTCAGATTTAATTTCTAATACAGAATACAGAAAAAGCAGAGAAAAGATTTTAGATGTGCTCAGTAATTTTGAAAAAGCTAAGGGACATGCAACCCAAGGTTTTAGAACTGCTTCTCTGGAGAATAGCTTTAATTCTTCCTTGAAAGTGAGCTGGCAAAGTGTTCCCAAATGAGGAGAAGTTACCATCTAATTGGTCCAAGTGTTGTGTCCTACCCACCTGTCCTGTTGTCTGCATGTCCTAGATTGACACAGCCCATCTACTACCTCACTAGCATAGTAAACTAGGACATTTCTCTTCTCTGATTTACACTCTATCACCTATTCCTGCCTCTCCTGCCTCTGAATCTTTTTCCCCAGTGAAGCCTCTGTGGTTTTACCATTTAACCATTTATTTCTGCCTGGGGTCCAGAAAGGTCAATAAAATGCAGTCAACTATGTGATTGATTTTATGAATACTAGAAAGCCTCATGTCCACACCCATTCCCTATATATTATTACATCTTCTTGATGGTGCTTTTCAATTCTTTTTCAAAAAGAGTATTAAATTATTCACAGTATATGTGTAAATATGTATTTTAATTTTAAATTAGATATGGAATAATAAAATAATAATTTTGAAACAATAAACACTTCTATAACTAAAGATGATTTGTATAAAATCTTAGTCACTTCTTCAAAAATACATTAAGTGGTTTTATTTAAAAGGTGCAATGCATTCTCACAGTATGAAACATATTCTTACAACATTTTTGTTTCATAATACATAATTTCACAAGTATATCAGAATTTATATATTGTTTCTTACTATGAGCATTTTTGTTGCTTCTACTTGTTTTCCTATTATGAATCATGCTTTAGTAAAACTCCTTGTACCTTAACCTTTCTTCAAAACCATGATTATTTTCCGAGTATACATTCCTAGAAATTGAAATATTAGCCCATAAATTACAAAAACATGTTAAAGTTCTTTAATTTTTAGCCAACTTGGTTTCCAGGAAAGTTATACCAATACACATACCCATTAGCAGCATATGAGAAAACTCATCTCCCTGGACCTTCTCAGAATTAAGTAGTTTGATTTAAAAAATCCAATTTGGTTGGGAAAAGATATATTTCTTTGTTGTTTGAAGTTTCATTCTTTGGTTACTAATGTGATTGAATATTTTCCTCAATGACC
The DNA here is from genome assembly GCF_046562875.1 of Panthera onca. Lineage (NCBI taxonomy): Eukaryota > Metazoa > Chordata > Mammalia > Carnivora > Felidae > Panthera > Panthera onca. The sequence goes on from NC_138346.1 coordinate 112,270,471, forward strand.
TTTCTATGTGAGTTTTTTATCTGGCTAAATAATATGTGAGCATCCTGCCTATAAACTTTAAGCTTATTTTTTCACTTAGACTATCTTTTCCCATGTTATCAATATCTCTTTGTCCATCTGCATTAGTTTGATAGGAATGCTTTAAAAAGTGCCATAAACTGGGTGACTTAACAGAAATGCTTGTCACACTTCTGGAGGTTAGAAGTCTGAGATCAAGGGGCAAGCAGGATTAGTTCTTTCTGGGTCTGTAAGGGAGACTGTCCCAGGCTTCTCTTCTTGACATGTAGATGACCATCTTCTCCCTGTGTCTTCACCTTATCTTCTCTCCATACACATTTCTGTCCAAATTTTTCATTTTTATAATGACTTCAGTCATTTTGGATTAGGACCCATTCTAATGGCCTCACTTTAACTTAATTACCTCTATAAAGACTTTATCTCCAATTAGGGTCTTATACTTTGGGTACTGGGAGCTAGGACTTCAACATGTGAACTTTGAAGGGATACAATTCAATCCATAACACCATTCTTGAACTTAAGCTTTGTCTTCATTTGTGATTATTTTCTTAGATTGATTTCTTAAGAGTAGAGATCATGACTAAATTTTGATATCGTTCTGCATACTATCAAAGTGACAGCTTGCCTTCTGTAAGAGAAATAATTTTCATTTACAGTTGGAGATGAAACTTTATAAGAAGGAACTTTAGTCCTCTGACAAGAATAAAATCAGTAACATAAAGAGAAGGATAAGAGACAAGGCAATGCCTTGGTGTGGGTCATATCCCAGTAGGAGAGGGAGAAAAATGATGGCTCTGGGTTGCACAGGGTTTTGGAGCAAAGCCACAGGGACAGAGAATAGCCAAGGATACAAAACTTCCAGGGTGGATTCTTCCTGCTTTTATTCACCTTTCCCCGAGGGAGGTATCTTATCAAGACTGAAAGTTTGCTGTGAACATTTGATCCTGACAGACTATAGTCTGTACTTACTGAGAGCCCTAGAAAGAATGTGTCCTTTGCTAGGGCTGGAAAAGTGATCTCAGGGAATCTGGAAAAGAAATGGAACTTCCAGGTAAAGTATCTTCTGCTGGTGGCAAATACCATCTCTGAGGAACCATGCACTGTCTGCTTCACCCTGCAGGTCTGTCCTGTGTCCTGCTCATTTCACATCCATTTTCCTGTAGACAGAATCTAATTAAGAAACAATTTAGAATAATTAGAAGGGAGTAATGAATAAAAGGCAATGAGACATTCTGCCAGTAATTTAGTAAGAGCTCTGCCTTTGCTAATTAGGAAGTAAAGCATCCACCTGAACCTGGAGCTACCCAACAGCATGCCAGTTTTGTGGCACAGACTCAGATGGCACAGGTACATGGAACAAGTCACTAGGCAAGTGAGGGTCAAGTACTGTGCTCCTATTCTGTGGAGGTAAGACACTGGTGCTGGTGATGCTGCAGGAGCAGAGGCAAGATGCAGATAGATGTTGAGGATTCCAGGTCACCAACTCCTGACCAGGAAGCAGGCACTGTTCCAGGGGCATTACATAAATCCTTGCAGTAACCCATATGGTACATGTTGTTACCCTCTGTTTTAATATGAAGACATTATGACTATGGGAGAAGCCAAGGGACTAAAAGGAAGAGCTACTATTAATAATCCAAACCTGACTGATTTAAAAACTTGGAACTTACCACTTTCCATCACCACCTTGGAAACCTTGAGAGAATAATCAGTTAGCAAGGGCAAGTTCCTATTATTGTTCTGCTTCCTTCCTAATTAATGTTGGATTAATTGAGAGGTGCAATTAGTACTATTAGTGATTCTTCTGTTAAGTCAGCTATGTTGGTCCTGGTTGGATTTTCCCTATTTTCGAGGAGAAAAGAAAAAAAATAGTTTAGCTTCATTCTAGCCAACCTGTTTAGGAAAGATCTTACTCAGCCACCATATGAAATACCTTTGGTTAAAATGACAGTGATTAGATTCCTCAAAACAGCTGCAACAAGTAAAGAGCTCGAAATTCATTACCTAAGTTTTACAACAGGAAAAATCTGGTCAAACTGAAGATCAGCTTTCCCTGGGCCTATTAGAGATCTGAGGTCAGGGAGCAAATGACCTGAAATCTGTAAGGTCAGCTGCACCCAGAAATAGAGTAACCAAGATTTTCTCATCTGGATGAAAAGTCATTGGAACCATAAAATGACTAAAACACTTACCTAACTAGTAATTTTCACTAATTACTGGAGGCTGAACACAGATTAGCATAATACTGAGAAAAATAAGTGTTCCTCCTACAGGCATGGGTGGGGAGGACATTGTCACAGGCTTTCTCTCCAGGAACTCCACTTGGTTCTTGCAGTGAGAATCCCAGAAATATTTCAGAAAGATCTCCTCATGGCCCTGGCAGGAGTCAGGGATGAATGGCCATTGTAGCATTATATACCTTCCCAGCTTTTTCCCCAGCAAAAGCCCACTCTCCAGGTGAGGGTCTTCACCAGAAGGTAGTACTGAAACCTTATTCTAGTGGAGATGGGAGGGGAAAATCTGCCTCAGACCCCCTCCCAACATTTCTGACTCACCTAAGGAAAAATAATAAGAAATACAAACAATAGGAGACAAAAAATTCAAGGCTATAAATCAGAGATGGAGGAACAAAAACATTTTTGAAGACCACACCCATGAGATATTGCCCTGGTAAAAGACATAATCTGAAGATGATAGAATGACCCCCCACCTTACACTTTATTGCTACACTAATAAGCTTCCAGTACAATAACAGTCCATAATCATATCTGCATAACAAAAGAGAGGAACACAAAAAATGACTCTCTCTGAAGAGTAGAACAAGAGGAAGCCCCTAAGCCAAGGACAGTGACATCAACAAAGACACTAGAGGAATCCTTAGCCTCTGGTACCTATAGCCAATGTTAAATCTAATCCATCTCTTAGAGTGAATAACATACATCCTCAAACTAAGCTCCTACATCAAAAAAATACATCATTTTTTTTCAATCAAAATTTAAAATGCATGTTAAAGGGCAATATACAACACAGTTGAAGACCTAAAGTTGTCATTGTGACCAGGCTCATAAATGGTGTTGACTTATCAGAGAATTTAAAATAAATATGATCAATGTATTAAGGACTCTAATGAAAAAGTAGACAAATGCAGGAATAGCTGGGTAATTTTATCAGAGAGATAGAACCTCTAGGAAAAGAAATCAAAAGGAAATGCTATAAATAAAATATAATTTTAATGCAAATGAAAAATCTTTTGGATGGACTTAAGTAGTAAAAAAAAACAATGAACTTGAAGACAGTTCAGTAAAAATTTCCCAAACTAAAACACAAAAAGAAAAAAAAACATGAAAAATAGAACAGAACACCTAAGAATTGTATGACAATTTCAAAAAGTTGTAGCACATGTATAACAGAAATAAGAAGAAGGAAGAAGAAGAAGGAGAAGGACAGGAAGAAGAAGAAGAAGGACAAGAACAAGAAAAAGAACAAGAAAGAGTAGAGCAGAAATAATATTTTTGAAGTGTTAATGTCCAAGAACTTTCAAAAATTAATGACAGATGTCAAAAGACTGAGACTTCAGATGGTTAAGCTCAGAGAACACCAAGAAGGATGAGTTGTAAACATAATAAAAAGCACACCTGGGCATATACCATATTCAAACTGCTGAAAAACAAAGACAAAGAGAAAATCTTGAAAAAAAACAGAGGAAAGTTTTACCTATAGAGAAATAAAGATACACATTACAGGGGACTTCTTATTCAAATAAACATTCAGGCAAACAGTGTGGTGTGAAATATTTAGTGTTTAAAGAAAAAACAAGGACAAAACCTCTAACTCTATATCCAAGAAAATTATCTTTTAAATGTGAAGAAGAAACACTTTATCAGAAAGCCAAATACCAAGGAAATTCATCACAGGAAATATCCACAGAAGTTCTTCAAGAAGAAAAATAATTATGAAATTCAGAAATTTGAACATACATGCAGATATAGTGACAGAAAAGTAGCAAAGATAAAATATTTAAAAAAAAACTCTAAATTGTTTTAAAGTGATAGTTATAATGCTCCAGATAATCTGGGCCATCTATAAGCCAGTGTTGTCTCTCCCTGTTGCTTATCTGGCCCAGGTAGTTTCCTCAGCATAGAATACCTTTCAAGAGGGTCCCCTTTGTGGCTTGACACACCACCACTCATCTTGCAAAATTTAGCCTCCTTATCTATCATGCTATGATATGTTTCCTAGTGGTCATTTGTCTTTCATTTTGTAGGCGTTTTGTAGAAATAGTAGTTAAATCCTGTCCTGTGTTTGGGGTATCCTGCAGTCTTGGTGGGTATGGTGAACATGGCTCCTTTTATGAAAGAAAAAGGCTAGATACTTTGGTCTCAGCCTCCCTTGTAGGCTTTGCCAGCTGCATGCATGCTCTCATAGGACTGTGACTCCAGAGAAACTGAGTCAAGAGGGATTGGACAGGGAGCTAATGCTGGCAGTGGTAGCTGTGATAAGTAGGGCCATTGACAAAGCAGTGTTAGTGGTCAGACTGGTTGCACCCTCTGCTTTACCTTCAGATCTTGCAACAATGCCTGCCCAAAGTAAGTGCCTAATTATGTTTTATTGAATTCATGAATGAATGAGTACATGGAGCTTCTAATGGTTGGTGGCAACTGTGCTATTTCACTTCTCAGACTAGTTATGGTCTGGTTTTAGGTAGTGTTCCCAAAGCTTCTTCTTGAACTCTCAACTTCCCTGGTCCATCCAACAGTTCTAAGAGTCATCCAATTTTTTTTTAGTAAACATTTCTACTTATATTTGACTCCAGTTTCCTGAAAAGGGAAATCTTGACCAAACACTTTCTATGACTTTCTATCCTCAGGGAGGAGGACCAATCTCAGCTGAGGCACAATTATAGCCTATGTATACAAGCTTCCACATTTTGTCTACAGGGATCTCTGAACAAATCTGCATCTCCCTCTCAGCTGAGTTTTCCTGATGGTAAGGATTGTGTATTTGTATCTATTTATTGCCAACACTTAAAGACTGTTTGGGTCCATTATGAAGTCCTGGTTGATGTTCTCTATAGTAATGAGAAATAATGACATGCAGCAGATAAGATATATTAATTGCTACTGTTATGTACCTCCTGCTAATGAATCTGTGTAACCAAATTCTTGACTGGGCTACGTATTTGCACAGGGATATTTAGTGCCACATTCTATGGAGATGAGAAACAGGTAGGCTACCTTGTCCATTGGTGAAGACTGGATAGACAAGCACAACTAAAAGGGATTAAAACATATGATATAAGACAGCAAATAATTGAATAAGAACCTCTGTGAATGTTAGAACAGACAGGAAAGAACAAACATTACTTATTAGATTGCTGTTTTAGAAGCTGTGTTATATCCCTTACCTAGGCCAATTCTCTTTGTCTTTTTTTTTTTTTTTTGAGAATAATTTCCTGCCTTTATTCATCTTCCTTAATCCACTTAAAATAATTTATGATATTAAGCTTCATTGACATAGTTGAATATAATATTAATTTTCACCAAACTTATTTTTATGAACTGCAAGATCACATCTGTTTTATTTAACACTGTATCATATAAAGGATACACTGTTAACATTTCTAGAACTTATTAATTATTTTATCTCTACTACTTGCTTTTTAGTCATTCTGGGATACTGAGCTCTTGTCTCTGAACCTCAGTTTTCTCATCTATAAGAATAAGATAGTGACATGTTTTAGGTATTCAGTGAATGTTCTCAGTCTCAGAGTACATTTGGTAAAGATAATCTAATAAGGATTCATAGATCCATCTGTCACTGAATATGTAATCTAGACCCAGTTACCTGACTTTATCTGTATGTCTTAAAGAAAGTGTGAGGTTTCTTAGTCTTTTTGGACCCTTTCGGCTTTGTCTTCTCAATGGATCGTTCTCAAACTTAAAAACTTTTGGCCCCATTTTCAGCTCCTGAGAGCCATTCTATAAACTAGAGACGAACACTGAACAAGATGGAAGAGGGCAGAGATATTGACTATTTATTTAAATGTCATACATTAAGCCCCTTCAAATTTGTTCCACAGCTTTTCCACCAAGAAAAAGTTCTGAACCAATGTGAGATGGGGGTGAAAATAACAAGGAAGGATATTGATGTGATTGTGTCCTCCACCTGGTTGACTTCCTTATGGAGATAGCCACAGCACTCCTTTGCAAATACTCTTTCTACCTGGCCTATACCTGCCCAATGCTCACTGAGCTTCAGGCTCTGGCCTGATTGTTCTGCCACACCAGGTGTGGCTGCTTTGAAGATGGACATCTTCTCTGCTGAACAAAGTGCAAGCCTCTGCCTTCCAGTTAATAAAATGTCAATTACTTTATTTTCTCACAACTTAAAGTTGAGTGCAACATGCTAATTTATGCAATCCCTCTGAATGTTTAATTTTTCTCAATATAAATGTTCAGTCTCCCAGTTCCTCTCCCCTCATCCTGAATCTTTCCTGAGGAAAGTATTCAGGTTTATGAGGCAGGGCAACTTTTTAAACGTTTATTTATCTATTTTGAGAGAGGGCAAGAAAGCACATGAGCAGGGGATGGCCAGAGAAAGAAAAGGAGAGAATCCCAAGCAGAACACAGTCAGATGCTTAACTGACTGAGCCACCCAGGTACTCCAAGGCAGGGGAAATTCTGCATTTTCATGGTAATATGAGGAAGGAGAGGGGATAAATGGTTTCTACGTAAATTGCCTTTTTCTTCTGTTCCTGGTATGACCTGATAAACTCTGATGTTGCCAGCTATAGTTGGGTGAGCTTATGGACCATTTATATGCCAAGATATGCCAAAAGGGTCTTCATCGCTGTTTTGGCTCCATCTAGAGTTCACCAGCTATATACTTCAACTTCTCACCAGTTCTTCCATCCAGCTTGCTGTCTCAGTGAAACAGTCTCTACTCTCTGCTGGAGGGTCTATTCCTCTGCTTCAGTGTATCCCACAGCAGGACATGGGCTCTCAAAGAGAGGGCTACAGCAAATGCAGGGGGCACATGGTAAGATCATGGTGCACTTCCCTCCTTTGGCTGTACCCCAGCTTTGCAAAGGCAGCTAAAAGGGTCTCAGAACTTACAGATGCCTTCAAGAGACTCTTCTTACATTCTAACACACCTCATCCTTTCTAGGAACTAATGAGATTTTCAAGATCAGGAGAGGAGGTACACAGCTGACTACAACCTATATGAATACTAGCAAAAAGATCACTTTCTAATTATCACATATTAACATAAAATGACCTATGTAAAGTCTTTGTGATTGCCTCTGGTAGAACATGAAAGATCACAAATAGGGTTTTGTTCAGGAGCCGACTCCTTAGTCAAGAAGACTCAATAAAGACTTAAGAATGAATGGAGTTTCTTCTACCACATGTTATTAGGGCCACCCCCGTGACTTTTAGTGCTCTCCACCATATGTGATTTTATTCTCACAGAGGAAAGATGGGATCAGATCAAGTTTTAAATTGGGTTCCAAATAGCCAGATATTGGCAATATTGGGTTCAAGTCTGCCGAGAGAGGTATGAGCAAGTTAGAGTTGCAGGACTTGCTCCAACCTCACTTCTACCAGAGCACTAATTTTTGCATATTGAAGCTCAATCTTCTTAAATTCTTCTTTAAAAAAGTGTTACTTCTGATTAAAATTTTAGAAATTTAATGTGCTAGATGGCCATCATTTCTTCTGTTTCAGACCCCATTATTATGATAATATATTCTCTGTTATCCTTATGACCCTTTCCTTCTGATTCCAGCTTTCTTGATTCAGAAGAATATATTTAAACAGATCTTTGGTGGTCTCACTAAATCTCATCATTATACAAGGTTTTAGTTGGATACTCTAAGGGTACCGTTAGGCACAGGGATTTAATAATCTTTCCAGGTTTCAGAGCAAGATGGCCAAGGCAAGTTCTTGATTCTCAATTAACCTTTGTCATTTCACCAAGCTGTCATCCTGACAATGACTACCATGTTTCCATTCTGTATCCCTTTTTTAACACTTTCTCCAGTAAGTAGGGCATTTTTATATTGTTATTTCCAGAATATTAATGTGCTTTCTATAAAAGCTTTATGTAATTAAATTGAAGGGAAAAATGAATAAAGTTTGTCATAAAATAATGATCCAATGAATTTATTGTATCATGTAGACCAATTACAGCATTGCCTAAGATCAAAGTCACCTGAAATTGCTGTTTCTACCTACTGATAATGATTTTTGCTAATGCAAATTTGGTGCTAGAAATTATATGCCAGTATATTGACATAATGATTCAGTTAGGGGAACTTCTGATTGTGAAAAATAATTTAATGCAATAGTCACAATAACACATGTAGATAAAATATTATTTCTCTAATTTTGTAAGATGGAAGAGTGCTCAAAAACTCACGCAGGTATCCAAAATGGTGGTACAAAGAACTTAGGGAAAATTCTCCCCCAGAAAGGCATCTACTAAGCTTGTTAAAATTAGGAAAGACAATCATTCAAAGATTATGGAGGTTGATCAAAGAGCTTACAGCAAATTTTTTCAACAAAACCCATGGAAACTCAGTCATAACAGTGGGAGGCTATGGCATTCATGCTAGAGACTATACTCACCTCCTTCCTCAGCTCTTTCATGGCAATGAGTTATGGCAACTGACTTGGCATTCAAGTAGCAGTTCCTGCCCCCACCCCCTAGCCTTCTAGAAGGCCAGTGAGCTCCATGCTGCAAAAGGCTTATATTGAGTGTGTGATAGCATTCAGGTGTCAATAACCATTTTTTCATCCTGAACTCCAAGTAGGGAGGATCTGGGCACAAGTTATTGTGAAGAGTTCAGCCTCCTTTTCCATACAACTGTATATTGTGGGAAAACTTCTTTAGTGGAGTTAACAGAAAAATGGCAAATATCCTTGTCCCCAGCTTCCTGGGACACAAAAGCTACCCTGGATATATTACAAAACTAAAAAAAATTACCAAATCCTACCCTCTGTTGTTTTGAATTGCAGAAGATCCATAATGGGTGGTGCTCAGTGCTGAAACCTGTTTCCATCTTTCCCTGACACATTTACACCATAACTCCTGATTCATAAGGAGAATACAGGTAGGGCAGCCAGTAGAGAGCAACCCCCTCCACCAGCACTTGCCCTTTACAGGTTCTACCCAGAAAACTGTCAAAACAATACTCAAGACTGCTAACAGCCCACCTCTATCAGGGGCCCTGACTTAATTGGTTCCCATTATGGAGCATACTGTATCCCAAGGTATTGCCAAAGTCAACTAGCAGTTAGTGGAGCCTAACGGCTACATGTGTTATCAATAGAAGCAAACCAGTCAGAAGCTTACTGAGAAGATCAGAAAAAGACTCAAAGAGAACTGCCAAATTACTCATCCCTGCTGGTCAGGAAGACTATGCATATTCAAGGATCTTTCCTCTAAAAGGTGAGGTGACTGAAAGGGAACTTTTGAGAAAAAACTCTCTAGGTGAATGTGCAGAAAATTCATAAACTCTTTCAACTATAAAATAAGGCTTGAAGCCACGTACAGATCTAATATCAAAAGGAAAAACATAAACCTTGCTAATTCAAAGGGGTTAAGCACAGCCTCTGACAAATCAGTGGCTGACAACTAAACAGTGTTAACTAAGTGGCAAACCCTAGGACCCTATGACTATTTTTTTTTAAAGGAGCAAAACTTTGAGCAGAACCTCAGAGTCAGCATGGTTAAGAAAAAACAGACTTCACTGAATTACTACAGCCAAATCATTACCATATAAGAAAGCACAACATATTAACAAGCTGGCAAGAAGAGATCAGTATCTAGACTTGCTGTACTATATTTCTTAAAAGTCCCAGTTTTCAACAAAAGTGTACAAAATACACAAAAGAAAAAGAAAATATGGCCCCTACACAGGGAAAAAAAAGACAGGCTGAAGGCATTTGCCTTTGCTCCTGTAGGAATGGACAAAGAGTTAAAAGAAATTACCATAGGGGAGCTTGGGTGGCTCAGTCAGTTAAGCATTGACTTCAACTTCCGCTCAGGTCATGATCTCACAGTTCATGAGTTCAAGCCCCATGTCGAGCTCTGTGCTGACAGCTCAGAGACTGGAGCCTGCTTCATATTCTGTGTCTCCCTCTCTCTCTGCCCTTCCCCTGCTCATGTTCTGTTTCTGAAAAATAAATAAACATTGAAAAAAACTTAAAAAGTAGTTATCATAATTATGAGAGAATTAAAGAAAATTATGTATAATAAATTCAATGAAATTATGATGACAATGTCTTGTTAAGTAAAGGATATCAATAAAGAGATATAAAATGTAAAAGAAAAAATAGAAATTCTGCAGTTGAAATATATAATAAGAAATAAGAATTTCACTGGAGAGGATCAACATTAGATTTGATATGGCTGAAGGAAGAATTAAAACATTTGAAAACTGAGCTATTATGATTATGGAACAAAGAAAAAAGAATGAAGGAAAATGAACAGATATTCAGAGAAATATTGGACATTATTAAGCATAATAACATGCAAATAATGGACTATCAGAAGACAAAAGAAAAGAGAATTAAAAATGTCTAAAGAAATAATTTCTGAGAACATGACAAATTCAATTAATGCATTCAAGAAGCTCAACACAAAGAAATCTACATAAGACATGTGATAGTCAAAGACACATCCTGAAAGTAGCAAGAGAAAATTACTAACCATGAAAAAGGAAATCCCAGTAAGATTAACACCTAACTTCAAATCAAATACAATGAAGGTCAGAAATAATTATGATGACATATTCAAAGTGAAAAAAGCAAAACAAAACAAAGCACAGAAAATAGAACTCTCAACCAAATCTCTTATATCCATCAAACTACATTTTAAAGTGATGTCAAAATAACCTTCAAAATTCATATGTTGAAGCCCCAACCACAATGTGACTGCATTTGGAAATAGAGCATTTATGAAGATAATTCAGGTTAAATGAGGTCATAAGTGTTGGTTCTTCATTCTATTGGATTATTGTCCTTATGAGAAGAGATACCAAAGAGCTCTTTCTCTCTCCTTCTGCCGTATGATGGCACGGCAAGCCAGAATGTGACCATCTGCAAGCCAGAAAGTTCTCACCAGAAACCAACACTGCTGGACTTTTTAAATTTTTTTTCATGTTTATTTATTTATTTATTTATTGAGAAAGAGAGAGAGACAGAGACAGAGTGCAAGTGGGGGAGGAGCAGAGACAGAGAGAAACACAGAATCTGAAGCAGGCTCCAGGCTCTGAGCTGTCAGCACAGAGCCCAACATGGAGGGTTCAAACTCACAAACCATGAGATCATGACCTGAGCCAAAGTTGGATGTTCAACCAACTGAGCCACCCAGGCACCCCTAAAATTTTGGTCTGGGGCTTCTCAATTCTAGAAAGGTGAGAAAATAAATTTCTATTCTTTTAGCCACCCAGTCTGTGGTATTTCATTATGGTATCCCAAAATGACTAGTACCTCAAATAAACACAATAAGCAAGGGAATTTGTTGCTAGCATTCCTGCCTTACAAGAAACACAAAGAAAATTCTTTAGGTTGAAAGCATATTTCTATGCTATTCAAACAGGGAGTGTTTGAATCCATTAAAGAAAACAAACAAAATAGAGAGTGCCATTTAAGGTTATTATGAAGAAAATTATAAAAGTCAGTATAACTTAACATTTCTCCTTTGTTTCTTAACATCTTAAGAAACAACTTTATAAATCAGTATATATATATTATTGCGTTGTGTGCGTATGTCATATAGAAATACAATATAGTAGACAATAACAATACAAAAGGGGGTGGATGGAATGAAACATGTATTGGAGGAAGGAAAAGACAGGAGAAGGTAGCACAGATTCTGTTTAAGAAATGAACAGAATATTATAAATTCTCTATTCTCTACCTATTATGTATGTATCTATGTATCTATCTATCCACCTTATTTCCTTACCTTCCTTTAAGAGAAATACAATTAAATTCATTTATAATTATAACTATATATTAAATAATTTATAACATATATTAGACAAGGTAATTGAGCAAGAATGGCAAAAAAAGAAAAAGTAAATACAGCTATACAGGAATAAAGGGAGTTTTTTTAAATAAAAAATTAAATTAATGGAAATTGGAGATAGATTCTGATAGCAAGATATATTTTTTAAGTCTTAGTACAACCACTAAAAAATTACTAAAAATTGTTAAGTGAATATATTAAAAAGTTCAAGTGTTACAAAAGAAAATATTCATTTAATGAAAAAGAAGGCAATAAAGAAGGAACGGAGGAATTTTTTAAAAAAGACATGAGTCATATAGAAAACAACAAAAATGCATATAAAAATTCAATCATATGGGTGATAACATTGAACTTAAATGAATTTAAAAATCCAATGAAAAGCCAGAGAGTTTCAATCTGAGTTAACAACAAGATAGAAGCATATGCTATCCACGGGAGACTTACTTTAGATTAATATATACAAATAGGATAAAAGTAAAAGGTTGGAAAAACAAATGACTTCCAAAGAAGACCATGAGAGAGAGATGGAGTAGCTGTACAAATACAGGGGAAAATAGTCTTTAAAACAACAAAAAAAATGTTACTACACATAAAGAAGGATAACTAATGATAACAAATGTATCAGGAAGATAAAAATTAAAAAGATATATGCATTGATAATATTAAAATGTCAGTACTTCCAAAAACCATTTATAGATTCATTGCCATCAAGATTCTAATGGCATTTTTGCAGAGGTAGAAAAATACTTGTAAAATTCATATAAAAACTGAAAAGACTCTGAATACCCAAAGAAATCCTGAGAAAGAAGAAAAAAGCAGGAGACATCACATTCTTTGGTTTCAAGCTATACTATAAAGCTATAGTCATCAAAACAGTGTTGTACTAACATAAAAACAAATAGGACAATGGAACAGAACTGAGAGCCCAAAATAAACTCTCACACATATTTTCAACTAATATTTGACAAGAAAGCCAAGCATACTCAATGGAGAAAAGGCAGTCTCCTCAATAAATTGTGTGGAGATAATTGGATAGTCACATGTAAAAGAATGAAAACCCCTTATGCCTCACAAAAATTAACTTGAAATTGATAAGACTTAAATGTAACACCTGAAACCATGAAACTACTAAAAGAAAGAAGAGGCCTGGACCTTGGTAATTACTTTTTTGATATGGCACCTAAAGCACAAGCAACAAAAATTGCAGATAAACAAGTGGGACTACAACAAAAAGCTTCTGTACAGCAGAAGAAATCATCAACAAAGTGAAAAGGCAACCTATGGAATGAAAAAAAGAAAAAAACATTTGCAAGTCATTATACTGAAAGGGTTTAATATCCAAATATATAAATAACACATACAACTTAATAGCAAAACCCCCATATAACCAATTTAAAAGAAAAAAAACGGGAAAATTATCTGGATAGACATTTCTCCAAAGGAGGTATATGAAATACCAACAGGTACATAAAAAAAAAAAAGCTGAACATCACTAATCATTAGGGAAATGCAAAGTAAAACCACAATGAAATATCACTTTAGACCTGTTAAAATGGTTATTATCAAGAAGACAAGAGATAACAAGTGCTGCTATGAATGTGGAGAAAGAGGAACCCTGTACATTGTTGATGGGATTGTAACTAAGTACAAACTCTATGGAAAATCATATGGAGGATCTTCAAAAAATTAAAAATAACACTCCCCTATGATACAGCAATACCGCTTCTGGGAATACATTTAAAGGAAATGAAAACACTAACTCAAAAATGTCTGTGCCCCCACATTTATAGCAGCATTATTTACAATAGCCAAGACATAGAAACAACTTAAGTGTTTATCACTGAATGAATGGATAAAGTTGTGACTATATATATATATATATACATATACATATACTACATCTTCATCTATCTATCAATAGTCTATCATCTATCTATCATCTATCCATCTATATATAAGAGATAGATGATAGATATATAATGGAGTATTATTCAGCATAATAAAAGAGAAAATCCTACCACTTATGACAATATCAGTGGACCTTGAAAGTATTATGCAAAGTTAAACAAGCCAGACAGACAGAGAAAGACAAATACAATATGATCTCACTTATATATGGAATGAAAAAAGAGAGAGAGAGAGAACCTCAGAGAAAAAGAGATCTGACATGTGGTTTTGATAGGTAGACAGTGGGGAGAAGACGAATTGGAGGAAGTCGGTCAAAAGTTACAAATTTCCAGTTGTAAGATAAATGAGTACTAGAGATGTAATGTAGAACATAATGACCAGAGCTAACATTGCTGTATGATACATAGGAAAGTTACTAAGAGAGTAAATCCCAAGATTCTCATCACAAGGAGAATTTTGTTCATTTTATTATTTTTTTTCTTTTTATAGTACCTATATGAGATGGTGGATGATATTGCAAAAATAATTTTACAATATAGATAAATCAAACCATCATGCTGTAAGCCCTAAACTTATACAGTTATGTATGTCAGTTTTTTTCTCAATAAGACAGAAAAATATACACGCATTCAACAACAGAGCCCACAAAACTGACCAGATTAAAGGGAAGAATAGACAATATTAATACTTGGAGACTTCATCATTAAACTTTCATTAGTGAATAGAACAATTAAGCAGAAGATCAGCAAGGGTTCAAAAGAGTTGTACAATACTATAAACCAACAAGACTTAATAGACATCTATGGAATACTCCATCCAATAACAGTGGAATGCAATATCCTTCTAAGCACACATGGAGCATCTTCCAGTATAAACCATATCATTTGCCATAAAACAACCCTTAATTAATGTAAAAGTTGAAATCATACAAAATGTGTTTTCTAACTATGAAGGAGTTAAATTAGAAATAAATAACAAGAGAATTTGAAAAATTCACAAATTAGTGGAAATCAAATAACACATTATAAAATAACCAATGGATTGGGTGCCTGGGTGGCTGAGTCAGTCAAGAATCTGACCTTGGTTCAAGTCATGATCTCAAGGTTTATTGAGTTTGAGCCTTGCAATGGACTCTCTGCTATCAGCACAGAGCCCATTTTGGAACCTCTGTCCCTCTTTTTCTGTCCCTCTCCTGCTTGTGATCTCTCTCTCTCTCTCTCAAAAAATAAATCCACATTAAAAAATAATAATAAAATAAAATAACCAATGGATAAATTAAGAAATTACAGGGAAATTGGAAAATTCTTTCAGATGAAAATAATTAAAATTCAACTTGCCAAAACATGAGATATAGATAAATCAGTGCCTTAAGGGAAACTTTTAACTATAAATGCCTACATTAAAAAGGAAGAAAAATTTTAAATCATTTAGCTAACTTTTCATTTTAAGAAACTAGAAAAGAAGAGCAAACTAAACCTGAACAAAACACATGAAAGGTAACAATAAAGTGAAATGGAAATAATTGGAATAGAAAATTGAAAAACAAGAGTGAATATCAATAAAATGAAAAGTTAATTCATTATAAAAATCAACAACATTGACAAACCTTTAGTTATATTGACCAGAAAAAAGAGAAAGGACTCAAACTGCTGACCAAGAGTTACTTCAGAACTAAAGGAAAGATAAAGATGTTCCCAGACATACAAGAGTTAAGGTAGTTTATAACCATTAGGCTTGCCTTACAATACTTAAAGGAATTCTTCAAGTTCAAATGAAAGGGTAATGAGTAATAACATGAAAACATTGAATAGAAAACTCACTGATAAAAGTACAAAATAATAATAATAATAATAATAATAATAATAATAATAAACACAAAGGAAGACAGAAAAAGAAGAAGAAGGAAAAATATTTAAGTCAGAAAACAATTAACAAAATGATAATAGTAAGTCCTTGTCCATCAATAATGTCCATCAATTTAGCCATGTAAATAGGCTAAATTAATTAAAAGACACAAAGTGGCTAAATGGATAAAAATCCAGGAATATGCTCTCCATAAGAGATCCACTTTCACTTTAAATACATACATAGATTGAAAGTGAAGACATAGAAAGAGATATTCCATGAAGTAGTAACCAAAGCAGAGGAGTGACTATACTTGTAACAGAATAACACTATATACCCAATGGACCTAACAGGATATATGCAGAACAGTGCATCTAACAGGACTAGAATACACATTCTCTTCAGGTGCACAGGGAACTTTTCCAGAATAGGTCATATGTTGGACCACAGGCAAGGTTTAAGATATTTAGAAAGACTGAAATAATATATCTTTTTTTCTGACCATAACAATATGAAAATAGAAATCAATAATAGGAAGAAAATTTAAAAATTCACAAATATATGGAAATGAAACAACATATTCTTGAACATTGGGTCAAAGAAGAAATAAAAAGAAAATGAGAAACTTTCTTGAGAAAAAAAAATGAGACCACAACATAGCAAAACTTACAGGATACAGCAGAAATGTTCTAAAAAGAAGAAAAGGAAAAGAAAAGAAAAGAAAAGAAAAGAAAAGAAAAGAAAAGAAAAACATCTCAGTTAAGAATCTAACGTTACACTTCAAGGAATTAGAAGGAGAATAACAAGCTATGTCCAACGTTAGGAGAAGAAAGAAAACAATAAATGGACTAAAGACTAGAACGACAATAGGAAAAAAATCAATAAAATGAAATTGGTGGTTTGAAAAGATAAACAAAACTGACAAAACTTTAGCTAGATGTACCAAAAGAAAAGACTAAAGATTCAAGTAAATGAAATTATAAATGAAAGAGGATACATTATAACTGTAATGTACCTGTAATTTACCAAAAAAATACAAATAATTATAAAAGACTATGAACAATTATACACCAACAAATTAGACAACCTAGAAGAATTGGACAAATTTTTAGAACAATGCAATACAACCTACCAAGACTAAATCATGAAAAACCAAAAAAGTCTGAACAGACCATAACAACTAAAGAGATTAAGTAGTAATCAAAAACCTCATGACAAAGAAAAGTCCAGGATCAGATTGTTTCACTGGTGAATTCTACCAAACATCTAAAGAATTAATGCCAATACTGCTTAAACTCTCCAAATAATTGAAGAGGAAGAAATACTCTTATCTTGATATCAAAGCCAGATAAGAACACTATAAAGGGATATAGGACTACAGGCCAATATCCCTGAAAAATATAAAATGCTAAAATTCTCAAAAAAACATTAGTAAACCAAATTAGGCAACACATTAAAAGGAGCATACACTGTGATCAAGTGGGATTTATCCCTGGGATGCAAGAATGGTTCAACATGTACAAAACATTAAATGTGATACACAGCACTAACAGAATGGAAGAAAAAAATTACATAATGCTCTCAATAGATGAAGAAAAAGCATTTGATAAAATCCATCCCCTTTCATGATAAAAACTCTCAACAAATCGGGTATAAAAATAATATACCTCAACGAAATAGAGACCACATATGATAAATCTATAGCTGACTTTATATTCAACAATAAAAAGCTAAAAGTTTTTTCTCTAAAATTGTGAATAAGACAAGGGTGCCTACTCTCACATTCCTATTTAACATAGTACTGGAAGGATGAGACAGAGTAATCAGGCAATAAAAAGAACTAAAAGGCATCCAAATCAGAAAGGAGGAAGTAAAAATGTCTGTTTGATGATGACATGATCTTGATTATAGAAAATCCTACAGACCCCACCAAAAAAAATGAACCAGTGAATGAGTTCAGTAAAGTTACCAGATACAAAATAAACAAACAAAAATATTTACATTTCTAAACATTCACAACAAAATATCTAAAGAAGAAATAAATAAAACAACCTCATTTACAATAGTATCAAAAACAATAAAATACTAAGAAAAAACTTAAGCAAAAAAGAAAAAGATCTGTACAGTGAAAACTATAAGACACTGATGAAAGAAATGTAAGAAGACACAAATAAATAAAAAGATACCCCATATGTGTGGATTAGAAGAATTAATGTTGTTAAAATGTATATACTACTCAAAGCCATCTATAGATTCAACGCAATCTCTATCAAAATCCCAATGACATTTTTCTCAAAAATAGAAAAAAATTTTCTAAAATTTGTATGAAAGCACAAAATTCCCAAAATAGCCAAAGCAATCCTGAGAAAGATCAACGTCAGAGGCATCATATTTCCTGATCTCAAACTATAATTCAAAGTTATAGTAATATGGAATTAAAAACAGACACACAGACCAATGGAAATAGAATTGAGAGATCCAAATTAAACCCGTAAGTATATGGCCAACTAATATTTTAGAAGAGAGCCAAGAATATGCTATGGGGAAAATACAGTGTTTCTAAACAGTAGTGTTGGGAAAACTGGGTGTTCACAAGCAAAGGAGTGATACTGACCTCCTATTTTACACCATTCACAAAAGGTAACTAGAACTGGGTTAAAGACTTGAATGTGAGACCTGAAACTATAAAAATTCTAGAAGAAAAAATTGAGAAAAATCTCCTTGACATTGGTCTCAGAAACAATCTTTTGGCTATGACACCAAAAATAAAAATTAACAAGTAGATTAAATCAAACTAAAAAGCTACTTAACATCAAAAGATACAATAAAAAAAAAAAACAGGCAACTCATGAAATGACAGATGTGAGCAAACCATCTATCTGAACAAAATACTGGCAAAATGAATCCAGAAATATATTTTAAAAAATCATTCACGGGACTGGCAGAAGAAGGCGGCGTAGGAGAACACTGGGCTCACCGCGCGTCGTGCTGATCACTTAGATTCCACGTATACCTGGCTAAATAACTGAGAAAACCACCAGAAGACTAGCAGAATGGAGTCTCCGGAGCCAAGCGCAGACAAGAGGCCCACGGAAGAGGGTAGGAAGGGCGGAGAGGAAGTGCGCCCTGCGCAGATTGGAGGGAGGGAGCCAGGGAGGAGGGGCGGCCTGCTGGCCAAGCAGAGCCCCTGACTCTGGCTTGCAAAAGCGGACGGGCCAGACGGAGTGTGTTCCGACAGCAAGCATGACTTAGCCAGCTCTGCTAAGAAAGCAGGAAGGCTGGAGGACAAAGGGAGGGAGAGTTTCTGAGCCCAGGACGACAGACCTCAGTTTGGCGGGGAACAAAGGCGCTAGCCAGCGCCAGCTCCCTTACCCATCCCCCAGCCAAAATCCCAAAGGGAACCAGTTCCTGCCAGGGAAATTGCTTGCTCCGTGCAAACACCCAACACTGTGCTTCTGTGGAGCCAACCCTCCAGCAGCGGGTCTGAGTCCCTCCCGCTGCCACAGGGCCCCTCCTGAAGTGGATCACCTAAGGAGAAGCAAGCTAAGCCTGCCCCTCCTGCCCCATGCATCTTGCCTACCCATGCCAGCTAATACACCAGATCCCCAGCACCACAAGCCTGGCAGTGTGCAAGTAGCCAGACAGGCCACGCCACCCCACAGTGAATCCCGCCCCTAGGAGAGGGGAAGAGAAGTCACACACCAGTCTGACTGTAGCCCCAGCGGTGGGCAGTCAGGTCTGACTGCGGCTCCGCCCACCAACTCCAGTTATACACCACAGCACAGGGGAAGTGTCCTGCAGGTCCGCACCACTCCAGGGACTATCCAAAATGACCAAACAGAAGAATTCCCCTCAGAAGAATCTCCAGGAAATGACAACAGCTAATGAACTGATCAAAAAGGATTTAAATAATATAAGAGAAAGTGAATTTAGAATAATAGTCATAAAAATTAATTGCTGGAAACAGTATATAGGACAGCAGAGAATCTATTGCTACAGAGATCAAGGGACTAAGGAACAGTCAGTAGGAGCTGAAAAACGCTTTAAACAAAATGCAAAATAAAATGGAAATAACCACGGCTCGGATTGAAGAGGCAGAGGAGAGAATAGGTGAACTAGAAGATAAAATTATGGAAAAAGAGGAAGCTGAGAAAAAGAGAGATAAAAAAGTCCAGGGGTATGAGGGGAAAATTAGAGAACTAAGTGATACACTAAAAAGAAATAATATACGCATAATTGGTATCCCAGAGGAGGAAGAAAGAGGGAAAGGTGCTGAAGGTGTACTTGAAGAAATAATAGCTGAGAACTTCCCTGAACTGGGGAAGGAAAAAGGCATTGAAATCCAAGAGGCACAGAGAACTGCCTTCAGACGTAACTGGAATCAATCTTCTGCACGACATATCATAGTGAAACTGGCGAAATACAAGGATAAAGAGAAAATTCTGAAAGCAGCAAGGGATAAACGTGCCCTAACATATAAAGGGAGACCTATAAGACTCGTGACTGATCTCTCTTTTGAAACTTGGCAGGCCAGAAAGGATTGGCAGGAGATCTTCAATGTGTTGAACATAAAAATATGCAGCCGAGAATCCTTTACCCAGCAAGTCTGTCATTTAGAATAGAAGGAGAGATAAAGGTCTTCCCAAACAAACAAAAACTGAAGGAATTCGTCCCTACTAAACCAGCCCTACAAGAGATGCTAAGGGGGATCCTGTGAGACAAAGTACCAGAGACATCGCTACAAGCATAAAACATACAGACATCATAATGACTCTAAACCCGTATCTTTCTATAATAACACTGAATGTAAATGGATTCAATGCGCCAACCAAAAGACATAGGGTATCAGAATGGATAAAAATACAAGACCCATCTATTTGCTGTCTACAAGAAACACATGTTAGACCTGAGGACACCTTTAGATTGAGAGTGAGGGGATGGACAACTATTTATCATGCTACTGGAAGCCAAAAGAAAGCTGGAGTAGCCATACTTATATCAGACAAACTAGACTTTAAATTAAAGGCTGTAACAAGAGATGAAGAAGGGCACTATAGAATAATTACAGGGTCTATCCATCAGGAAGAGCTAACAATTATAAATGTCTATGCGCCGAATACGGGAGCCCCTAAATATATAAAACAATTACTCCTAAACATAAGCAACCTTATTGATAAGAATGTGGTCATTGCAGGGGACTTTAACACTCCACTCACAGAAATGGATAGATCATCTAGTCAATAAAGAAACAAGGGCCCTGAATGATACATTGGATCAGATGGACTTGACAGATATATTTAGAACTCTGCATCCCAAAGCAACAGAACATACTTTCTTCTCGAGTGCACATGGAAACTTCTCCAAGATAGATCACATGCTGGGTGACAAAACAGCCTTCCATAAGTATACAAGAATTGAAATTAAACCATGCATACTTCCAGACCACAATGCTATGAAGCTTGATATCAACCACAGGAAAAAGTCTGGAAAACCTCCAAAAGCATGGAGGTTAAAGAACACCCTACTATAGAATGAATGGGTCAATCAGGAAATTAGAGAAGAAATTAAAAAATATATGGAAACAAACGAAAATGAAAATACAACAATCCAAACGCTTTGGGACACAGCGAAGGCAGTCCTGAGAGGAAAATACATTGCAATCCAGGCCTATCTCAAGAAACAAGAAAAATTCCAAATACAAAATCTAACAGCACACCTAAAGGAAATAGAAGCAGAACAGCAAAGACACCCTAAACCCAGCAGAAGAAGAGAAATAATAAAGATCAGAGCAGAAATAAACAATATAGAATCTAAAAAAATGGTAGAGCAGATCAACAAAACCAAGAGTTGGTTTTTTGAAAAAATAAACAAAATTGACAAACCTCTAGCCAGGCTTCTCAAAAAGAAAAGGGAGATGACCCAAATAGATAAAATCATGAATGAAAATGGAATTATTACAACCAATCCCTCAGAGATACAAGCAATTATCAGGGAATACTATGAAAAATTATATGCCAACAAATTGGACAACCTGGAAGAAATGGACCAATTCCTAAACACCCACACTCTTCCAAAACTCAATTAGGAGGAAATAGAAAGCTTGAACAGACCCAGAACCAGCGAAGAAATTGAATCGGTTATCAAAAATCTCATAACAAATAAGATTCCAGGACTAGATGGCTTCTCAGGGGAGTTCTACCAGACGTTTAAAGCAGAGATAATACCTATCCTTCTCAAGCTATTCCAAGAAATAGAAAGGGAAGGAAAACTTCCAGACTCATTCTGTGAAGCCAGTATTACTTTGATTCCTAAACCAGAAAGAGACCCAGTAAAAAAAGAGAACTACAAGCCAATATCCCTGATGAATATGGATGCAAAAATTCTCAATAAGATACTAGCAAATCGAATTCAATGGCATATAAAAAGAATTATTCACCATGATCAAGTGGGATCCATTCCTGGGATGCAGGGCTGGTTCAACATTCTCAAATCAATCAACGTGATACGTCACATTAATAAAAGAAAAGAGAAGAACCATATGATCCTGTCAATCGATGCAGAAAATGCCTTTGACAAAATTCAGCACCCTTTCTTAATAAAAACCCTTGAGAAAGTCGGGATAGAAGGAACATACTTAAAGATCATAAAAGCCATTTATGAAAAGCCCACAGCTAACATCATCCTCAATGGGGAAAAACAGAGCTTTTTCCCTGAGATCAGGAACACGACAGGGATGCCCACTCTCACCGCTGTTGTTTAACATAGTGTTAGAAGTTCTAGCATGAGCAATCAGACAACAAAAGGAAATCAAAGGGATCAAAATTGGCAAAGATGAAGTCAAGCTTTCACTTTTTGCAGATGACATGATTCTATACATGGAAAATCCGATAAACTCCACCAAAAACCTGCTAGAACTGATACATGAATTCAGCAAAGTTGCAGGATACAAAATCAATGTACAGAAATCAGTTGCATTCTTATACACTAACAATGAAGCAACAGAAAGACAAATAAAGAAACTGATCCCATTCAGAATTGCACTAAGAAGCATAAAATACCCAGGAATAAATCTAACCAAAGATGTACAAGATCTGTATGCCGAAAACTATAGAAAGCTTATGAAGGAAATTGAAGAAGATATAAAGAAATTGAAAGATATTCCCTGATCATGGATTGGAAGAATAATATTGTCAAAATGTCACTACTACCCAAAGCTATCTACACATTCAATGCAATCTCAATCAAAATTGCACCAGCATTCTTCTCGAAACTAGAACAAGCAATCCTAAAATTCTTATGGAACCACAAAAGGCCCCGAATAGCCAAAGTAATTTTGAAGAAGAAGACCAAAGCAGGAGGCATCATAATCCCAGACTTTAGCCTCTACTACAAAGCTGTCATCATCAAGACAGCATGGTATTGGCACAAAAACAGACACATAGACCAATGGAATAGAATAGAAACCCCAAAACTAGACCCACAAACATATGGCCAACTAATCTTTGACAAAGCAGGAAAGAACATCCAATGGAAAAAAGACAGTCTCTTTAACAACTGGTGATGAGAGAACTGGACAGCTACATGCAGAAGGTTGAAACTAGATCACGTTCTCACACCATTCACAAAAACAGACTCAAAATGGATAAAGGACCTGAATGTGAGACAGGAAACCATCAAAACACTAGAGGAGAAAGCAGGAAAAGACCTCTCTGACCTCAGCCATAGCAATCTCTTACTCGACACATCCCCAAAGGCAAGGGAATTTAAAGCAAAAATGAACTACTGGGACCTTATGAAGATAAAAAGCTTCTGCACAGCAAAGGAAATAACCAACAAAACTAAAAGGCAGCCAACGGAATGGGAAAAGATATTTGCAAATGACATATCGGACAAAGGGTTAGTATCCAAAATCTATAAAGAGCTCATCAAACTCCACACCCGAAAAACAAATAACCCAGTGAAGAAATGGGCAGAAAACATGAATAGACACTTCTCTAAAGAAGACATCCGGATGGCCAACAGGCACATGAAAAGATGCTCAACGTCACTCCTCATCAGGGAAATACAAATCAAAACCACACTCAGATATCACCTCACGCCAGTCAGAGTGGCCAAAATGAACAAATCAGGAGACTATAGATGCTGGAGAGGATGTGGAGAAACGGGAACCCTCTTGCACTGTTGGTGGGAATGCAAATTGGTGCAGCCGCTCTGGAAACAGTGTGGAGGTTCCTCAGAAAATTAAAAATAGACCTACCCTATGACCCAGCAATAGCACTGCTAAGAATTTACCCAAGGGATACAGGAGTACTGATGCATAAGCGCCCTTGTACCCCAATGTTTATAGCAGCACTCTCAACAATAGCCAAATTATGGAAAGAGCCTAAATGTCCATCAACTGATGAATGGATAAAGAAATTGTGGTTTATATACACAATGGAGTACTACGTGGCAATGAGTAAGAACGAAATATGGCCCTTTGTAGCAACGTGGATTGAACTGGAGAGTATGATGCTAAGTGAAATAAGCCATACAGAGAAAGACAGATACCATATGTGTTCACTCTTATGTGGATCCTGAGAAACTTAACAGAAACCCATGGGGGAGGGGAAGGAAAAAAAAAAAAAGGTTAGAGTGGGAGAGATCCAAAGCATAAGGGACTGTTAAAAACTGAGAACTTGGGGCGCCTGGGTGGTGCAGTCGGTTAAGCGTCCGACTTCAGCCAGGTCACGATCTCGCGGTCCGTGAGTTCGAGCCCCGCGTCAGGCTCTGGGCTGATGGCTCGGAGCCTGGAGCCTGTTTCCGATTCTGTGTCTCCCTCTCTCTCTGCCCCTCCCCCGTTCATGCTCTGTCTCTCTCTGTCCCAAAAATAAATACAAAACGTTGAAAAAAAAAATTTAAAAAAAAAAAAAAAAAAAAAAAAAAACTGAGAACAAACTGAGGGCTGATGGGGGGTGGGAGGGAGGGGAGGGTGGGTGATGGGTATTGAGGAGGGCACCTTTTAGGATGAGCACTGGGTGTTGTATGGAAACCAATTTGACAATAATTTTCATATACTGGAAAAAAAATCATTCACCAGGGTCAGTGGGATTTATCACTGGCATACAAGAATGGTTCAATATTTGCATATCAATCAACATGATACATAACATCGATAAGAGAAAAGATAAAAACCATATGATCATTTCAATAGATGTAGAAAAAGCATTTGACAAAGTACAAGATCCATTCATATTAAAAACCCTCAACAAAGTAGGTTTAGAGGGAACATACCTCAATATAATAAATTACATATATGTAAAATCCACAGTAAACATCATACTCAATAGGGAAAACTGAGAGCTTTCCCCCAAAGGTCAGGAATGAGACAAAGATGTTCCACTCCCACCACTTTTATTCAACATAGTACTTGAAGTCCTAGCCACAGCAAGCAGACAACAAAACGAAATAAAATACAAATCAGTAAGGAAGAAGTAAAACATTTACTATTTGCAGATGACATGATACTTTATATTGAAAAGCCAAAACACTCCATCAAAAATTGCTAGAACTATAAATGAATTCAGTAAAGTTGCAGGATACAAAATCAATGTACAGAAATCTGTTGCATTTCTATACATCCAATAATGAAGCAAAGAGAAGTTAAGAAAGCAATCCCATTTACATTTTAACCCAAAATAATAAGATACCTAGGCATAAACCTAACCAAAGAGTTGAAAGACCTATATACTCTGAAAACTAAAAACATTGATGAAAGAAATTGAAGATGACACAAACCAATGGAAAGATATTCCATACTCATGGATTGGAAGAATAAATATTGTTAAAATATCTATGCTACGTCGCTTCTTATCAGGGAAATACAAATCAAAACCACACTCAGATATCACCTCACGCCAGTCAGAGTGGCCAAAATGAACAAATCAGGAGACTATAGATGCTGGAGAGGATGAGGAGAAATGGGAACCCTCTTGCACTGTTGGTGGGAATGCAAATTGGTGCAGCCACTCTGGAAAACAGTGTGGAGGTTCCTCAAGAAATTAAAAATAGACCTACCCTATGACCCAGCAATAGCACTGCTAGGAATTTACCCAAGGGATACAGGAGTACTGATGCATAGGGGCACTTGTACCCCAATGTTTATAGCAGCACTCTCAACAATAGCCAAATTATGGAAAGAGCCTAAATGTCCATCAACTGATGAATGGGTAAAGAAATTGTGGTTTATATACACAATGGAGTACTATGTGGCAATGAGAAAGAATGACATATGGCCTTTTGTAGCAACGTGGATGGAACTGGAGAGTGTGATGCTAAGTGAAATAAGCCATACAGAGAAAGACAGATACCATATGTGTTCACTCTTATGTGGATCCTGAGAAACTTAACAGAAACTCATGGGGGAGGGGAAGGAAAAAAAAAAGAGGTTAGATTGGAAAAGAGCCAAAGCATAAGAGACTCTTAAAAACTGAGAACAAATTGAGGATTGATGGGGGCTGGGAGGGAGGGGAGGGTGGGTGATGGGTATTGAGGAGGGCACTTTTTGGGATGAGCACTGGGTGTTGTATGGAAACCAATTTGACAATAAACTTCATATATTGAAAAAAAAAGAAATAAACATTAAAAAAATAATAAAAATAAATAAATAAATAAATAGATAAATAAATAAATAAATAAATAAATAAATAAATAAAATATCTATGCTACCCAAAGTAATCTACACATTTATAATGCAGTCCCTATAAAAATCCAACAGCATTTTTCACAGAGCTAGAACAATCATAAAATTTGTATGAAACCACAAGAGAACCCGATAGTCAAAGCAATTTTGAAAAAGAAAAGCGAAGTTGGAGGCATCACAATTCCAAATGTCAAGTTATATTACAAAATGGTAGTAATCAAAACAGTATGGTACTGGCACAAAAATTGCCACATAGATTAATGGAACAGAGCAGGAAACCCAGAAATAAACCCACAACTGTATGGTCAATTAATATTTGGCAGGCAGGAAAGAATATCCAATGGGAAACAGACAGTCTCTTCAACAAATGGTGTTGGGACAACTGGTCCGTTACATGCAAAAGAATGAAACTGGACCACTTTTTTACACCATACATAAAAATAAATTCAAAATGGATTAAAGACCTAAATGTGAGATCCGAAGCCATAAAAATCCTAGAAGAGAGCACAGAGAGTAAGATCTCTGGCATCATCAGGTAATGACATTTCTCTAGATATGTCTCCTGAGGCAAGGGCTACAAAAGCAAAAATAAACTATTGATATTTCATCAAAATAAAAGGCTTCTGCACAGTGAATGAAACAATCAACAAAACTAAAAGACAACCTATGGAATGTGAAAGGATATTTGTAAATGACATATCCAATAAAGGGTTAACATCTAAAATAAAAAACTTACAAAACTCAACTTCCCCCCCCCCCAAAAACATTCCAGGAAACAATATATTTTGGCAAGGATGCAGAGAAACATGAACCCTCTTAAACCATTGGTTGGAACCCAAACTGGTGCAGCCACTCTGGAAAAACACTATGGATGTTCCTCAAAAAGTAAAAATAGAACAATCCTATGATCCAGTAATTACACTATTGTTGGGATATGTACCCAAAAATACAAAAACACTAATTTAAGGGATTATATGCACTTCTCGATTTATAGCAGCATTATTTACAATAGCCAAATTATGGAATCAGCCAAAGTGTTGAAAGATGGATAAATGGATAAGGAATATTATTTAGCCATAAAAAATGAAATATTGCCATTTGCAATGACATGGATGGAGCTAGAGAGCATACTACGAAGCAAAACAAGTCAGTCAGGGAAAGACATATACCATATAATTTCATTCACATATGGAATTTAAGAAACAAAACAAATGAGTGGGGAAAGAAAAAAGAGAGAGAGAAACCAAGAAACAGATCATTAACTGGTTTTCAGAGGGGAGGTGGGTGGAGGGGGATGGGTTAAATAGGTAATAGGGATTAAGGGAAGCACTTGTGATAAGAACTGGGTGTTGTTTGGAAGTTCAAATCACTATATTGTATACCTGAAACTAATATAATATTGTAACTAAATGGATTTAAATAAAAACTAAAAACAAACAAAGTAAAATAAAATAAAACAAAACAAAGTAAAAGTTAATTTAATTTAATTTAATTTAATTTAATTTAATTTAATTTAATTTAAAAAATGACAGCATCAAATACTGGAGAGAACAGAGAAACTGGATCACTTGTGTATTATTGGTGGGATCATGCAACCACTAAAAAATGTAGTTTGATGGCTTCTTAAAAAAAACTGCAAAACTACCATATAACCAAGCAATTATATTGTTGGGCACGTATCCCAGAGAAATGAAATGTTATATTTCCATAAAAAAGTGATGCATAAATGTTCATAGTGGCTCTATTTTTAGTATCCAAACACTGGAAGTAGCATAGAAGTGTTTAAACATGTCAATATTCACACAAATTGTGGTACACACATTAAATGGAATACTACTCATCAATTAAAAGATAGTGTAAACAGCATGGAAAAACATGGATTAATATCCAATGAACTGTGCTGAGTGAAAAAAATATCCCAAAGGATACACAATGTGTGATTTAGATTATATACTTTTGAAATGACAAGCTCTTAGAAAACAGGATAAATTAGTGATTGCCATGGCTTACGGATGGGGACAAAGGTAGGTGTGTGTATATAAAAATGCAAGAGGAGGGACCATTGCAGCATAGAAAACCTTCTATCTTGACTGTGATAATGGATACACAAACATACATAGGTGGTAAAATTAAAGGACTTAATACACACATACACAAAAATACGTACACACATACACATGTACAGCAAAACTGGGAAATCTGAATATATCAGTGAATTATATCAAGGTAAATATGTTGGTTGTGATATCATACTATACTTCTGCAAAATTTTGCCTTTGGGGCAATCTAGGCATAATTTATAAGGAATCTCTCTGCATTGTTTCTTAAAACTGCAAGTGAATATGCAATTATCCTATTTTAAAAAGGCATAGTAATAGTTTTCCTTCGCGTTAATCAGTTGTTTTTTGTCATAGTGGTTCTGGTAGTGTTTGACGTATTCTGCCTTCTAGTTTTGTACGGCAATTCAGCTCAAATCAAATTTCAAAATTTTAACAAAAAAGCCCCGATAGAGCAGTATTCTTTATAGACACTGACACAATATTCCTTTAAAAAATTTAGAAAACCAGCAGCATATAAACACTTTTTTAAAAACTTCTTTTAATGTTTATTTATTTTGAGAGACATAGAGCATGAGCAGGGGAGGGGCAGAGAGCAAGGGAGACACAGAATCTGAAGGAGGCTCCAAGCTCCAAGCTGTCAGCATACAGCCCGACATGGGGCTCAAAGTCACAGAGGTGAGATCATGGCCTGAGCTGAAGTTGGATACTTAACCAACTGAGCCACCCACATGCCCAGCAGCATGTAAACACTTTTATGTGACATGACCAAGTGGAATTTTTCCTAGGAATACATGGCTGATTTATCATCCAAAAGCAAATCAATGTTATACACAATGTAAATAAAAACAAATTTTTAAAAAGAACCATCTCAGTAGATACAGAAAAATTATGACAACATCCAAATATTTTCATGTTCATGATAAAAATCTAGAAAATAAGAAAACTTTCTCAAATTGATAAGGGGCATCTGCAAAAACCTGACACTCAGCACTATATTTAATAGTAAAATTCTGAATAAGTTGTATCTAGGATAAGGGAGAATATAAAGAGTTTTGCTTTTGACTCCTTTATTTAACATTGTACTGTGGACTTTAGCCAAGAGAAAAAACAAAAACAAAAACATTCAGATTGAAAAGGAGAAAGTAACAATATGGCTTGATATTATAGATACAACATCTATAGTAATTCAATGAAAAACATGTTAGAACTAATAAATGATTTCAGGAGGATCACAGTACAAAATCAATACATAAAAACAATGAAAACTAAAAATTAAGATATTTTGCTTTGAGATAGCATAAAAAAGAATAAAAACATGTAAGAATAAACTTCACAAAAGAGTGCCAGATTTTTTCACAGGGTTAAACTACAAAACACTGTTGAAAGATATTAAAGATCTAAATAAATGGAAAGATGTTCCATTCCCATGGATCTGAGGTTTAATATTGTTACCATAGTAGTAATCTCAAAATTGATCTACAGATTCAACGCACAGATGAAATCTCATCTGCCTTTTGTTTTGTTTTGTTTTGCACATGTTAACAAATTGATCCTAAAATCCATAAGTAAATGCAAAGGACCCAGAATAGCCAAAATAATCTTGAATGGGAAGAAAAAATTTACAGGACTAAAATTCGTATTTCAAAGCTTACTGCAAATCTACAGAACTCAAGACAATGCAGTACTAGCAGAGGGATAGACATACATCAGTGAAATAGGTTTGAAAGTGCAGAAGTAAACTTTCATATTTATGCTCAAATGATTTGTTAAATTTATTTATTTAAATTCAAGTTAGTGGGGCGCCTGGGTGGCTCAGTCGGTTAAGCGTCCGACTTCAGCTCAGGTCACGATCTCACGGTCTGTGAGTTCGAGCCCCGCGTCGGGCTCTGGGCTGATAGCTCAGAGCCTGTAGCCTGCTTCCGATTCTGTCTCCTTCTCTCTCTGTCCCTCCCCTATTCATGCTCTGTCTCTCTCTGTCTCAAAAATAAATTAAAAAAAAAAAGTTAAAAAAAAATAAATAAATAAATTCAAGTTGGTTAACATACAGTGTAATATTGCTTGCAGGAGTAGAATTCATCTACTTACAGTGATTCATCACTTACATGTAACACACAGTATTCATCCCAACAAGTTTCCTCCTAAATGCCCGTCACCCATTTAGCACATCCCTGCTAAGACTGTACACCCCTCCACTAACTTCAGTTTGTTTTCTGTATCTGAGAGCCTCATATGGTTCAGGGTGCCTGGGTGGCTCAGTCAGTTAAGTGTCCGACTCTTGGTTTCAGTTCAGGTCATGATCTCATGGTACATGAGTTCAAGCTCCACTTCGGGCTCTGTGCTGACAGTGTGGAACCTGCCTGGGATTCTCTCTCTCTCTCTCTCTCTCTCTCTCTCTCTCTCTCTCTTTTTCTCTCTCTCTGCCTCACCCCTGCTCTCTCCCTCTCTCTCAAAATAAATAAATAGACTTTAAAATTTAAAAAAAGAGTCTCTTTTTTTTTTTTTTTCAACGTTTTTTTATTTATTTTTGGGACAGAGAGAGACAGAGCATGAACGGGGGAGGGGCAGAGAGAGAGGGAGACACAGAATCGGAAACAGGCTCCAGGCTCCGAGCTATCGGCCCAGAGCCTGACGGGGGGCTCGAACTCACGGACCGCGAGATCGTGACCTGGCTGAAGTCGGAGGCTTAACTGACTGCGCCACCCAGGCGCCCCAAAAAAAGAGTCTCTTATGGTTGCATCCCTCTCTGTTTTTATCTTATTTTCCCTTGACATGAAAATTCACTGGGAGAAAAAAAAAACAGTCTTTTCAACAAATGATTCTGGGACAACTGGGTATTTATATGCATTCAAAGTAAAACCCTATCTCACATCATACACAAAATTTAACTCAAAACCAGACATGATGGAGAGATGGAATACTATAAAAATCTTAAGAGAAAATATACAGTAAATGTTCCTTCCCTGGATTAGACAATAGTTTGACATCACTGGTGATGACACCAAAATATATAAATGACAAGAAATTTTAAGTAAATTGTACTTCATCAAAATTTAGACTTTATGTTTCACCATCAAGAAAATGAAACAATCCAGTGAATACAAAAAAAAATCTGTTGGTAAATTACATATTTGATAAGGATCTTAGATCCAGAATATATATTTAAGTAATTCTTTCATGTCAATAATAAAAAGACAACCTGACTAAAATATGAGCAAAGTATCTAAACACTCATTTTTCTGAAAAATATATGCAAATTGTCCTTAAACATATGAAAATATGCTCAACATTATTAGTTCTTAATGAAATTCACATCAAAATCGCAATGAAATATTATTTCACATCTACTAGATGCCTTATTAAAATAGAAGGCTGATCACAATTGTTGTCAAGGATGTAGAGAAATCAGAAGTCTGATACATTCTGGGGAAAATTGTATAATGGTGCAGCCCCTTGGAAAGCAGTTCGGCAGTCTTCCAAAAGTTAAATATAGATTAACTACATTACCCAGAAATTTCTCTCCTGGGTATATACTAAAGAAATTAAAACATATGTTCACACTAAAGCTTGTATGTGAATATTCATCACAGCAGTATTCACAATAGACAAAAATTGGAAATAACTCAAATGTACATCAAATGAAGAAATGGTAAACAGTGTGGTATATCCACACAGTTAAATATTATTTGACAATGAAAAAAATAAAATGTTCAGACAGGCTATAACATGGATGAATTTTGAAAACATTATACTGAGTGAAAGAATCAAGGCACAAAATAT
The DNA here is from genome assembly GCF_046562875.1 of Panthera onca. Classification (NCBI taxonomy): domain Eukaryota; kingdom Metazoa; phylum Chordata; class Mammalia; order Carnivora; family Felidae; genus Panthera; species Panthera onca. The sequence continues at coordinate 112,302,799 of NC_138346.1, forward strand.
AGCATAGTACAGGACTCCATTCATCTGAAATGCCCAGTAGGCAAATCTATGGAGTTGGAAAGTAGATTAGAGTTTGCCTAGGCTGGACATTGGATGAAGAGCAGTGACTGGTGAGGCACAGGGTTTCTTTTGGAGGGGATAAAAATGTTCCAAAATTTTATTTTGGTGATTTCACAACTCTGTGAACATAGTGTAAAAAAATCATTAACGTGAATTTTATGGTATATGGATTATATTTTATCAAAGCTGTTAAAAAAAAAAAACACAAAACACCTGGTCACCGTTATTATTTTCCATGAAAACAGCAGTGCTATCCAAGTCATTTACACTGCCAAATAAAAGAAATAGCTGTAATGTCCTAACATTTATGTACTATTGTTCATTTTGTTCTTGACTCAGAAAAGTCCTTCAGGCTATATCATAAAATTTACAAAGTACCCTTTGGCTATTATTTCTGTGGATAAAACTTCAGGGAACAGCTATATTGAAAAGTTTAAATTCTTCTTAAAGTCCCTGATGTCTCTTGACTCACTGTTCTGTGACCTCTGCGCACTCCCACTTTTGACAGCTCGGAGACATGAGCTGTTAAACCATCCTCCTCTGCTTGTATCCTGGCCACTCTTGCTTCTCCTCCATATGGGGGTCTTGCCTGATGCTTAACAAAGAGTCCTATGCTGAGGACTGCTTGGAACTATGGCCTTTTTTGGCAAGAACACTCCATGATATATTTCTGATCTAGAACCAAGAGGTATACATTTCTTTTCATGTCATATTTCTTCTTACCTATTATTGTGCCTTCTTGTAATCCTTTTATTTGCTTATCAGATTTTCTTTTTTGTTTGTTTTAGTATTAGCTCAAACTTCAATTCCTTCCTGAATACTTCCGACTGCAATGCATTCTTAATTCTCTGTATTCTAATTACATCCATTTTTTATTCCTTTTATTTAGCATGGGCCACAAATTGCCTGGCACTTTGTTAGCTCTGCTGAGTATATTATGTGCCAAGCACCATCCAGCATATTTAACCATTTGAATTAATTTTTGTTTTCATTGTCACTATGCAAACCATTCTATGAAATTTCATTATTTCTATTTTTCTGTATATATTAAAATGTCCCCCAAAATCCATTACACAAAAGTTAGAGCTTGATAAATTCTAGCAAAGTACTTAAGTTATCAGTTATTTTCTCTTTTTACCTTTTGATTGAAGTATTAAAACCTATTAAATGTGGTTAAAAAATGTTATTTACTCACTGCCACATCTCAGTGAATACCAATAATTTTTCTTTGTATGTGTTTAATTAAAAGACTTTTTCAGAGCAGTTTTAGGTTGACCAAAAAATAAGTAGAAATTACAGAGTTTCCATATATCCTGTCATCACAAAACACAATTTCCATTATTATCAACATGTTTCATTAGTGTGGTACATTTGTACAATCAACAAGCCACTATAGATACATCATCATTAAGTAAAGTCCATAGTTTACATTAGGGTTCACTCTTTGTCTTGCTCATTCTATAGGATTTAACAAATGAATTATTATATGTATCCACCATTACAGTATCACACAGAATAGTTTCACTGCACTGTCACCTAATCTCCACCTATTCATCCCTCCCTCCCTCTCCCAAACCCTAGTTTTGCCTTTTCAAAAATCTCATATATTTGGAACCATGAATCAGTAAGCTATCTTTTAAATTAGCTTCTTTCACTCCTTGCATTTAAGGTTCTCCATGCCTTTCTGGCTTGATAGCTTAGTTCTTTGTATCATTGAGTAATATCCCTACAGCTTGTTTATCACTTTACCTATTGAAGGGTATCTTGATTGATTCCAAGCTTTGGCAATGAATAGAGACCCTATAAACATTTGTGTTTTCTGTAGACCTTAGGTTTTTTGTTTTTGTTTTTCCATGTAAGTGGGCAAATTCCAAGAAGTTCAATGTCTGGATCATATGGTAAGAGTATCTTTAGGTTTCTAGGAACCTAACAAAGAGTCTTCCAAAGTGTCTATGCCATTTTGCATTCCCATCAGTAATGAATGAAAGTTACTGTTGCCCCACTGCCTTGTTGGGATTTGGACTTACGGTATTTTGGATTTTAGCCATTCTAATAAGTGTGTAGTAATATGAAATTATCATTTTAATATGTAATTTTCTGACGACATATGATGTTGAGCATCTCTCTATTTGCCATGCAGTCATCTTCTTTGGTGAAGTGTCTGTCCAGATAATTCACCCATTTTGTAACTGGGCTGTCTGTTTTATTATTGAGTTTTAGGAGTTGTTTGCAAATTTGGGGTACCAATCCTTTACCAGATATATATTTCGTAAATATTTTCTCCCAGTTACTGATTTGTCTTTTCATCCTCTTAACAATCTCTTTCACAGATCAGGAGATTTTTAGTTTTATTTATTTATTTATTTATTTATTTATTTATTTTTAATTTTCAAGAGTTTATTTGAGGAAACATTGATTCAAATATGGCAACACCAAACTGAAAATGGTAGAATACATCTCTAGGAGAAAGAACTTCATAGAGAATCAACAAAACAAGGAAATTATTTGTTCACACTAGCTTAAGTGGTTGACTTACTCGGAAAATAGCTCTAATGTCTTGGTAGCCTACATAAGCAAATTGAAACCTAAGCCAGGATCAATTCCTGTATGCACTTATATCTCAGGAAAAAAAAAATGCAAACAGCCAACTAGTTTTTAATTTTAACTGAGTGTAATTTATCATTTTTTTTTCTTTCATGGATTTGGTTTTATATCTAAAAAGTCATCACCAACCTGAAGGTCACCTAGATTTTATCTCCTATGTTAGGAGTTTTATATTTGTGTGTTTAGGTATTTAGATATTTAGATCTATGATCCATGATCCATTCTGCATTTCTTTTTGTGAATTAAAAACTCTATGTCTATATTCTTTTTTCTTTCTTTTTCTTTTTTTTTCCTTCATGGGAATGCACCTTTCCTTGAAAACATTTTTTTCTCCATTGAGTTGCCTTTATTCCTTTGTCAAAGATCAGTTGACTATTTTTGTGTGGGTCTATTTCTGGACTCTCTTTTCTGTTCTATTTATCTATGGTCTACTCTTTGGTCAATACCACACAGTCTTGATTGTTATTGAGTATTGTCAGTCCTCTGGCTATTATCCTTCAGTATTAGGTTGGCTATTTGGGGTGTTTTGCCTCTCCACAAATTTGCCCATACCCACAAAAAACTTGCTGAAATTTTGATTGAGATATCATTGAATCTATAGATCAAGATGGGAAGAATATACATCTTGACAATATGGAATCTTCCTAACCATGGACATGGACGATCTCTGCATTTACTCATGTTTTTATTTCTTTCATCAGAGCTTTGTAGTTTTCTTCATATAAAACTTCTACACATGTTGTATAGTTATACCTAAGTATTTCTCTCTTTTTTGGTGCTAACATATGGAATTGTATTTTTTAATTTTTAATTTCAAACTCCAATTATTTGCTGCTGACATGTAAGAAAGCAGTTGACTTTTGCATATTAATGTGGTATTCTATAATCCTGTATAAACATTTATTAATTCCAGACAATTTTTGTTGAGTTTTTTGATTTTCTACATAGACAATAATGTCATCTGGGAACAAGTAGTTTTATTTTTCTCTTTTCAATCTGTATTGAGAAGAGAAAAATATTTGTTCTCTTTTATTTCCTTTTGTTATTGTATTAGCTATGACTTCCAGTACAATGCTGAACAGGAGTGGTAAGAAGGAACATCTTTGCTTTGTTCCTAATTTTAAGTGAAAAGCACCCAGTTTCTCATCATTAAGTATAATGCTAGCTATAAATATAATATGTAATTTTTATTATATATTATATATATATATGATTATATATAATATATAAAATCAAATGAAACAAGTTTTCCTATACTCCTAGTTTTCTTTTTTTTAAGTTTATTTATTTTGGAGAGATAGAGACAGAGTGTGACGGGGGGAAGGACGGACAGAGAGGGAGACACAGAATCTGAAGCAGGTTCCAGGCTCTCAACTGTCCGCACAGAGCCTGATGTGGGGCTTGAAACCATGAACTGCAAAATCATGACCTAAGCTGAAGTCAGACGCTTAACCGACTGAGCCATCCAGGCACCCTTATATTCCTAGTTTTCCAGTAAATTAATTTGGTTTTCTTTGTCAGCAAGGAAGCTACTTTCTTTTTTAATTTTTTTAATGTTTATTTTATTTTTGAGAGACAGAGCACAAGCAGGGGAGGGGCAGAGAGAAAGGGAGACACAGAATCCAAAGGAGGCTCTAGGCTCTGAGCTGTCAGTACAGAGCTGGACGAGGGGCTTGAACTCACAAACCATGAGATCATGACCTGAGCGGAAGTCAGCACTTAACCAACTGAGCCACCCAGGCGCCCCAGCAAGAAAGCTATTCTAAGAACTCTACTCTTTGTGATTCTTTGTGTATATATCAAAATGCCTCCCAAATTCCATTATTACACAGAATTTATGGCTTATTAATATTCTAGTGAATTATTTAAGTTATAAGTTTATTTTCTAGTTTTCATTTTCTTTTATTGTCCTGGATTAAAGTACTGAAAAAAAGCTGTTTTATTAAATATGGTAGATGTGTTCTTTTTTTTTACTCACTGCCACATCTAAATGAATTCCAGTTATTTTTTTGTTTGTTTGTATTTTTCTTCATCTGAAGTCTCTAAGTTAGAAAGTGTGTTCTAAAGAACACTAATACTTTGAGATGTGTAACCAAAGAGTACTGAATAAGTACCCCTATTCTTCTTGGAAATACCTACTGTACATTAATACTAAAGGTTCTGAGAAATCTTACAAGAAAGAATCCTGAATAATTCTACCAAATATACTTGATTGTGAAACTTCGCTTTTCACTTACTCATATTCCACATATTTAGTGAACCACAAAATATACCTTGAGGAATGCTTCTAGTGGCTCTGTTCAGGTCATGAAATAAATAAGGCACACATTTTTTTTCTTTCTCTACTAGATATGATGCTTCAGGCACATATGAGGGTTGATGGGGGGTGGGAGGGAGGGGAGGGTGGGTGATGGGTATTGAGGAGGACACCTTTTGGGATGAGCACTGGGTGTTGTATGGAAACCAATTTGAAAATAAATTTCATATATTAAAAAAAAAAAAAGAAAGAAAGATCAATACATCCTGCACAGCCAACATTTTTTTCTGAATTTATTGGCTTATTTATTTCTGAGACAAAGTGAAGGTCTTTTCAGCTGTCATGTAGGTGAATAGTGAATATTGAATTTGGTAGAATCACTTTATGATCACGTTTAAAACACACTGGGTCCAGTCTATGGTCCTCATGAGAAGCAGCCATGCAGAGACACTGAACATCCGTGTCACTGAAACTGATCCCTGCTCATCTCTGGTTCGCAGTGTCTTCTTCTGTAATAGGACCAGACAACTTCCAATATCATCAAGCTCTAGAACTTGATGGACATGTCTGCATCTTCATTTAGATTTGTTACACCAGTCCTGTCCCCACTTTGTGCTTCTTCAGTAGGTGTGTGCTCTAAGGCTGGAACTCCTGGCTTCCCATCATCCAGGGTAGAGTGGCAGGAAATGTCATGGGGAAACAAAAGGATCTGATTTGAAGTGTCACATCAGCTTATTCAAAAAGATTTAAAAGGAGAACTACACATTTTTCAGGTTAACATCTTTTTTCCTTTTGACTATAAAAACACAAGGTCCCTTATAACCTACTATTCTCAGTGGAATTTGTATTTAGATTAAAGAATGACTTAAGAGTTCTTTTTTTTTTTTCTTTTTTTTTTTTTTTTTTTTTAATTTTTTTTTTAACGTTTATTTATTTTTGAGACAGAGAGAGACAGAGCATGAACGGGGGAGAGTCAGAGAGAGAGAGGGAGACACAGAATCTGAAACAGGCTCCAGGCTCTGAGCTGTCAGCACAGAGCCTGACGTGGGGCTCGAGCTCACGAACCAGGAGATCATGACCTGAGCCGAAGTCAGATGCTTAACCGACTGAGCCACCCAGGCGCCCCACTTAAGAGTTCTTTAATGCACTGAGGTTATCATTGAAGTATTTATGGCAAATTATAATATAAAGTAACAGCCTCACTCTGTGACTGGTTAGCTTAGTTATAGGGTCATAAAATGATAAAGTATAAAATTGGAGGGGAACTTGGAGGTCATTGGTCTGACTCAAAGCAAAACAGGAATCCTCCAAGCTTTCCTGAGGAAGATTATTCACTCTCTGTATTAACTAAACCAGTGAGGGCAGAGCCTCAGTCTCTGGGAAACTAGTTCCAATCTGGGGCAGCCCACTCTATTGTTTGCACAGCAGTGCTGCTTCCCCAAAGCCCTGACACTAACTTACAATGATGGAGCTCACTTGAAATTTCTTACTACTGGCCTTTTTGCCACAAAGGTTAGTTGGCGATTAGATATCTCCAATAGCAACTGAATATGTACTTCAAATTCTGGACAAAGAGTCACCTGCTGACCTCAGGCACAGGCTTACTCCTAATCTGGGGCTTGTTATTTCAGCAACAATTGCTGATTTTCAACATTCTTTCATGTGCTCTACCACATTAGGCCTTCCAAAGACTCCTGAGGAAGAAGTTAGAGCATTACTGATGTTCATCAAGAGAAAAGAAGTCTCAGGGGAGTTAGGTGATGGATCCTAAACCACACACTCCTGGGTATGGCCAACCGGACTCCAACTCTCAGGTCTTCATAATCTCACTGAAGGGTCTCAGTGGTGTTGCATCTACCATTGGTGTTCAAACACTAGTGTGTATTGGGGTTGTCTGGAATACTTATTGTAGGTGTAGATTCCCAAAGATGCTACCTCAGTGGCTCTGTAACATGTGTTTTCCAGTCTCTCATCCAAGTCTGTGGCTGTGTGTCTAGGTCAGGAGATTAGACTATGATCACAGACCTTTCACTTCTCATCAGCCTTTCTGGCAACAGTAGTGAGTATGAAGTACAGACTTCTATGCCTGCTATGAGGAATATATCCCACAGAACCCCTAATAGAGGTTGTTCAACAATGCTGCCTATTTGAGCTTCCCAAGTAATCTCTGAAATATCAAAATATTCCCAACCTGATTCCCATTTTACCCTACTCAGGATTGCAAGGAATATTAGTCTTTGTGATCCAATCAATCATTTATTCATTTAGTTATGTTTTATTACTACAAACCATGGAACTAGCTATTTTATGTTTCTATTTGTAGTACTCTGGACACTGTTAAACTCCTTTGAATAAGCCATAGCTATAAACCATGAGCTATTTATCCTATAAATATTTATTGAGGGGCTCCCTACCATGTAATCAACACAATGCAGGTTTAGAATACAAAATACAACAAAATAGGCATGTTTTTGCACTCTTGCAGAAACTTAATTTCAGGCTCCATTGTTTTTTTTTATTTTTTTTACATTTATTTATTTTTGAGAGATAGAGTGAGACAGAGCACGATCAGGGGAGGGGCAGAGAGAGAAGGAGACACAGAATCTGAAGCAGCCTCCAGGCTCTGAGCAAGCAGTCAGCACAGAGCATGATGCAGTACTTGAACCCATGAACCATGAGATCATGACCTAAGCTGAAGTCAGACGCTTAACTGACTGAGCCACCCAGGCACCCCTAGGCTCCATTGTTTTAATTGAGATGTTATTCTTATTACAGAGAAAGCAACTGATCACAAAGTATGTTATCTATTATTTGATATAGAATATCTGCTAATGATTGTTTGGAGTCATCTGGCATTATAAAGTCAGACTTTGTAATAAAATGATGAAAAACAAACATACATATGCAAAGAGACAGATGAGGTGAAGCCATGTGGAGGTGCTGGAGGCTGACCAGACATTTGACAATAAGTGTGACACTACACTAGTGTGGCCTGAGAGCAGAGACCAGGTGTCATGGTCAGGAACAACTTCAAGAGCAGAGCACATAACCCATGGTCTCTATGTCTAGTCTCTTAGGGGGCTAGAGCAGGGAGGATAATGAGTCATGTTAAGGATGTTTTAAGAATGGATAGATGAATGCATGGACAGACGATGGGTTAGAGTCTAATATCCATTAAAGCAGAGAGATTGTGAAGGATTTTTTTTTTTAGAACATCAAATTTGTCTCTTAAATGGTAAAGAAAGGGAAAAAACAAATTATTCTGTTTAATTCTTATCATAAAAGAAACAAAGGACCCAGTAGCTAATGTAAAAGTGAGACCTTATGAGAAGGAGACAGTGTTACCTTAGAACTGGAACATCCATCCCAGTTTCGTCTTGGTCTGCTATGCCCACCCACTCTCAAAGTGCCAGGAACTACCTTCTATGAGCCCCATTTCTGGTGACAGACTAAGACCACTTACCCTGTCTCACTTCTATCTATCTTCAAAATCATATATTTATTCCATTCTCTATCTTTCCTGGATTCAGAGATCATCACTGTAAACAATACATAAATAAAATAAATACATAAACATCATAAACATTTTTTACTGAAACTTCACTCTCTTATCTTTCTCTGCATCAATCACACTCATTCCACAAAACTCCAACCCTAGATCACTTCAGTGTCTGCTGTTGTCACTTTTACAAATATGTTACTAAGCATCATTTGAGAAAAACAAAAAACTCCATACATGGTGCCCAACCTAAAATCGTGAGAACAGACCTCCTATATTTCCATAAAAAAGCCCTCTTCCCCAATTTTCTACAGAGACTTCAAATTTCTATAGCCCCCTCTTCATCTCATCTCCTCTCCCAGCAGATATTCTTCACTATAGAGACAGACTCCACTCACAGGGAGTTTTCCAAACTTCCAACACCCAACACAGATGTGTGCAGATGAGAGTCTCAACCTGCCCCATCTTAGGAGAAGAGGCCTCCACTGCACCCCATTCTTTCTGTCTACCTTTAGGGACAGATTTTTTTATCCTTCCTTTCCTCTCCTTCTGACTTTTTCCCATCAGCATGTTAACCTAACTCAGCTTATGTTAAAAGAAAAAATCTACCTCAGTCACACATCCTTTTGGTAATTTCCCAAACTCTTGGGATTGTCCACACTCACTGTGTGCCCTTAACTTCCTTCCAATCACCTCTGAACACAGACCATCCAGCTCAGGCTGCTTATCATCAGGGTCACACTGACTTCTTCCCTTCCAGGTCAGATGGACTTCTCTGGGCTCTATGCTAGGAGGTTTTCAGCATCAACCAGCACCACTCCATGCCCTTCTTGATACTACACCAGCTCATTTCTCTACACACACATTCTACCTGCTTCACAGCCTCTGCATAGAACCTTGTTGCTTAATGTGAGTATTCCTGTGGGGCCTTAGGATTTTGTTTTTCTTATTATCACCTTTTCTCTGGGAGAGCTCATTTGAAGAGTAATGATGGCTTCAATTTATATAGTGATAACTCAAAAATCTACAATTTCAGTACAGATTTTTCTTGTACAGTTCAGTCATGTATATCCAACTGTTCACTGGATTCTCAACCTGGATATCCACAGGTACTTTAAATATGGATTGTAAACATGGGATAGTACTGGAATATTGTGTAGTCAATGTTAAATAAAACATTGGTTAGTTTGTGGACTCATTTTATTTCTCTGTTTAACATTTGTAAAAACAACTTTTCTGGAGTAGATTGACATATTCTGTTAAAAACTTACAGTGACCCATTTTGCTTGCACTGTTGCATCACAAAGGATGTGACCAGGGACCATGACCTGCTGATGTGTATGTATATTTACATACAGACAAACCACTCATTAGATACAAGGTAGAAATATCAAACCAAAAACTTTGCCTTTTTTAGGTCGAATACCCAATTCCCAAAGTTAGTTACAGTGGGTTTGCTTTTATTACAGGATATATTCAGATTTCTGTATTCTTCATTTGATGTAACAGAATGCTATTAATCTAAATATTTGTAAAAGTACTTATATCCAGATTTTAAAAAATAATCAGCAGACTCAACATAGCATTGATCATCTCTTCTCACTGCCCACAGAACAAAACACATCAGAATACGATGCACTCCTCCTCCAGATCTCTCTCTCTCTCTCTCTCTCTCTCTCTCTCTCTCTCCAAAAGACCCTACTATCTAGCAGTTTCCCATCATCTCTGCTCCTGCCTATCCCCACATCCAAATAAATGCAACTATTATTATTATACTTCTTAATGTACTATAGGCTTTTGAACAGTTTTCTTCATACTCATGTTCTTTTGAGAAGAGGCAAAGGGAGCAGCCTGAATATGGGCTTCTTCAAATGTGCTGATGAATATTTTGACCTGGAAAACCAATAGGAGTCATACTGTTTAGAGTTACAAGGTGCCTTAGTCTATATATGCTATGCTATGCTACGTTAATAAATAAAAGCCAAAATTCAATTGGTTTAACAGATCCAATGATGGATGATTTGTGTCTCACTCAAGCAAAATCCAATGGAGTTGGGTGGTAGTCTTATATTTTGTACCTCTGCCACCTGAAACAGGGAACCCAGGGTTCCTGGGTTCCTGGGAATCACAGAAAAAGAAGAGAAGCCTAGCGTATCATATGGGATATGGTTAAGGTCCAGACTTGGAAGTGGTTTACATCATGTAAATCTACAACCCACTGCCCACAACAGTCCTGTGGTCACAATCAATTACAACAGAGGCTGGGAAATTAACATTTGGTTGCACAACAGTCTCGATCACAGTAAGGAATATGTTTTGTTTAAAATGCCATGTTAATTAGAAAGAAGCCTAAGTTGAACAAATCTTAAGCAAAAAAAGTTTTCAACACTAATTAAATTTGATCATCTTTAGTAAGATAAAAATGCAGTCCTGTTTCTTTGACAAAGGTTTAGAAAGAAATGAGACAGAGACTGATGAGCCTTACTTCTGCTGCAGCAATCTCTGGAATATAGTATCCGAGGGTGCTAGTCTTCTGATCATCAGGAGCTGGAAGGAGAAGCATACAGAAGCCTGATTGGCTGGGAGTTTTGACAGCTAACATGGTATCAGAAGATAATTTAACCTCTTCTGGGTTCTCCTGTGGCACTCACCACTAAAAGCTGGTGCTTAGTACAATCATGTCTAAGATCATCCACTGATGATTGCAACCACGCTGAAGAGCAAATCTCAGGCCTCACAAAAGTCTTACAATGGGAGCAGGACTAACAGGAAAGTTCAGTGGGCAGGTGGTGCCACTGTTACCTGCTTTGTCCAGAAGTCTGATAAACCAGCCACTCTTCTTTCTGCAAGAGCTTGGGATTAAGCAATCTGTTAAACCAAGAAAGGTTATCCATTTACATCAGAAAGAAGTTTTGATATGTTGCTTTCAGCTGGCATCTGCCAAACTTTCTCCATAACCCACCCATAATTTAGGACTGCCTCCTCCACTGATGTTCAAATCACCATCCTCTGGATTACTAAAGTGGACTCTTAATTGGATTTTCAGCTCCCCTGGTCCACTAGACCTGTTCTAGGCAGTAGAGTCACTTCCAGCCTCACCTTCAATTCGTTCTCCATACTGGAGTCAAAAGCATGGTTTGCCTAAATAAAACATCTAAATGTCATGGTCATCTTTAAAATGCTTCCAGCTGCTCATGCAGTATAACCTGAGTTCCATGGCTTCATGACCAGGTCCTTCTCACCTCTCCATTTTCACCCTTCCCTCCTCTCCCCATGTTGTATATAGATTGGCATTCCTTTTTTTTTTAATTTTTTTAACGTGTATTCAGTTTTTGATAGAAACACAGCGTGAGTGGGGGAGGGGCAGAGAGAGAGAGGGAGACACAGAATCCGAAGCAGGCTCCAGGCTCTGAGCTGTCAGCACAGAGCCTGATGCAGGACTCAAACTCACGGACTGTGAGATCATGACCTGAACTGAAGTCAGACGCTTAACTGACTGAGGCAGTTACAGGTGCCGCTACAGATTGACATTCTTTACCTTCCTTGGAAGTGGCAACATTTTTCTAATTCCTGATCCTTAATATACCCTTTCCCCTCTGTCTGAAATGTTCTTCCATCCACCACCACCTAACTCTTGCCAAGCATTCAAGTCCCAGCTTAAGGCTTTCCACAGCCACCCTGCACCAAGTTGGAGAGATGAAGGTCACCTCTTGGCAACTTCCACCACCCTGCAATTGCTACTCCATGTTTATTGCCTCCTTAGACAAAACTATTTAATTCATCATTCTATAATCAGAGCATAGGACAGCAGAAGAGGTACCAAATAAGCAATTACCAAATTAAGAACTTCCACTCTACCCCTTTCCATCTGGCTAATTCCTACTTGTCATTCTGACTTCAGGTGTCACCCCACTTCTTGAAGTCTACTGTGACTCTAGTTTGGACATGGCACACAGTGATTCCCTCCACCATGGCCTCCATCTCACTGTGGCATAATTGTCTGTCCCCACCATTTGAAGAAAGGACAGAGATGGTGTTTACTTGACACAGTATCTCCAGTTACCATTACAACCCCCAGTACAGAGTTAGCACCAGTGAGATCTACCAGATGCAAGAATGAATCCAGCATAGCTTGCTATCTAAGCTGGAATTTTGACATAGTCTGACAGGCAGACAAATCATGGTTGAGATAACCTTCATAAATTATCTTAATTAACAAGAGGTACCCAATTTTGTTGACCTCTCTGGGAAGTATCTGCCCTCCATGTGTGCATGGAGGTGCATTGGAAAGATCTTCCAGGGAGAGACTAGGTCATTCTCTAAAACCTCTCTGGATCTGCTTCAATGTTCAGACAGTCTCTCAGGCAAAGTCCAGAGTCCTACCACTCCAACCTAACCATTATCAAGGGGCCCTTCACAGTGATTGTAAGGTCATTTTGTTTCCTGATACCCAGAGACCAAGTCAGACCCATGAGTCTTATTATAGTAATATCAGTGCAAAATGAACAAGATCAATCCTAGTAAAACAAATAAGGTCCTTCAAAGAATATGGGTTTTGCCAGTATGTGGTCACGATGCATTCATATTTTTTTATCAACATTCACTGAATATGTGATGAGTGCCAAGGGAGAGATTAAATGCTGCACGTGCATGAACACTGCATTCCTTATAATTGTTTGAGTGGCAGAAGTTATCTCTGTTTCCAAAGATGAAGAAACTGAAGCTGGGAAGAGTTAAATAAATGGCATGGGGTGCCAGGCCCCCCATTCATGTAACCCAAAGCTTATGTTCTATTCTCCAAAATCCTCTCATGGACAGGATCAGTTATTTGTCAACCATCACAAAGAAGACTGCCCACAAGAACTATTTCCCTGCCTTGGCCAGTCTCAATCTTCTTCATTTTTCCCTTCACTCATGCTTCGTGAAGCCCCAGGAGTCTCCTGGAGGAGTCTTCATGTGTGCTCGTGTGTCATTCACCCCCGAAGCACCACAGCCTCCTGCCCAGAGCTGCTCTCAGTGTGCTGGGGTAAAGGTTTCTCCCTCCATCAGCAGGATCTGAGTCTCACTGCCTGGGGACTAATGTCTTCTGAATTTTAGTCCAGACACCCTGCATTACATAAGACCCAAATACAGTTCCACAGGGAACATGGGCAGGTGATATCTACATTACTGTATTTCAGTCCCATGACCTGTCTCTCCCTGTGGCACTAGAGCAGCCTCCCTGTGCCTTGACCTTTTCTTCCTTCTCCTAGCAATCCCTCAGTCGTGAAAATAGATTCTTATTGGCTTATCTATGTCATCCTTTTAGGATTTATCTTGGGATATGGCTACATAAATATCTTCTTACTACACTTGAGAGTCCCAAGTATGAACATACAGAAACAGAAATAGCTGTTTGAACTAGACACTATAAAGGACAATAAACTAAACAGTTCTCCCTGGTCTGTGTGTGCTTTAACTCAGCTCCTATACCCTTCACTCTCTTCCCTGAGGGGAGGGGAGATTAAACTGTGGAAAACTCAAGCTCCAGAATCCTGTTATGGCAGTGTAGTGGTGGTGACATTCTTCCTTCTCATCCAGGAGCTCATGGGCATTCCTTTGTGATTCCCTCTGTGCCTACAGAGTGCTCTGCTATAGAACTGCTCTTGGAGACACTTATGGGGTGGCCATCTCCCATAGTCAATGAGAATGAACTTCTATCATTTATGGGTGTTTCATATGTCCCCTGTGCAGTGGACTCACCTAGGAGTATTGCTGTGACATTTCTGGTTTTATGAGAAGTCAGGAAGATAGCTCTCAGCCCTTCTTCTGAAGCCCACTTGAAGGACTGTAGCTTCTGTGCCAGCTGCTTTGGAGGGAGAATGCATGAGAACTACCTGTGGGAATGTGTGGGGCAAAATGGAGAGAATGTCCTAGGAGGAAGAGAAGAGAGAGTAACCTTGAGACCCACGTGAAGATAAGTCTGTGGGCAAAGATATCCCAGCTGCAAGATTGAGAAAAAAAAAATGCCAGGAAAGGACAGCATGTCCTGGGCTCAGGGGAAGTTTTATCTGGGCTGGAGGCACCTTTGAGGGGAGAGAGATATACATCACAGAAGCTTTTCTGCTTCTGTACCTTGGTCTGGTCCTATTTTGTTATGGCTTTATCTCCACCAGCATGTAGACTGATGTGGGACAGTGTGCCTTGATAAGCTTGCTTCTGAAACTCGGCCCCTCTGCTTGCTGGGTGGTGCTGTCATGGGGATTGCTACTAGTGAGTCAATGATGCAAATGTCTGTGTAAGGCTTGTGGCATTTGGAGCACACACACACACACACACACACACACACACACACACACACACTGCATTATTTCACAGCATTGATGAGTCCCTGAAATAAATCATCTAAGTTACGTAGCTTGATTTGTGTTGGAGATCTTTAATGATTTTACAATTGCCATCCAAGAAACCCATAAAGTGGCCCTGAAGCATTTATAGTGTTTGTTTGAATATTTAATAGGAGCTTCTGGAAAACTGTTTTATCATGCACTACTTAGATTGGTAGGTGGATTGCTGTTTTATTTGGAGAATGATATACTTGCTAATCTTGCTATACAAAAAATGCTTTTATAGAGAGGTGAAGTTATGTTTCCTAGGATGTTCCAGGGTAGGGATCATTATTTAAATATTGTAGGTTGGAAAATCAAACTGATAGAAACACAATCTAGTATTAAGACCCTTCCACTCTTCCTAGTCATCAGGGTGTCTACAAAGGTTGACCCTTCAACTTGGCCCTGGAAGTGCAGGATCCTTCACATCACAGGCACTAATGAGTCAAGGGAGGTCCTCTCTTGTGAAGTGCTCTCCCTAGAGTGTGGCAAGGAGCAAGGTCAACCTGGAAAGAAATCAAAATGAGACAAGATATAGGGAGTTGGGACTGGGAAAGAAGAGTCTGTGGTTTCTCTGTTACTTTGTTTCTCCATTTCTTTACAACAGAAAAGACAAAATTCATAGGGTCAATATCAAGATGGAGGCATAGAAGGAGAAGGCAGGAAACAGGCTCATGGGCCTGGCTTTTTTTGGGGGAAAATTCTGAAGTCTGACCCACTATTTTAAGAGGCCATCCAAGTGTGTATTGTCTAAAATGTGCTTGTATCTAGGTTGTTATGTGTAGATTTGTGTCCTCTCATCCTCAGGAATCTGGCAGGGATGCTATAGCACTGCTCTTGGAGACACTTATGGGGTGTCCATCTCCCATAGTCAATGAGAATGAACTTCTATCATTTATGGGTGTTTCATATGTCCCCTGTGCAGTGGACTCACCTAGGAGTATTGCTGTGACATTTCTGGTTTTATGAGAAGGCAGGCAGATAGCTCTCAGCCCTTCTTCTGAAGCCCACTTGAGGGACTGTAGCTTCTGTGCCAGCTGCTGGCAGCCATGGGAAAAAGAGTTGTGGAGATCTGGAGAATTCTAGCCATTTGTCTTTACTAGATCATGACTAACATTTAGTGTTCTTGGCAAGTAAAATGGTTTATACTAAGAAAAGAACTCTGAAATATCAGGGTTTGTAAAAAGACAAGAATATATCAGGTTTTGCCCATCATATATCTGTGACACTCATGTTGTTTTTTATGTGACAGACTTTGTAGACAAATAAATGCCTGAGGAGCATGGCTGGAGTGAAGCTGCAGTGTGGTCCTGGGGCTTGTAGGGGACAGCGGTGATGCCCCTTGGCCTGACACACAAGTCAGGAAGGGCAGTGATTGTGTGGGACAGAAGTAGCCCTGAGGGAAGAATGGCTGGGAGCTGGGAGAGTCCACTGGGGGCTCTGCTGGGTCCTGGAGGACCCAATGTGGGTGCCCAGGATGAGTAGACAGCTTCAGGCTGAGAGCAAAGAGCTCTGACTGCCAGCAATGAAGCAGATGGCTCTTTGGAGGAATTATTATCCTGATACCTACTGGGTGGGAAATCCAGTCCTCAGATTCTTGCATAGGGATTCTTGCAGCCAGGAAGCTTCTCCTGCCCAAACAACTTTTCCTAGATGTTTTCCTAGGACACCTGCTGTTCATTATTCTGTCTTCACTCAACAGTGCCACCTGCCTATGCCA
The DNA here is from genome assembly GCF_046562875.1 of Panthera onca. Taxonomy (NCBI): domain Eukaryota; kingdom Metazoa; phylum Chordata; class Mammalia; order Carnivora; family Felidae; genus Panthera; species Panthera onca. The sequence goes on from NC_138346.1 coordinate 112,319,307, forward strand.
TGCCAGGCATGTTCTAAACCTGGAGACACGGCAGTGACCAAGTGAGACCCAGATCCTGTCTTCACCAACTCCCCAGGCTAGGACAAGTCACGTTAGCAAGACATGAGAAATTGAGTGTACAAACATGAAATGTTAGGGGGCGTCCAGCTGGCTCAGTCGGTGGAGCATGTGACTCTTGATCTTGGGGTTTGAGTTCGAGCACCACGTTGGATGGAAAGATTACTTAAAAATAAAGTATTTTTAAAAACAAGTAAACAAACATGAAATGTTAGGTCAGGATCACTCTGAAACAATGTGACAAGGTTCTGGTATCACAGTAGACTTTTCAGCCTTGGAGATTAAACAGTTGCTAACAAAAGCAATTTACTTAACATTCTTCTAAGAGAATAGAGACGGTGTGGGGCTGGATTTGACTGGCTTCATTTCAGAACTCCTTTCAGTATTAAGAAGGGAAAGGTGATTATTCCTATCCTGTGTGTCCTAGTGATATTGGGAGGAGATGGACAGCTGTTCTATAAACTAATAAATGAATACATTTTACAGTAAAATGAGTATATACACATTACATAAATAGAATTATGTATATGTATTTTTAATCCTAATATATGGTATGATCCTTTAGAATCCAACCATGTCTAATTGGTCTTTAAAACCACAATATAGGGGTGCCTGGGTGGCTCAGTCGGTTGAGCATCTGACTCTTGGTTTCAGCTCGGGTCATGATCTCACAGTTTTGTGGGTTTGAGCCCTGCATTGGGCTCTGCGCTGACAGTGAAGAACCTGCTTGGGATTCTCTGTCTCCCTCTTTCTCTGCCCCTCCCCCACTCATACTGTCTCTGTCTCTCTCTTATTATTAAAATAAATAAATAAACTTAAAAAAACACAATATACATGTTGTCAAAGGTCCTTTATATAGTTTTTTTTTTTTTTTGGTAACAGATGAATATATGAATAATGTAACTCACATATGAGTAAGGCATGTATCTTCAGCTCTGGAATGTAATTAAAGCACTCCCTGTAGCATCTTAAAATCTGTGAACCCTCAGTAGCTTTCTGTCTTATCCTCCTTCTGCTTCCAACCTCTCCCTCCCAGTAAGTCCCTGGGCTCTTACATGCTTCCAAATGTTCCAAGGGCCAGGGCTGTCATACCACTCCATTCAGGGAGACTTACTGCCCAGCAGTGACCTGTGCTCTGCACACATGGGGGAGAATCCCTCAGCACTCACCATGCTACAAGGCACAGACAGTACCAGGAAACCTCTGCTGGTCAATGGAGACCACTGCCACTGGGAGAGTGGGGCACTCCATTGACCCTGGTGTCCCATAATCACCACAATGCTGGAGCCTGTGCAGGCTGGAGTAGGAGGTCCAGCTCAGGTAGTGTGAAGAGGCCTTCAACACAGCTGGACCTGACTTTCACCTTTTGTGGCCACACCATCACGTAGCCTCTCCCGACCCCAAGGGCCCCAGGAAGGACAATATCCAATCACACCTAGTTTTGATGTTCAAGTACTATTGCTCATAGTGTCATGACTCTTTAAGTCACTTGGAGCCACTGCTTCTAGGAGCAGCCTATCCCTGGGACACAGATGATCATGAGCCCCTAGACCCCAGAATCAGACTGACTGTTGGTTCTTTTTGATTCTGGGCCAGCTTGGCAATCAGCTTGCCTTTTCATCTCGTTCAAACCTTGAGAATTTTATTTCAGGGGACTTGTTCATCTCCATCCACCTGGAATTTGTGATCCCAGGCCATAAGGCTCTCCCCAACAGGTGTCAGCTGCTTTGAATCTCAGGCAAAAGCATGAGATGTCCTATCCATTCCTTTCCCTAAAGCCTTGGGCTCTGAGCATTCGTCCACCCTACCAAGAAAGCTGACAGTTTGGCACAGGAATAGGAATAGTTTCTTAACAGAGAATAATTCAATAAAGCCCTTACTCAGTAGATTTCCCCACTATTTTAAAATTAGAATTGTTTATTTTATTTATTAATGTATTTGTATACCAGTTTCCTCAACAATCTTTATCATGTTCTTTTTTTTAATATATGAAATTTATTGTCAAATTGGTTTCCATACAACACCCAGTGCTCATCCCAAAAGGTGCCCTCCTCAATACCCATCACCCACCCTCCCCTCCCTCCCACCCCCCATCAACCCTCAGTTTGTTCTCAGTTTTTAACAGTCTCTTATACTTTGGTTCTCTCCCACTCTAACCTCTTTTTTTGTTTGTTTGTTTCTTCCTCTCCCCCATGGGTTTCTGTTAAGTTTCTCAAGATCCACATAAGAGTGAAACCATATGGTATCTGTCTTTCTCTGTGTATCATGTTCTTTAAAAAGGCATTGGGAATAAAAATAGTTATCTTTTCTGATTCCAGAGGCTAGGGAGGTATTGGGACTAGAACAGACATGAGGTAGTCTGACCCCCACACTCACTAGTGTATCTCACTGCACTTCTGGTAGCATAATGGATACCACCACCTGCAGCCAGTGGAGGGCAGTTCAGAGAATGGCCACCCAGCCATTCCTGTTAATTTATCTGGATGTATCAGGTGATTTTAATGCCAGTGAATGTGACCAGATTTACAGCCTGGAGCCTGGAGGTGAGGACAGCAGCCTTGGGCATTTTATTGAATACCCCCTTGGCATCCATTCAGAAATCCCCAACAACTCCCAGTGGATGAGCATGACAAGAGTGTATGTGGAAGTGCTTCATAAACTGTAGAGTACTAAACAAATGTGAACGGCAGTTAACAGTAATTATTACTGATAATACCCAGGAGAGGTCAGAGCTCTCTCATCAACAGTCTGGCTTTCTGGAAAGCAGTGGATTTAAGACACACACAGCTGCACACTTAGCCCTTTGGAGACTCTCAGGCCTGGTTCCCCAGTACCATTGTCAGTGTTTCTCATGTATGTTTTGTACACTTTCCCTTGTCAGTTTCCCAAGGATGTTCATGCTCACCCCCATCACCTTACCTGTTAACATTTGCCAGGTGCTCTCTCCAGCTGAACTTGCTTTCAGAGCTCTTTGTAAATGAACTTTCACACCTCACCAGAGCCTCTGAGGTGGAGCCATTATTATCTAATCTCTGTTCTTCAGATGAAGAAACTGGAGAGGTGAAGCACTTTGTTCAACGTTAAAAGGGAGAATGCAAGTACAAGGCAAATACAAGTCCTGGCACACAGGAAGAGCAGAAGGAGCTGGACTCATGGTCAGAAGAGGAACTGTCACCTACCTATGAGCTCTAAGGACTGTTAACCTGTCCTGACCAGGAGAAACCACTGCTTCAGTCTCCTGCCTTTTGATTTGTGCCATTTTCTACACACACACACACACACACACACACACACACACAGTGATATTGTGTTTTTTAATAAGAAATATATATTTAATTTTCATCCTCTTTCTGGTTTTCCTAAAACCCTTGAAATTTCCTAAGGTTTGAGAGCAACTAAGGTGTCCTTTGTTATGTTAATAGTGATTCTTGGAACCCAAACAGGGCTGATTGCCAGGGAGCCAACCTTGTGATTAAAAGGTTGAAACTGTCAGTCCCACCCCTGACCTCAGGAGAGGAGAGTGGGGCTGAGGTTCAGTTCAGTGACCCAGAGCCAATAATTTAATCAATGGTACCTGTGTAATGAAGACTCTGTAAAACCCCAAATGGGCTGGGTTCAGAGAGCTTCTGCATTGGTGAACATGTGTTGGTGCTCGGGGGAGCAGCACCTGAACACCATGGAAGCTTGGTGCCCTTCCCCCAAACCTCACTCTATGCATCTACCATATAGCTATTCCTGAGTTATGTCCTTGTATGATCATCTGGTGATCTAGTAAAACATTCTAAGTTCTGTGAGCCTTTCTAGCAATACTTAAACCAAGGAGAGGTATGATGGGAACTTTTGCTCTGTAGTCTGTCAGAAACACAGGTAACAATGGGGGTTTATGTCTATCATCTGAATTGGGGGGAGGGCAGTCTCGTGGGACTAAGCTCTCAATCTGTGGAATCTGATGCTATCTCTGGGTAAATAGTGTCAAAACTGAGTTGAATTTTAGGAAACAAAGCTAGTATCCTGACAATTCCTGGAATGTGTGGGGAAATTCCCCCTCCAACACATTGGAATTGAGTCTAGGAACCCAAAATACACACACACACACACACACACACACACAGTACCTCAGCATTCCCTGCCCAGGCCTAAATGCCCCTCCTCTATGCTTCCCAGACCTTCTGCTTCTCCTGCAGAGCATATAAGGATGCAATCAAGATTGTAAGACCCTGGAGCGTCTGGGTGGCTCAGTCAGTTAAGCGTCCAACTTCAGCTCAGGTCCATGATCTTGCGGTCCTTGAGTTCAAGCCCCGTGTCGGGCTCTGTGCTGACAGCTCAGAGCCTGGAGGCTGTTTCAGATTCTGTGTCTCCCTCTTTCTCTGAGCCTCCCCTGTTCATGCTCTCTCTCTCTCTCTCTCTCTCTCTCTCTCTCTCTCTGTCTCAAAAATAAATAAACATTAAGAATTTAAAAAAAAATTAAAAACAAAAAGATTGTAATGTCCTGAGAACATGCGCATTCTTTCCTGTGCATTTCTGTAAATACATACCCCACACAAAGATCTTCTTATAGGAGATGGCTGTATGATTTTTAACTTGAATTATCTGATGCTTGGGAAAAGAATAAGGGGTATACAATTTGAATTTCGCATATTTATTCATTGATTAACCTCATGAACATCGAGTCATTGATCACTGAATGTGTTCTATGCACACTTTCTTCTTGCAAAGTGGTGGTATTCTTTGATATGACCAGCTACAACCAGAAAAAAAAAATGACAGGAAATATTTCCGAATTATTTGGTAAATATAACACTAGGAGAATTGTTCTTGGCAATATGAGTATGAAGTACATTGCTATGGAAACCAAAGGAAAGATGAAATTAATTTAGGCCAATCGTAGAAGGTTAGAGTCCTTCAGAGGAAAAATAAAAGGCTATATCTCATTACAATAAAATGGATTTCCCATTCTAAAGAAAATATATGTCTTCTTTTCCTTGTTCCCTCACTGTGTCCCCACTGTGCTAGAGTCAGACACTTTCACAAGAATAAACACAGATAGTGAGAAGAGCATTGATGAATGGTTCCCATTCACTCACAGCTGGGCCATGCCTGGTTGGGACCGGCGGGGGGAGACACACAGACACAAATAAGACAGGAGGCCACAGTCTTCTTTTGACACATACTACAACTACTAATTTATTCTCCATCTTTATACTTTTGATATTTCAAAAAATAGTGTATCAACTAAAATAAAACAGTTCATAACTTTGAGATTAGCATTTTTCACTTAACATTATTCCTTGAAGTTCATTCAAGTAGTTGCATATCAATAGTTTCTTGCTTTTATGGTTGAGAAGTAGCCTATGGTGTGGATTACTGCAGTCTGTTTAACCATGTGCCCAGTGAGTCATTTCCAGGTTTGGCCTCTATGAACAGAGCCCCGATGTGTTTGTTTTTTGTTTTTTGTTTTTTTTAATCTCCTTTGAGATTTTCTATTTGACCCAAGGATTACTTAGAAAGAAGTATGCTGCTTAAATTCCGTGTGTTTGAAGATGTCCTTGTTGTTTTTCTTTGATACACTTCTACTTTGTTTCTATTCTAAAACACACTCTACATGATTTCCATTCTTTTAAGTTAGTTAAGGTTTATTTTATGACTCAGGATATGTTACATTATTAATAAAACTTTGAACACTTGTGTAAAGTTTTTATGTGAAAATAAGTTTTTCTTTCTCTGGGAACAATCCCATGATGTATAAGCACTTGAATAGAATGTAGATTCTGCTGTTGTCACTTAGAATATTCTATAAATATTAATTAGACATTTTTGTGCAATGTTGTTCTGATCTTCTCTCTGTCTGATTTTTTTCTAGTAGTTCTATACATTGCAGGGAGAGGAGTGTTTAATTCCCCAACTACAAATGTGCATTAGGTGATTTCTTATTTCAGCTGTCAGTTTTTGCATCATGTATTTTAGAGCCATATTGTTTTGTGTATACACATTTATTGTTATTCTAAGCCCCTTCTCTTTCTCTGCTTATATCTTGCTCTTTTGGCTAGAGAGAACAGAATTTTTAAAGTTGTTTGTCTACATCTGTTAGAAATCCTAGCCTTCATAATTAGCCCCAGATAGACTAGAACCAACAAATACTTTTATTTAAATATGTTTATTTCATTTTCATTAATGTTAGAAGCTAAGTAATAAAAATAACATCACATCCATAAGTAAAATGACATTACTTTGACATTTTCCTCCGCTCTCCCAGAGAAGAGGATAAAGTTTCCCTTTACCCAGCTGAATCAGGAGTTTAGGAATGCCTGGGAGGCAGAGAAATGGGTGTTCTAACTCCTTGGCTAGAGACTTGTTGAAAAGCAAGGAACCGTTGTTTGCATTTGTCTTTTCTCGTGAGGATGTTTTGTGGATATTGCAGGTCAAGAATGATGCTGTAGGCAGGGTTGAGAAACAGTAGCTAACTGTTACCAAGCAAAATTAGGATGTTATCTCTAGGATTTATGCTTTGACCAGGTAGTGCCTATGTTTGAGTTGGTGCCACTTCACTCTGCCATCCCCACATGGTGACCTATGAATTTCCTCTGTGTCCTCAGACTGCATGCTCACTGCAGAGAGAGAGCCAACTGCATACATACGTACACCCAGGCACCATGCAGTAAAGAAAGCTGGTTACATGTGTCTTGAAACCACTCACCCAAAGTTGGAATATAAAATGTTAGCTGGTTGGGAATTAGAAGGAAATTTGGTGGGGGATATATTTGGAGGGAGCTCCTGGAGCCTGTGAGTCTTGTTCTCCAAACAAATGAAGAAGCTCAAAAGAGAGAATCAGGTCTTGTTTGACCCTGTCCAATAGAATCAAATGGTAGCAAATAGGTTAAAAAAAAAAAGAAAGAAAAAAAAACAAAAAACAAAAGCAACCCACAACACTTGAGACCCACCTTTGTATTAGTAGGAGATGAGGATGAAGAAACAAACATACAAATGAAAAACAGTTGATGAACATGGATTGTGCAGCTCATATGGGTCAAAGAAATCACAGGTGAGAGACCTGTTACGCTGAGGGTTCAAGAGAGGGAATTAGTTTAAATATCTTCTGAGCCCAGAACAGAAGGCCAATCTACATCATGAAAATTATGAAAGAACTTTCTTGCCTCCTTTAGCTCTCTGTCTCCCAGTTCCTCTTTCTTAGAAAGATGGTAGAGGAGAGAGTGGACAGACATAGATCAGGCCACACCTCACCTTAGGAAGGCAGGATGACCATGTACTTCTGGTCCCTATGAGAGAATTGAGAAAAAGTCTTATTTTTAAATGTACTCAGAAGCTTGGATTAATACCTGAGATTATAAAATTTTAATTACTGAATTACAGTGTTGGATAATTTAGAGTGACCATAAGAAATCTCATTAATAGGGGCACCTGGGTGGCTCACTCAATTAAGTATCTGGCTCTTGATCTTGGCTCAGGTCATGATCTCATATTTTCATGAGTTTGAGTCCCATGTTTGAATCCCTGCTTGGGATGCTGTCCACCCCCCCCCCCAACTCTCTCTCTCTCTCAAAATAGATAAACATTAAAAAAAATGAAAAATCTCAGAGCACCTCTGTGGCTCAGTTGGTCAAGCATCCAACTTCGGCTCAGGTCATGATCTCATGGTTTGTGAGTTCAAGCACTGCGTGGGGCTCTGCACTGACCACTCAGAGCCTGGAGCATGCTTCGGATTCTGTGTCTCATTCTTTCTCTGCCCCTCCCCCACTCTTTCTCACTCTGTCTCTCAAAAATAAATAAATGTAAAAAAATTAAGAAAGCTCATTAACAAATAATGACAGGAAAATCTTTGTCTCCACAGAAGTGGAGGAGATAGCAGTGGACAAGATAGCTACATTGCATAAATACATACAGGAAGTAGAAGACAAAAATCATAATACTTTCTGATTACAACTAAAAGGTTTGTTAAGCCCTGCATGTTCTGTCATTTACTGAGAGCCTTCCATGTGCTAGGTATCATATTGGGAGCTTTAGGAATGAAATGCCAATCTTCCTCAGAACTCTTGTCAATGTCATTGTCCCCTCTTCATACAGGAGTCAACAAGATCCAAGATATGTAACTTGTCTAAGATAATGCAGGTAGGAAGTGACAAAGTGATAGACTCAAGTTTGTTTGGCTCCAAAGAACTGCCAGTCAGTTCTTTAACAAGTAACTATTGGACATTTCCTATTTACCATTGTAGGTACTGAGGAAATCATGATAAGCAGAATCACACATCATCCATCTTCTTATGGAGCCCGTAGATTAGTGGGTAAGTGAGACATGAATAAAATAGAAATACTAAAGACAGGGTTCCTGAGTGGCTAAGTCAATTAAGCATCCAACTTGATTTAGGCTCAAGTCATGATCTTACCATCGTGAGATTAAGTGCCTTGTGGGGCTCCATGCTGGGCATGGAGACTGCTTAAGATTCTCTCTCTCTCCTTCTCTCTCTCTGCCCCTCCCCTGCTCATGTGCACCTGCTTGTTCTCTCCAAAAATTAAATAAATAAATAAATAAATACCTAACTTAAAAAAAAAAAAAAAACTACTCAAGTAAGATAAGTGCTTCAAAGGAAATGAAGGTGGTTCTAGGTAAAGAAGAAGTCTGACTTTACAGACCTTATTGGGAGGATGAGAAGATAACTGAGTGGGAGAAGGAAGGGAAGGGAGAGCTTTCCAGTCAGTGGGAACAACACACACACAATTCCTAGGAAGGGAGGAAACTCGGGACTTTGAATACCAGGGACTGGAGTCAAAAGAAGGTCCAGGAGGCTGGGGATTAGCAAAGGCGGGGAAGAGAGGCCTTGTGAAAGGAAGCTGGAGAGTCCATGCAGGGCCCATGCATGAGGCTTGTCCATGGCAAGGAGTTTAGTCTTTGTCTTAAAAGCCTGCCAGTGCTTTCTTCCCATTTTGCAACTGAGACCTTAGGTCTACCAGCTCACTGGATTCCTTTCCAGGTAGGTGTGAGGTCCACATTGGGGAGTCAATACATCATACAAAGAGCAGAGGCTCTGAAAGGTGCCAGACAGACCTGGTTCTGCTATTTGTTAGCCATGAGACTTTGGGCATGTTGAGTTACCTCTTGACCTTCAGCTCCCTCACTTTAATATGGGAACAATAATAGTGACTACTTCATAAGGTCATAATGAGGAATGAATTAGATTATGTAAAGCGAGTTACACCCAATCATCCCAGCCTGTAAATGTCCAATAGACATTAACTATGGTCCCTGCATTGTGCTCAAGGAGACCTGTAGGGACTCTCTTCTCTTTTGGCTTCTAGGAAACTAGTGAATGATTCTTTTAAACCACTGGTGGCACAAAAATTAAATTTTGGGAAAGGAAGCACCCTTTTTGACTTAATAATCAAAGAATAAATTTCTGACCACACATCTACCTCTATTCTCATTAGATAAAGTACAAACTTCCCTCTAGGGCATTCTGTCCTGCCACCCCATAGTGGCACTGGGAAATAAGAAAATAAAATCAAGTTTATTAAGAATATACAGGGCTGCCAAATCAGAGAAAGGATGAGAACACATCAAATATTCCCTCACTCAGCATAAAAACCCAGGCACATCTGTGTCAAGAAGTGGTTGGGAGTAGATAAAGGAAGGAAATGACATATTAACAAAAGGTAGAGAGCAGTAGTATTTTGTCACTCTGATATCAGTAAACACGAGGAAATGTGTGAAGTTGTTTCAAAGAAATTCTGAATTTTAGAATTAAGACCAAGAGAGTAAACTGAATTTGGGAGAACCAAGTTAGGGAGAACATAAGAAGGAGATTTATGGGTATAATTACATTCTTTTCCATCCATCTAGATTAACTAATATTGCTAAAACTTGCATTGATTAAATAGCTGCTGTGTTCTAGGACCTGTGTTTATGCTTTACACTTCAGGATATGACAGAAAAACAGATTTTGTAGATCATGGAAATATCTCATTTTTCATCTAAATTTTCACCAACACTTAGGAAAATGACACTGAAGTGATCTTTAAATTTTCTGTACATTAATTTCTCATGTACATCAGTAATAATACTTACTAATAGGGTTATTGTTGAGAGAAATTAAATGGCCATCAAGTCAGATTCCAATATTATTGGATTGCAAACCCAATACGTGTAGTTTGGCCTGGGCTGGGTGCTATGAGCATTACTTAAAACAGAGCTAAGCACAGATTGTGAGGATGATACCCAGGGCTTGGCAGAGCACCTGTCTTCAGCATGGCTATACCCCCATCACTATGTTATCCATACCAACCTGGAGTGTCTGGATGACCCCTCTCTTTTTCACATTGAGTACTGCGATGATTCCTCTATGAGAAACACATTGCATTAGAGCACGGGCTCAAGACATTTTTATCAAATGAAATGCAATCAACCATATGAAATTTCAGAGCCATGACTCAATTTCTAGTCATGGCAACTGGAGATGACCTTAGACATTGATGCAACAGAGAAGTACACAGTGTTAGCAGAAAGGGCAACCCATGTGTGGTGTAGGTGGTCAGTGGAAAGCCAATGGTTGCAGTTATATTAGCAGAGGTGTGCATGCAGTTTAAGAAACTGCTCATAGACCTCCACTTCTAGCCAGATGAACAGAGACCGAATTTATCCCCTGCCTAAAGAAAGCTAAAAATAACAGTAAAAGTAGACAAATTATAAAACAGTAGTCTTCAAGATACTACATATCTGGCAATAAAACCTGAAACATATAGTAGATGCATATTTAACTTTCTAAGAAACCGCTAAACTGTTTTCCAAAATCGCTGTACCACTTTCTTTCTTTCTTTTCTAATTTATTTTTTCTTACATTTCCAGCAGTATATTTGAATTCTAGTTCCTCTCTATGCTCACTAGCATTTGCTATAGTCAGGCTTATAACTTAAACATGCTAATGGGTCTCTGGTGACATCTAATTATGGTTTTAATTTGAATTTCCTTGATATATTTTGCTTTTGGTCTCAATACTAAAAAAAAAAAAATATTTACCCAAAACAGGGCACAATTTTTTTTCTCCTTTGTTATCTTCTGAAAGTTTCACAGTGTAGGTCTTATGTTAGATCTATGATCCACTTTGAGTTAAATTTTGTGCATCATGTGAGGTATGGATTTTGTTACTATATTGTTGGGCCCTATTTGATAAAACTTTGGAGTTTTAACTATATGAAAGAGATCAGTTTGTAGCATTCTTGTTTTCAAGGCAGAAATTTTTGTTATAATAGAAAAGTCTATTTTCTTCATTCAATTTCCTTTTTTTTAATTTTATTTATGATTTTCTTAAATTATAGCTGACGTACAATACTATATTCATTTCAGATATACAACAGAAGTATTCAACATTTATATACATAAGAAAGTGATCACCAAGATAAATCTAGCTACTGTGTGTCACAATACAAAGTTGTTGCAACAGTATTAACTATACCCCCCATATTGTACATTGCATCCCCATGTCTTATTTATTTTATTACTGGAAGTTTGTACCTTTCAGTACTCTTCCCTTATTTCACCTATACCCTCACCACCTTCCCCTCTTGTAGCTACCAGATTATTCTCTGTATATATGAGTCTGTTTCTGTTTTGTTTGTTTTCTTTTTTAGATTACACATATAAATGAAATTACATGGTATTTGTCTTTCTCTTACTTATTTCATTTGACATATTACCTTCTAGGTCCATCCATATCATCATAAATGGCAAGATCATTTTTAATGGTTGAGTAATATCCCATTGTTTACATACCACATCTTCTTCATTCACCTATGAATGGGCAGTTGGGTTGCTTTCATATCACGGCTGTTGTAAATACTAGTTCAATGAACATAAGTGTGTATGTATCACTTTGAATTAGTGTTTTCATTTTCTTTGGATAAATACCCAAAAGCAGAATTGCTGGATCATACGATGATTCCATTTTTAAATTTTCTGATGAGTACTGATGTTGAGCATCTTCTCATGTGTCTATTGACCCTGTTTGGAGAAATATCTATTCAGGTCCTCTGCTCATTTTTAATTGGATTTTTTTTAATATTGACTTGTGTGAGTTCCTTATAGATTTTGGATGTTAACCACTTATTGGATATATATTTTGCAAATCTCCTCTCCCATTCAGTAGATTGCCTTTTCATTTTGTTGATGGTTTGCTTTGTTGTGCAAAAGCTTTTTAGTTTGATGTAGCCTCATTTGTTTGTTTGTTTGTTTGTTTTGTTTGTTTGTTTTGCTTTGCTTTGCTTTGCTTTTCTTGCCTTCACCTGAGAGGACAGATCCAAAATAATATTGCTAACACTGATGTCTAAGAGCTTACTACCTCTGTTTTTTTTTCCCCCAGGCGTTTTATGGTTTCTAGTGTTACATGGAAGTCCATACTCCATTTTGAGTGTATTTTTGTACATGGAGTAATGAAGTGGTACAGTTTCATTCTTTAGCATATAGTTGTCCAATGCATCCAGTTTCTTGAGAATAATAGCTTATTTCTAAGATAAAACCATTTGTCAATACAGGCAAAATGTAGTTTCTCACGTTATTGAAATTTCTATTTTAATTTTTTTTTCCAGGGTGAGGGAAGGAAAGCCAACTGTGGTTTACCATGGTTGACTATAGATAGATAGAATGTTTAAATTTGTCAATAAAAATTTGTAATGTTTAAATTTGTAAATAAATGTTTAAATTTGTAAATAAAAATTAATGCAAATGCAAGCTCTGAAATATGTTAGCACAATGGAGCAGGGTGTGTTGGGGTAAGGCAGTCAGTCTTTTTGGTGGAAACCACAGCAGGAAATCTAGATTACCTATCTCCAGCACTTCCATTTACAAAACAAGTGCCTAGCAATAAGTGATTGGTATTGATATAATTATGATCTGCTTAGAGTATCATGGATATTGCATTCTAGGTGGAGAAGCAGGATAAACAGAAAATGGAGAATGAAATAAGCAACTTGACTGCAAATGAAACTTCCATCTACAGTATTAAAAAGGCAGGAGCTGGGAGACACCAGAAGAGTGAATCCAACAAAGGAGCAATAAACAGATAAATCAAAATTAAAACTAGGAAATGGTGAATGCCATCTTTTGATGTGAAAGAGAAACTTTTGAGTTGTATTTTCTTGCTATGAATGCTATCTATGGAGATGAAATGTTGACAGTCTCTACTCTGCAGAAGGTAACCATCTTGGAGAATAACATTCTCAGATCACATTCCAGAGGATACTTGATGTAGCGGAAAGAGGAGTATGTGGAGTCAGTATCTTACTTGCCAGTGACATTGGCAAACCACTTCACCACTATGAACTTGTCTTCTCATCTGAACACTGAAAACAATTCTCTTTTCCCTCTAGAGAGAAGCATACAGCAAGACTTCAGAATGGGTGCCATTACCTTTGCCTATAGAGCTGAGTGACTACCATGTGCACCCACCCCACCTTATCAGTCTGCATACCCCTCCATGACCCTGTGCAGGAGCAGCTCCAGGTGCTCTCACTCATCTTGTCAGTCCTACCACGGTGGAAGCTCTGGACGAGGGGAGACTTTGGCTACCCACCCACACGCCATCCCTTCCTGGTCCACACTCAAGAGCTGGCACCTCTGAAGACACTGGAGAAAGAGCCCCATTAGCTCTCAACTGAATGCTGCCAATTATTTTATGAACACCTTAGAAACCAAAATCTGGCAGAAAGACAATATATATATTTTTATAGATCTTTACCCTGGAAATAAACAAATTAACCTTCCTTCCTTGGCAATAGCATGAGAAATGTCTTTGCTTTAGTGGAAACCTTGTCATAGCAGTCTTGGCTTTTCACCATCAGCAGATGTTTTATAAGCTAAGGCCTCAGACAGAGATGAATTGATGATTTTTTTCTTACTTCAAAGCCTCACAAAAGATAGTGTGCCTGAGAATTCATTAGAAGAACAGGATTTGTCAATGTTTCTATGGTTTTATTATTTAATGACAAACAGTTTAAAGCCACAGGTAATTGTTTTTTATGTTTCATTGACTGCCTTTGATTACCATGCTAATTACATTGTAAACAGATTCTCAGAATCTCAGATTCTGAGAAATCTCAGAAAGATTCTCAGAAAGTTATGACTTTAATGTTATTTCAAGGTAAAAGACCTGTTCAGAGATTATCAGAGCAGGACTCACTCCATTCTTCTGAGGATTAAAAAGCAGAATGAGACTTTCAGGGAAGCCCCTGAAAACTAATTTCAGTTTCACATATATTATGGTGCATGCTTGAGACACTAGGAGCCAGGGAAATTCCAACTATAGAGGTCCAAAACAGACAGGAGTGTGTTCACATGTGTGAAGTGGCGTGATAGGGGCAGGTGCCAGGTCTTTGGAGACTCCTCTGAAGGCTGTGAGTCAATCTAATCCCACCTTGGAAGACTTAAAGTAGAGCCCATGCTGCTGCCACCTCACAAGGACTCCCCTGGGCTCCCATAGCACTTCCAAGGTCCCACAAATGAGGCATAACTGGCTTCTAATTGGAAAAAAAAAAACATGCTTCATTATTGTGATATCACAAGGACCAACAAGCCAGAAAATAAAAGAAAAACCCTGACCTCTTATTCTTTCTCTCAGGTTTGGGGGCAGGGTTTATGTTCCATTGCCACTGACTCCCTGCTTTATGATTTCATGTAATGGTTTCTTCCAATATTTACCTCTTGTTTCTTCTTTTCTGACTCATTTCAGCAAGGACAAGGAACAGAAATAGGCTGTGTCAAAGGTATACAGTGGCCCCCACATTTTTGTACACAAGTCCCGTAAAAACCAAGATCATGTGCATGCAGAAGAGCATCTTTGTCCATGGCCGGATGCTTATAATGTAATAAGGTTCAGCTTTTCCCTTTCTACATGATGTCACCCATACTTGTACCACAGGTCAACCTAGGGACTGTATAGAGCTCACCCCCTTTGTCTTTCTTTTGATCCTTGGTAGAATAGAGAGAGTCTGGGCTTGCTTTTCCTTTGATCCTTGGTGGAGTATAGAGGATCTGAGCCTTGGGAATCTGGGGCAGGGACAGGAAAGATCCCAAAGATTAGTGCTCTCCTCCCATGGTGAGTAACTGTGGCTAGGCTAGGGTTGCCTCACCAAGCACCAACCTCCCTAATTGTCTGCATTGAGGTATGATCACATCACTGGTTCTTACTGATGCAATGCCAGTGGAAATCCTGTGAATCATTCTCAGGCTGTGGTCGTTAAATACTGGGTGAAAGATTCTCCATCTCATCTGCTTTCTTCATCCAGCAGCTGGATGGTGCCAAAAGAACTGAAGCTACAAAATGGCAAGTCTTCAGAGGAAGCAGCCTGCGTTGCTGAGCTGAGTGACTGCCTGGGGCAGGGGCTGTCTGTCTAGGTGCATGTTGAACTTTGCATTAGTGAGAAAGCAACTTTATAATATTAATCACAGAAGTGTGTAAGCTGTTAGTTATGATAGCTGTGAAAGTAAAGCCAGTGAATAGAATACATGGTCAGACTGTTCTGGATTGAAATATGGTCTCTTCCATGTTACCTTTGATCCTGGGAAACTACTTACACCTATGAGCCTATACAACAATACATATGGTATTGTATACAGTATATACATATTGTATATAACAATACATATTTTTGAACATAATATATAAGTAGACAAAGAAGACACATTAGTTAAACTTAGCTAAGAAGGGTAGTTGGCTCACAAAATCTAAAGATAGATCAACAAGGAAGCCATGAAAAGAACAGGGAGGCTTTCCACTGGGAAATGAGAGCCCCAAGGTCTCAATGCAGGGCTAACATCACTACATTCCAGTTCTGCCTCTCGTCTTTGCTGTCTGTGGATACCATCCTAATTTTCATTCACTAGTGATCACTTTTCTCCAAATGGCCAAAATTGTAAAAAAACATATACTAACAACACCTAGGTTATATCTCACAATCTTCACTCCAGGAAAAGATGTATCTAGCTTTCAGGTTTTCAAGTCCAAAGTGCCAACACAGGGATCTGTGGTCAGGTGTTTGTGTTTGTAGAAACTGGCTATAGCAGGTGGTATTGGGAGGCAGGTGGGGCAACATGGGACAGGCTGTATAATAAAAGGTCAGCTTTTGTGGAAGCCAGGTGCATAGGAAAAGAGCTAAGCCATGAGTGGTGTCCACCATGTAATACCAATCCTACAGGGTTAGTAGCAGGACAAGCAAATGGATGCAGGTGTGACCATGGGATCTCCCTCAGCTCTGAAATAATAACCCCAGCCACAGCTTTTCAAATGCCTAATGAACCTCACTACCAGACCTGATTTTCACTGGGGGAACTGAAAGTAACTTCTTTATACAAAAATAAATCTTAAACTATGCTGTATTAAAACATAGTGTAATAGTAAAAAGCACGGATTTAGGGAAATTTTATCAGAAACCTTTCCCTTTTCTACTGAGTGACTTTGAGGGAGTCACTGGCCCACAGTGGCAGCTGTCATGTCTGTCAGATGAGGTTAAGAAGAAGATCTAGGGAGCTGTTCAGATTAAGTGTGATCATGACTAGGGAAGCAGCACCAGGGCCACAGCACAGCACAGAGCTGCCACCTGTCATCATTATTGCCCCAAAATGATTTCTCCTAGTTAATAAGTAGTATTTTTAATGTTCCATAGTAGATGAATAAATACTGTGTTAATTATTTTATAATATTTTATAACATGGAATTATAAAGAGTAATAGTAATAGCTAACACTTAGCCAGGTCTGTTCTAAACACTCCTCATAAATTAAATAGCTTAATCCTTGTAACAATCCTAGAAGTAGGCTACTAGTTACTCATATCAAGGATAAGAAACTGATGCCTACAGAAGTTAAGTGATGTGTCCAAGGTCACCCAGCTTTGAGAGGTAGAGGTGGAATTAAAACCAAACCATGTAACTCCTGTCTCTGTGTTCCTGGGTGTGGTATGGACTAAATATTTGTATGTCCCCCAAAATTCATTTGATGAATCCATAACTCCCAGTATTTAGGCATAGAACTCTAAGGAATAATTAGGATTAAATGAGGCCATAAGAGTGAGGTCTTAATCTGATAGTGTCTTTATAAGAAGAGACATCATAGAACCTGTCCTGTCTCTGTCCACCACTTAAGGATACAGTGAAAAGGAAGCCATCTGCAAGCCAAGAACAGAGGCTTCACCAGAAGCTAACTGTCAGCACCTTGATCTTGGACTGCCTAGCCTCTAGAACTGACAAATTTCTTTTATTTAAGTCACTCAGTCTATGGTATTTTGTTATAGCAGACCACGCTAATACAAAGTGGAATACCAAGAGTTATGTCTCTCATAAGCAAAAATAGCAATTATATCACTGATAATTAGCAACAACTTATATCATTAAAAAATAATTATATCTAAAGAAATGGGGCAAAGATTCATGTCCAGGAAGAGAAGCAGCATCATAAAGAGGGTGATGGATCTATGGCAATAACGTCAGGTGGCTAGAGGGAGCTTGGAATCTGAGCAGAAGGGAAACCTAACCACCAGTTCATCCCAATATTACACCCACCATTTGCCTGTCACTCTGGTGAGAGCTGGGTCTGACATGAAGCAGGAGGCACAAACTCCCACCATGGAGTTAGAAGGAAACTGAAAGGATGTATGTGTTCTGAAGCATTATGCTCCTTGGCAATGTGGACATTGGGTGGCTTTGATGATCCAGATTTGGTGACAGTACTCTGGACTTCTGTCTGCTCTTCTCTTCTCATATAGGATGCAAAGATCTGGGCATCTGGACATTGGGCATCACTGCACTTGTGAGGATTTGTCCTTTACACTCCGTATGATTCTGTTCATTTGTACCTGCTTTTAAAAGGCATACTGCATCTTTTATCCTTTGATCTACAAATAGAGCAAAATTTACATTCCTGTTATATAGACTAAAGAGATATACTTCTTTGTCTCCACTTAACAGAAAGTCTGTGCATCCAATGTTAAGAATGTAATGAAAACATGACATCACCTCACACGTCCCTGGAACACATGTCCAGCCTTGCCTTACAGAAGCAGGCAGAGTTCCAGAATGGGGTCACTGGAGTGTTATGGGAAGGAATGGAGCTTCAGAGTGGGCATGCTCTGCCCAACCTTGCTCCAGCTTTTATTGGCTGTGTGACATTAGGCAAATCATTTAGTTTTCCAAATCTCAGTCTTTTCAATTCTACAAGAGAGCTAAAATCACCTACCCTGTGTGTTGCTATAATAATTAAATAATTGAAAATGTGTCACAGGGTTAGCCCATGTGGAGAACTCCACACCCCACAAATGCTTCCAAGAACTACTGGTTTAAGCATCAGCCTTGCACATTTCCTCAGTGTCTGTACCTGGAGGGAGTGGAGGGTTCATGAGGCCATTGACATATGTGCACTTTCAGATGACCACCTGAGGCTGTGAGGGGGCCACCCATCAGGGAGGAACTGCTTCTTCAGCATGAATAGAGACTCTGGTATATGGTAACAAGGTGGGTTCAGTCACTTGAGTGCAGAAGGAAGCACTGTCCTGGCTGCCCCACAGCCGTGAATGATGGAAACATTCTCATTCCACCACACAAGTGGCAGAGTCTATTCTTAACCAGTTCTACAGTTAACTCTGATATGCTTTCCCTTGAGGCAATCATTCTTGATTTTTTTCCCTCTTAGCCACCCATTGCAGGTGACTCATACACCTGGAGGCAGAGTATGAGGTGGATGGGGTGGGATGTGTGAGGACAGAGGACTGGCAGCCCAAGGTCATACCTGCTGCTCTCAGAATGCCTTCTCTGGGCTTTGGGTCCAGGGACAAACTGTATTTTAAAAATATTTCCCTTAGGCCACAATCAGTTATCATACTTCTGAGTGCACAGACATGAACCAGCTTACATCATGTCCCAAATCACTTTAGCCACCCACATGAATATGGTTGGCATGAACAGGCTAAGCTGTCCAGAGACCCCAGAACTTGCAGTGAAGACTGCAATGTCATACTGTGGTTTTTCCCTGTTTTCTAATTTTTAGTTAGAAAAAAAGTGATAAGTGGCAGAAGGTATAGAAAGGAGGTTTGATATCTATCTCAGAGAAATGAACTTTTTAAAAATTTGAGTATAGTTGACACATAGTGTTTGTTGCATTAGCTTCAGGTGTCTAACTTAGTAATTTCACACATTTATACATTATGTTATATTCACCACAAGTATAGCCACCATATGTCCCATTACATCACTACTACAATATCATTGACTGTATTCCTTATGCAATGCCTTTTAATCCCATGACTTATTCATTCCATAAATGGTGGCCTATAACTCCTACTCCCCTTCACACATTTTATCCAACCCCCTTCCCTCTGGCCACCATCAGTTTGTTCCCTGTATTTATAGGTCTGATTCTGCTTTTCATTTGTTTGTGAATTTGTGGGATTTTTGTTGTTGTTGTGGTGGTGGTGGTGGTGGTTTTAGATTCCACTTATTAGTAGAATCATATGGTATTTGTCTTTCTCTTACTGACTTATTCCACTTAGCCTAATACTCCTTAAGTCTGTCCATGTTGTCTCAAATGGCATGATTTTTTCAATACTAAAATTTTGTAAACCTCCCAGTACGGGGTCCATTTACAGAGAAGCAAAGAAAAGGATAAGTGTTCCCCACTAATGCTCACAGCCTCCTAGCTTGCACGACTAGACTTCTAGAGACAGGTTTGAGCCTGTCCTGTCTGGCTCAGAGTTCCCCTAGGGCATGCTGTGCAGAGCCCAACAGGGTGCTGGTTGCCAAGATGTGCTGGGCACCGCCTGGCACAGAGAGTTGGCTGTCTGCAGAGGTGCAGCCTAAGCACAGAAAGGGACAGCTTTAAGTGTTGATTTTGGGACAGAGAGAAAGGGGTGTGGAGCCCAGAGCTCTGACCAACTGAGAGAGCTCAGAAAGGTCCGAGCTGGACATGTCCCTCTCATCTTCCCTGACAAAGAATCTGAAAGTATTTTATAAACTGTGAAGCTTTCATTAAAGGAAAGGTATCTTTGACATGACCCAAAAGGGACCTATTCTAAGATATAATTGTGGGGAATATATTTTCATTATTAGTTAATTCATTAATTTCTTTATATGTATTTATCAGGCCATGTTATATGCTTTGTCATGTCTTATATTAGAAACAAGGATAAAATGAGAGGTCAGATTTAGCTCCCATGTAGAGTCTAGTAAGGGAGATAAAAGCAAAAACAAAGAATTGTGATATGATTGAATTTTACAGACACTTTTCTTTTTTTTTAATTTTTTAAATGTTTTATTTATTTTTGAGACAAAGAGAGAGCACGAGTAGGGAAGGGACAGAGAGAGAGGGAGACACAGAATCCAAAGCAGGTTCCAGACTCTGAGCTGTCAGCTCAGAGCCCAACGCAAGGCTCAAACCCACAAATTGTGAGATCATGACCTGAGCCGAAGTTGGACTCTTAACCAACTGAGCCACCCAGGTGCCCCCAGACACTTTTCATCACCACTGACAAGTTTTGCACCAGGCTCTTGACTACAAACATGAGGAGGGCCTGGTGGCTACTTCCTTAGCACAGCCTGGCCATATCCTGGATATTATAATGAGAGTGAGTCCTGAGGACTCTCAGAACTTGGGAAGGATACTGAGAAGGGGGCCATGGGCTGAGCCTTCCAAGGGAGCTGACATCTTTGCCATATCTTAAGAGAGGAAAGGAAATTTATAAAGTGGCTATATGGCACAGAAGGGCATTTCTGACAGAGAGACCAGCTGTTCAAAGGTGCAGAAGCAGGAATAAGGCATGCTGAGAAACTTGCCTGGTTCCCAGTACATCTGTGATGAGCTGGGTGGATTAACCCTACCATATCCTTATCATATCCTGGAGTCATTGATTCATGG
Organism: Panthera onca; assembly: GCF_046562875.1. NCBI lineage: Eukaryota > Metazoa > Chordata > Mammalia > Carnivora > Felidae > Panthera > Panthera onca. The sequence goes on from NC_138346.1 coordinate 112,340,259, forward strand.
ACTTACCTGACCTATCTCTGTGGGTGGGGCCTCAGGGTGGTAGAATTTCTTCTAAAACAGGTGGTAGAGAAGGTTCAGGAGGGAAGATAGAGCCAGGCTTCCCACCACCTATCCTGCTGTCTCTCCTGTTCTGTGGCGCATCCAGGTGAGCACATCTGCACCTGTACTAGTCGATGAGCCTCAGTATGGAGGGACATATCCTATTCATCTTAGAATCCTGGCTTTGTTGGGGTGCCTGGGTGGCTTGGTCGGTTAAGCGTCCGACTTCAGCTCAGGTCATGATCTCACGGTCCGTGAGTTCAGCCCCGCATCGGGCTTTGTGCTGACAGCTCAGAGCCTGGAGCCTGTTTCAGATTCTGTGTCTCCCTCTCTCTCTGCCTTTCCCCTGTTCATGCTCTGCCTCTCTCTGTCTCAAAAATAAATAAACGTTAAAAAAAAAAAAAAAAAAGAATCCTGGCTTTGTCAAAATGTCTGCCTCAGATTCTGAGCTTTCTAAAAGTTTGTTGACTGTGAATCGAAAACTGGACAACTTTCCATTCTTACTGAGGAACAAACCCTTAAACAGGTATTAAGTCACTTTAAGGGAACAAAACAAACTTCTAGAATAAAAGCCCTTCATGCAAATAAAGCTGGTATGGGGAAAGGCTGTCTGGAAATTAGACTCTGAACATTCAGAAGAGAATTGCTTCTATCAGATCTGGCTCATATTATCAAGGGTCCTTGCTCTATCGACACTTGTTTGTTGAAAAGTTAAACACTACAGAAAATTTAGCAAGATATTCCAAGTTTTCAGGCAGTTGAAGTCATTATTCAGAGTCATCAAGTGGCTGACATTTCATAGGTGTGGAATTAAACAGATGTGATTTGCAGACCCACTACAAGTTTCAGTAATGAAATGTAACTTTAAATATTATAGTCCCCAGAAAGATCTCACCATTTCCACATAGGCTAAATTTGATAAAAACATCCTAGATGTCTCAATTTTTATCTACCTGAGAGACAAGATTTCCTTTGACATATCTAAAGGAATTCAGTTAGCACCATTTGCTTCTTGGCTGCCCTCTTGTGAATTCCAACAGTGGGCTTCGTTATGAGTTGTGTTTCAGATTGGCCAGATTGTCTTTTAGATGTGGATGTGTTTTAGACACATGAGACTATTGTAATGTGTCTCGAGGAAATAAAACAAGAAATTAAATTTAACTACATTTATACAGTCTTACTTCAGTATAGGACTCAAGGGGAAGTGGAGGCAGGGGTCCTTCTTGGCTTCCTAGCCTGTCACATTTCTAGTCCTTCAAACTATGACAGTTATAAAGTGGACAGATGGCAGAGAAGGGCATTTCTGACAGAAATGGGTTCAGTCCCAAGAAGCCTGGGTTCTGGTTGAATTTCAATGGCCATCAATCACTTTGGCTTGCAGTACATAGTCTTCTATTCCAGACTATATTTGGAGCATTATGTCTGGAGAAGCACTGTGGTCTGGTGGTACTAATTTAGATTTGAGGTCTAGCAGGTTTAAGTTTCTGCTCTTAGTAATTGTGGCTGAATAAATGGCCTCCTAGTACTGCATGTTTGGTCATATAACTTTATACTTTCCGCACTCTCTGATTATGGAATTGGCATGTGACTTTTAACAAAAGAATTAATAACAAGGCTGACACAAAGATAGTCTTTACAAAACACTTATGTATTTCACTTCTTTCTCATTTCTCTGTCATTGTTTTTAAGCAAGTGAGCAAACAAACAAAAACAACAACAAAATCCCACCCAGGCTGGCCTTCTGAAGGGAGATGTGAGACATATTCATGTGAGAAGCCAAAGGAGACGCCATTTGTACCAGTTGAGGCTACTCTAGACCAGCCTGCAGCCAACTGACCCACAGAAATGGGAGAAAGCCCAGCCAAGAGCACCAGAGCTGCAAATGAATGCCCAACCTGCAACTGAATGCACACACAAGAGACCAGAAAAACCACTTGGCTAACTTGGGAAACTTGTGAGAGGCTTATTATTTTAAGCCTCTGAGTTTTGAGGCTTAGTTTTGAGGTTAGTTTTTTTATATATATAAACTAAAAGACAATGATACAATAGCTCTGATAATTTGAACAAATCATATGATATCTCTGAGTTCCTAGACACAGATACTCACACTTTTTGCATTGTTATAAGTGCTAAGAAAATATACCTGGTATTGAGTAGGTCTTCAACAAATAAAAGTCACCCCACCTGGCACCCTGCAATTGCCTACTCATATCACTGTTTCTTATCCTTTCCTTTGCAAAATAATTGTCTATTTGCTATTTGATAAAATTCAACTGTACTAAAGTGTTGTTCAGAAGATTCTGCCCCACATCTATTTCTGTTTTATTTCCTCTATTTCTACAGTTGTGAACTTTGTTCAGACAGTATTGATTACTGAAGGAGAGATGATGAGACTGACTGCATATGCATCTGAGCATGCATGGCACAGTTCTGGATGCTTTCCACTCATGATCTCACTTAACCCATTCTTCTCAATAGGTATAATCATGTCCTTTTGTAAGTAAATATACTGAAGCTTGCTAAGATTAAGAAGTCTGTCATCAATATTACACAATTTGTGCTTAAACTGGGGTTTGAGCTTTTAATTATCTGACATTCAAACTGATGCTTTCCTGCTTTTTCCAATAACTGCTTAAGATTAGGTGGACTGAACCAGGTTAAAACACTGAGGAAGATAGTAGATAAAATTTTAGTCAGGAGTCAGGACAATAAACTGAAATATTAAGCAATTAAGTGAACAATTCTCAAAATGTCAGAACTTACTGCTTGGATATAATATGCCAAGGGGTTAGGTTGGGGCATGTATACAATTGATAAGTCAAGTGCTTGAATGTTACCTTATATTCTGGGGGAAATCATTCACTGAGAAGACATGGGAAATAAATGGAAAAGGACCTGTGTCTTCTGGCTTGGTTAATGGAGATCCAAAAGGGAGAGTTTGGGGGCCCCTGGGTGGCTCAGCTGGTTAAGCATCTGATTCTTGATTTGGCTCAGATCATGATCTCATGGCTTCTCAGATCGAGCCCTGTGTCAGTCTCTGTGTTGACAGCACAGAGCCTGCTTGGGATTTCTCTCTCCCTCTCTCTCTGTCTCTCTGTCTCTCCCTCTCTTTTGTTCTCTCTCAAAAAAAATAAATGAATGAATAAATAAATAAATAAATAAATAAACTTTAAAAAATAGACAAAAAAGGAGAGTTTTAGTAGACAAGTTTAAAATGTGATGGTAGATCAGGGTTTGAACTCATGTTCTTATCCATTCTAATAAAGAACAAAATGCATAGAGCTTTCTCTTGAAATAAAATCACAAATTCCTCTAATATGAAACTATTTGAATTAGAGTGGATATAAAAGCAGCCAAATTTCTTAAGAACTATTGACAGCTATTAACTTTTTCCCCATTTTTAAAACCTTTATTTTTAATTTTGAAGTAGTATAGTTTTATAGGAAAGTAAATTATTACAGACAGAGCTTATTCATATTTTACCAGTTATATGCCCGTGTGTGTGTGTCTCAATGTAATTTTATCACACGTGTAGTTTTGCGTAATTGTCACAAACATAAACATCCTGAAATGTCAAACCACGACAATACTCTCTCATTCACCCCCTATAGCCACATCCCTACCAGCTCTATCCCTAACCCCTGACATCACTACTGTGTTGTTCAGATCTACAACTATGCTATTCCATGAATATACACTATAAGAAATCCTGAAATACATCTTACCTTGCTTTTTCCCATATAACATAACTTCAATGAGGTTTATTCCTGTGGTTGTGTGTATTGATGATTTATTCCTTTTTATTGATGCATAGTATTTCATTGTACAGATGAAACAGTTTGTTTAATTGTTCATCCATTGAGGGACATTTAGGGAGTTTCCAGTTTGGGGGATATTTACAAACAAAGCCACTACAAATTTTGGTTTACAAGTTTCTGCCTGGAAATAAATTTTCATTTTTTTTAGAATTTATTTCCAAGAAGGAAATCGCTGGGTTGTATGAAAAGTTCATTTTTACTTTCTAAAGGAACTGTCAAGATATTTTCCAGAATGGTTGTACTATTTTCCCTCCCCACCAGCAATGAATGGGACGCTCCAGTGTCTCTGCCACCTCACCAGTATTTACATGTATAGTATCTCTCGTAGCTTTAATTTGCACTTACTAAGAGCTAACAATATTGAACATCATTCCATGTGTTTATACGACATTTATGTAGTATAATTTCTTCAGTGAATTATCTGTGCATTTCTTGGTCCATTTTCTTTTAAATAATATTTATTTTTATTTTTGAGGTGGGTAGGGGCATAGAGAGAGAGAGAAATCCCAAGCAGCCTCGGCACACAGCCCTACACGGGGCTCCATCTCACAAACCATGAAATCATGACCTGAGCTGAAATCAAGAGTTGGACACTTAACCAACTAAGCCACCCAGGCATCCCACCATTTTCTTCTCAATTACTTGTATTTTACTGGTGAGTTCTGAGAGTTTTTTGCATATTATAGATATGAGTCCTTTGTTAAATACATAACTGGACAATATTTTCTGAGTCTATAATTTGTATTTTCAAACTCTTAACAGTCTTTCACAGAGCAAAAGTTTTTAGTTTTGATGAAGTTTAATTTATGAATTTTTCATTTTATGTATAATGCAATTGGTTTTGAGTTTAATAATATTTTATCTCATGTTTTATTCTAAAAGATTTATACTTTCATATTTTATATTTAAGAATGGCAATCCATTTTGAGTTATTTTCATATTAAGCATGAGGTTTAGGTCGAGATCAGGTGTTTTTTGTTTTTTGAGTTTTTTTGCTTATGAATATCCAATTGTTTCAGCATCATTTATTGAAAAAGCTGTTCCTCCTCAATCGGGTTGCTTTTGCTCCTTTGTTGAAAATTAATGGAGCATATTTGTACAGACCTATTTCTATTGATTCGTGTCTGTCCTTCTGCCAATACCACAATGTCTTGATTACTGTAGCTATAGAGCAAGTTTCAACATTGGGAAGAATGATTTCTTTCACTAAATACTTTTCAGCCTTGTTCTGGCTATTCTAGAATGGGTCCTTTTCCTGTAAATTTTACCACACTTTTGTCTACATCTACAAAAACCTTGTTGAAATTTTAATAGGAATGTTGTTAAACCTACATATCAATTTAGGGAAAATTGACTTCTTTACTATGTTTAGTCTTCCAATACTGGTACACTACTTTTCATAAAGCATTTAGGTATGCTCTGATTTTTTCCATTAGCATTTCATAATTTGCATTGTATATATCCTGTACATGTTTTGTCATATTTATATCTATGTATTTAATTGTTTCAGTAATATTGCATGTTTATATGTGCTTCCACTTGTTCATTGTTAGCACATAGACATATAATTAATTTTTGTGGGTTTATCTTATATCTTATGATCTCACTTAACTCACTTGTTAGTTCTATGAGCTTTTGTTATTATTGTAAATGTCTTAGTATCTTCTAGGTAGTCATGCAGTTTGCAAATAGAGATAGTTTTATTTCTTCTTTTCAGTTTTGCATGCTCTTAATTTTTCATGCCTAATCACAGTGATGAAAACTCTTAGAAAATTGTTTAATGTGTGTGGTGACAAAGGATTCTTCCTGATACCAGAGGTAAAGCATTCAGTCTTTTACTATTATGATGTTATCTGTAGACTTCTACAAATACTGTGAGTTGAGGAATGTCACTTCATTCCTAATATAATTAGAGTTTTTATTGTGACTGAGTTTGAATTTTGCAAAATATTTTTTTTTCTGTATCAGTTGATAAAATCATGATTTTTCATCTGGAGTTTATTCATATGATGAATTTCACTGATTGATTTTTTTTAATATTGAACCAGCCTTGTATATATGGAATATATCCCACTTGTTAGAAGACTATATAAGCATTGCTAGATTGTAAAAATTGTATTGAGGATTTTGCATCCATGTTTATGAGAGATATTGGGAGCATGCATGTGCGTGTGCATGCAGGATGTGCAGGCACATACTGTTCGGTTTTGATAACAGGGTAATCTCGACCTCACAAAACCAGTTGGGAAAGATTCCCTTTTCTTCTTTTTCCTGGAACAGATTATGTAAAATGTTAATTCTTTTTCAAATATTTTGTAAAATTCTACCGTGAAATCATTTGGACCTGAAGAAATGGGAAAATGGATTTTAATTACAGATTAAATTTATTTGATGGTTATAGGTCTAGTCAGATTATCTTTTCATCTTGACTGAATTTAGGTAACGTGCAGTTTTTTTACTGAATTGGTCTGTTTCTTCTAACTTGTCAAATTCGATTTTAAATTTGTTCATAGTATTCCTTACTACCCTTTTAAAGATTTTTTAAGCTTATTTATTTATTACGTGAAAGAGAGAGACAGTGCACGTGGGGGAGGGGCAGAGAGAGAAGGAGAGAGAGAGAATCCCAAGCAAGCTCTGCGCTGAGAGCGCAGAGTCTGACACGGGGCTCAAACTCACGAAACTGTGAGATCATGACCTGAGCTGAAACCAAGAGTCAGAGGCTTAACAGACTGAGCCACCCAGGTGCCCCTTACCCTTTTAATGTTGGCAGGATCTGTTATGGTATACCAGGTTTTATTTTGATATTGGTGATTTTTGTCTCCATTTTTATCCTTGTAAGTATTGTTATCGTTTTATATATTTTTTAATTTTAGACAAAATTTTGCCTCATTGATTTTTCCTGTTGTTTTCCTGTTTTCAATTGCATTCATTTCTTTTTGTCTTATTTCCTTCCTCTTCTTTTGGGTGTATTTAGTTCTAATCTTGAGACAGAAGCTTACATTGTTGCTTTGTGGCTCTATTAATGTTAATTCAAACTTGATGGTTCAATGTTATTCAGTCCTTCCATATCCTTGCTGTTGTTCTCCCTAGAAGTTCTATAATTACTGACAGTGGAGTATTGAAGTCCCCAACTGTGGATGGAGATTTTCTTATGTTTCCTTTAAAAACTATAGTGTTTGTATCATAAATATTGAATCTCTGTTGTTGGTACATATGCATTTAGCATTATATGTCATTGGTGAATTAATCTGTTTTATTATGATGCAACATCATGTTTCATCCTTTTATCTGAACTCTTTTATCTGAAATCTTCTTTAATTGATATAAGTACAGCCACACTTACTTTCTATAGTTAATATTTGCATTATATATCTTTTTCCACCCTTTTGTTTTCAAACTATCTATAACATGGGTGTCTGAGTCTTGAATTTCTCATATGCATGTTTTTTAAACATATTCAGGTTTTTTAATCCAATCTCTTTAAAGGCCATTACATTTGAGATAATTATTGATATGTTAGACATACATCTGCAATTTTATTACTTTTGCTTAATCTTTCTGTTGCTCATACCTCTGTTTTCTTTCTTGCTTCTGTTACTTGAACATTTTATGAAATTTATTTTTATTTATTTTCAATGATTTTGAGCACGGTGTTTTATAGAGTTTTTAATGTTTACCTTAGATATTGCCATATACAAATTTAAAATACCAAAACCTACCAGTGTCCATGTTTTATCACTACATGTGAAGTATCGAAACTTTACTTACATTAGGTTCCCTTATATCACCACTTATTAAGTATAATTGCCTTAAGTCTTTTCTCTACATTGAGCACTGCATCAGATGATGTTACAATTTTTGTTTCAAAGGTAAAATATAATTAAGGAAATCATAAACAGAAAATCTATTATGTTTACTTCTACTTTTATACATTTAATTATTCTATTTTTCTTCATGAATTTTCCAAGATGTTTCTTTTGTTTTGTTTTGTTTTTTGGGGGAAATATTTCTTCAGTTATTCTTTAAGGATCAGTCAGTTATCAACAAGTTCTCTTGGCTTTTCTTCATCTGAGAATTTCCTCATTTCTCTTAAATCTTGAAGGAAAATTTTGTTGATATAGGACTTGGAATTTATAGTTCTTTCTTATAAGCACTTAAAAAATGTTATGTCACTTCTTCTGGCCACCATGGTTTAAGAGGAGAAATTTTCCATCATTTAAATTGTTTTCACCTATAAGAAAAGCAGTTGCTTTTAGAATATTTTTTCTTTGTCTCCAGTTTACAGAAATTTAAACATGATGTATCATGACATGATTTTTTTAGTTTATCATGAAATCCTCTCAGCATATTAGATCTGTGGGTTTATGTCTAATGCCGTGTTTGGGGATTTTTAAGTGATTATTTGATTAAATGCTTTTTTCAGCCATGAATTTGTACTCCTTCAACTCTGATGATACAAATTTTAGATATTATTATTATTAAATTATTTCACATGTTATCAAGGCTCTGTTCAATTATTCTTCATTGATTTTCTCTCTATTGTTAAGTAAATATTATTGATCTATCTTCAAGTTTACTGCTTCTATTATCTGTTACCTTGACTGTAGTATCTTGTCCAACCAGCATATTTTTTTTAATTTTAGTTATTTAATTTTCAGTTTTATGATTTCCATTTGGTTCTTTTATATATTTGCTGAGTTTTTCCATCTGTTTCAAGAGATTTTCTACTTGATTATTGAAGTTTATTTATGATGGCATCTTTAAAATCCTTGCCAGACAAAGGGCTAGTATCCAAAATCTATAAAGAGCTCACCAAACTCCACACCTGAAAAACAAATAACCCAGTGAAGAAATGGGCAGAAAACATGAATAGACACTTCTCTAAAGAAGACATCCGGATGGCCAACAGGCACGTGAAAAGATGCTCAACATTGCTCCTCATCAGGGAAATACAAATCAAAACCACACTCAGATATCACCTCACGCCAGAGTGGCCAAAATGAACAAATCAGGAGACTATAGACGCTGGAGAGGATGTGGAGAAACGGGAACCCTCTTGCACTGTTGGTGGGAATGCAAATTGGTGCAGCCACTCTGGAAACAGTGTGGAGGTTCCTCAGAAAATTAAAAATAGACCTACCCTATGACCCAGAAATAGCACTGTTAGGAATTTATGCAAGAGATACAGGAGTACTGATGCATAGGGGCACTTGTACCCCAATGTTTATAGCAGCACTCTCAACAATAGCCAAATTATGGAAAGAGCCTAAATGTCCATTAACTGATGAATGGATAAAGAAATTGTGGTTTATATACACAATGGAGTACTACGTGGCAATGAGAAAGAATGAAATATGGCCCTTTGTAGAAACGTGGATGGAACTGGAGAGTGTGATGCTAAGTGAAATAAGCCATTCAGAGAAAGACAGATACCATATGGTTTCACTCTTATGTGGATCCTGAGAAACGTAACAGAAACCCATGGGGGAGGGGAAGGAAAAAAAAAAAAGAGGTTAGAGTGGGAGAGAGCCAAAGCATAAGAGACTGTTGAAAACTGAAACAAACTGAGGGTTAATGGGAGGTGGGAGGGAGGGGAGGGTGGGTGATGGGTATTGAGGGCACCTTTTGGGATGAGCACTGGGTGTTGTATGGAAACCAATTTGACAATAAATTTCATATATTGGAAAAAAAAGAAGAAAATGAATAAATAAAAAGTTTTCAAGTAAAAAAAAAATAAAATAAATAAAATCCTTGTCAGATAATTTCAACGTCTGGTTCTTTTTGGGACTAGCACCATTTGATTATCTTTTCTCATTCCACTTGTGGTTTACCAGTTCTTTCTATGACATGTTATTTTTTTATTGTACTCTCTACATTTTGTTTATTATATTAGGAGACTTTGGGTCCTATTTAAATCTTCCAGTTTAGTAGATAATTGTCCAATTTTTTTCTCTCTGCTTTATTCTTCAACTGTGACTGGTTCTCCCCCTCATTCCCTGCTAACGCCATCAGCAGTGGTGGGAGGCACATCTCTGGGCATTCAACAGTCCCTACAACATTCTGGGCAAAAGAAGGGCAGAAGCCACTGGGCATGAGTTGTCTTATGCCCCTGAGTGTAGGGCTTCTTTGATGCTGTCACTATGGATAGATTGGTCCTTCTGCCAGTAAACTGGTTGTGTGGTATTGACTGCGATGACCAGGGCTTGGCTGATGCTGGTGTGTATTTGACACTTGAGTCTAAGTTGTGGAATGAAGGGAGATGGTGAGACTAGTTCAGACCACCCACTGAAACTCCCTTTGTGAAACAGGAGTGGGATTCCACACTTGGTCCTGCTTGGGCTTCTCTTTTCCCAATCCTGTGGACATGAAGAGAAGGCTTTTCATTTGTCTTTTCTTGGGGGTAGTGAAGGATGTTGGCTTTCAAGCCTGCATGATGCCAAATTCAAGAGCACATGGGACATAAAAAGGAAGTACTGGTAACTCACAAAGGATTGGTACTCAAGCCCTAAAATCCCTAACCTTTTACTTTCTTCTCTCTAGTCTTCAGAACCATCTCATTGTTTGTTATATAACTTGCAAGGAATTTAGTTGTATTTGTAGGGAAGTATAAACAAGACCACCCATCAGAAAAAGTAAATCTGTACCATCTTGTTCTGGAACTGGGCAGGAATATCTTTTGCCTTTTATAAAGTTGAATAAAATATGACCTAGTGTGGGGAAATGAGTGACAATCCCATTTAATTAAATGCAAAGCATAGTATTCTCCATTTCTTGAGAAAAGGCAAGAGGAAGGCTACCTATCTATAATAATGACCAAAATATTTCTCCAACATTTCCTTGCAACGTCTGGAATTATAAAATAATTTTTCCCTTGAACTGATGTCTGGGTCTCTTAAGTTATCTTTCTTAATGGTGAAAGATATTTGCAAACTTTAGTCATTAACATTTTGGTGAAAGTAGTTTATTTGGCCATGACAGTCACTTCTAGTTAGAGTCTATGAGGTTGAATGAAAAGAGAAAGGCTAATACTTCATGGGGCCCCACACTGTGGATCCCTGGAAGACAAGAAGGCAAAAGACAGCTGTAAGAACCAGAAAGGGTGGCTTGGGGGAGGGAAGGGTGTTGGAAGAAGACAACTGAGTCTGATGCTACAAAGTCTCAGATTCAATTTCTTAAAGTAGTACAAAGGACTGTCCCCATTCACCCAGAGAATACCTCACTTACCACTCTCTCTACCTACCCCAGCTTTACCTTCTTGGTGATTCTGTTATTTGGTAATTGAGTTGGTTTAGGTGTCTGTGCTCTGTTTCCCCATTGGCATATAATCCCTATGTGTATAGTGTCCTTTTCTGTCTACTGTACCCTTGGCACCAAGAAATTTGCCTCAAACACAGAAGCCGAGCTCAATGTCAACTCCAGGAAAATCAACACTCAACTATCATGGGACAGCATCCAGGTTCAATTAAAAATGTGAAAATGTGGGGGAAATATGAATAATGACTCAATCAAGTGGGGCTGAGCACAAGGGCCTAACTGCTGCAAGAGGGGGAACAAGCCTGGGGACAGTGAACAGCTCACCCTCCATCCCAGCATTTCCATCAGCACTAGCCCTGAGGCTGAGAGGAGTACTTGAAGATGGAGTAAGGGTCTGGGGGTTGTCTGGATCTATTTATTAAGGAATTAGGTCATCTTTGATAATCTAGACAACATCAGTTAGGTAAGATATGAGAATAAACATCAGCATGTCTAAAATAAGAGTGCTAGACACTGAAGTAGACTTCCATTACTGATGAATTCTCAGTTATTAATATTAGCATTTCGCAAGTGAGACATCTATATTTTGGAGGAAACTTCCCCAAGATCACACCATTTCTATGATGTGTTGGCATGAAGATTTTGAACCAGCTCACCCTGACTACAAAGTGGAGTCTCTGAACTACATGTTCTCACTCTCCTACTGTTCACACCTCAGAGCATATGGTAAAGGAAGATGTAGAGCAATAAAATTAAATATAAGTATATTTAAAAGTATTGGAAGGGATGACTGAAGAGCAGGAAAAAGCAGTGTTTATTAAACAGGAATATTTGAATAAAAGCTAAATAAAACTTTTTAAAATTCAAGTGCACATATATTTTCATTGAATTAAAAAGATAACGTGGGATTAAGTATAGTAGTACTAGAAAGATCTGAAGACACTGGCCAAAATTCAGTGAAGAGTAGTAAGACAGAAAACATTAAAAATAATTCATGTTCAGTGTGCCTGGGTGGCTCAGTCAATTAAGCATCTGACTCTTGATTTTGGCTCAGGTCTTGATCTCACCATTGTGAGATTGAGCCCCATATCAGGCTCCACACTGTGTGAAGCCTGCTTAAGATTTTCTCTCTCTCTCTCTCTCTCTCTCTCCCTCTCCCCTTCTCCCTCTGCCCCTCCCCACTTGTGCTCTTTCTCAAAATAAAAAAAAAATGATGTTAATCCAGAGATGAACTTGTAATGAGCTTGGAAATCATCACTACCATCCTTACCAGAAAAAAAGCTAGGTAAACTTGAACCCATAAGAAAACTGAGGTCACAAGGCAAACAACCACCCAGAAATCTGGAGAGACAGACACATCCAGAGAGATCCAGCACCCAAGAGTTGCTTACCTGGAGTTGTTTACATGGTTTAAGCCTCTGAAGTCACAAACCTGTAGAAATAAATGGTCATTTTGAGAATTTACTGGAGGTTGAATGTGGACTAATTGAATGGGAAACTCCAGGGAGGCTTCTGTATTAGGGGCTCTCACACCTCCATGACTCTTTCTTTTATAAGGTTCTTATGATAAGGATCTGTGAAAAATACACTGGAAGGGGAATGGAAATATTAATAATTGTCAAACATACCCACAACCTTCTTCTTCCCCTTAGTCTCCAGGGGGAATGACTTTACCAGGGCACAATTCTGAAGCCCTATCCAAGCTGGGAATGGTATTCTTCCTGAGGCCAATTCCCTTTGGCCTCCCTATCTCGCATAAGAAGAAATAAAACAAAGTCAGCTGGGCACAGGCATGATGCAGTCAAGGAAAGGAATCAGAGGGAAGGGGAAGTGGGAGAAAGTTGTGTCAAGACTACTGCCTTAGAAAAAGCCACTGAATTACTGAGCCTTCATCAAAAGATTCTAAAATGCTCCCATACCCAAACCCTTTCCCCACACCAATTCTCCAAAATTACAGTGGATTACATTGGAATGAGCTACAGGACAACTTTTCTTTGAGGGGTAGTTTATAGGGAAGCCTCAAACCAAGATGAGAGATGAAAATTTGAAGACACTAGCGCTGACAACTACAGCAAGAATTAAATACATCTCACTTCCTAGAAATAACAGCAGAGGGAGCCTGGGTTGCTCAATCAGTTAAGTGTCTGACTCTTAGTTTTGGCTCAAGTCATGATCTTCTGGGATCAATCCCTGCATTTGGCTCTGTGCTGATAGCACCAAGACTGTTTGGGGTTCTCTGACTCTCCCTGTCTCTGAACCTCCCCTGCTGTCTCTCCCTCTCTCAAAATAAATAAACTTAAAAAAATAGCACAAATTCTCACACTAAAGACCTGCTATCTCAGCACCAGTTACCCACTAGAACATGTCTGCTTGCAACAACAACAAAAAAAAAATCACAAAGCATGCAAAAACATAAGAACAAACAGTTTTTGACAAAGAGACAAAGAAAGTATAAAAGCCATATTCATATGGGACACAGATGTTTAAATTAGCAGGCAGGGAATGTAAAAGAATTAACATGTTAAGGACTCTAATGCATAAAGTACAAAATTTGCAAAATCAGATATGAATTGTCACCAGAGAAATGGAAACTATAAAAAATAATCAAAAGAAAATCATTGGCATCAAAATCACAGAAAAAAATAATGAAGAATGCCTTTTACAGGCTCATCAGTAGGCTCAGCACAAAGAACCAGTAAATTTTAAGAAAAGTTAACAGCAACTTTCCAACCTAAATTCAATGACAAAAAAAATTTAAAAATATAATAGCTCTAAGAGATCCAAAAAGTCAGGGAAGTTATTAAAAAGTGTAACGTTCATGTAATTGAAATACCAGATAGAGAATAGAGAGGATGCCATAAGAAGTACTTGAAATAACAGTGACTAAGAATTTTCCAAAATTAATGACAGGCCAAAAAACATGGAGCTCAGAGAACACTAACAACACAGAGAGAATCTTGAGCGAAATCTGAAAAAAAAAAAAAAAAACTTACATAGAAATGAGGATAGAAATTATATTAGACTTCTCATAAGGAACCACATAAGCAAGAAAAGAGTGAAGTTGTAAAATATTAAGGAGTGCACTTGCTGTGATGAGCATTGGGTGTTGTATGGAGGTGTTGAATCACTATATTGTACACCTGAAACTAATATTATACTGTGTGTTAACTAACTGTAATTTAAATAAAAACTTTCAAAAAAAATAAAAAAATAAAATGCAAGGGGAAAATGTCATCCTAGAATCCTATATCCAGTGAAATTATATTTCAAAAGTGAAGGAGAAATATTTTCTTAGCAAATTATAACTGAAAAAAAAATCGTAGACAGCAAATGTTCTCCAGGGAAAAAAAAATGTTAATCTTTTCAAGCAAAAGAAAAAAAATAACACAAACCAGAAATTTGGATCTACATAAAGCAAAGATGAGCATCTGTGAAGGAATAAAGGTAAAATAAAATAATTTATTGTTTGTATTCTTAATTGATCTAAAAGATAATTCAATGCTTAAAATGATAATAATAATAATAATAATAATGGATGATAATAGAATATAAATAATTGAATTCAATGACAGCAACATTCCAAGAGATGGGAGGGGGAAATTATAAATATAAGGTGACTAGAGCAAATGTTAAGTAGTATAGTACTATTTGAGGGTATTTTATACTAGTTAAAAATGTATAAAGTAAGAGAAAACCGCCAGAGGATTAGCAGAACGGAGTCTCTGGAGCCAAGCGCAGACGAGAGACCCACGGAAGAGGGTAGGAGGGCGGTGAGGCGGTGTGCAATCCACGTATGGCGGGAGGGAGCCGGGGCGGAGGGGCAGCCTACCTGCCAAGCAGAGCCCCCAGTCTGGCTTGCAAAGCGGAGGGGCCAGGCAGAGGGTGTTCCCACAGCAAGCGGGACTTATCATCTGGGAGGTCATAAGTTAACAGCTCTGCTCAGAAAGTGGGAATGCTGGAGGACAAAGGGAGGGAGAGTTGCTGAGCCCCAGGAGGACAGAGCTCAGTTTGGTGGGGAACAAAGGCGCTTGCCAGCACCATCTCCCTCGCCCATCCCCCAGAAAAAAATCCCAAAGGGAACCAGTTCCTGCCAGGGAACTTGCTTCCTCTGCACAAACACCCAACTCTCTGCTTCTGCGGAGCCACCCCTCCAGCAGTGGATCTGACTCCCTCCCACTGCCACAGGGCCCCTCCTGAAGTGGATCACCTAAAGAGAAGCAAGCTAAGCCTGCCCCTCCTGCCCCCTTGCACCTTGCCTACCCACCCCAGCTAATACGCCAGATCCCCAGCACCACAAGCCTGGCAGGGTGCAAGTAGCCCAGACGGGCCACTCCACCCCACAGTGAATCCTGCCCCTAGGAGAGGGGAAGAGAAGGCACACACCAGTCTGACTGTGGCCCCACCCATCAACTCCAGTTACACACCACAGCACAGGGGAAGTGCCCTGCGGGTCCGCACCACTCCAGTGACTATCCAAAATGACCAAACAGAAGAATTCCCCTCAAAAGAATCTCCAGGAAATAACAACAGCTAATGATCTGATCAAAAAGGATTTAAATAATATAACAGAAAGTGAATTTAGAATAATAGTCATAAAATTAATCGCTGGGCTTGAAAACAGTATACAGGACAGCAGAGAATCTATTGCTACAGAGATCAAGGGACTAAGGAACATTCAAGAGGAGCTAAAAAGCGCTTTAAACGAAATGCAAAATAAAATGGAAATGACCATGGCTCGGATTGAAGAGACAGAGGAGAGAATAGGTGAACTAGAAGATAAAATTATGGAAAAAGAGGAAGCTGAGAGAAAGAGAGATAAAAAAGTCCAGGAGTATGAGGGAAAAATTAGAGAACTAAGTGATACACTAAAAAGAAATAATATACGCATAATTGGTATCCCAGAGGAGGAAGAGAGAGGGAAAGGTGCTAAAGGTGTACTTGAAGAAATTATAGCTGAGAACTTCCCTGAACTGGGGAAGGAAAAAGGCATTGAAATCCAAGAGGCACAGAGAACTCCCTTCAGACGTAACTTGAATCGATCTTCTGCATGACATATCATAGTGAAACTGGCAAAATACAAGGATAAAGAGAAAATTCTGAAAGCAGCAAGGGATAAACGTACCCTAACATATAAAGTGAGACCTATAAGACTCGTGACTGATCTCTTTTGAAACTTGGCAGGCCAGAAAGGATTGGCACGAGATCTTGAATGTGCTGAACAGAAAAAATATGCAGCCGAGAATCCTTTATCCAGCAAGTCTGTCATTTAGAATAGAAGGAGAGATAAAGGTCTTCCCAAACAAACAAAAACTGAAGGAATTCGTCCCCACTAAACCAGCCCTACAAGAGATCCTAAGGGGGATCCTGTGAGACAAAGTACCAGAGACATCGCTACAAGCATAAAACATACAGACATCACAATGACTCTAAACCCGTATCTTTCTATAATAACACTGAATGTAAATGGATTCAATGCGCCAACCAAAAGACATAGGGTATCAGAATGGATAAAAAAACAAGACCCATCTATTTGCTGTCTACAAGAAACACATGTTAGACCTGAGGACACCTTTAGATTGAGAGTGAGGGGATGGACAACTATTTATCATGCTACTGGAAGCCAAAAGATAGCTGGAGTAGCCATACTTATATCAGACAAACTAGACTTTAAATTAAAGGCTGTAACAAGAGATGAAGAAGGGCACTATATAAAAATTACAGGGTCTATCCATCAGGAAGAGCTAACAATTATAAATGTCTATGCGCCGAATATGGGAGCCCCCAATTATATAAAACAATTACTCCTAAACATAAGCAACCTTATTGATAAGAATGTGGTAATTGTAGAGGACTTTAACACTCCACTCACAGAAATGGATAGATCATCTAGACACACAGTCAATAAAGAAACAAGGGCCCTGAATGATACATTGGATCAGATGGACTTGACAGATATATTTAGAACTCTGCATCCCAAAGCAACAGAATATACTTTCTTCTCGAGTGCACATGGAAACTTCTCCAAGATAGATCACATGCTGGGTGACAAAACAGCCTTCCATAAGTATACAAGAATTGAAATTAAACCATGCATACTTTCAGACCACAATGCTATGAAGCTTGAAATCAACCACAGGAAAAAGTCTGGAAAACCTCCAAAAGCATGGAGGTTAAAGAACACCCTACTAAAGAATGAGTGGGTCAACCAGGCAATTAGAGAAGAAATTAAAAAATACATGGAAACAAACAAAAATGAAAATACAACAATCCAAACGCTTTAGGATGCAGTGAAGGCAGTCCTGAGAGGAAAACACATTGCAATCCAGGCCTATCTCAAGAAACAAGAAAAATCCCAAATACAAAATCTAACAGCACACCTAAAGGAAATAGAAGCAGAACAGCAAAGGCAGCCTACACCCAGCAGAAGAAGAGAAATAATAAAGATCAGAGCAGAAATAAACAATATAGAATCTAAAAAAACTGTAGAGCAGAGCAACGAAACCAAGAGTCGGTTTTTTGAAAAAATAAACAAAATTGACAAACCTCTAGCCAGGCTTCTCAAAAAGAAAAGGGAGATGACCCAAATAGATAAAATCATGAATGAAAATGGAATTATTACAACCAATCCCTCAGAGATACAAGATACTATGAAAAATTATATGCCAACAAACTGGACAACCTGGAAGAAATGGACAAATTCCTAAACACCCACACCCTTCCAAAACTCAATCAGGAGGAAGTAGAAAGCTTGAACAGACCCATAGCCGGCAAAGAAATTGAATCAGTCATCAAAAATCTCCCAACAAATAAGAGTCCAGGACCAGATGGATTCCCAGGGGAGTTCTACCAGACGTTTAAAGCAGAGATAATACCTATCCTTCTCAAGCTATTCCAGAAAATAGAAAGGGAAGGAAAACTTCCAGACTCATTCTATAAAGCCAGTATTACTTTGATTCCTAAACCAGACAAAGACCCATTAAAAAAAGAGAACTACAGGCCAATATCCCTGATGAATATGGATGCAAAAATTCTCAATAAGATACTAGCAAATCGAATTCAACAGCATATAAAAAGAATTATTCACCATGATCAAGAGGGATTCATTCCTGGGATGCAGGGCTGGTTCAACATTCGAAAATCAATGTGATACATCACGTTAATAAAAGAAAAGATAAGAACCATATGATCCTGTCAATCGATGCAGAAAAGGCCTTTGACAAAATTCAGCACCGTTTCTTAATAAAAACCCTCAAGAAGGTCGGGACAGAAGGAACATACTCAAACATCGTAAAAGCCACTTATGAAAAGCCCACAGCTGATATCATCCTCAATGGGGAAAAACTGAGAGCTTTCTCCCTGAGATTAGGAGCATAACAGGGATGTCCACTCTCACCACTGTTGTTTAACATAGTGTTGGAAGTGCTAGCATGAGCAGACAACAAAAGGAAGTCAAAGGCATCAAAATTGGCAAAAATGAAGTCAAGCTTTCGCTTTTTGCAGATGACATGATATTATACATGGAAAACCCAATAGCTCCACCAAATAGCTAGAACTGATACATGAATTCAGCAAAGTCGCAGCATACAAAATCAATGTACAGAAATCAGTTGCATTCTTATACACTAACAATGAAGCAACAGAAAGACAAATAAAGAAACTGATCCCATTCACAATTGCACTAAGAATAATAAATTTATTCCTAGGAATAAATCTGACCAAAATGTAAAAGATCTGTATACTGAAAACTATAGAAAGCTTATGAAGGAAATTGAAGAAGATATAAAGAAATGGAAAAACATTCCATGGTCATGGATTGGAAGAATAAATATTGTTTAAAATGTCATTGCTTCCCAGAGCTAGCTACACATTCAATGCAATCCCAATCAAAATTGCACCAGCATTCTTCTCAAAGCTAGAACAAGGAATCCTAAAATTCATATGGAACCACAAAAGGCCCCGAATAGCCAAAGTAGTTTTGAAAAAGAAGACCAAAGCAGGAAGCACCACAATCCCAGACTTTAGCCTTTACTACAAAGCTGTAGTCATCAAGACAGCATGGTATTGGCACAAAAACAGACACATAGACCAATGGAATACAATGGCAACTCCAGAACTAGACCCACAAAAGTATGGCCAACTCATCTTTGACAAAGCAGGAAAGAACATCCAATGGAAAAAAGACAGTCTCTTTAACAAATGGTGCCAGGAGAACTGGACAGCAACATGCAGAAGGATGAAACTAGACCACTTTCTTACACCATACACAAAAACAAACTCAAAATGGATAAAGGTCCTGAATGTGAGACAGGAAACCATCAAAACCCTAGAGGAGAAAGCAGGAAAAAACCTCTCTGACCTCAGCCTCAGCAATTTCTTACTTGACACATCCCCAAAGACAAGGGAATTAAAAGCAAAAATGAACTATTGGGACCTCATGAAGATAAAAAGCTTCTGCACAGCAAAGGAAACAATCAACAAAACTAAAAGGCAACCAACGGAATGGGAAAAGATATTTGCAAATGACATATCAGACAAAGGGTTAGTATCCAAAATCTATAAAGAGCTCACCAAACTCCACACCCGAAAATCAAATAATCCAGCGAAGAAATGGGCAGAAAACATGAATAGACACTTCTCTAATGAAGACATCCAGATGGCCAACAGGCACATGAAAAGATGCTCAACATCGCTCCTCATCAGGGAAATACAAATCAAAACCACACTCAGATATCACCTAACACCAGTCAGAGTGGCTAAAATGAACAAATAGGGAGACTATGGATGCTGGAGAGGATGTGGAGAAACAAGAATCTTCTTGCACTGTTGGTGGGAATGCAAACTGGTGCAGCCACTCTGGAAAACAGTGTGGAGTTTCCTCAAAAAATTAAAAATAGACTTACCCTATGACCCAGCAATAGCACTGCTAGGAATCTACCCAAGGGTTACAGGAGTGCTGATGCATAGGGGCACTTGTACTCCAATGTTTATAGCAGCACTTTCAACAATAGCCAAATTATGGAAAGAGCCTAAATGTCCATCAACTAATGAATGGATAAAGAAATTGTGGCTTATATACACAATGGAGTACTATGTGGTAATTAGAAAGAATGAAATATGGCCTCTTGTAGCAATGTAGATGGAACTGGAGAGTGTTATGCTAAGTGAAAGAAGTCATACAGAGAAAGATACCGTAGGTTTTCACTCTTTTTTTTTTTTTTTTTTGATTTATTTTTGGGACAGAGAGAGACAGAGCATGAACGGGGGAGGGGCAAAGAGAGAGGGAGACACAGAATCGGAAACAGTCTCCAGGCTCCGAGCCATCAGCCCAGAGCCTGACGCGGGGCTCGAACTCACGGACCGCGAGATCGTGACCTGGCTGAAGTCGGACGCTTAACCGACTGCGCCACCCGTAGGTTTTCACTCTTATGTGGTTCCTGAGAAACTTAACAGAAGTCCTTGGGGCAGGGGAAGAAAAAAAAAAAAAAGGAAGCTAGAGTGGGAGAGAGCCAAAGCATGAGAGACTCTTAAAAACTGAGAACAAACTGAGGGTTGATGGGAGGTGGGAGGGAGGAGTGGGTGGGTGATGGATATTGAGGAGGGCACCTTTTGGGTTGAGCCCTGGGTGTTGTATGGAAACCAATTTGACAATAAATTGCATATAATATTGAAAAAAAATAAGAGTAGGAACAGAAATAATAAAAAAAATAATAACCCCAGCATTCTTCAAAGAGCTAGAACAAACAATCCTAAAATTAGTATGGATCCAGAAAAGACACAGAATAGCCAAAGCAAACTTGAAAAAGAAACCAAAGCAGAAGGCATTGCAATCCCAGACTTAAAGCTGTATTACAAAGCTGTAATCATCAGGACAGTATGGTACTGGCACAAAAACAGACACACAGATCAATGGAACACAATAGAGAATGCAGAAATGGACCCACAAATGTATGAGCAACTAATCTTTGACAAAGCAAATAGTGCTTGGAAAACAAACTGGACAGCGACATGCAGAAGAATGAACATGGACCACTTTCTTACACCATACACAAAAATAAACTCAAAATGGATGAAAGACCTCAATGTAAGACAAGAAGCCATAAAAATCCTCGAGGAGAAAGCAGGCAAAAACCTCTTTGATTTTGGTCGCAGCAACTTCTTACTCAACACGTCTCTGGAGGCAAGGGAAGCAAAAGCAAAAAATGAGCTTTGGGACCTCATAAAAACAAAAAGCTGCTGCACAGCAAAGGAAACAATCAGCAAAACTAAAAGGAAACTGATGGAATGGGAGAAGATATTTGCAAATGACATAGCAGATAAAAGGTTAGTATCCCAAATCTATAAAGAACTTATCAAACCTAACACCCCAAAAACAAATAATCCAGGGAAGAAATATGCAGAAAACATGAATAGACACTTTTCCAAATAAGTCTTCCAGATGGTTGACAGACAAATGAAAAAATGCCCAACAACGCTCATCATCAGGGAAATACAAATCAAAACCATAATGAGATACCACCTCACACCTGTCAGAATGGCTAAAATTAACAACTCAGGCAACAACAGATGTGGACAAAGAGGAACCCTCTTGCACTGTTGGTGGGAATGCAAATTGGTGCAGCCGCTCTGGAAAACAGTGTGAAGGTTCCTCAAAAAATTAAAAATAGATCTACCCTATGACCCAGCAATAGCACTGCTAGGAATCTACCCAAGGGATACAGGAGTGCTGATGCATAGGGGCACTTGTACTCCAATGTTTATAGCAGCACTCTCAACAATAGCCAAATTATGGAAAGAGCCTAAATGTCCATCAACTGATGAATGGATAAAGAAATTGTGGTTTATATACACAATGGAATACTATGTGGCAATGAGAAAGAATGAAATATGGCCTTTTGTAGCAACGTGGATGGAACTGGAAAGTGTTATGCTAAGTGAAATAAGTCATACAGAGAAAGACAGATACCATATGTTTTCATTCTTATGTGGATCATAAGTAACTTAACAGAATACCATGGGGGAGGGGAAAAAAAGAAGTTAGAGAGGGAGGGAGCCAAAACATAAGAGACTCTTAAAAACTGAGAACAAACTGAGGGTTGATGGGGGGTTGGAGGGAGGGAAGAGTGGTGATGGGTATTGAGGAGGGCACCTGTTGGGATGAGCACTGGGTGTTGTATGGAAACCAATTTGACAATAAATTTCATATTTAAAAAATAAATATAAAAACATAGACACCAAAAATAAATAAATAAATAAATAAATAAATAATAAACAAACAACAAAATAAAACATATAGCTAACATCATACTTAAAAAATGAGCAACTGAACAATTTTCTAAATAAGACAATGAAAAGACAGCAATGTCCTCTCTCACCACACCAATTCAACATTGTCTTAGAAGTCCTGTACAGGTAATAAGCCAAGAAAAAGAAATAAGGGGAGCACAGTTTGAAAAGGAAGAAACAAATCAGCATTTTTTTTTTCCTGATGACATTATCGTCCATGTAGAAAACCACAGGGAGTCTACAAAAAACTCCCAGAAGTAATAAGTAAGTATAGAAAAATTGTAGGATACAAGGTCAATGTACAAAATGTAATAGCTTTCCCATATACCAGTATTAAACTATTGGAATTTGAAATCAAGGAAACAGTATCTTTTACAATAGTCCCAAGAAAGAAATAAAGCAAAGAGAGAAAGAGAAGAAAGAAAGAAAGAAAGAAAGAAAGAAAGAAAGAAAGAAAGAAAGAAAAAGAAAGAAAGAAAGAAGAAAGGAGAGAGAGAGGGAGGGAGGGAGGAATGGAGAAAGGAAAAGAGACTGATATGTAAATCTAGCGAAATATACATGGAATCTATGTAGAGAAAACTAGAAATACCAATAAAATAAGCCTACACCTGAAATCTTATGCAAAAATAAAAGCAAAATGGATTATAGACCTAAAGGTAAAATGCGAAAGTATAAAATGTCCTGAATAAAACCTGGGGAAAATCTATGTGACTTTGGGTTTGGTAATAAGCTTTTCAGATAAAACTCTTAAGAGCGTGATCCATGAAATAATAAATAGGTAGGCTATACTTTATTAAAATTAAAACCTAATGCTCTGCAAAAAAAAAAATTATGCTAAAGAAAGACAAGTAACTCCTCAGAGAAAATACTTAAAATACACATATCTGCATAGTATCTGTATGATACCATACAGTACAATAGTGTATGATTCTGCATGATCCCATGAGGGTAAATACATGACAATATATGTTTGCCAAAGCCCATAGAACTTACAACACAGAAAATGCACCTTATTGTATACAAATATTTAAAATTAATTTAGGAGGTTGAGGTGTCCCAGGACAGAATACAGACGCTGGCTAGAGAATCTAATTGTATTACAAATCTATGATACATTCTCACTGAAGGGAGTTTTAGAAAAAGTGTTGACCTAAGTAACTTAGGAATAAGTGGCCATTATAATATCAAAGGTAAAAAGAACAGTACATAAACAGCCTACTCTAATTGGCAAAGTTGATTCCCCCTGGACTACAGGTTAAAAGTTCTGAAACTTCTACCACATTGTGGTGAAACCTCTAACCATATTGTGATTTATGATAAGAAACATTATGATAAATATTTGGTCTTTGTGCCCATTTTTGGAATCAACCATGTGATTAGAGGGTTGGAACAGTTAGTCCCATGCTTGACTTCCCAGGACCTCCCAGCAGGGGGGAGGAGTTGGAGATTAAGTTCATTCACCAATGACCAATGATTTAATCAACATACACAGGTAATGAAGCCTTCATATAAACCAAAAGGACAATGTTCATAGAGCTTCTGGGTTGGTGAATATGTGGAGATTCTGAGAGTGGTGCCAGGAGAGGACATGGAAGCTACATGCCTTTCCACACACCTTGCTCTATCCATCTCTCCCATTTGTATGTTTCTGAGTCATATTCTTTTATAATAAACCAGCCACCTACCAATTACAATGTTTCTCTGAGTTCTGTAGGGTGCTCTAACAATTTAATCAAACCCAAGGAGGGGGTTGTTGGTACCTCCAATCTATAGCTGTTGGGGTCCAGCTGCGACAACCTGGACTTGCATTTGGTGTCTGAAGTCAAAGAGACGATCGTCGTGTAGGACTAAGCCCTTAACCTGAGGGATATGATGCTATCTCTGGGTAGATAGTTGAATTATATGATACCTAGCTGGTGTCTAGAGCATTGGAAGCACACAGACACTGAAAATTGAGAACAGAACCATTTTACCATGTGTACTAAAATCAAAGTAAATGAGTAACAGAGGTGAGAGCTTGTTTTCTCACTGTTGATGTGAAGGTTACAAATAAGCAATGAGCTAAAATAATCAGTGCGGTACTTGACTGGAGTTGAATATATCAGTGTCAACTTATATTTAGCTTGTTTTGGTTCTTATGTGTGAAACTCAAATATTTATAGATATATGTAGATACATGAAATAGCATATGAACATATATTCCCTTGCTTTGTCAGCTGAGAGGACCTAGAAGCAACCACACTGCATAAGTATGAGCACATTCAGTGTCCAGATATTTATTGTACTATTCTCTACTATAAGAAAATAGGCCTCTTCAGATAAATGACTGATTTTAGGGCTGAAGCAGGGAATATGCAAAATATGCCTGAAACAACTTGTAGTGCCACAAGTTAAGAAAGTACTCAAAAAATGTAAATTCACATTGATGGGTATGTCAAAGGGGCACCAGGAGTCAATTGAAAGAACTACCAATGGCCAAAGCTGAAATATTTGAGTATCTTAATAAATAATGTACTATAAGATTTTAGCCCAAAGTATAAAATAAATATCCATGAGTCCATACCCACATGAATAAGTTTTTGAATAAACATGGAGGAGTGACCAATACCCTGGCAGAAAATTTCTGAAAAATTGTATGTAGCTCTTTCTCCTCAAGTATGCAGAGTATCATTCTCCCCCTTTTAAATCTAGGCTGTGAATAGTGGACTCCTAATAAAGACTCCAGTATGCAAAAAGGGAGGAAACAGTAACTTTAGAGTGGAAAAACCTAGCAAACATCTTTTCAGCCCAGTGGTCAAGGTTAACACCAGCAGTGATAAGTCATGTTACAGGACAGACATTTGATATGATGTAACATAATTCTGTGCTGTTTCTCCGCAAAACTTATAACTTTAGTCCAACTATGACAAAAGCATCAAACAAATTCCAATCAAGGGCATTCTATAAAGTGTCCTACCTGTACTCATTGGGAATATGAATAGGAAACATTTTGACAATTCAGTTAATGTGCCTGATATAAGAGACATAAGTAAAGCCCAAGAAGTCAGAAAAACAGAAGGAAGGGAAACCTAAAGAAAGAAAATACACCCCAAATAAGAAAAAAAAATTTAAAGGTATCTTCATACAAGGAAGATAGTTTAATAGTCATTTCATTATTTTATTCAAGCATCTATTTGTGGAGGGCACCTTTTGGGATGAGCACTGGGTGTTGCATGGAAACCAATGTGACAATAAATTTCATATATTGGAAAAAACAAACAAACATCTATTTGTGAAGGATAATTCTGTGCAGACGTATTCTGTACTATAGAAATGGCACAAGGAAAGCACACAGATACCTCTGCTTTCAAATTTTTGGCACACTGGGTAGGAAGACAGATCATCACATCACCAACTCTATGTGGTAGATCCACTGATGTTAAGTACTATGGAGAAGAAGTAAGCAGGGAAGAGGAAATCATGTTGTTTTAAATCAAGTCTGCAGGGAACGAACTGAAAACTAATACCTGAAAAAGGAAGGATAGGCAGGAGGGTCATCAGGGACAACATATTGGGGTGGGAGTGTGCTTTCAGTCTTTGAGGAGCAGTCTGGAGGCTTGAAAAGCAGCCTGCAAACCCACGGGTACCACTGTGACTGCTGTAGGGTATGTGAGGGGCCCCTATCTGTTTAAAATACATTCAGCTTTAAATAAAAGGGCTGGACTGCATCAGAGATGGTGAATATGTAACATTCTCCCCACCCCACCACCCCAGACAGTGCTAATTAATCACATTTCCTTTTCCAGATGTGCCCTCAAAATCCCATTGACATTAAGTGCTGAAATCCACTGTCACCTATTGATCAGGGATGACAGAGTTCCTTTTGAAAATATAATGGCTTTACTGAAGGAAGACATAGATCTGTCATCCAGGAGTGCTTTGGGAAAACTGGGACACAGGAATAGGGGCTGAATTAGAACAGGGTAAGCGAGGAGGTAATCTGAGCACCATGTGTAGCAGATGCTTAGATGAGCAGCTGTGAGAAGTAGTGCAGCACACACAAGACAGGCCTTCCCCACAGAACACTCTGAAGATGCAGAAGGTTCTGAGAAAGTAAGCGGTGGATGTCCCCTCCTCCAAATGTCTGTAAGCTCCAGGGCTACAGACACCCATTTAGCCTCCCACATTGCCATGTCTTCCTTCTGTTTTACCCTCCTTGCATTTTCTTTAATGTAGTAAGTAACTACAGATTTATTGCAAGGCACCACTTTTATTGAAGGAAAAAATGTGCCCTTCTTTATTTGCATTATGGGCACTGATAAAATATAATAATTATATCAAATGGTATCTTGAATGAGTCAGATTTATAATTTCTCCCACTTTGACTTGGTTCCAGAATTAGAGAGATTGAAAATATTGTTGGCAGTATAAAATGGCAACTTAATTGGTGGTTAAATAAAACTCAGCACCAGATATTAAAAGGCCTTCCTATTGATGTTAAATTGTTCCTTCCCAGGGAGGATGAACAGGTATTATTTTATGCCTAGGGGAAAAATAAGTTCCCTTCGTTGCATAGCACAAAGCAACAGCCTTTATATGCATATTTAAAGCAAAATTAAGTAAAAAGTGCTAATTATGTAAAGGGCTAATGGAAATGGCCTAGGTTGGCAGGGCTAGTTCAAATGTAGGGTCCAAAAGACACTGTAAATTCATCTATGACTCATTCCTCCTGTCTTGGTCTAAGGATCACCAAAGGACTTTGGATTTTAAACTACCTATGACTTGCACCGTGTGACCTGCATGATAAATGTCTCTGATTGCTACTGGTCAGCACAGGGTGAGGGAGAGATGAATCATTTATTTAATACATATATATGACTGCTTTCTGTGTGCTATCAGTACACTAGGTGCTAAACACAGCATGGAAAATATAAAAGACTTGGTACCTGTCTTTGTAGATCTTAGAGTCTAGGACAGGCCACCTAGGAGAAACCTGTTTCTAAGATTCAGACCACAAGCATAATCAATCGTCTACCAGAAGATACAAAACGGTGATCATTGAAACTTCCAATCTATAGCAACTTGGTCAAAAGCACAGGTGACCACCTGGAATTGTAATTGGCATCTTTGTGATCCGAGACTTAACCTGTGGGATCTTCTGTTATCTCTAAAGTGTCTGAATTGAGTTGAGTGGTAGGGCACCCAGGTGGTGCAGGAGCATTGCTTTCTGGCATGGAGAATCAATACTTTTACTCTTAGTACGGATATGCCACATGTTATTTATCCATTGATCAGTGGGTGGACTTTTTTTTCCTTTGGGGCTATAATAATGTTGCTATAAATATTTGTGTAGAAGATTTTTTGTGGAAATATGCTTTTATTTCCCTTGGGTATATATCTAGGAATTGAGCTGCAGGGTCATACAGTAACCCAATCTTTAACATTTTGAGGCGCTACCAAACTGTTTTCCAAAATAAATGCACCATTTTAAATTCCCCAAAGCAACACATGGGGGTTCCAATTTCTCCATTTCCTTTTCAAAATTTGTCATGATCTGCCTTTTTGATTTTAACCGTCCTACCATATGTGACTGGAATCTCATTGTGGTTTTGATTTGCATTTCTCTAACAACTAATTATGATTATTATCTTTTCCTATGCTTATTGGCCATTCGTATACCTAGTTTGGAGAAAGGCATATTCAAATATTTGCCCATTTTTAAAATTGTATATTTTAAGAAAAATTAAATAAAAAGTGCTCATTATATAAAAGGCCAACAGAAGTGGTCTACACTTGGTGGTAATAACTTAAATCTAGGGAGCTGAAATCCCTGTAAACTCACCTATGACTCATTCATCTTGCCTTGATCTGAGCTGTGCCAGATTCACTTGAGACCTTTAGTTTTTGAGTACTCTCTCCCTTCTACTCCATGGCTTATCTTCCTTCCTTCATAGAAAGTGTCTTGATTTGCTACTAATGTTTAGCAGCAAATTATCATTGAATTATATTTCAGAAGTCTTTTATTAGGTATGATTTGTTGATATTTTTCCCCATTCTCTTTTTAATCTTTTCAAACCCTTGATGGTGTCCGTTGTAACATAAAAGTTTTCAGTTTTGTTGAAGTCTCATTTTTTAATTTTCTTTGTTGCCTTTGCTTTGGTGTTATATCTAATTTTAAATGCCCAACCCAAGGTTATGAATATTGAATCCTATATGTTACTCTAAGAGTTTTATAGTTGAAGCTCTTAACTTCAGTCTATAATAAATTTCTGTGTGTCTTTTAAGAGGCATGAGGTAGGGCTTCAAGAGTACTGAGGAAATTAGTCATAGGTGCCCACTGAGTCCTTTATGCTCACTGCTTTCCTGTTGATTCAAAAGGTTGTTGGTAGGTCCCTCTTAAATATTTGATCCCACAGCTTTTAAGTTATGACTTCTCTGACTATTTGAGCATTTTCTTGTCTGGACTGAATCTTACTTGGTTTGAGGCCTCAGGTAGATAAAATTTTATTTTAAGGGGAAAAGAAGAAAGTGGGCTCCTCTGAGTCCAAAGAGTCTTGACCTTCTCCATCTAGGACTCTGGCTAACTGTGTGTATAAAACATAAGACCCCAGAAATGTGCTTGTTTGAACAAGGGGGCTAACCTTACCAAAAAATATCTTGAATTTCAATGTCCACAGTGAGGAAATTTTAACATACATAAACCTAACCATTTATGAAGTACCTAAAGAGAGGCCTGAAATTCCCCCAGACAAGATGCGTATTTTATTCGTATGCAGAAGTTTCAAAGACTAAATGAATCAAAATTTGCCTCTTTAAGGCTTTAATACTGACAAGAATATTATTTGTCCCAGATGAAACCTGATAATAAAATATTTGAAAGGATTCTTTTACTCTAAAAGGAGCTCCATGCTTAGGAGTCTATCCACCAAGAAGACCTAACAATTGTAAACATTTATGTGCCAAATGTGGAGCACCCAAATATATAAATCAATTAATCATAAATATAAAGAAACTCATTGATAGTAACACCATAATAGTAGGAGACTTCAACACCCCACTTACAGCAATGGACAGATCATCTAATCAAAAGATCAACAAGGAAACAATGTCTTTGAATGACACACTGGACCAGATAGACTTAACAGATATTTTCAGGACATTTCATCCTTTTTTTTTTTTTTAATTTATTTTTTAATAAATGAAATTTACTGTCAAATTGGTTTCCATACAACACCCAGTGCTCATCTCAAAAGGTGCCCTCCTCAATACCCATCACCCACCCTGCCCTCCCTCCCACCCCCCATTAACCCTCAGTTTGTTTCAGTTTTCAACAGTCTCTTATGCTTTGGCTCTCTCCCACTCTAACTTCTTTTTTTTTTTCCTTCCCCTCCCCCATGGGTTTCTGTTACGTTTCTCAGGATCCACATAAGAGTGAACACATATGGTATCTGTCTTTCTCTGAATGGCTTATTTCACTTAGCATCACACTCTCCAGTTCCATCCACGTTTCTACAAAGGGCCATATTTCATTCTTTCTCATTGCCACGTAGTACTCCATTGTGTATATAAACCACAATTTCTTTATCCATTCATCAGTTAATGGACATTTAGGCTCTTTCCATAATTTGGCTATTGTTGAGAGTGCTGCTATAAACATTGGGGTACAAGTGCCCCTATGCATCAGTACTCCTGTATCCCTTGGATAAATTCCTAGCAATGCTATTGCTGGGTCATAGGGTAGGTCTATTTTTATTTTTCTGAGGAACCTCCACACTGCTTTCCAGAGCGGCTGCACCAATTTGCATTCTCACCAACAGTGCAAGAGGGTTCCTGTTTCTCCACATCCTCTCCAGCATCTATAGTCTCCTGATTTCTTCATTTTGGCCACTCTGACTGGCGTGAGGTGATATCTGAGTGTGGTTTTGATTTGTATTTCCCTGATGAGGAGCAATGTTGAGCATCTTTTCACGTGCCTGTTGGCCATCCGGATATCTTCTTTAGAGAAGTGTCTATTCATGTTTTCTGCCCATTTCTTCACTGGGTTATTTGTTTTTCGGGTGTGGAGTTTGGTGAGCTCTTTTTAGATTTTGGATACTAGCCCTTTGTCCGATATGTCATTTGCAAATATCTTTTCCCATTCCGTTGGTTGCCTTTTAGTTTTGTTGGTTGTTTCCTTTGCTGTGCAGAAGCTTTTTGTCTTCATAAGGTCCCAGTAATTCACTTTTGCTTTTAATTCCCTTGCCTTTGGGGATGTGCCGAGTAAGAGATTGCTACGGCTGAGGTCAGAGAGGTCTTTTCCTGTTTTCTCCTCTAAGGTTTTGATGGTTTCCTGTCTCACATTCAGGTCCTTTATCCATTTTGAGTTTATTTTTGTGAATGGTGTGAGAAAGTGGTCTAGTTTCAACCTTCTGCATGTTGCTGTCCAGTTCTCCCAGCACCATTTGTTAAAGAGACTGTCTTTTTTCCATTGGAAGTTCTTTCCTGCTTTGTCAAAGATGAGTTGGCCATATGTTTGTGGGTCTAGTTCTGGGGTTTCTATTCTATTCCATTGGTCTATGTGTCTGTTTTTATGCCAATACCATGCTGTCTTGATGATTACAGCTTTGTAGTAGAGGCTAAAGTCTGGGATTGTGATGTCTCCTGCTTTGGTCTTCTTCTTCAAAATTACTTTGGCTATTCGGGGCCTTTTGTGGTTCCATATGAATTTTAGGATTGCTTGTTCTAGTTTCGAGAAGGATGCTGGTGCAATTTTGATTGGGATTGCATTGAATGTGTAGATAGCTTTGGGTAGTATTGACGTTTTGACAATATTTATTCTTCCAATCCATGAGCAGGGAATGTCTTTCCATTTCTTTATATCTTCTTCAATTACCTGCATAAGCTTTCTATAGTTTTCAGCATACAGATCTTTTACATCTTTGGTTAGATTTATTCCTAGGTATTTTATGCTTCTTGGTGCAATTGTGAATGGGATCAGTTTCTTTATTTGTCTTTCTGTTGCTTCATTGTTAGTGTATAAGAATACAACTGATTTCTGTACATTGATTTTGTATCCTGCAACTTTGCTGAATTCATGTATCAGTTCTAGCAGACTTTTGGTGGAGTCTATCGGATTTCCCATGTATAATATCATGTCATCTGCAAAAAGCGAAAGCTTGACTTCATCTTTGCCAATTTTGATGCCTTTGATTTCCTTTTGTTGTCTGATTGCTGATGCTAGAACTTCCAGCACCATGTTAAACAACAGCGGTGAGAGTGGGCATCCCTGTCGTGTTCCTGATCTCAGGGAAAAAGCTCTCAGGTTTTCCCTGTTGAGGATGATGTTAGCTGTGGGCTTTTCATAAATAGCTTTTATGATCCTTAAGTATGTTCCTTCTATCCCGACTTTCTCAAGGGTTTTTATTAAGAACGTGTGCTGGATTTTGTCAAAGGCCTTTTCTGCATCGATTGACAGGATCGTATGGTTCTTCTCTTTTTTTTTTTTTTGTTAATGTGATGTATCACGTTGATCGATTTGCGAATGTTGAACCAGCCCTGCATCCCAGGAATGAATCCCACTTGATCATGGTGAATAATTCTTTTTGTATGCTGTTGAATTCGATTTGCTAGTATCTTATTGAGAATTTTTGCATCCATATTCATCAGGGATATTGGCCTGCAGTTCTCTTTTTTTACTGGGTCTCTGTCTGGTTTAGGAATCAAAGTAATCCTGGCTTCATAGAATGAGTCTGGAAGTTTTCCTTCCCTTTCTATTTCTTGGAATAGCTTGAGAAGGATAGGTATTATCTCTGCTTTAAACGTCTGGTAAAACTCCCCTGGGAAGCCATCTGGTCCTGGACTCTTATTTGTTGGGAGATTTTTGATAACCGATTCAATTTCTTCGCTGGTTATGGGTCTGTTCAAGCTTTCTATTTCCTCCTGATTAACTTTTGGAAGAGTGTGGGTGTTTAGGAATTTGTCCATTTCTTCCAGGTTGTCCAATTTGTTGGCATATAATTTTTCATAGTATTCCCTGAAAATTGTTTGTATCTCTGAGGGATTGGTTGTAATAATTCCATTTTCATTCATGATTTTATCTATTTGGGTCATCTCCTTTTTCTTTTTGAGAAGCCTGGCTAGAGGTTTGTCAATTTTGTTTATTTTTTCAAAAAACCAACTCTTGGTTTCGTTGATCTGCTCTACAGTTTTTTTTAGATTCTATATTGTTTATTTCTGCTCTGATCTTTATTATTTCTCTTCTTCTGCTGGGTTTAGGCTGTCTTTGCTGTTCTGCTTCTATTTCCTTTAGGTGTGCTGTTAGATTTTGTATTTGGGATTTTTCTTGTTTCTTGAGATAGGCCTGGATTGCAATGTGTTTTCCTCTCAGGAATGCCTTCGCTGTGCCCCAAAGCGTTTGGATTGTTGTATTTTCATTTTCGTTTGTTTCCATATATTTTTTAATTTCTTCTCTAATTGCCTGGTTGACCCACTCATTCGTTAGTAGGGTGTTCTTTAACCTCCATGCTTTTGGAGGTTTTCCAGACTTTTTCCTGTGGTTGATTTCAAGCTTCATAGCATTGTGGTCTGAAAGTATGCATGGTATAATTTCAATTCTTGTAAACTTATGAAGGGCTGTTTTGTGACCCAGTATATGATCTATCTTGGAGAATGTTCCATGTGCACTCGAGAAGAAAGTATATTCTGTTGCTTTGGGATGCAGAGTTCTAAATATATCTGTCAAGTCCATCTGATCCAATGTATCATTCAGGGCCCTTGTTTCTTTATTGACTGTGTGTCTAGATGATCTATCCATTTCTGTAAGTGGGGTGTTAAAGTCCCCTGCAATGACCACATTCTTATCAATAAGGTTGCTTATGTTTATGAGTAATTGTTTTATATATCTGGGGGCTCTGGTATTCGGCGCATAGACATTTATAACTGTTAGCTCTTCCTGATGGACAGACCCTGTAATTATTATATAATGCCCTTCTTCGTCTCTTGTTACAGCCTTTAATTTAAAGTCTAGTTTGTCTGATATAAGTATGGCTACTCCAGCTTTCTTTTGGCTTCCAGTAGCATGATAAATAGTTCTCCATCCCCTCACTCTCAATCTAAAGGTGTCCTCAGATCTAAAATGAGTCTCTTGTAGACAGCAAATAGATGGGTCTTGTTTTTTTATCCATTCTGATACCCTATGTCTTTTGGTTGGCGCATTTAATCCATTTACATTCAGTGTTATTATAGAAAGATACGGGTTTAGAGTCATTGTGATGTCTGTATGTTTTATGCTTGTAGCGATGTCTCTGGTATTTTGTCTCACAGGATCCCCCTTAGGATCTCTTGTAGGGCTAGTTTAGTGGTGACGAATTCCTTCAGTTTTTGTTTGTTTGGGAAGACCTTTATCTCTCCTTCTATTCTAAATGACAGACTTGCTGGATAAAGGATTCTCGGCTGCATATTTTTTCTGTTTAGCACACTGAAGATATCGTGCCAATCCTTTCTGGCCTGCCAAGTTTCAAAAGAGATCAGTCACGAGTCTTATAGGTCTCCCTTTATATGTGAGGGCATGTTTATCCCTTGCTGCTTTCAGAATTTTCTCTTTATCCTTGTATTTTGCCAGTTTCACTATGATATGTCATGCAGAAGATCGATTCAAGTTACGTCTGAAGGCAGTTCTCTGTGCCTCTTGGATTTCAATGTCTTTTTCCTTCCCCAGTTCAGGGAAGTTCTCAGCTATAATTTCTTCAAGTACCCCTTCAGCACCTTTCCCTCTCTCTTCCTCCTTGGGATACCAATTATGCGTATATTCTTTTTAGTGTATCACTTAGTTCTCTAATTTTTCCCTCATACTCCTGGATTTTTTTATCTCTCTTTCTCTCAGCTTCCTCTTTTTCCATAACTTTATCTTCTAGTTCACCTATTCTCTCCTCTGCCTCTTCAATCTGAGCCGTCGTCGTTTCCATTTTGTTTTGCATTTCATTTAAAGCGCTTTTCAGCTCCTTGTGACTATTCCTTAGTCCCTTGATCTCTGTGGCAAGAGATTCTCTGCTGTCCTGTATACTGTTTTCAAGCCCAGCGATTAATTTTATGACTATTATTCTAAATTCACTTTCTGTTATATTATTTAAATCCTTTTTGATCAGTTCATTAGCTGTTGTTATTTCCTGGAGATTCTTCTGAGGGGAATTCTTCCATTTGGTCATTTTGGATAGTCCCTGGAGTGGTGAGGACCTGCAGGGCACTTGCCCTGTGCTGTGGTGTATAACTGGAGTTGGTGGGCGGGGCCGCAGTCCGACCTGATGTCTGCCCCCAGCCCACCGCTGGGGCCACAGTCAGACTGGTGTGTGCCTTCTCTTCCCCTCTCCTAGGGGCAGGATTCACTGTGGGATGGCATGGCCCATCTGGGCTACTTGCACACTGCCAGGCTTGTCGTGCTGGGGATCTGGCGTATTAGCTGGGATGGGTAGGCAAGGTGCACGGGGGCAGGAAGGGCAGGCTTAGTTTGCTTCTCCTTAGGTGATCCACTTCAGGAGGGGCCCTGTGGCAGCAGGAGGGAGTCAGATCCGCTGCGGAGGTTTGGCTCCACAGAAGCACAGAGTTGGGTGTTTGCGCGGAGCAAGCAAGTTCCCTGGTAGGAACTGGTTCTCTTTGGGATTTGGCTGGGGGATGGGCAGGGGAGATGGCGCTGGCAAGCGCCTTTGTTCCCCGCCAAGCTGAGCTCTGCCGTCCAGGGGCTCAGCAGCTCTCCCTCCCTTTGTCCTCCAGCCTTCCCGCTTTCTGAGCAGAGCTGTTAACTTATGACCTCCCAGACGCTAAGTCGTGCTTGCTGTCGGAACACAGTCTGTCCGGCCCCTCCGCTTTTGCAGTCAGACTCGGGGGCTCTGCTTGGCAGGCGAGCCGCGCCTCCGCCCCGGCTCCCTCCTGCCAGTCCGTGGAGCGTGCACCGCCTCGCCACCCTTCCTACCCTCTTCCGTGGGCCTCTCGTCTGCGCTTGGCTCTGGAGACTCTGTTCTGCTAATCCTCTGGTGGTTTTCTGGGTTCTTTAGGCAGGTGTAGGTGGAATCTAAGTGATCAGCAGGACACGCGGTTAGCCCAGCGTCCTCCTACCCCGCCATCTTCCAGGACATTTCATCCTAAAGCAGCAGAATATGCATTCTTCTCCAGTACACATGGAACATTCTCCAGAATAGACCATATACTGTGACACAAATCATCCCTAAGTAAGTACAAAAAGAACGAGATCATACTGTGCATATTTTCAGACCACAACACTATGAAACTCGAAATCAACCACAAGAAAAAATTTAGAAAGGTAAGAAATACTTGGAGACTGAAGAACATCCTACTAAAGAATGAATGGGCTAACCAAGCAGTTAAAGAGGAAATTAAAAGTATATGGAAGTCAATGAAAATGATAACACCACAACCCAAAACCTCTGGGACACAGCAAAGACGTTCATAAGAGGAAAGTATATAGCAATCCAGGCCTTCCTAAAGAAGGAAGAAAGATCTCAGATACACAACCTAAACTTACACTTTAAGGAGCTGGAAAAATAACAGCAAATGAAACCCAAAACCAGCAGAAGACAGGAAATAATAAATATTGGATCAGAAATTAATGTTATTGAAACCAAAAAAAAACAGTAGAACAGATCAACGAAACCAGAAGTTGGTTCTTTGAAAGAATTAACAATTTTATAAACCACTAGCCATTTTGATCAAAAAGAAAAAGGAAAGGACCCAAATAAATAAAATCAAGAATGAAAGAGTAGAAATCACAACCAACACAGCAGAAATAAAAACACTAATAAGAGAATATTATGAGCAATTATATGCCAATAAAATGGGCAATCTGGAAGAAATGGACAAATTCCTAGAAACATATACACTACCAAAACTGAAATATCAGGAAGAAATAGAAAATTTGAACAGACCCATAACCAGTAAGGAAATCGAATTAGTAATCAAAAATCTGCCAAAAGACAAGAATCCAGGGCCAGATGGCTTTCCAGGGGAATTCTACCAAACATTTAGGGAAGAGTTAACACCTATTCTCTTGAAACTGTTCCAAAAAATAGAAATGGAAGGAAAACTTCCAAACTCATTCTATGAAGCCAGCATTACCTTGATTCCAAAACCAGACATAGACCCCACTAAAAAGGTGAACTATAGACCAATTTCCCTGATGAACTTGGATACAAAACCTCAACAAGATATTAGCCAACCGGATCCAACAATACATTAAAAAAATTATTCACCATGACCAAGTGGGATTTATACCTGGGATGCAGGCCTCGTTCAATATCCACAAAACAATTAATGTGATTCATCACATCAATAAAAGAAAGGACAAGAACCATATGATCTTGTCAATAGATGCAGAGAAAGCATTTGACAAAATACAGCATCCTTTCTTGATAAAAACCCTCAAGAAAGTAAGGATAGAAGGAGCATACCTCAAGATGATAAAAGCCATATATGAGCGATCCAACGCTAATATCATCCTCAATGAGGAAAAACTGAGAACTTTCCCCTTAAGGTCAGGAACAAGACAGGGATGTCCACTCTCACCACTGTTATTCAACATGGTATTGGAAGTCTTAGCCTCTGCAATCAGACAACACAAAGAAATAAAAGGCATCCAAATCAGCCAGGAGGAGGTCAAACTTTCACTCTTCGCAGATGACATGATACTCTATGTGGAAAATCCAAAAGATTGAACAAAAAAACTGCTGGAACTGATTCATAAATTCAGCAAAGTTGCAGGATATAAAATCAATGCACAGAAATTGGTTGCATTCCTATACACCAGCAATGAAGCGACAGAAAGAGAAATCAAGGAATTGATCCCATTTACAGTTGCACCAAAAACCATAAAATACCTAGGAATAAATCTAACCAAAGAGATGAAAAATCTATACACTGAAAAGTATAGAAAGCTTACAAAAGAAATTGAAGAAGACACAAAAAAATGGAAAAAGATTCTATGCTCCTGGATAGGAAGAACAAATATTGTTAAAATCTCAATACTACCCAAAGAAATCTACATACTCAATGCAATCCCTATCAGAGTAACACCAGCATTCTTCACACAGCTAGAACAAATAATCCTAAAATTTGTATGGAACCAGAAAAGACACCGAATAGCCAAAATGATCTTGAAAAAGAAAACCAAAGCAAGAGGCATCACAATTTCAGACTTCAAGCTATACTACAAAGCTGTAATCATCAAGACAGTATGGTACTGGCACAAGAACAGACACTCAGATCAATGGAACACAATAGAAATCCAGAAATGTACCCACAAATGTATGGTCAACTAATCTTTGACAAAGCAGGAAAGAATATCCAATGGCATAAAGACAGTCTCTTCAGCAAGTGGTGCTGGGAAAACTGGACAATGACATGCAGAAGAATGAACATGGACCACTTTCTTACACCATACACAAAAATAAACTCAAAATGGATGAAAGACCTCAATGTAAGACAGGAAGTTATCAAAAGCCTCGAGGAGAAAGCAGGCAAAAACCTCTTTGATTTGGTCGCAGCAACTTCTTAACAAGTCTCTGGAGGCAAGGGAAACAAAAGCAAAAATGAACTACTGGGGCCTCATCAAAATAAAATCTTCTGCACAGCAAAGGAAACAATCAACAAAACTAAAAGGCAACCGACAGAATAGGAGAAGATATTTGCAAACGACGTATCAGATAAAGGGTTAGTATCCAAAATCTACAAAGAACTTACCGAACTCAACACCCAAAAAACAAATAATCCATTGAAGAAATGGGCAAAAGACATGAATAGACACTTTTCCAAAGAAGACATCCAGATGGCCAACCCACACATGAAAAAATGCTCAACATCACTCGTCATCAGGGAAATACAAATCAAAACCACAATGAGATGCCACCTTACACCTGTCAGAATGGCTAACATTAACAATTCAGGCAACAACATGTTGGCGAGGATGAGGAGAAAGAGGATCTCTTTTGCATTGTTGGTGGCAATGCAAACTGGTGCAGCCACTCTGGAAAACAGTATGGAGGTTCCTCAAAAAACTAAAAATAAAACTACCCTATGACCCAGAAATTGCACTACTAGGCATTTATCCACGGGATACAGGTGTGGTGTTTTGAAGGGACACATGCACCCCATGTTCATAGCAGCACTATCAGCAGTAGCCAAAGTACGGAAAGAGCCCAAATGTCCACCAATGGATGAATGGTTAAATAAAATGTGGTATATATATATATGTATATATATACACACACACACAATGTAGTATTACTCCGAAATCAAAAGGAATGAAATCTTGCCATTTGCAACTATGTGGATGGAACTGGAGGGTATTATGCTAAGTAAAATTAGTCAGTCAGAGAAAAACAAAAATCATATGACTTCACTCATATGAGGACTCTAAGTGACAAAACAGATAAACATAAGGGAAGGAAAACAAAAGTAATATAAAAATAGGGACGAGGACAAAACAGAAGAGACTCATAAATATGAAGAACAAACTGAGGGTTACTGGAAGGGATTGTGGGAGGGGGAGTGGGCTAAATGGGTAAGGGGCACTAAGGAATCTACTCCTGAAATCATTGTTGCTCAATTTGGGTACAAATTTTTAAAAATAAAAAATAAAAAATAAAAGGAGCTCCAGTTCAAAAACTGGACAAATTAGAGACTAATATTCAAAATCTGATAGTAAAAATTTTATGTTCTTTCCTAGGATAAAATGGAAGTATGTACCCAAGAGTAAAGAAACCTTTGTAAAGTCTTTATGAAATAATTTATTATAGCATTCCAAAACCACATAACTCTAAATCTATAACATCATAATTGTTTGATTTCCACCTTAGTTGGAAATCTCCCTGATATGTAAAAAAAAAAAAAAAAAATAGCAGGTAATGCAGTTGGATGGGTGGGTCATCCCCTTGATATCATTTAGAATGCAACCTATTTGAGGAAGTAAAAACAACAGTTCTTGTCTTACAAATCAAGTTTTTACAAAAACAAAAACAGGTCTCTAGAAGGAATATGAAGCCCAACTACTCCTTTCACCAATCCCAATGGAATAAAATGTCATTCACTGGCTGTCATTCCCAGGGAAGTATTCTTAATCCATCTTCCCATTGCATCTTGGTAGCAGAATACCCAAGAAAAACACAACATAAACAATGGGTGGAAAAATGTTTTACATTTAACATTAACATTAAAAAAAATGTCTTCTATAGCAGTTATTGGTCCCTGTTGGCCAGTAGTCTTTCTCAACAGCCAAAACAGTTCAATTGACCTGCCACATCCCTTTCTTCCTTCAGTGGAGAAACCCATCCTCTCCTAATGGAGGGCAGATATAACAGTGGGTTGCTCAGATGCCACATGATGCATATACTTTAAAAAGAAACAAAGGAGTTGGGGCACCTGGGTGGTTCAGTGGATTGAGCATCCAACTTTGGTTCAGGTCATGATTTCAGGGATCATGAGTTCAAACCCCTCATCACGCTCTCTGCTGTCAGCACAGAGCCTGCTTTGCATCCTTTGCCCCCTCTCTCTCTGTCCCTCCCCCACTCTCCGCTCACTTTACCTCTCAAAAATAAATTAAAAAACAAACTAACAAAAAGAAACAAAGGACTACTCAGAGAGTTAAACAAGGTGAGATAAGGTGTCACAAGGTGAAAATGCTGGCACAGGCCGAGTGGGCTCTATCTTGACTGGTAGGAAAGTATTCCGGACCCAATGCCCATTCTTGTGTGGCTAAGTGGGGATTGTGGGACTGCATACATGAAACTATCCTTCCAACAATTTCCAAATAAGATAGAATTCTAATATATTGTTTGCTAAACATAGGTTTATCTACTTTTACCTTCTTATTACAGAGAAGCTAGAATGTTTGGGTTTATTAATAAACATGTTTTGTGCCACAATGAAATTTTTCCTATGAGAAAGGACATATTTCCAGGAATTATGAAATGTAGTCACAAATTTGCCAATCTACAGAATGCTGCTGTAACAGACAGTCTACAATTGCTTACTTAGTTTTCACTAGAAATTAAGTTCTCTAAGGGTTAAGAATCCTAATCGATATATGGAATTGAAACTACTAGCAATAAGAGAAATAACTTCGTATGCAGGGGATAAAGGATTTTTTTTGGTAGGAAAATGTATGAAATATGAAAATACATTTCTGAAGGAAAAGAGTGATTTTGTCCAAAGCAGAATTATTAGTTATTCAGAATGAGAAAGAAGAAAAAAAAAAACTAAATGGATATAGAAAATAGAGAGGCAGAAACTCTTAAGTGGTCAAGTTGGCTAAAATATAATGAATTTATAAAGTTTTTTTAATGAGCTTTAATATCAATAGTATGCCTATGCAAAATTAAAATGTAATTCTCTTTTACTTGTTAAAAGGAAAACATTTTCTTGGACTATCGTTCTGCTCTTGGTAAGAGATTATGAAAAGTTTTCCTTTACCTTTTGGGTAATTTGGGTTTTATCAAAATAATTTTCTTTGCTTCATGTTGTCAATATCACGTCTTTTATTACTTAGGAGAAGATTCAGTTCTTTCTCAAGGTTTTTCACAAAACAGTAACTTTCTGTATTTGCCTTAGAAGTCTTTGTCATTTTGATTTACTAGATAAACAACAGTATTCAAACCTTTTGAATTTTTTTACAAACTTTCCATAATTAAATTCTAAATGACTTTTTGACCTTGAGGCAACTTTGGGAATTACCAAAGGGTCCCTGGAACATCTCAAAATAATTTTCTCTCACTTTATAAAAGAGAGATGTTAACCTGACTAGATTTATTTGGTATGTTAAAATACACAAGAAAAATTGTCAAATAAGAAGTGATCCTAAACATTCTTTAGGTTATATTTGTATGGATATATGTTATTTATGTAAGTATTCCAGAAATTGTATGAAATTTTTAGAAATCTTATATGTCTGGGTG
Organism: Panthera onca; assembly: GCF_046562875.1. Taxonomy (NCBI): domain Eukaryota; kingdom Metazoa; phylum Chordata; class Mammalia; order Carnivora; family Felidae; genus Panthera; species Panthera onca. The sequence continues at coordinate 112,381,564 of NC_138346.1, forward strand.
CAATGTTATCAGTCATCATTGTAGTTGTCTTAAAACGTATGCCACAGAAATGAGGGCACTTCCTTGTAATTTCATCATATTCTAACCAGATACTGTTTTACTCTGATGTTTTTACACAAGTGCTTCCTCTAAAAAGATTCCTGGAAAGGATTTTGACAAGTACAGATTTCTTATATCTTTAAGATCATACTACTGAGCAAGGTAAAATTTTTTTCAGAACTCTAATACATAGGTTCATAACACTGCTAACTGAATATCAAATGTTAATCAAGAATTAATTACATGGGACTAAACTAACTGATGACTATCATTATAATTTTTTTTGACAGAGAGTGTGTGAGCAGGTGAGGGACAGAGGGGGACTGAGAGAGAGAGAGAGAGAGAGAGAGAGAGAGAGAGAGAGAGTCTTAAACAGGCTCCAAGTCCACCACAAAGCCCAACACAGGGCTTGAACTCATGAGCCATGAGATCATGACCTGAGCCAAAATCAAAAGTTGGAAGCTTAACTGACTAAGCCACCCAGGTGCCTCTATGATTATAATTTTTATAGCTGCTTGAAACATTGCTGGTTCTTCAATGTTTTGTTTTCCATATTTAAATACCCACTTTTCTCTTTTGTTTTAAGCTCCTCATAACTTATAGCAATTTGGTAAATTATTCTCTTATAAATAAAAAGTGGATATTTTTACTCACTCTCTGATCCCTGCAGAATTCAAAACTCTTATTAAACATTTCTAGTGTTTCATGATGATATATTAATGTTTGTAAGTTCAGTAAGAATCCATTGTAACAAGACACAACTGAGCAAGTCCTTGAATTGGCTTCTTATCCCAAAGAGGCTTTTAAAACTCTCACCTGATATTCTTTATTACCTGACAATTTTAAGAAACCAAGATGGATTTTATGGAGTCCATAAAACCCTTTAACTATCACCAAACTTTAACTGCAATATCATATTTGAGAATACTGTTGACTCTCTAACAACATAGGGGTTAAGAGCACTCCCACTCCCACACAATTGAAACTCCATGTGTAACTTTTGGGTCCCCCAAAAACATAACTACTGATGGACTAGAAAGCCTTACCAATAACTTAAACAGTCAATTAACACATATTTTGTGTCTGTATATATATATGAAAATGTTATTAAGAAAATCATAAGAAAGAAAAATACATTTACAATACTATACTGTATTTATTTTAAAAACCTGAACATAAGTGAACCTGCACAGTTCAGACAGTGTTGTTCAAGGGCCAACTGTATGCATGAAATCATTATTCTCACTGCACTTAGGTAAATAAGCATAGTTTAACAAGACTAGGCTTATTTTGCAAACAAGTGTGCCTTACTGTGATTGTCTTTTTTGGAAATTGGGAATAATTAAAGACAGAAAACTTAAGTTTTAGTATAAAACCATAAAACACCCTTGTGGATATGAGATTCCAGTCCTATTCACTGTCTTTGAGGTTTTGCTATTTACCTATAAAATTGACTGGATCCTAAATTTTTCATATTTCCTCCAATATCTGGATTCAACTCTCCAAATTAACATTTTCAATTTTCTTCCAGCTTTTTGATTTGGAATCACTAAGAACAAAAATGCCCATTTTCCAGTAGCCCTGCAAGCTGAAGCTGGATTATCTAATATAAACTTCATAGACATCATCCCAATAGTTCATGTACGGACAACCTTTGTGCCTGCTGCCATGTGAACCACCCAGAAGGTTCACCAGTACACTTACTGACATCACCAGAAACATTCACATTACAGAAGATGCTTCAAGCCTAATGTCTAGGAGCCCAACATCTGGAATTGTTGGCTCATTTTCCTGTGGGCTCAGAAACTGATTTTTAGTCTGCTCCAACTATTACCTTTGTTTTTCTTTTGTTTCCATAGCAATGCTTCTTAATAAATATCTGCTTGCTCACACCATATAGGCCTCACTTTGGGAGCCCACCTGCAACACCACTTCCTGAAATGAAAAACAACTGTTTAATGAATTGACCTGTTATCAAGAGTAAAAACCTGATTCAGTGAGATGAAGCAATCTACAAATTCAACTTCTAGACTATAAAATTTTTTAAAGAAATTTCAAAGGCAGGGAATAAAGGGTAACAAATATGCCATCCCAAAATATGCCTTTTTAGCATAAGGATTGTTTAGAGCTGATAAGTTGGTTTTAGAAAGTAGAATTTAAATTACTTGTTGGCTATACAAGGAGAATTCTGTGCCATAGCAATTACTTCCTGCTGTATGTAGATCAACACATTTGGTATTATAAAAACTTAAATACAAAAATTACTTGTCACTTGACTAAAACAGGTTGATACTTTGTCAGGTACACTGTTGGATTTATTTGGTACCAATTGATTTGGCTCACGGGGGCTCTGGCTAAGAAATATACTTCAATCTCTTGATATCCTCCTCTTGAGAGCCATCACTTTATTCCCCCTAGTGCACTGGGTTTTCTCATGAGTCTTAAATTTCTGTGTGTAGCCAGCAGCACTATATCAGATCGTCTCACTGTGCTTGGAGAAACAGAAACAATATCAACAATGAAATGAACAGCAGAAACAATTCTTCCACGAACATGACATACAAATGAATTTTATGACAAGACAAGAGCAATTTAACCTAATGATGCTTGAGAGGTGCTAATACCAAATTTTTGGTCAATTTGTTATGTGTGAAAGGATGATCAAAAGGGATAAATTGTTAAAGTAATTAAATGAGGAGGCCAGTAGACCAGGTGGTACTAATGCCCTGGTAGCTCATATAAACAAAACCTAAGCTGGAATCAATGCACTGGAATCTAAGAAAATGAAATCTAAGAATAACCAAGTACAAACAGCCAACCAGGCTTTCCCCAAAAAGGAAATTGTTTAACTATAAATAATCAAATAATCTCTGGCTTTGCTTCCACATGAATGTATGCTCAAATAAACTCTTTAAAATTATAATATACTTCAGTTTATCTTGCAACACTCTAATCTCTATTTCTTTCCTTCTAATTGCCTTGAATTTACTTTGCTTGTTTTTTTTTTTTTTAATTTCTTTAAGTGGAAGGTTGGGTTATTGATTTTAGGTCTCTCCTTTTTAACATAGATATTCTTACAGCTATCAGTTTCCATCTGAGTTCTCCTTTTGTTGCATTCTGTAAGTTTTGGTATATTATGTTCCAGTTCTCATCTACGTTAAAGTGTTTTCTAATCACTTTTGTGATTTCTTCTTTGATCAATTGTTTATTTAGGACAATGTTGTTTTGTTAATTTACCAAATTCTCCTTTTATTGCTTTCTAACTTTATTCCATTGTAGTTATTTTACATTTATTGAGTCTTAATTTATTGCCTAGCATTTGGTCTATTCTAGAAAATTTTTCATGTAAACTTGAGAAGAATACATATTCTAATCATTTGGTGTAGTGTTATAGAGTGGTCTTTTAATGTCCAGTTGACTTATATTGCTGTCAAAGCCCTCAGTTTCTTTGCTGATAATCTTTCTAGTTTGTCTATCAATAATCAAAAGTGTGTTATTGAAGTGTCCAACTATTATTGTTGAATGATCTACTTCTGTCTTAAATTCTGTCAGTTTCTGCTACATATATTTTGATGCTCTGTTGTTAAATATGCAATACATACATATTTTCAATAATTATATCTTCTTGATACATTGACCCTTTATCATATTTTTTGTCTTAAAGATTTTTTATCTTAAAATTTATTTTAACATATTAGCACAGTGAATTTAAGTCACATTTGGTTGTTGTTGGGATGGTATATCCGTCTCCATCCTTTTACTTCCAGCATATTTATGTCTTTGAAGCTAAAGTGTGTCTCTTATACACAGTATATACTTTAACAGGTTTTTATCCATTTTGCCATTTCATGTTTTTTAATTGGAGAATTCAACCCATCTTTATTTAATGAGATTACTGATAAGGTAGGATTTACATCTGGTACTTTGTTATTTATTTTCTATATGTAATGTACTTTTTGTTACTCTACCTCCATTGTAATCATCTTGGGTGTTAAATATGTGTTGTCTATTGTACCATTTTTATTCTTTTTGTTTTTGTTTTTTCCTATGCATTTTTGAATAATTTTTTATTGGTTGCCCTGAGGATTCCAATTAATATCTTAATTTATAACAACCTAATTTAGATTAGTATCAATTTCAGTAGTATACAATAATTTTGCATAGATAGATAGACAGATCCTACTTCCCCCTTTATTCTGGTATTGTCACAAAAATATCACTTTATTCATTGTGTGTTCATCAATATAAATCAGTAATTATTGGGGCGCCTGGGTGGCGCAGTCGGTTAAGCCTCCGACTTCAGCCAGGTCACGATCTCGCGGTCCGTGAGTTCGAGCCCCGCGTCAGGCTCTGGGCCGATGGCTCGGAGCCTGGAGCCTGTTTCCTATTCTGTGTCTCCCTCTCTCTCTGCCCCTCCCCCGTTCATGCTCTGTCTCTCTCTGTCCCAAAAATAAATAAAAAACGTTGAAAAAAAAAATTAAAAAAAAAAAAAATAAATCAGTAATTATTGCTTTGTGTAGTTAACTTTTAAATCATCTGATTTAAAAATGCAAAAATGTGCATTAATACCATCTATCATATTTACCTATGCAGTTACTTTCACTGGGGTTCTTAATTTCTTTAATGTGTATTGTATCCTTTTACTTGAGCCTGAGTGACTCCCTTTAATATTTCTCATGCAGGAGAACTATAATTGTACTTTCAAGCCCAGAATTTCCATAATGTAATTCTGATGCATTTATTGATATTCTCTATTTGGAAAGACATAATTCCCACACTTTCTCTTAGTGATTTGAACATATTTAAAATAGCTAATTTAAAGTCCAATAAGAACAATGACTAGACTTCTTCCGAGACAATTTCCATTCTTTTTTTTTTTTTTTCCTGGCTCTAGGTCATACTTGTTTTTTATTTTCATGTCTCATAATTTTTAATGTTGAATACTGTGTTTTTGTTTTTTTTTTTATTTTAGAGAAAGAAAGAGTTCACATGCACAATGCACATGAGTTGGGGAGGGGCAGAAGAAGAGGGAAAGAGAGAACCCCAAGCAGGCTCCATGCTCAGTGAAGAGCCCTACCCAGGGCTCAATTCCATGACCCTGGGATCATAACCTGAGCTGATGTCAAGAGTCGGCCACTCAACTGATTGAGCCACCCAGGTGTCCCAGAATACTGTACATTTTAATTCAGCAATCCCAGAAATAAAATTCTGCCCTCTCCCCAGGTTTGTTGTTGGCTCTGCCCAGTCCAGCTGTGATTTGCTTATTTAGTGACTTTTCAGAACTAATTCTTTAAAGTCTGTACTTTTTCCCCCCACATGTGGCCTTTGCAGTCTGTTCTTAGCTTTGTGCTTATCCAATGACTGAACAGAGATCTCCTTGAGTCCACAGAACCAATAAATATCCCAGTTTTTGCCTAGGGGTTCTGTGTGCACATTCAACAATCAGCTGAGTAATTTATACCTCCACTTTAGCTTTCACTTCCTCATGGTGTGTAGTCTCAAGCTCAGCTAGAGACACTGGTTTATGACATTCTTATGTCTTCCCTGAGTTTGAATGTAGCCCCACCCATGTGTGTGACCTAACAGAATCTCAGAATATGTCAGACCTTTCAAAGAACCTATGAATAGCTCATTCCTCAACTCTTGATAAAACTTTTTAGTCTATTGCTCTCCCTAACTCTTATTGCCTCTGGCAGCTGCCAAATTAAAAGGCTTACTTGTAATTTTCTTCAACAGAAGCCCCCAGGAAAATAGCTGTTCACACTGGGTGACATTTGAGCCACTTTCTGAAATCAGGTCTTTGTTGAAGCAATCACACATGTCAAATAAAGACAATTCTGTAAGAATGAGGTTTTGAAACAGTTACACCATTCCAGCAGCATCTGTGACGCTTCCATAGAAATGTGTGCTATTATTTTTGAAGAGTATCACTGAGCTAGAGAACAAGAGATGGGACTAAGTCACATTAAAACACCACTAAGTTTGCTGTTATTACAGATGGTTGTTTTTCTTAAGTAAACATTCCTGGGAAGCTGTAGGTAAATTTCAGACCTCTGTATAAGTTGATTCTGACAATTTTTGAAACTTAAAAATGTCTTTTATGGAGTGGTAAATTTTTGGAAGTCCTTATTCCACTATTTTCACTGGCATCATTATATTTGTTTGGAATGGATTTTTAAATATTCAATAAATCTGCTGTTAACATGAGTTTGTTTCCACTGGAAGTTTACCTCATTTTTATTTTTAGGGAATTTTCCCTGGTTTTGTATTATAGAAAAACACATTGTATTTCATTAGTTTGAAAGTACTATTCCGCTTTCTTTTGGATTCCTTTATTTTTGTTGAGAAGTCAACTGACAATCCAATTATTTCTCTTTTGAAGATAATATGCATCCCTAGTAGCTTTTAATATTTTCCATTTTATTTTGCTTTTAATAGCTTATATTTATTCTGCTTTGGTGTATGGAACTTTGAATTTTTGAACCTTGATACCATTTATTAGTTTTGAAAATGTTCTCAGTCCTAGTCTTTGAATTTTCTTTCTTCCTCATTCACATTTGCTTCTTCTGGTAGAACTTCTCTTATCCTTTACCTAAACATTGAATATCCTAGGTTCTCACTTCCTCTTTTGTGTTTTCCGTGTATTTTTAATATTAATTCTTTATTCTACATATTTTATTGTGACATCAGTTGTAGCTAAGAAGGTCCCACTTCTGTTTAAAATATAGAAAAAAGAAAGGCAATGCCACCTTGATCCTTACAACTCTCCTATCATCCAGTAAGTGATAAAGTTGCATAACCTATAAAATCATAACACTTTTTAACTCACAAGAGGGCTGAAAACACAAGGCAATCAGGTGAACTGGATTTTAAGGAAATTCAAAGCCTTTCCAAGAATAGACAGGATGCATGAACTCTTTCATTTTGGGCAAAGCAAACTAGGAAAAAGTAGCTGCCATAAAAATTAGAAAAAAATGCAGTTAAAAATTTTAACATTTTAAAAGTTTAGCTATGTATTAACATATTAGTTGAAACAATTAGAATATCAGACACAAAGGAAGTTTTCAGTCACTTGCAAGGTTTTTCTCATTGACTTTCCACTAGACTCACAGAAAAGATTCACAAGTAAGAGAGATATGAAACACTGACTGCTTCCCTGGACTCTTCTCTTGCAAAGCAAAAACCTTAAGTTAGGTTACCAAGGAAGAGACAGAAAAATCTCCTGCCCCTAAGTCCTAGGCAAAGATACACTCTTTCTGATGTAAGGGTGTCAGTGAAGACTTCTGTCCTTGGAGAAGGACAAGGAAAACTTAGTCAAACTGCTACAAACCAAGGACATCTAAAAATCAGATTTAAAAAAAAATAAACATTACATAGAAAGAAACAAAGATGAGAATTGCATTATAATTACAATTAACGGATATTGCCAGGTCTCTTGAACTAGGTAGCTGAAATTTCAGAATTGGCAAATTGGTGTGACCAATTTTTCTTTTATTATAAATGCCTAAGACTCAGGAAATGGACATTCATCTGTCAGAAGTTTCCAAGTAATTTGCAAAGGATGCTATTTAATTCTGAAGGACATATAATTCAATTATGCTGTACCAGTTTTAAACAATCAAAGGAACAGTCCAGAAAAGAGGGATAATTGGAACTGATTTTTCTCTTCCTCAAAGCAGACCATTAGGAATAATTTCATCATGCCTTAAGTCACTCTTTGGGATGTCATAACAAGAATCCCAAGGCACTCTTCATGCAGACTTCCATTGAGTTCTTTCTTTCACTTAATCACCAATCTCTTAATGTGCCCTCACTACCCAAGCCCTTCTACTCTGCCCTGCAGATTATCAGTTCTCATTAGCGAAATCCTCTATATAGTAAATCTCTTTGAAAATTCCCTTCACAGTCTTGTTCTAAAGAAACGCTAGCTTTCCCCTGAGGACTTACTTCTCTATTAGTGGGTTCTTTTCCTTTCCCCATGTCATGCACATTAAGCATAAATGTGCAGCTGGTTTTCCTTCTTCCACATTGCTATTTCCAGAGCACTCTTTCTTCCTCCTCTCTGAAACTTCGTAGGCCCTTTGAAGTCAATGCCGTTAGTTCATATCTCAATTCTTTTCCTACCTACCTTTCTTCCCTCACTATCCTTTATTGAGGGTTACTCACAGTTTTGCTATCTGCTTTCTGCCTTTCTCTAAAAGTTAATCCACCTAAAACTCTGGCTTTCAAACATATCTCAAATCTGACTGCTTCTCTTAGTGGCATCCTCATGTAAAGTACCCTCACCTTTCTCATCCTGACAAATAAAATAACTTCCTCCCTGGTATCTGTAAATCCAATCTTGCCCTTATGCAGTCCATTCTGTCAAATAAGTTAGAACAAGGCTCTTAAAATGTAAATATGTCACATAAGTGATTTCTCATCACACTTAGAATGAAACATAGAAGCCTTAGCATGGTCTGTAAGCCCTACATTTAGTGACCTCTTTTCCATTAACTTCTCCAAACTCAACAGTTACAAGGCCTGCTGATCTTTCTGTTCCCCAAACATATAAAGCACATTTCTGTCCAGAATTCTTCCATTTTCCTCCAAACTGTGTGGCAGGTACAAATGGTGTTCAGAAATTCTCAATCTTTAGCACAGATTAAGAGCCATCCCTGCAATATTGATTCAGAGAAACCTTGAACCTCCAGGTGTGAAGCACTTTAGACTCAAATTCTGAGTTGAATGCTGAGGATGAAAGTGTCAAATTACTGCATATCAGAAACACATGCATGTATTTGAAGTAACTGTATGCCCTTTCTTTTTACTTGATATGTTTTTGTTGTTTATGAAAAACTTTTTTTTATTTTTCAGTGATGCAGTACACAATAATATTTGAATTGGTCAGAGGAAGAATTTTTATTTTATTTTAAGTGACCTTAAGGGGTGCCTGGGTGGCTCATTCAGTTAAGTGCCCGACTCTTGATTTCAGCTAAGGTCATGATCTCACAGTTCATGAGTTCGAGCCCCAAGAGGAGCTCTGCTGACAGAGCGGAGCCTGCTTGGGAGTCTCTCTCTGCTCCTCCGCTGCTCTCATTCTCCCTCTGCCTCTTTGTCTCTCAAAAACAAACAAACAAACAAACAAACAAACAAACAAACTTAGAGCCAAAGCATAAGAGACTCTTAAAAACTGAGAACAAACTGAGGGTTGATGGGGAGTGGGAGGGAGGGGAGAGTAGGTGATGGGCATTGAAGAGGGCATATTTTGGGATGAGCACTGGGTGTTGTATGGAAACTAATTTGACAATAAATTTCATATAATAAAAAAAAGAAATCTTTCTCAACATTTGCATCAAGGTTCACAAAAATTAAATTATATTAAAAATTAAATTGTATCAAAAATAGTAATGTAAAATTACTTTAACTTTTGATTGTTTTGCTATTTAGCATTATTTATTTGAGATTTATTTATTTATATTTATTTTTATTTTAGTTCAGAGAAGCTATTGTTCGTGTCTCTCTTTCACTTGCTCTATCCTGTCTTCTGGAATTCCCAATGTACCCATTTCAGGACTGAAAATCTTTCTACTTCTTTTTATCACTCATATATTCCCTCTGTCTATCTCTTTCATCTGAGCTGCAGGAGAATCCCTTTAAGAAATTATATAGTTTGCTTTTCCTTAGTTTCCAATGTGCTGTTTATTTCAGTAATCATGCCACTCTTTTTTTTTATTTTTTATTTTTTAATATATGAAATTTACTGTCAAATTGGTTTCCATACAACACCCAGTGCTCATCCCAAAAGGTGTCCTCCTCAATACCCATCACCCACCCTGTCCTCCCTCCCACTCCTCATCAACCCTCAGTTTGTTCTCAGTTTTTAACAGTCTCTTATGCTTTATGCCACTCTTTTTTTTTAACATCTAATAACTCCTTGAAATTGCTGCTTTTCATAACTTTCTACTGCTGCCCACCAATTCTCCATCTTTCCTGCAGCTTTCAAAAATACGATTCGAGTTTGGGCGTTTATTGTTGAAGCAGTTTGCTCTCTCTTTTTACTGTTCATTTCTTCTTCCTGGGGTAAGTTTATCTGACAGGAAACCATTTGTTTTAAATGCTCACACTGTGCTGTTCTAAGAGAATTGTAGTTTTCCTAGGTTCTGTGATCTTGCTTTTTGCAAACATTCACATGCTTCATTCATACTGAGAGTTAAAGATGAGCTGTCAGAGATTTTGTAGGTCAGTGTTCAATTTTTTATGGCTACTGACTGTGATATAGAATTTGGTCTTTTATATTTGTTGAGTCATTATAGTGGGAAATTGGCAGAGGAAAGTGTTTAAACATTATCACTTAGGATATCATCTTGATCCTGAAGAATCTCAGGTTTATTTCTTTTAAATATTACCTTAGAGGTAAGTCTGTGTTGGCTCACCTCTTATATAGTGGTACTAGTAAAAACTATAGTGTTTTAAATGTTGTTTTAAGAAAACAAAAACAAGAAATGTTGTGGTTTTTATGTGGATGTTTAAATATAAACACTATATTCTGAAGGCACCTATAAAAACTACTGTCTACTCCTACAAGATGCTCATTTATATGGAGACTAGAGCCATCCACCATCACCCATGCTTCTGATGAGCCTGGGGCACAGATTGCTCTGAAGTTTCCAAAGGCCTTCTACTGCTTTTTTATATGAAATTTGCTCATGCCTGCTTATTCTGCCAGTTCCATAATGGTCA